>NC_090651.1:288120768-289320768 GCF_040937935.1 Hyperolius riggenbachi
TTACAGCACAGTGCCACCACTAGGTAGATCAGGGAACTGTAGGTTTCTCAGATTCAGATGGATAAAAAGAGCAAGTCGGAGGGAAGAGTTTTACCCAGTTTTCTGTCAGTTGTAGACAATAATGCTAAAATGTTCACCATTATAGAATATTGGGTTTTCACTGCCCAGTAACTGAAATGATTGTGTTTTTTTTCCCCATGTATTATTCTCCATTTTTAGTTGCATGATTTTTAACACCATCTAAAGCAGGGGTCTCAAACTCAATTTACCTGGGGGCCGCAGGAGGCAAAGTCAGGATGAGACTGGGCCGCATAAGAGATTTCACACAAAAAAGTCAATCAGCAGCTCAAGACCCAACCCGACCCCCCACCCCCCCCCCACCCCCTTTTGTCCCGTCCCTTGCATTGATTTTTATTTCAAAATCAAATTCACACTGAAACAAACTATTTTGCCTATTTTACCTTATAGTCCGCTTCAGTGCTCCCATTACAGGTAATGCGCCGTGTCCCAGCCACAAAACGCGGGCTGCAGAGCCCCCAAATTGCCCGGGGGGCAATCTGCCGGCATTTCCTGGAAAGGGCAGATCTTTCAGCTTCAGCTCTGCCCCTCCTGACGTCAATCGCGGCGCATCGCCGCCTCTCCCCGACCCTCTCTGTGAAGGAAGAGTGGGAGGGGCTCTGCAGCCCTCGTTTAGCGGCGGGGATGCGGCGGATTACTTGGGAGCACTGAAGCTATAAGGAAGCTTTTGCCGGCAGGGGCCACAAAATATTGTATCGAGGGCCGCAAATGGCCCGCGGGCCACCAGTTTGAGACCCCTGATCTAAAGGGAACCTGTAGTGAGAGGGATATAGCGGCTGACAAGTTTTGTTTTTTTTCCTTTTATACAATACCAGTTGCCTGGCATACCTGCTGATCCTCTGCCTTTAATACTATTAGCCATAGACCCTGAACAGGCATGCTGGTCAGATGCTTCTTGGAATGAATCTGACTAGATTTGCCACATGCTTGGTTCATGTGTGACATTATTGCAGCCAAATAGACCAACATGACTGCCAGGCAACTGGCATTGTTAAAATGGAAATAACTATGGCAGCCTCCATATACCTCTCACTTGAGGCTTCTTCTTAAAGCCCTAGTTCTGCCTAGAGTGGCAATTCTTTCCCCAGCACAAAACAGGTCACCTGACCCTGCCTCCTCCTCCCACTGCTGAGAGGTTAACTCCTTGTGGCCAGCACTGTAGTAATATGCCTCTGCATCTCCACCCTGCTCGTGTAATAAAGCATTTAACCCATCTCATACCCTCAAAATGTCTTTTGTAAAAAAACTAAACTGCTCTGCCTCCAATAAGAAATTTCTCAATGCTTTTATTTTGCTTCTTTTAAATAGACATTGAGTACTAAGGGGAAACTGATGAAGAATTTGGCTGAGGGTCCATGCTGAAGTGCTGACCACAATGGGTTAATCTGTCAGCAGCCCCCCCCCCCCCTTTCCCATTTTGTGTCTGCAGTTTGTTACTTGCTGAGGCCTTGTTCATATGCGAGGCGTTTTTGTAAAATTTTAAGCGCGGGCAATTTTTGAAATCGCCTTGAAAGCGCTTGTGCAATGATTCTCTATGAGAGTTCCTATCAGAGCGGTTCGTTTGCGATCCGCTTTGAAAAGCGGTGCTTGGGCCGTTTTTGAAGCGATTCACTTCAATGGAAGGCATATGAAAAACGCAAAACGCTCACAAAATCGCTTTAGCAAGGGATTGCGTGAGCATTTAAAAAAAAAATACATTGCATTTTTTTTCCGGATTTTTTTTCCAGATCAAAAGATGGAAGCGCTCTGCAAAAACACTTACAAAAACGGCCACAAAAACGAGCGAACGCGCAGAAAACTGCAAAAAAAACTCGCAAAAAAAAGCCCACCGGGGACGACACGCGAGTCGAACGCAATGCAAACAGGGCCTGAATGTCTTCCAGGTATCAGGCAGGGAGGATATTTGGCAGAGTATCATTCCTGTCAACCCTGAATTGTCATGGAGGTTTCACCAAATAAGAGTCATTACCCTTCCACCAAAATGACATAATTCGCCAGTGAGCCCTAAATATAATCAAGCAGTGTCCCCTTCCCACTAAATTAACATTATTCGGGCGAGTATTGCATAAGTTCTCACAGTAGTTTGAGAGAGACCAGGCCTTGTATTCTCCTACTTCACCCCCCCCCCTCTTCAATCCCAAGTGGCGTAGCAAGAGGGGATGCAGAGGTTGTGACCACACTGGGGCTCTTGAGCCAGAGGGGCCCCAATGGGCCCTCCCGCAACAGCAGTATTAGCTGTTTATTGGTCCTGTGATCACTTCTACAGATGCTATGAATAGTGGGATTCATTAACAGACTTTTCCATATTTCATGCTTGCACCTCTGTTTTTGGCAGATTTTGCCGCTGCCGCACCATATCAGTTATGTATGGTGTGTTTGGGGGCCCAATGTAAAACTTGCATTGAGCCCAAATCTCTTCGGCTATGCCAGTGTCCCTCCCCCTCTTCCCTTTTTCTTTCCAAACTGATCAGCACAGAGGATTTCTCCCACACAGTCAGTTTTCAGGTGAAATGTGCTACAATAATAGAGTAATGCTGCAAAGTTTAAACATGAATGTAAGAATGGTTGTACAGTACACCCATGTTTCTGTATTTTTATATTTCTCTTTAATAAAGGTCCTGTGCTCCTTTGAGTTTAGTGAATTCATGCATAGTGGTTATTTTCAGGCACGGGAGCATTCTAAGCAGCGACGTATCGGCAGATAAGAAGCAGAAGTTTGAACGAAGCGCCAGCTCATCCCATGAAGTTTCATCTCACGAGTTTGACCCTACAGGTAAAGTCATTTCATACCATTTATTTTCAAAGCTGTAATACAGTCAATGTCTGTCTTGGGCTGCCTGCTGAACTTTTAAAGCAGACTTCTGCTTACCATTACTTTTGCTTACTTGCCTGTTTTCTGCATTTAAAGTGATTCTACAACCTGAAATGACACTTTCATTTAATGGTGTTCTCATCTAGTCATTTAAAAGTTCTAATTATCTTCTGGTTCCGTTCTTCCAAACTAGAAAAAAAAAACCAAGGCGTTTCTCATCTCGAGCAGAGAAAACACCAAGGCATTTTTCCAGCAGGGTGGCGGCCTACGAGGTTCCGGGAGAAATGGAGCCGGGAGGCAGGGCAGGTTCTAGACTTGCTGCCTGAAGCATACTAATGAGGATGCACCCCCCAATCCCCAGGAGAACACTGCATATAATAGCGGCAGTTTCACACAGCATGCTTTCCTCAGTCATACATGCACAGCAATAAGCTGCAGAAGGGCACATGGAGAGGAGGCTAGTAAATAGCAGTACATATTTAAAGTGGATCCAAGGTGAACTTTTACTCATTGCATAATTGTGTTCCTTTCCTATTGTTTATAGGCATTTGTTTTGGTTTTAATACTCCAATTCCCTATAAACTAAATAAACCACGCCCACAGGTTTTCAGAGAGCCTTGGCAGTAGCAAGGGCTCATGGGAGCTCAGTCTGGGCAGGAGGAGGAGGAGGTGTTACTAGCCATTGATTTCAGAGGGAGGAGGGGGGGGGGGGGGTTAGGGTTTTTTCTTCACAGGCTTAGTGATCAAGATACAGATAAGCCTGCCTCTGTGTAATGTTTACAAGCAACATGGCTGCTGTCATTGTATCACAGAACGAAATAATCATTTTCTATTAAAGCTGTTTGCAGCTATATTTGCTGTGTAAACTATCTAAACTTTAGATAAGATATATAGACAAGTTACTTGTTATAGTGAGTTTCATCTCGGATCCGCTTTAATTAAGGGGTGGGGCAGCACACACAGACTCACATCAGACACGATCTGTGAGTCAGGCAGAAGCAGCAGAGCAAAGGGGGAGACTGAAAAAGATCAGCTGAGTGTAGAGCTGATGCTGCCCCTACAGTCTGCTGCCCTGAATCACCGTGGTAGGGCCTCCCCTGCCTGAATGCAATTAGAAGTTTTAAATGACAAGACAATAACACCATTAACTGTACAAGTATTTATAGGCTATATAGTTGATTTAAGCAGGTTAGTATTAGGTACATCAATTAATTAAACTTAAAAACAATGTTTTCCATGTGGCCTCTCACCTGCTTTCAGAAATGTCTCCTATTACTGGTGCTTCTCTGGCACCTTCCACTCTATTGCCTCACTCCATTTTTGTAACTGTGCTTTCAACTCACCCTCTCACTTTTCCATTACAATGTGATAGTCCTATGTATTGGTATAGAAGCCCCTGCTCTGTATATTGGTACAAAAGTCAGAATACAGCCTCTGATAGGCAGTGTCCCAACATTTGGAGCCTGTGCATCTTTAGCAATGGGGTTTGCCAGGATGTGGAGCTACTCCCAGAAGACCAGTGAGCAGAGGGCATCAGGCCAATGGCGTTTTCCACTGATTTGCTAATATATTCAGTCTCAGGGTTATGCAAAGAGAAATAATGCACCAATAGCATCATTTGATATCCACAGGTCTGTGGCCCATATAAATGAAAGTCTTTCTGCATTAAATCTAAATACAGTGGAGTGTAATAGCTTAAAGGGATACTGTAGGGGGGTCGGGGGAAAATGATCTGAACTTACCCGGGGCTTGTAATGGTCCCCCGCAGACATCCTGTGTTGGTGCAGCCACTCCCCAATGCTCCGGCCCCGCCTCCAGTTCACTTCTGGAATTTCTGACTTTAAAGTCAGAAAACCACTGCGCCTTCACGCCCGTGTCTTCGCTCCCGCTGATGTCACCAGGAGTGTACTGCGCAGACACAGACCATACTGGGCCTGCGCTGTGCGCTCTTGATGACATCAGCAGGATCGAGGACACGGCAACGCAGGCGCAGTGGTTTTCAGACTTTAAAGTCTGAAATTCCAGAAGTGAACCGGAGGCGGGACCGGAGCATCGGTGAGTGGTTGCGCCAACACAGAATGTCTGCGGGGGACCGTTAGAAGCCCCGGGTAAGTTCAACTCATTTTCCCCTGACCCCCCCTACAGTATCCCTTTAAGTGACGGTAGTGGTTGAAATGTTACTCCTTGGCATAGGTAGACTTCTAAAGGTCTGTACACACCTTCAATATGTGTCGCCCGTCAGTATTGAACTTGTGATGCTGGGGAACAAGCACATAAAGACTTACCTCAGCTATATCTGAGCAATGTGTTCTGTTACTATGGGGAGGGGAGGAGGGACAAAGGTGCATTTTCTAGCGTGCATGGTAAGGAGGGGAACAACGTTCTTGGCCATTAAAGATCTGGTGGGCCGAATGTTTAGGCAATCTTGCTAGACTCATGGCCAAGGTCCATCTGGCATTTGTACATGGCCTCAAGCAAATCTGTGAGGTTGGGGAAGAGGAAGAAACCGATGCTTACGTCGGAGTGGGAAGCGTCTGGATCCTCAAGAGACTTCCACCACCAAGCTGGCTACGAGAGGATTTTCAGAGGGGGCAGCGGAGGAACCTTGAGGACGGGGATGGGGGAAGCCTCTGGATTCGCAATGGTAATGTCTTTGGAGAATTCATGGAGAAGCATGTGATCAATTTGGTCAGGTGATGGATATGAATATGCAAGTCTCTTGATTTGCTAGTCTAGTCAGGATCATGTGATGTGCTTAAATATGTCATCCCAGAAAATTAGAGCTGTGCAAATCTATCAGCTGATCAAACAAATGAAATGCTTTACCATGAGTTCTAGACATGACCGCTACTACTGAATCATGCAGAGGCTTCCCTCCATTGAGGTAAGTAACCAAATTAGGCACTTATTTCCCTGCAGGTGCCCTTTAACAAAGCTTAAAGAGAATCTGTATTGTTAAAAATCGCACAAAAGTAAACATACCAGTGCGTTAGGGGACATCTCCTATTACCCTCTGACACAATTTCGCCGCTCCTCGCCGCATTAAAAGTGGTTAAAAACAGTTTTAAAAAGTTTGTTTATAAACAAACAAAATGGCCACCAAAACAGGAAGTAGGTTGATGTACAGTATGTCCACACATAGAAAATACATCCATACACAAGCAGGCTGTATACACCATTCCTTTTGAATCTCTAGAGATCATTGTGTGTTTCCCCCTGCAGTTCTCATGCACTGAAGTTTCAGGCTGCTTGTTTCTTCCTGCAAACAGCTTTGCCCTTGTCTAATTCCTCAGTATGTGAAAGCCCAACCAGCTCAGAGGACGATTTATCCAGCTTGTAAAAGATAAGAGAGAAGAGAGACGCTGCCCTAATCTAAATAATACACAGGCAGTGTGCATAGAGGGGCCTGGAAGGGGGAGTTCATAGCAGAACCACAACACTGAAGAACTTGGCAGCCTTCCAGACACAGGCCGACAAGCCTGACAGGGGAAAGATACATTGATTTATTACAGAGACTGTGATAGTAGAAAGTGCTGTAGTAAGCCAGAACACATTAGAATAGCTTTTGGAACTTGTAGGATGATACAAAACAGGATGCAATTTTTGTTACGGAGTCTCTTTAAATATATCTACACAAATAGTTTACTGTGGTCAGAGTCATGTGGACCTGTGATTTCAGCTTTATTTTGGCCATGTTGGAACCTTGTGGGTAATTGCTGACTTAGCTGAAAAGACTATTCTGGAGGTCACGTGAGGAAAGCTATTGCCCTCACCTACTGATCTCTAGTTAGCCTAAGTTAACGAACACGACTAAGTTATACTTATTTCATATAACATTATTTTCAACTATTGCCTAAAAAAGGATTTTAAAGATGTTTTTTTTTTTTTGCAGCATAAAAAAAAAATACATACTGCACTATATTCATAACTCTTCATATCCTAATCAACCTCCTATTGCCTACTCCCTTCCCCAACCCTTGTTGCTCTTTAGGGTCTGTTTCCACTACACGCAGATTGGATGCAGGATGTATGCAGAAACACTGACTCCAATGAATGTCTATGGGCCCGTTTCCACTGAATGCGATTTTTCTGATGCAGATTTTCCCATAGGCATTCGTTGGAGTCAGTTTTTCAGCATCCATTCTGCATGTAGTGGACACAGGCCCTTAGTCTCATCTTCCTGTGAAAGGCACGTACCCACAATGCGACTTTTCGCATGATTTGTCCAGCAAGGCGGGTTTTCTGCACAATGAGCCATTGTATCCGCGATTTTGTGACCTTGGTACAGGTGTGCGATTACAAAAACAATGTTTGGGGACATTCAGTGATTATCCCAATCATGGCGGATCGGATCTTTAAGACCCCCGACAACTCCCGTGCAAACTAAGTGCCACAATCGTTTGAACTCTTTCACGCCCGTCATGTGCTGTTGCATGTTCTCGCAGTAGGAAGATGGATTGGGAACGCTCGTTCGTTGTATTGCATCACTGTGGGTGCTCCAATCCATCTTCAGGCGAGTATGTAGCTTCCCAGGGAGAAAAGCGCTATATAAATATTATTGTTATTGTTAGAGACACTGAAGCAGGGAAACAAATTATGAAATAATGAATTGGTTGTGTAGTACGGATAATTAATATAACATTAGTAGCAAAGAAAATATTCTCATATTTTTTTGTTATATAGTATTTTTTATAACATTGCATTATTGTCGAATATTTGCAATTTATACACTACTCAGCATTCTAAATGATTTTACAGAGCAGGCAAGTGAACTTTTGAACAATTCTCTGCAGAGAAAAAGAAAATACAATGGCTGACAGTTGAGATAACAAGTTTCAGAAGACAGCGCTCTCTGCGACTTTGAAAGTCGTTGAGCTCAATGGCTCTTTTTGCATAGATAACTTGAGTTTCTTAACTCTTCCTGTACTGGAAACAATATTAGACTTGTCTCTGCTCCTAATGTTTTATTTTTTAGCTGTACTACACATATAAATCTTTATATCATATATTTTTTATTTTTTTTGCTTCAGTGTCTCTTTAAGGCAGGGTTCAAACTTATATGAAAACACAAGAGACTTTCAATTTTCTGAAATCGTAATCACCACACTTTGTAAGACTTCAATGTCTTGAAATATATTAGCATTTGTGTGTGTGAATTGCATTTTGCAATTTTTCAGCATTTTGCTGCCAGGTCTTTATTTTTATGTTTGCGATTTGTGTTTCAATTCAAGTCCATGACCGCACAAAGAAAAATGCATAGAATTTGTTTTTTTTTTCATGGAAAATTGTGCGTGGTTTTGAAGTTAATTTTCATGTAAATGAACTTCATTGGTATTCACAAAATGAAAATGTGCGTATGAACGCATGCAAAGACTATAAAAACACACCAGAAATTTTCATCAAAAAGACCCCCAAAAATCTAAATTGCAAAGTTTTTTTGCATGCAGAAAATTGCACACAGAGTTCACAAGAAGTGTAAATGGCCCCTATTAGTCATGATAGTCTGATAGGCAGCATTCCCTGCTAGAGCTGAATGCAGGCTCATGTTTGCCAGTTTAGTTATTGTTGCCTTCAAGAAAGTAAAGGATCTTTGAGAGTCCCCTTCTAGCCGCATCTACACGAGTAGATGCGGCCGCGATGCTCCTTATCAATCGAGCCGCTGATGCGGCTCGATTGATAAGATCCGACAGGACGGATCTCTGCACCGCCGATTCCCTGCTCGCTCCCCGCGAGGGGACAATGGCAGGGAATCGAGCGGAAGATAAGCGGCGCCGGCGGGGATGAGCGGGCACGAGCGGGGAATCGAATGCGGCGCACGTGCGGCGGGCACGCGGAAGAGGCAATCCGGTGGCTAATCGAGCCGCCGGATCGCTGCAATGTCTCATAGTGTAGACGGGGCTTAAAATATTCATAAGTTTCTCAATATGTTTACCTAGTTTCCCTTTTAACTATTATAATTATGATCCACTCATGGTGATCCACATCCCTAAACCTCTACATAAACTATTTACATTCCGGCAGCACAAACTGGTTCTGTAGGTGACAAAGGTTTGCTGTATATCTGATATTGATCATTTACCTCCATGTCACCCTTCTCCATGTGATGTTGGATCAGATCTCTTCTGAGATTTAATCTGATATCCACAACGCTGTGCTACTCAAAGCTGTTGATCGTGTACCCCTGTCACCCACAGCCTCCTGCGCTCCTACTTCCTCTATTACTGTATATACTCGCATATAAGCCGACTCGCATATAAGCCGACCCCCCAACATTTACCCCAGAAACCAGGAAAAATGACTGACTCGCATATAAGCCGAGGATAGGAAATGTAGCAGCTCCTGAGACTTCCCCTCCCAACCCCCTCCTCGCTTTTCTTTGCTTCAACACTTGTTAGCGCAAATGTTTACTTTTGTGGTGCTGAGAGAAGCAACACAAATGGGTGGTGTAGCAGATACCTCCTGCCTACACTCATACCACCAGTACCAAGTCCATTCATACCACTCATTAATTAGCATATAGAGTCTTGCTAAAGCACACTAGTATGAGAGTATGGGAGCCACCCTGCTCTGCATGGAAGGACATGTTCTATGGAAAACCCATCCACATTTTGCTGTGGGACAGTGTGATTGGTAGTTACCCCCTACCCCAAGAAAAAGAGCTGAATTATTAAACAATCACAGTTTTGAAAAAGTGTACTCTCCCAGAGTAAAACGAACCACCGTACATACCTTTCCTCACAGAATGCAGTGGATTGGTGAGTTCGACAGTGCATACTGATGATGTGCCTGCAGCGACGTTTTTCTAGTGATCGGGGCCGATGAGGAGCACACAGAGAACATCTGATGACAGGCAGTGATCCCATGCCCGGGGTCAGCAGATCAGCTTCTGTGTGATACAAAACGAGCCTGCAGTGCAAGATGCTTCCAGCTGATCGGGGCTGCACGGAGTTCCGCTGATGAGAGGGAGCGATTACATGCCCGGGGGTGTGCGGATTAGCGGCGATCGGATGCCCGGGGAGATCAAAGCAAGAGCAATGATTGGCCACCCAGAGAGTCACAGCAGGAGCGCTCCTCCATGTACATAATCTCGCGCTTCCTGCTGTCTCTGCACCTTGCGACCCCATTGGCTATACTATACCAGCCAATGGGGTCGCAAGGTGCAGAGACAGCAGGAAGCGCGAGATTATGTACATGGAGGAGCGCTCCTGCTGTGACTCTCTGGGTGGCCAATCATTGCTCTTGCTTTGATCTCCCCGGGCATCCGATCGCCGCTAATCCGCACACCCCCGGGCATGTAATCGCTCCCTCTCATCAGCGGAACTCCCCGATCAGCTGGAAGCATCTTACACTGCAGGCTCGCTCTGTATCACAGCAGCTGATCTGCTCTCCCCGGGCATGGGATCTGTCATCAGATGTTCTCTGTGCACTCCTCTTCGGCCCCGATCACTAGAAAACCGTCGCTGCAGGCACAGCAAGCCTGCTCAGAATCACCGCTGAGCCCCATGATAAATCCCACCACAGACACTAACAGGTGACTCGCATATAGGCCGAGGGGGTGACTTTTCAGCACATTTTTTGTGCTCAAAAATTCGGCCTATATGCGAGTATATACGGTATATAAAAAAAATGTATTTTCACATCAATATTTGAGAAAATAACTAAACCTTCTTTTCAGCATATTTACGTTAGGCCTGAGACACCCTGCACAATGCTTTTTAATCTGCCAGTGCTTCATTTGCATTTTTAAAAGATTCTCCCATTGACTTGCATTAAAATTGTGGTAAAATCGCTGCAATCGTGTTTTTTTTTTTGTTTTTTTTTTAAATCGTGATTGCAGCAATTTTGCTACAATTTTTATGCAAGTCAATATGAGCGTTATAAAAAACGAAAAACAAACCAAACGCCCTGCAAATGCAGAGCTGATGAATCAAAAAGCACACTGCAGTGTCTCTCAGGCCTAAGTCATATTTTTTTTTATTAGTTTTATTTTTTTATCAAATCCTGATGTCTAATCTACAAAAAAAAAATCTAACAGTGTGGAACTGCCTTGAGGGTCTGGTCTGTATTGTTAAAAGCGAGCAATAGGCAGTCACAAATGTTCAGCCATATCTCTGTCTGTATTTTGAGAAAGAGAAGCCACAAGCCAGCATACACTTCCAAGGAACCAGGCTTTGAACTTTACCGGAGAAATAAATTGCATTTTAACCCTTTCCAGTCCTAGATTCAATGTCTGATGTGGGGAAACATGGCTGCCGCTGGGGGCTCTGTTGCCAGATACAATCCGGTGCAATGACTGCTTTTGCTGTCTGTTACGTTATATTGATATGTCAGGGCTTTTTCTCACGCACATGTGCAGCAGGAACCTTTCTCCTCCTTCCTACGTCTCTGTGCTGCACATCATCATGGGCATATGCGGTGTATTCTCAATTACAGTTCACCCTAAATGCTTAAAATTATAGGCCTCTTATACACCCCAAATTTTGAGGGTATGGAGGGGACCCCTCAATCTATCTCTGTGCAAATTTGCAGTGCAGCCCCCAAGCCCCGCTGTTTCCCGAGATATGTCATACAAGACACACAGAACATGGATATCACGCTTTTCTCCTGGCCGACTCAAAGTGCCAAAGCTGTAGCCACTAGCAGTGTTAGGGATTCTAGCCCAATGTCTCCTCACGGAATAGGTGCTGGCTTACTGAGCAGGAAGAGCTGAGACTTGAACCCTGGTCTCCTGTGTCAGAGGCAGAGCCATTAACCATTACACTATCCACCCATCTTGTGAACCAGCAGGGCTCGGGCGCTGCAAATTTACACAGAGGTAGATTGGGAGTCCCCTCCATACCCTCGAAATTTGGGGTGTGTGGATAACCTAGAATGACGTAGGGCAACAAAAGCTGTCATTGCACCAGCGTGGGCGCATTTGTGCTCGCCAGTAGGGGTGCCGTTGCTAGAACTAGTTTATCCCCTTGGTAGCACGCTGTGCTGGGTAATATCATTACACTGGCACATGTGCAGTAGGGGCAGTGCGACAGGGTGTGAGCTGGTGTCTGCCCCTCCTGTCGATGCCGGGTCGCCTCCTTGAGGTAGATACTTGGCCAACCTCCCCCCCCTCAGCCACATTCTCTTGATCAACCCCATCAGCACACTAGAAAAAAAGTAAATGCTTGGTGTGACGTAAGTGATCATGAAAATGGGTTGAAAAGCTTTAACAGAGTAAAATTGGAAGCTGCAATTTACATCCTTCTAAAAAGGTTATTTGCCCGGCTGTCTTGCTGAGTCTCTGCCTTGTATTACTTTTTGATTGTGACAAGTATACAGATCAAGTGTTCTGACTCTCCTAGCAACCTGCTTTTTGCAGCTGTGGGACTTTAACAGCCAAATTCAAAGGTTCAGCATGTCTGCCAGGCAATAAATATATTTTTTTGAAGAGTGAATAAAAATGGCAGTTACCATATTCCTTTTATGTTGGATTTTCTTTCAGTTTAGCTGCCAGCATATAAATTGCCTGTTTTATTCCTCTCTGAGTCTGACATACATTGGTGCATTTGGTTCCTTTCGCCTTGCCAGTGATTGCTAGTCAGAGTGAAGATGGAGGATTCCCTGCATTCCCCTGTGCAGTAGCGCACTTCTTATTTTTTTTTATTTTTTTATTTTTTTTTACAGCTCCCTCAGACTATGGCCTCGATTTAAAGCATTACCGCATATGGTAATGCAGAAAACAGCTGACTTTACTGAGCACTTATGAAAATGTTGTTCATAAAGGCGGTTGCTGCATGAAAAGCTGAAATTACAGACCAGTGAGGTAAATTACCGACTTGTGCGGTAAATACCTCAACACATGTCAGTAAATGTCAATTCATAAAGACTGCAACATGCTGTAAAAGCCTGAAATTTTACCGGTACCTCTGGTATGGTGAAATCAGGGCGGAGACTGTGCGAGTGTGTGGGAAGCCAGCATGACTCACACAAGCAGAGAGGGAAAAGCTATTACTGATGGGAGCAAAGGCAATAGAAACAGCCCATGTCTCCTGCAAGTCCCGGTGATTGGGTTTTTCTAGATCACTATGCCGTCTCAAGCGGAACAAGTTTTTCTACCCCTCCCCCCCCCCCCCCCCTTTTTACCCCGTTTAACTCCTTAGCTTAGGTTCCGGTTTGAAGATGCGGAGGAACTAGTTGGGAAATCACCGGAGGAGCGGCGCAGTAAAGGGTGCCGGAGGAGCGGCGCAGTAAAGGGTGCCGGAGGAGCGGCGCAGTGAAGGGTGCCGGAGGAGCGGCGCAGTGAAGGGTGCCGGAGGAGCGGCGCAGTGAAGGGTGCCGGAGGAGCGGCGCAGTGAAGGGTGCCGGAGGAGCCACACAGTTTAGTGGACATTTTGAAAAGATCACAGCCAAAATAAACATTTATCTTTAAAGCAGCTTCAAATACATTATTGTGTTTTTTTATTTTCTCTCTGCTCCGTAAATTGCATAAAGATGGACTGCTTTTTATTTTATGTGCATAAGTGATGACTTCCTCTGGCCAGACTGCCAGACAAAATAGTTTCTGGATTCAGCGAGTGCCTGGCCATCCAACACACATTCTCTGGGATGGTACAGTGCCAAATTCTTTCTTAATTGACTCAAGTGGTGCTTCCTTTGGTCAAGTTGTGTGCATGTGCTCCAGACTGACTATTTGTACTGTTCATAATATGAGGATAGTTTTTGTTTACCTTACAAAATTAGGCTTTTACTTCTATAAGAATTTGCTTTCTCTGTAGAATATTTATTTGACACCATTAAGAATGAAATTGAAATCCGATCTCTTACGGTTAGCAGCTTGTGAAAATGCTTTCAGCTGCCTATTACTTACTAATGAGATGAAGATGGCGATGATATAGATCTAAATATCTCTATCAAGTTGTATGGAGAATTGCCTTATTCAGCAGGCACTGGGTAACAGCCCATAGTGACTAATCTGAAGAAATTCAGCGCTGACTGCAGTAGACTGAGAAGAACAGGGGAAGAACACTGGAAATTAGTGAGGTCATTGTGTGATGACTGGATTTGTGACTGGCATTGGGGCCGATTTACAAAGCTGTTCTGTTCAATTATCTCTAACTTATTTACTCACAATTTATCCCTCCTTAAATGACTTAACCCACGCTTTATCTCACTTCATCTAACTTAACTCATGATTTATAACCCCTTAACTAACTTGACTCTTTGTTTATCTCCTTATTTGATGTAACTCGTGATTTATCTTCCCTTAAAGAGACACTGAAGCAAAAAAAAAAACTGATATTATGATTTGTATGTGTAGCACAGCTAAGAAATAAAACATTAAGATCAGATACATCAGTCTAATTGTTTCCAGTACAGGAAGAGTTAAGAAACTCCAGTTGTTATCTCTATACAGAAAAGCCATTATCTCTATGACTTTCAAAGTGGTGGAGAGGGCTGTTTTCTGACTTTTATTATCTCAACTGTTAGTTAACGATTTACTTTTCCTCTGGCAGAGGAGAGGTCATTAGTTCACAGACTGCTCTGAAAGAATCCTTTTGAAAGCTGAGTGTTGTGTAATCTGCACATATTAGAGAATGATGCAATGTTAGAAAAAACACTATATACCTGAAAATAAAAATATGAGAATATTTTCTTTGCTGCTAATCTTCTAGTAATTATTCATAGTATACAACCAATTCATTATATCATATATTTTTTTTCACTTCAGTGTCTCTTTAACTGACTTGACTCATAGTGTATCGCCTTATTTGACTTAAAGTGAATTTTAGCCATGGTACGTAAATAGTTTTAACTTACCCGGGGCCTCCCGAAGCCGTCCTGTGCCCTCGCCGCTCCTCGAGAGTTTTCCGGCCTACGCCCCAGATTACTTTTGATTTTTCGGCCGGCTAAGAGTCAGCCCCCAGCCAAGCGTAGTCCTCTTCACCTTGCCGCAATCTAGTGCGTCCTGCGCAGGAGGCGCTTGACGGCAGGAAGGTAAAGAAGACTCCACGTGGTTGGGTGCCAACTCTTAGTCGGCCGAAAACAAAACTAACCTGCGTCGGGGACCGGAGGACACTCGAGGAGTGGCAAGGGCACAAGATGGCTGCAGGGGCCTTGAGAAAGCCCCGGGTTTTTTTTTTTTTTTTTTTTTTTTTTAGTACCAGTTAAAAAAGGAACTTTTAAAGAGGTACCAAGGATTGAAGTTCATCCCGATCAGTAGCTTCATCCCGATCAGTATCAACCCCCTTTCCAATGAGAAATCTTTAACTTTTCTCTAATAGATCATCAGGGATGTCTATGTGGCTAATATTGGGGTGAAACCCCTCCCACAGTGTGATGTCATGACCATGGTCCTGACCATTTGCTGTCTGTGAACCTGGTTGCATTGTGGGAAATAACAGACTTTTTCCAACTGCCAAGTAATCAATATCTCCCTCTGTGTATAGAACTCAGTAAACGAACATTTCGTACAGATCACCAGGAATAAAGAGGTCACCACCAGTGATACATTTCAGAATGTAAATTGGGGAGAGGAAAGCTTTCACATTGGGCAAACCGAGACAGGCGAAAAGGGCGCCAGACATTTTGCGCCGCTGTAGGCTGTAATGTGAATTACACGGCTCAGGGGGTAATTTGGACACAGGCAAAATACTGCAGCCAAACTGCATCTTACCCCGGAGTCCATGGCGGCCTGGAGAGGGAATGGTAATTAACGCCGCCAGGAAATTTGTAATAGCAGGGAGAGTCGTTTTCACCCTTTTTACACGTATGCTGGGCAAACACTGACTAAATAATCTATAAATATTGTTAAAAAAATAGCAATTTTATTTATTTCACTACAGTTATCTTTTAATTCAGGATTTATATCTCCTTATCTGTTCATTCATTATCTCTCCTTATTTATTTATCTCATGCTCTCCTTACAGTTAAGGTGTAAAATAAGTAAGTTTTGTGAATTAACCCCTTTAAACACTAATATTGGCTTATCCTTAGTAGCTTGGCTGTGAATTGGATCTACATTGCCAAGCTGAGGTCATTTACTGCTTACTGTCAAGTTATAGTCAGGTCTTGATTTCACCCAGACTGTGCTGAATATTATTCTTATTTAAGAAAATAAAAATAGATCAAGAGATGACATAAGGGCCCTTTTCTGCTAGCATGGTTTTGCGATCTGATTCTGATTGATTATGCATCAGGAAATGCTAAGCTCTTAACTAAACTAATGGAGACCACACAGAACATGTCAATCCGATCACAGACGCTGGCCCTGCTGCTGTATTTTTTTTGTAAGTTTAAACTTTTAAATATAGTATAGGAGTGCCCGAAAATCACATGGCAGTCACAGAGCTATGCAATTTTTGTGCAATCCAGCAATTCAGTATTTTTTTTTTATTATTCGCCTGTCGTAATTTTCAAACTCACAAATAAAACAATTTCTTATGTCTTTGCAAAAGCAGAAAACTGCCATGGCAGGTTTTCAGAAAGTGGGCATGGCTAACCAACAAAAGCTGGATTTTATGGCACAGCACAGTACAGTGTTTTTATTTTTTAGGCATGTTTTTCTGGCTACACTATTACTCCTACTCCTTGTGCTGATGGTGTGTGTTTTATATTTATACCGAAGGTTCGCTTTAAGCTGCTGCTGGAAAAAATCCCTAGACCTTATAAAACTGTTCTTTATATGTTTATTTTAGGCTTTTAAAGCAGATACAAAAAAATGTTCACTGTTAGCACTGTTCACACTCTCTGCTGCCCTGCATTTCTGACAAAACCGGTAGCTGAAAAATCAGATGGTAAAAAACCGGGGATGATTTTCCTAGGGGCCAGCTAACGCCATCTGTTTCCGCAATGGACAGTTTTTTTTGTTTTTGTTTTTTAGATTTAAAGTATTTAAATATCCATGTGAAATAAAAAAAAAAAAAGCAGTATAATTTTTTTTCCGAGTAATCAATGTGATGCAATGAAAACCACTGCAGTAAAGATAGTTTGAAGCAAAAATGTATGTTTTATTTTCAGTCATAACAGCCTCTGTAGGTGTACAAACCTTTCAGCCTTTCAGCCAAGAGCATATAAGAGCAAGCAATATAAAAAAGAAGAGGAGATGAAAGAGAAAAAGAAAGTCAATGTTCCCATCACGAGTTGGCACAGCAGGGGCGGACTGACCATTCGGGCACTTGGGCACGGACTGAGGGCCCGTGTTCAGGGAGTGGGCCCGCCAGAGCACCCTGAGCAGGAGGGGAGGAGCGCAGTGAAGGGGAGCGGTGGGGAAGGGGGGACGTCTTCCCCCCCACCCCCCTTCCCTCACCGTGGGGCCCCTCTTCCTGCTCTCCCCTCCGGAATGTTTAAGTGTAGGCGCAGCGGCTGACAGCGGGCGGTGACTTACTGCTGTTACAGCCGCCGGAGAGAGCTCTGATCTGTGTGCCGCTAGTTTGGTCTACTCAAGATTACTCAAGTCTACTCAAGAGCCATGAAGGGGGGCCCCAAGGTGAGGGAAGGGAGAGGAGACATCCCCATTTCCCCTCCACTGTGCCCACCGCTCCCCTTCACTGCGCTCCTCCTCGGGACACCTATACACCTGGCTGATTATACTGAGGACACCTATAGACCTGGCTGCATGTACTGGGGACACTTATAGACCTGGCTACATATACTGGGGACACCTATAGACTTGGCTGCATATACTGGGGGACACGTATACACCTGGCTGCATATATTGGGGACACGTATACACCTGGCTGCATATACTGGGGACACGTATACACCTGGCTGCATATACTGGGGACATGTATACACCTGGCTGCATATACTGGGGACATGTATACACCTGGCTTCATATACTGGGGACACGTATACACCTGGCTGCATATACTGGGGACACCTATACACCTGGCTGCATATACTGGGGACACCTGTACACCTGGCTGCATATACTGGGGATACCTATACGCCTGGCTGCATATACTGAGGACACCTATATACCTGGCTATACTGAGAACACCTATATACCTGGCTACATATACTGGGGACACCTATAGACCTGGCTGTCTATACTAGAGATACCTATAGACCTGGCTAACTGTACTGGGGACACCTATAGACCTGGCTAACTGTACTCGGGGACACCTATAGACCTGGCTACCTATTCTGGAGACACCTGTAGACCTGGCTATGGGACACCCATAGACCTGGCCACCTATTCTTGGGACACTTATAGACCTAGCTATCTAAACTGGGGACACCTATAGACCTGATTATTCTGGGGACACCTATAGACATGGCTACTTATACTGGGGACACCTATAGACCTGGATACCTGCATGGGGAACACCTATAGACCTGGTTACCTATACTGGGGGCACCTATTTACAATGAATTGTATTGTTAGTGGCCACCTTTACAGTAGGCAGTAAAACTTTATTCAAAACTCTAGAAGAAAGCGGTTGAGTGACGGCAAGCCAACATATAAAAATCCATTAATGACCAGCAGCCAAGGGAGTTGATCTGAAACCTTTCCTTTTAGTTTTTTGGGGGTAGCAAATGGCAATGCTGGTTATAGGATGAACATGATGCAATGGACCACAATGCACCCTTAAAGCAATAAAATGTATTTGAACAATGCAGTTACAGTACTGCCCCCGATGGGTCTGTTTTGGTATGAACCAAGCCTGGTGTAAATTCTCATCCTTTTTTGCGTACATTTTTGAATATGTTTAAATTGTGTTCTCTACACTTCCTTCTACTGATTAGTATGAGATAAAATTCCTCCATCCATGAGTGCTAAACTGCTAATCCATTCGAGGAGGAATGGGCATTAGAGGAGGTGAAAAGACCTGTTTACAAGTGGGTGATGTCAACACACGCAAAAGACTTCTTAGGTTTAACTGAGGGGGGTATTCCTCTAACATGCTCCATTTAGAGGCTATGGGCTTGATTCACAAAGCGGTGCTAACTGTTAGCACGCTTGTGAAAACCCCCTTAGCACGTCTAAACTAGCTTTTCGCGCACAAAACTTTATGCGCATAAAACTTTACGCGCGCACTGCACAGAGCGCAGGGCACTCCGTGCGAAGTGCCTATTAAAGCCTATGGGACTTAGCGCGCGCGTAGAACTTTGCGCGCGTACAGCTTTGCGCGCAAAACTTTGCGCGCGATCTGATTGAGAAATCCGGTGCTAACCTACTTAGCACCCTTGTTAGCACGTCTAAAGACTTTAGACGTGCTAAGTAAGTTAGCACTGCTTTGTGAATCAAGCCCTATATGAGCAGGGATCTGAGTCAGGGGTAGACACAGCACTTGTGCACTATTTTGGACAATAATTATAGGCAGTTCAATGAATACTATCCCCACTTCTGTTACTGAAAATTACATTTATAGTCTTGGTAATCACAAGATATTCTGGCCCTGATTACCCAAGATTGGAGAGCAATATAGAACCAGTTTGATCCAACAGTTTGGACTGAATTATTGTAAATATTGTCCTGATTACCTAAGATTGGAAAGGGCATGGCTGACACTGCCACCTGCACCTACTCACTGCTGGACACTGTAATTCCTGTGTTAAATATCCGTGACGTTTAGCTCTTCAGAACGTTTCAGGGATTGGTTAGACAGCAATTTTTGGGTGCACAATATGGGGAGGGACTCCACAGGACAAAACAGTGGAGCCCAGTGGCTGATAGTTGTGATTCTGCTGATAATTCAGTGGAATGAAAATTAGAATTACAGTAGTTCACTCTCGTCACACCATCATAAACAGCGCATTATAGTATTTTGAATTGCGATATTGTATTTCAGTTTTAAAGCCAAATTTCATAGAGAAGAAAAATGTTTTTGATTTAGATAGTGTGACAAAGTGTTCAAAATTCGATTAGATCTTTGTTTCTGTCCAACATCCCTTTCTGTGAGGGAACCCATAACTTCTATTCAGACAAGAAGTGGGATAATGCAATATTAGACAAAGTGATGCCCCAAAACAGCCACTCGCCCAGGACAACAGCCTGGTTCGCCGGTGCTCAATCCTGTGGGTCACCACCTCCACAAACCGTAAACCAAGATATGAATGAAGGAGGCACTCCAAAGGCGATAATCAAACTTGCGTTTAACAGGTAGCCAACACAACATGTTTCGGGGTCTCCCCCTTCCTCGGGTGCAAGTGTGATTATCGCCATTGGAGTGCCTCCTTCATTCATATCTTGGGATAATACAATAGTTCTGTTCTGCGCACTAGATGTCAAGGCTTAGACCGTACAGACAAAGGATACGGGTAGGAATTAATTTCCCAGGGGTTTCGCAACCACTGATCAGCAGAACAGTGTCTTCCAGAGCACCTGTAAATGGTGTAAGATTTGGTGTAGCTAAAAAAACAGAAGTAAGAGCGCTTTTATGGTGTGATACCATTTTAATACTCATGGCAAATCGGAAACAAAATACCGTACAAGATAAAATAATTATACAAGCTTATATCACATGACCATCAATCCACTTTTTCTGGTAACTTCAACCATGGCCAGCAGGGAATATCCTGACCTGATGAAGACACCAGTTGCGTGTTGAAACGCATTATCCTTCTGGCACATGTAGACTACGCACAGAGTTACCACCCACAGTGCCTCATATGACATTTCTCGCTGGCCACGGCTGGTTTGTTGGTCACATGAGACAAACTTTCATAGTCATTTTATCTTACATATGCATTTTATTTTAATTTTTTTCCACAAGTATCAAACTGGTATCAGACCATAGAAGCGCTCTTCTGTTTTTTTTTGTTTTTGTTTTTTTTTGTTTTTTGTTTTTTTTTAAGAAGTGGAATAATCTCTAAATGACGGAATCAGCAGGAAACCAAAAAAATTATTTTGTAGATTTAGAGAAATTCCAGACTTATAATTTTTTATGTGGTCTAATTTTGTCTCCAGGACCACCAAGTTTCACAATAAAGCTACAAAGCTGCATATTCGTCCCACGGACAGGAAGCGGATAGTGCAAAACTATCTGTGAACATCTGAATGGTTTTAATTGTGACACAACTGGCTCCTAATCTGTGAACAATGTAACGTTATAACCATTATGGTGCCCATACATGGTACCATTTTTTTCATTTTTTTTTCGATTACATAATTTTGTTTGATCATTCCGTTATATTGAATATAAGGATTTTTCATACATGTCCAATCAGATTTTTATTGAAAGAAAATGGGATAATTGGTTCTTTTTCCTTGTTCGAAAAAAAGATTATTTGAAACTTCCATTCAATTCAATCGTTTTGGTCGAATAAACAGGAAAATTGAACATTTTTATTGTACCGTGTATGGGCACCATTAGGTAGGTGCAATTTAATAAAGAACAAGAGATGACCAATGAGATCCAAATAAATCATGGCTTGAAATAAGGTCACTACAAAAAAGGGAAGATCCTTTGATTGGTCCAACTTCAATCTGCAGGACATTTGCATGCAAGCTGGAACTATTTGTATCTAATTGACCATCTCTGATAAACAATATACAGTAGATTCCCAGTTATCCGGAACTCATGTAACCGGCAATCTCGAAATAACCGGCACTTATGGGTGTGTGCCTCTCCCCCGTCATTTAAGGTTTGCAGAGCAGCGTGCGTTGGAAAATACATACCAGGGCTCCACTGTCCTCTTCTCTCCTTACAGCTGCTGCTGGCTGTACTGTAGCCTCCTCTATAGGCTCCCAATGTGTATCACCTGACACACAATGGGTCACATGCACGCAACGGGAGCCGTATGGAGGATGCAGCAGAACAGCTGGCCGCTGTAAGGAGAGGAGGGAAGAGCGCCTGGAGCTCTGTTCTGTATTTTACGCTGTTCGCTGCTCTGTACTTGGAATAGTGAATCAGCCAAAAACGGCGCTGTAAATTTGGACGCAGCTGGTGCCGCCATAGGCTGCAATGGGAGTTATGGCTATAGCGGTGCTCAGTCAGTAATTGACACCTTCAAAAGACAGGGACAAATTTATAATAAAAACAGTGCAATTCAGCCGCCAGCAATAATAGCTGGCAGTCAAATTTGTGTGTTAGCAGCCTGGAGGGACATTTTTGGGTTTACCCTGTACCCACATTTCCCTTTGCCTGAATTACATGTATGCTGGAATGGGGGGGTGTCACACTGAGTTCTCTCAGGCAAAAATAGGCATAGTCATGATTGCCACTTAAAGGACACCTGAAGTGAGAGGGATATGGAGGCTGCCATATTTATCTTTTTAACAGCCCCCTAGCCAAGTATGCGGATCAGGTGTTTGACTTAGAGACACTAAAGTCTCATAAAAATCATCTTTTTATTTAAAAAAAATGTGGTTAACATGATAGCACTAACTAAAATGCTGCATCCCCGCGGCTGAAATCTAACTAAATCCCCCCAAACTCCACCCTCCCTCTCCACCGCAAAATCCACAACTTTCTTGGTCGTGGATTTTGCTGCTGGAGGAGGTAGAGCTTTCAGCCGCAGCTCTGCCTCCTTACGCGTCAATCAGTGGTAACCTCTGCCTCTCCCCCACCCCTCTCAATGAAGAAAGACTGGGAGGGGCGGGGGAGAGGCGGCGATCTGGCACTGATAGACGCGTGGAGAGGCAGAGCTGCAGCTGAAAGCTCTGCCTCTCACTGGAGCGCTGCCCGGATTGCCCCCGGGGAGTTTGGGGGGATTTAGTTAGATTACAGTTGCAGCGATGCAGCATTTTAGTTAGTGCTATCATATAAACACATTTTTAAAATAAAAAGATGATTTTTATTAGACTTCAGTGTCTCTTTAAGTTTGACTAGATTTGCTGCATGCTCGTTTCAGGTGTGTGATTCAGACACTTATGATGCTTGAAAGGTCAGCAAGACGTCAGGCAACTGGTATTTATTTCATAGGAAATAAATATTGCAGCTTCCAGATCTCTCTCACTTCAGGTGTCCTTTAAAGCATTGTACAGACTTTCTTTTATGAATAGCCAATCACTGACCAATTTTAACCATCCATGTAGTATGAATATTTACCTACACTATTTGCTCATAATATTCAAAATACATTTAAATCGGTTAGTGATTGGCCAATCATAATTGAGTCGGTACCAGGCTTATGCTTGCTGGTATTTTATTGCTGTAAATTGTCAGACTGTTCTGGCTCATGTATTGAATTTACCAGGGGGGTGTTACCATCTGTTTTGTGTTGTTTAAACGTGTCTAATGTTGTGCTTGCTGTTGCCTGTTTATTTGTTGTCCTCGCATCTTCATTTGTGAATTCTCTCTCCCGCTGCTGTGCAGAGAGTTCGTCCAGGAAGCCAAAGTCTGCTTGGGATGAGAGTAAGCACGAAACCTATGGTAAGCCCTCTAGTCGCCAGGCTGGTTTCCTGCCACCTGCACATGCATTGCTGTGTCTCTGTGTGCATTTGCATGGCATTCTTTGTCCTGGAGCAAGGGCTATGAGGCTTTGCATTCTCTCGCTACTGCTTGAAATCATGCACTCTTAATACGCTTATTTTGTGGTGTCACATTCGTAACTTTGCAGACTGTCCACTGAAAGTAATCTGAAACCTAATCAATTTAATTCCTGTCTTCCTTGGCTGGTGGAAATCAAATGTGAAACTTCTGATGCAGTCAGAATGTTTTAAATTATGTAAATGTGATTTATGTAAATTGCTTCATCCGTCTGATTCTGTTAATTTAACTTATCTTTGCGCAGTAAGATACGTAGCTTGTATGTAATTTTATAGTTAAAATAACATTTGCTGATCTTAGAACCAAATCTAATGATCCACGAAAAAATGGAATCACTAAGTATAAATCAAGATGACTTTTAACACTCGATAAAGCTCTTCTATGGTCCCATGACTTCATTTACATTAAAGCAAACCTGAAGTAAAAGTAAACTGATAAAGATAACCATTCCGATTCCTAAATAGGACTTTTCCAGAATCCCATAGTCTTACTTTCATTTTAACACATACCAGTAGTGACACAATGAGATAAACATATACACGTATAGTACTAGCCCCACTAAGAAATGTTTTGAAGTAATTTTCTATTTTCCGGTACAGAAAGAGCTAAAAAATACCTTGTTTTATCTGTGCAATAGAGCTTGTCAAGCAGCTTTTTGAATTGAGTCCGTTTTCTTAAAAAAAAAAAAAAATAGAAGCTGAAGCTGTTATCTATCAGGGAGAAGATACAGATAAGATGTTAGCGCAGGAACGTTCAAAGGGTCATTACATCTGTTTATTTTTCACCTTAAAGGGAAGGTTCAAGCTAAATAAAAAAATGAGTTTCACTTACCTGGGGCTTCTACCAGCCCCATGCAGCCATCCTGTGCCCTCGTAGTCACTCACTGCTGCTCCAGTCCCCCGCTGGCAGCTTGCTGACCTCGGAGGTCGGTGGGACGCATTGCGTACATTTTTACGCATTCCCGCTAGTGCAGGAACATTAACACATAAATTTTTACGCATTGCTGGTTCAATGCGTAAATTTTCACGCATTGAACCAGTAGTGCGTAAAAATGTATGTGTTGATGTTCCTGCACTAGCGGAAATGCGTAAAAATGTACGCAATGCGTCCTGGTCGGCAAGCTGCCAGCGGGGGACTGGAGCAGCAGTGAGTGACTACGAGGGCACAGGATGGCTGCATGGGGCTGGTAGAAGCCCCAGGTAAGTGAAACTGTTTTTTATTTTGCTTGGACATTGCCTTTAAAGAAGAAGCGACACCCATGCTAACCTAGAAATAAAAAACACATATGTAAGTAGATAAATACTACTTCTACTTAAATAACAGATGTATTGTGCTATCCATGTAATGATTCCTGTGAATTTTATAAAGGAAAAGCAGAAAATCCTATTCTAGGCAGTGGCCATCTTGCCAAGCTAATGCTGACATCATATCCTCCATGACTCTTGTTTTCCCCCCTCCCTTCTCTTGCTCATTGTGTATTCATTAGCTGCCCTCCTCCCAGAGTCTTCAGACACTCCCACTGAGGTGTATACTAACAACTGCACTGTCTATTTTTTTTATTTACACATCCAATCGCTGAGTCACCTCAGCCTTGCTTGTAAACACAATTGATCAGAGGGTGTTTCTGATAAGCAGCTAGATGGGGAAATAAATGGAAGAGGAGGAATATATTATAGATAAAAAGAACTCCCAGCATTCAACACTTTGGCACTGTTTGGCACTAGGGCCAGTGCTCCTAAAGTATGTAATAACTACAAACCATAACAGCAGAAAAAGTTTAGCAAGTTTTGAATGCAGGATTAGCATATTTATCACTTAATACACTCAGACCAGTTGCTGTTGAAATTTGATTTTTATGGTGACAGAGGGCAGAGAGGGGATCCTAAATAGTAGCTGTACCGGTCTGATGCAGTCTTAAAAATAAAGCTATAAAAACGAGAATCTCTTCTATACTACGAATCTTTATTTTCACTTCAGGTTAACTTTAAAGGTTAAAAACGTACATTTAAAGTTTTAACCGTCTCTAGTATGTAATGGTTGTTGATTAAGGTTTGTTCAGTTTCCATTCGGACAAATATTTAACTTTTTATCTGCCCCATACTCTGTCAGTCACGCAAGAGTATTGTGACCTCTAATTAGTTATTAGTAAGAGGTTTCTGTGGTAAAAATTCTCCAACTGCATAGAAACTGTAATTTAGATTTAATTTTATTAATTACTACAGTAAGAGAAAAAAAAAGCCATCATTTTAATCCCTTGCATTGGATCATGGGTATACAAATCCTAACTGTAAACATTTAGCTTTCTCTCTCTACTTCCTCCTTTCAGACCCCACAATCGGCACATCCCATGGCATTGGTGTAGATCTGAATGCTATTCTTGATGCACTCATGTTCCCTTTGTGACTGAGATCTTCTCCCTTGTTTGTTACTAGAGAGACAGGGCTGCGGTGGTGATTGCACTTAGCCCCATAATGTGGACACTGTCACTGTGGTAACATGTGCCTTGCCAGTTTCTGTGAGGGCCCTTTTCCACTAGAGCGATTGTGATTGCTGAATCGCAAATCGCTAGTGATTTTTAAATCGCTACAGTTGTTACTTTATCATAGAAATCACGAGAAGTATTTTCCACTACAGTGATTCGATTTGGAAATCGCAAATCGCAATCGCTTGCTGGAGCGATTTTTGCAATGATAATGCAATGCAAATGAAAATCGCAATCGCATAACAGAATTAATGAAAAATCGCAATAGCTGGCGTTTGTGATTTGTGATTGCGATTGCTAGTGGAAAAGGGCCCTGAAGGGTGCAATAGAAAATGTAAAGATGCAGAATGTTGTGTGGAAGAGGCCACGAGTTGCCCACTGCAACATTAAGTTTACGACCTTTATTCAGTTCACTTTTTCTCATAAGTTTTCTCCTAGGCTATATTTTTGCTCCTAATCAATAAAATGCAAGAAAATGTTCAGAATAATTGTGACTGTACTTTTTGCCTACTGTTTGGCACGTTTCCAATTACAGAGTGATGAAAAGTGATTTTAAACAAAAGATTAAAAATTATCCCCAGGAGAAAACGTTGAAGATAAAGTGAACTGAATAAGGGCCTGTATCTTATATTGCAAGAATTAAAGGATACATCAGAGCTGGCAAAAAAAGAGATCTACTTACCCGGGGCTTCCTCCAACTCCTGGCAGCCAATATGTCCCTCACTGCAGCTCTGTTGTCCCGGGATCCCCTCCGTTCCAGATGCGGAACCTCACCAGGTTGGCATCTACTGCGCCTTCGTGAGCAACGCTTGGGGTCAGCTCACGTTGTCTGTAGTGTTCTGCGCATGTGCAGTACTTCTACTTCTGCACAGAGTGCTTCAGAACATGTGAGCGCGATCACCAGCGGCTCAGGCGCAGTAGATGCCGACCTGTTGAGGTAGGCATCTGGAACGGAGGGGATCCTAGGACAATGTAGCTGCAGCGCGGGACATATCGGCTGCCAGGAGCTGGAGGAAGCCCCGGGTAAGTAGATATTTTTTTTTGCCAGCTCGGATGTATCCTTTAAGCCTTTTTTTTAATTAAAATCTTTTAAATTCACGTTTTTTCAATAATGTCTATAATGGCAATTGTGTGAAATTTACGGTAGATATAAGTTGAGTTTTTGTAACTTTCTAAAAGTTTATTAACTGTTGGAGTTCATAGCTCCCTTCTGAGCATGGATTGCAGGGCTGGGGGCATATCGGCAGTGAGAATCATTTTGTTCTTGAATGTACTTGGAATAGTCAAATTAGAATTTGAATGGAGCTATCCTAGCAAATAATCATATCTGATTTTCTTAGCAGTTGGGTTGGAAATTTTTTTCTAAAAATACTGTTTTGTATTGTGCAATCAAGAATTATTGAAAACCTTATAGAAATGGCAAAATTCTCTCTAAAATTTTTTTAAAAAAAAAAGTCAGCACAATGGCATATTAGTCGTAGCCCTCCAACCACTTGCTACATGAAACTGAAAGCAGGTGTCTAAATCCTTTGACCTCACTTCTCAGCGTGCTCCTTGTATTGCTTGGAGAGGCTTTGGAGCAACAGAAGCAACAAAGGGGTAGGATACGGGGTGAAAGAATTTTGCACTGGAAGGTCATTGATGGAAGTAGCATATTGAGGGCATGGCGGCGGCGATCCCCGGCCGCTGATTGGCAGGGGATTGCCGATCTGCCTTACGGTGCTGCTGCGCAGCAGCGCCGTACAATGTAAACAAAGGAGACATGTGTCTCCTACGTTTACATTTAGTCTGCGAGCCGCAATCAGCGGCTCGCAGGCTATTCACGGAGACCCGCTCCGTGATCTGACAGGAAACGGCCGCTCGCGCGAGCGAACTTTCCTGATTAATTAGGGAGGCACCTGGCGACGCAGAACTGCGTCGCTGGTCCTCCAGCTACCACTTTGCCGCCGCACGGTATGAGTGTGCGGTCGGCAAGTGGTTAAAATGATTCCAGTTGCCTGGCAGCCCTGCTGGTCTTTCTGGTCAGACTAAAGGTGGCCATACACTTATAGATTTGCAGCAGATTTGACTATCAGATGCATTTCCATCAGATGCCTGTCAGGTCGAATCTGACATGAATCTATCTGATGTGTGCCACACACTAGGAACAGATTTCCAATAGATTCCAGAATTAAATCTATTGGAAATCGTTCGGAATGCATTATTGGACCATTCGATCCAGCAGATCGACCTAGATCTTCCATCCTGTCAGATCAAATCCATTGAAATCGAACAAAATCGGCCAGAAATCGATCAATAGATTTGAAAGAATCGATTTCTGATTGATCAATCGATTCTATAGAATCAATCGTTTTGATCAATGGCTGAAATCGACCAGTGTATGGGCTCCTTTAGGTCAGAGCACCTGATCTGCATGGTTGTTCAGGATCTACGGCTAAAAGTATTAGGGGCAGAGGATCAGCAAGGCAGCCAGGCAATGTGCATTGTTTAAAAGAAAGGATGTCAGCCTCAATTTCCCCCTCACTTCAGGTTCCCTTTAAAGTATCATTTATGAACCCCACTCTATTTTTGAATCACTTTCGTTAATATCGTCAAATATAGTTGACCGGTAATAGGGCTGTATGAACATGTTTTGTGCGGTAGTTGTCATTGCACGGAACCTATCCATATGGATTTCTATTGCATAATTGAACTGATCCACCTTGTGAACATGTAGGGGGTCTTAGTTGTATCCCTTTTCACTGGATCATATACTTTACCACACTGCACAGTTTTCTTATTTGGGCACTTTATGTACTGCATAGCCTATTAAAAATAAAGCTAAATTTGTTGGAGTACATTTTTTGTGGGGGGGGGGGGGGGGGGATTACTCACCCCTAAATATTATCGAACTGGATAATCACAAAACAGTTGTATGATTTAGTGTAAGGTCAGTGAGTGGAGCGAATCGTAGATTTCCCTGAACATGGTTGTACGCACCATAGAGCTTCTTATACTGAAGCCGCTTAGCAAACGTTTATCAATAAATGAGACCTTATTTCTGTATGTTGTGGAGAAAATAGCTTTGCTTGTACAGCTGGACAATTCAATTGCTTTCTGATTATTTAAACTATTTAATTCAGCTGCTGCTTACAACATTATTTAATTATGTTGCTGATATTTTACATTAACATGTAGCAAATTACTTCAAGCGATTAACGGCAGACGGCACAGAAGAGCTGCTGCACGACGACATTATCCTATTTCCTGTAATTCAGAGTTCAGTGGCTCATGCAATTCTCTGATACACAAGAACTATGCGGACTCCACAGTGGATATGTGTGCAAGTGTCTTCTAGTGTGTTGATTGTTTTCTAAAGCATATCCCTTGTAAGCAGGCCATGCACTTCCTTTTCCCATTGGATTTGTATTAGATTGTCACTCTCAGTTGATTAGGGATGGGACAGGAGTGGCGGTAGATGAATGGCCTATTTGCGTTACACTGCATTGAGCAGTACAATGCTACGGTTTGACTGCTTTTTCAGTAGACTTCCTACTGAAATCTATTGACTATCAATGTGCAGTGTGTGGTAGGAATACATCTCTTTGATCACATTCTGATCAGAGAGGGGTTGATCATTTTGCCACTTTGGGTATCAATCTATGTGTTTAGTCACCTTTAGAATGCCCATGTAGTTTAGGATTAGTTGTGATAGCAGCCATACGAAAAGGGCCTTTGTATTAAGTGACAGTCTGACGTTTGGAATCCAATCAGAAAGAATCGCACACCTATATGAGAGCAAGTCAGCACTGGATCCTTAAAGGGCCACTCCAGCGAAAAAGGTAAGAAGTTAAAATGTAAAAGAACTGACAGGTTTTGGACTAGTCCATCTCCTCAGGCGGGATTCTTAGGGTTTTTGTTTTTTTTCAAAAGCATTTCCTGAGCATCAGTTGCTAAGTCTAACTGACAAAATAGTGTGCAGGTGAGTATAGAGGCTGGCTGGTATCTTATTATTTTGGCAGTTAAACTGTTGTTCTGCAATGTTTTTGAAAAACCTGGGAATCTCCCATGAGGAGATGGACTAGTACAAAACCTGTTGGTTCTGTCAAATTTTAACTGCTTACTTTCCTCGCTGGAGTGGTTCTTTAAGCAAACGTCTTGATGATTCCAAGGAAGGGTCCGCACACATGCTGATTGCAGGAACAGTGTAAATGTATTGTCACATCTTGACAGTTCACCGAATTTTTTTTCGGGGGCAATCGGGTCCCTTTTTTCCTGCAGTCAGCCTCTGTGCAGACCTTCAGAATCGGTCTGACAATTGGCTCACCAATTTTTATTTTTCGGTTTTGAAATCCTAATAACCACATTTATAAAAATGGGCAATCAAGATTTCAAAACTAGTGAATTGTTGTATTACAATGACCCTAAATTGGTGATCAGAAACTTGTCCTATTAGTTCTACCTGTGGCCCATTATTCTAGAAGTTGCAGTTAATGGTCCACCAAAATGGCAAATGGGGGTTTGTAACAATTCCACTGGTTTTTATTTCCCATTGTGAAAGTAGTGAACACCATTGGCACGTTATTAATATGCTGATCAACACTAAAGTGTTGTTGAATAATGAGAATATAGTGAGGAACCAAGGGACCAACTAGGAACCAAGCGAGTTGATACAGTAGTTAAGTTATTAAAACGAGACCGACTCTTAAGATTTAATGAGGTTTTGGGTTTTAGCAGTTTTGTCAGCTGTTCTGACATTTTTCCTCTTTGACATTTGCCTAAAATTATTCTGCTCCTATAACAACCGCCTTCCTGACACCATATTTGACATGACACTTTAAAGGGGCACTACAGCGAAAAATTATAAAATTTAAAATATGTGCAAACATATAAAAATAAGAAGTACACTTTTTCCAGAGTAAAATGAGCCATAAATTACTTTTCTCCTATGTTGCTGTCACTTACAGTAGGTAGTAGAAATCTGACAGAAGTGACAGGTTTTGGACTAGTCCATCTCTTCATAGAGGATTCTCAGCAAGGCTTTTATTCTTTATAAAGATATTCCCTAAAAATGATTTAAACAATGATGCTGTCCAGCCTCCCTGCTCGCTACACAGTTTTTTGGCAGTTGGACAGAGCAACTGCCATTCACTAAGTGCTTTTGAAAATAAATATATCCCTGAGAATACCCTATAAAGAGATGGACTAGTCCAAAACCTGTCACTTCTGTCAGATTTCTACAACCTACAGCAACATAGGAGAAAAGTAATTTATGGCTCATTTTACTCTGGAAAAGGTGTACTTCTTATTTGTATATGTTTGCACATATTTTAAATTTTATAATTTTTCGCTGTAGTGCCCCTTTATAGTACACCTGTAACAAAACAGCCCCTATGTGGTACTTGCCTTGGGAGGGGGAAGCTTTAGAATCCTAACGAGGCTTTCCCCGTCGTCTTAAGCCTCGGGAATCCAGCGCTGGCTCCACTGAAAATTCCCCAGACAAGCACTGCGCAGGCGCAGCAGCACATGGCGATATTTGCCTTCAAGGCTCCAGCGCAGACACAGTAGAAAATAGCCGAGCCCAATCAGGTGCGCTCCACTTCGCAGACGCGAGTCATCCACGCAGTAGAACTGACCTGATGGGGCTTGATTATTTCCGCCGTAACCCTGATCAGAAAGCTTCTACTGCGCCTGCGCTGGAGCCCTGAAGGTAAATATTGCTGCAAGTGGAGTTCAGGGGCTTTCTGCTCTGGATCCAGGAGGCAGAAGAGGATGGGAGAAGCCTCATGATACAGAGACTTCCCACTCCCAAGGTAAGTGCCCCCCAGGTGTTGTTTTTTTTTCATTACAGATTTCCTTTAACCTTGCCTCTTAAAATAAGTCCCCTTCCTGATGCCTAACTTTAGCCTCCTACCCTGACAGAACATCCCCTCTTTAATGAAAACCCACTTCCTGACTCCGAACCTTAGCTTTCTAATGCCATCTAATAAATCTAATTTTCAATTTTGGCGTCCACCCACCGTACATCCACTGATATTTGGTCTGCACAGCTAAAGTTGGTGGTGCAGCCAAGTACTTGTGCTCAGACCAGTGCCTGTGTCTTGGCTTACCATCTATACTAGCCCATGTATTACAGAACAGTGTCTGCGGAAACATTGCAGACCTTTAGCCCCATTTTAGTACATCGTTTTTGACCAAATGTCGCAATGAAGCAGTAATTTAACATTCTCCATTCACCTCTAGGTGAAACTGCCTTTGAATATTTGATGCTTATCACCTTGCTAGCAATTTTGTATGGAATATTAGCACAATATCATGAAAGAATTCAATTTGGTTACAATCTAATGTCACAAATGTCAAGAACCATTGCTGTGCCATTCCAAGGATTGCCCTTTATTGCTACTTAACAGCAGAGTACATGGGAGCAGCTGGCACAATATTTTGGTTTGGCTGCTCTTCTTCAGGTGCCTATCTGAAGAAAGTACAATCTATATATGGTAGTGAAGGTGGAATACCGCAATGCCCCTGAGTCTCCAAATGCAGTACGCAATCATGGAAGGCCAAGCTGCAACAAGTGACACGGGAAAAAATCGGCACGATGCAATGATGATGATTGATACGTCTGAAACATGTCAGCCATTTGTCCATTTTGGTTTTGAATACGTCCTACAATAAAATACTCCTTTTTACATCATGTGGATTTCATTCTGCCACAGTCCATTTATACTATTGATTCCAAGGCATACTCATTGAAGATGGGCTGAATCCTTTTTATGGACAAACTTGACTCATAGGAGCATCAAGGGATACTGTTCATTTTCAGATGATCTTTTTTTCCTGATGAATGATGGGCACCTGTTTCAAGAACAGCTTAAAGGATACAGGAGATGAATAAGCCAATAGAAGAATTACCTGGGGCTTCCTCCAGCCCCTAGAAGCCTGTGTGTCCCTTGTTGCAGCTCCACTCTCAGCCAGTCTCCTGGGGTCCGGTCCATAGCAGCTGCTGACCCAGCAGGAACGCCCCACTCGTGGTCATGCTCCCGTGATCGGGCACATTCTGCCCAGGTGCAAACAGATTGCTCTAATGGAAACCTATCGATTTCACTGTACCTAGCGTTTTGCAATCCACAAGCAATCAGATAGCAAAACCCTGATAGTGGAAAAGGGGCCCATAGTTTACTTGTTCTGCTCCACATTTACCAAGTCAGGTTTCCAAAAAGTAAAAATCAATCTCATTAGCTCAGGAAACATATATTCCCATTCACCAATTAGTGCTGCATCAGATAGTGCCAGAAATGTGCACAGGAGCAAGCCCAATCCTGCACAGCACTGTTTCTGCTACAAGACATATATCTACTGACTTGTGCCTTAGATGAAGTCACAGAGGACGTATATCTACTGACTTGTGGATAAAGTGGTTAACAAAGTAAGTGCATGTTTGTGTGCGATTTAAAGAAGTTAGTGCACTATTAGAGAGCTTTCTCTCCCCTTTATTTTTTGCTTATTTGCTATTCGGACAACCTGCTGACATTCCTTCCTATTTACTCTTGAAGTCTGTGCATGACTGGTGTGTGATTTGTTGATTGGCTGTGCCATTCCTGTATTCACCTTTTACATTGTTGTGGCAAATGCTGTCATTGGATGTTGTATAAAGTTACATTTTATAACGGCGTTGGGCTTCCTTGCATTTTTAAAATGATTTAAATTAGGCATTTTGAGAAAGGGCTGCATTGATTGAGAGACTTTTTTGAGCTTAGTAAATGAATGATAAAACCATTTAGCAATTATCATGTTCAGGACTTGGTAACCAACTCATAAGGAAATTGGTGATAGAATAAGAGATACACATTTGTTAAGCTTGCTGGCACTGCAGGGATTTCTATAGCTGTGTCCTCTTTGGGTTTCTTTTCTTTGAAGATAAATTTGTTAGGCGTATTTGTTCCACTTGGGAGACTCTTTTTAATAATTTTACAGTCATCTGAGTCCTATCAACAGACAGAGCAGAGTGAATAACAGTGTAACATATAAAGTTCTGGAGCGTTTGCCAATGTGCTGAATGTAATTTTAGCAATTCCAATTATCATAACCCTGTGTGTGTCCCACCATCTGCCAGCATTGAACTGCGATACTTAAAGCAACTGTGAAATTACATTAAATAAAACAAAAAAACGACAATGTCAGCCTTTTCTTTGCATTCCGCTGAAAAAATTGCAATAAAAAAAACGAATACATCCTTATTGGTTAAAGGGTTACTAGAGCCAAATAAAAAAAAAAAAAAACAGTTTAACTTACCTGTGGCTTCTTGCAGTCCCCGAGAGTCTTCCTCTGCCCGTGCCGTCCTTCCACGATTCTCTAGTGAGCAGCAGTGACCCCCGGAAAGCTGTCCGGTCACTGCCAGTTGGAGGCTACCGCGCATGCGCACCCCCAACTGCAAGCACCCTGATTGCACAGTAGTGCTTTTCACGTAGTGTTCATGCGCAGAATGCTGCCGGCAATGCGGATGTGGCGAGGAGGCGTGTGGCTGGCCAGCTTTGCGAGGGTCAACGCTGCTAAGTGGAGGGTCTCTGAACGATGGCGCAAAGGATGACTCCAGGGGGCTGCAAAACGTCCCAGGTAAGTTAAACTGCTTTTTTTTTTTTTTAATTTGGCATTTAGATTTCCTTTAACCTGTTTTCTTTCTGTGGATATTTTGTGGCTTAAGGTGCCCATACATCACTTGATTTTGCGGGCCGATCAACCCTCTGATTCAATAATTTTACCTAATTGGAAGGGAATCGGTGATGCAACATGACGACTGTATGATCAATCTGTCAAAAGATTTCTGGTCGAAATCTGATGAAAGGATCAATCAGGAATGTTGGTAAAACATCGGTAGTAAGGGTTTGATTGGGTGCATGGCAGGAACAGCATTCAATATAGCGATGACTGATGGACCCCTGGCCAGTGTCCCCCAGAGTGTATAGGCCCTTGATACCCCTCCCACCCCACAATCGAAATTATCAACCAGGAATGTTATAAAAATCTAGGTCGCAAGGACTCGATCAAGTACATGACACTAATGGCATTCGACATTGCAATGACTTGACCCCCGGCCCCCTTCCTACACACACACACGCATGCACGCACGCACGTTCAGTGTGTGACCAGGCGAAAGCTTCCTAAGGGCTAGTTCACACTGGGCACTTTGGCAGCATTTTGCTGATCTCCGGCGATCAGCAAAAACTGTTTTTTCCACTGCACAGGAAAGGGATTTAGGAGTGATTGCATTATGTGATTTTATAACATTGAAATGCAGTCGCTCCAAAAATGCTGCATACACCATCAGCAAATCGCTAATCACTGGCGATCGCTACAGTGTGAACACTACCATTGACTTGCATTAGCAGCAGCATTTTGCTGATCGACGGTAATCAGCAAATCACTGAAAAATCACCCAGTGTGAACTCACCCTATCGAGATTAATTCCTCTGATCGAATCTTATCAATGGTTGATCTGGCCATACATTGAGTGATGTATGGACACTTTTAGCGGGGTTGGATTGGTGGCCTTTTGTCCCTGGAGGTTCCCACTGAAACATTTGTCTATTGATTGTGGGCCTGCGGACGTTGCTGCTGTTTTAGAAGATACTGATGGTTTACAGTGCAAACATCTGGTTTTGTGACTAATCCTCTGCATACACCTTCCCCCACCACTACACTCACTGCAGGGATGGGATGGTGTCACACTCAGACAAGAAGTAACATGGCAGGCAGGACTTGCAGTAATGACACCAGCCATTTTAAGCAGTTGCTCTCTAGGATTCCAGCTGTGTATTCCACATCACAACTTTTTTTTAACTGGTCAGTATGGCTGAAAGGAAAAGTTGTCAAACTTACAAACAAACACAGAACATTTATATCGCGCTTTTCTCCTGGAGGACTCAAAGCGCCAGAGCTGCAGCCACTAGGACGCGCTCTGTAGGCAGTAGCAGCGTTAGGGAGTCTTGCCCAAGGTCTCCTACTGAATAGGTGCTGGCTTACTGAACAGGCAGAGCCGAGATTCGAACCCAGGTCTCCTGTGTCAGAGGCAGAGCCCTTAACCATTACACGTGTATACATCCAAATGAATCCATATACCAAATATAATTTTCCCATCGTGAGATCCACTATGAATTACTTTTTGCGTAGGTAGCTGTCACTTATAGTCGTTAGTAAAAATCTATCATGTTTTGAATTGGTTCATATCCTCATGGGGGTTCTCTGGGTTTTCTTTATTTTCAGCAGCACTTACTGAAAGGCAGTTGTACACTCCAACTGACAGAATAGTGAGCAAGTGAGTAGGGTTGCTGGCTAACATCTTTGTATAGATAATTTCCAGCGAGTTTGTTTTGTAAAGTATAGAAGAAATACAAAGAATCCCCCATGAGGAGATGAACTGATCCAAAACCTGTAAAATTTTTACGACTGACTGTAAGTGACAGAAACGTAAGAAAATTAATTTATGGTGGATTTTTAGTGTGGTGCACATGTACATCTTATATGTAAGCATATACCTGTATTTGACATTTACAGTTTTTGTGATGGTGGTCCTTTCACATTTACTTTAAAGAATATGTTTGTTTTTGGCTCGCTTTCACTATAGGATTCAACCTTAAAGGGAAGGTCCAAGCAAAAAAAAAAAATGAGTTTCACTTACTTGGGGCTTCTACCAGCCCCATGTAGCCATCCTGTGCCCTCGTAGTCACTCACTGCTGCTCCAGTCCCCCGCTGGCAGCTTTCTGACCTCGGAGGTCAGGGCCGAATTGCGTACATTTTTACACATTCCCGCTAGTGCAGGAACATTAACACATACATTTTTATGCGTTAGTGGTGCAACACATAACTTTTTGTTCCTGCACTAGCTGGAATGCGTAAAAATATATACAATGTGGCCCTGACCTCCGAGGTCAGAAAGCTCCCAGCGGGGGACTGGAGCAGCAGTGAGTGACTACGAGGGCACAGGATGGCTACATGGGGCTGGTAGAAGCCCCAAGTAAGTGAAACTCATTTTTTTTTTTTGCTTGGACCTTCCCTTTAATTGATGTCAGGAGTGCTACAGCTGGGAAAAGGGGATTACACCCCTTATGGAACATCAAAATGTGTACAAGCTGGCACATCCATAATCGTCTTTGTTTCTTGCAATGTTAAAAGCCGACGTTTCGGATCCACAACGGGCCTCTTTATCAAGGCACAGGTTGCTCTAGGCAGAAATCTATCCGCCGCTCAATGGTTAAATGAGTGTAATCCCTTTGGGAGTTAGAGCTCCTCTTTACACTCACAAGGAACATGATGTACATCCAGCGCATGGCTGCATTCATGCAGCGTATTTTGATTTGCTTTAAAGAGGAGCTGTCGGCCATACAATCTCAGAAAAAAACACATATAAGTAGATAAATACTTGCTCTACTTACATAACATGTATTGCACTGTTAATGTTTTGATTTTAGTTATTTTTATACAGTAAAAAAAGAGAAAATCCCTCTTGTCATTTCCCATTTTAAGTGTGGCTGTTTTGAAGCCAATCCTGATGTAATTTCCTCCCTTACTCTCCTCTGCCTGATTGTGTATGCATAGCCCACCCTTCACTATAGAAAGTGCATTGTCTCCGCATGAGAAATATTGGCCAATCAGAGAGGAACAGAGGTGTGGGAGGGGAAAACAGGAGGGAAAGAGGCTTCAGTCAATCAGGCTGCATTAGTCAAGTCTGAGGCTAAGTTCACAGTGGGACGTTAAAATCACACGTTAAAACATTTAACGCAGAACCAATGCCTCGTTCACAGTGCACACGTTGCGTTGGTGTCTAACGCTGCAGTTAAGTGAAAGTACTGCATGCAGTGCGTTATACACGTTATTAGCTGCGTTAGACTGTTTGCACATGCTCAGTAATGACTTGGAAGCATACTTTTCATTGCCTGTATTTTCTACTGTATCTGCTGTACGAGTTGGTAACGCTGCATTGCGACACTTTGGGCGCGTTGCGCTGTAAGTTTGCGTTGCGACTTTAATGTCGCATCAAAACGCAACGTTCCACTGTGATTCTAGCCTGAAGTAAAGAAACTGAAAAGGACAACCCAGCATGCCCTGCAACTTCCTCTTTGTGTACCAAATTTTGTGTGTACCAAATAAGAGTCAGGTAAACTGGGGAATGATCATTTATCGTCAAGAAAAGTAATAGTGATTTTAACTTTTGGATTGCCTGGTTAGCATCCTTATTACTTGTTTACCAGATAAAAATAAAGGATTGATGTTATCCCCGACAGTTACACTTTAAAGAAATCTGGTAAATGTGGGCATGTCAGAAAATAAATTGGTAAACAAAACCTGCTCTCCACTTCTGTTCTGCAATAAGCACATTGAGAGTCATTGGCTGTAATGCCAGTCTGAAAACACCTCTTTGTATATGGTTTTAATCATTCTGAACAGCACTCCTTTGCCAAGCAACTGCCATCCTGTCTTCTGTTAGCTTAACTGTGTCCGTTTTCCATTCTCTACTTCTTGTGCACATAACTGCCCTATAAAACAGATATATACCGCTGTCCATTTCAATCTCCACCACTTTGTTTTCTTCAGGTTTAGTTCAGCGCTGTGTGATAATTCAGCGAGATGAGAATGGCTTTGGGCTGACGGTGAGCGGAGATAACCCTGTATTTGTTCAGTCTGTTAAGGAAGGTAAGTGCCCTTCTGCTGATCCCTGCAACTGCTTTTATTCTTGTACGCTTAGAATATTATTTTTCTGCCCTGATTTTTGCTCCTAATTTGGAGCAGCGCTGGATTTGCCATAAAGCACTCATGCTTTAGTGTCTAGAGTGACAGGTTAAGAGGGCAGTGCCCAACACAGAATTTACATATTGTTGTGTATACTTGGCTTATCTTAGATTTGCCAAATCCAGGCATTTTTGGTTAAAGCAACCCTTGTGCCTGAATCCTGCCTTGCTTAAACGATGCATCAGGATTTCAGCAGACTATCATCTAATTCATTTCCCAAGTGTTGCATCTGCGTCATGGGTGCTGCCATTCTTCTTTCTCCTGATCCAACTAGAGCGGAAGAATATACATCCTTCACGTGTGCTCTGGGCCCTGGCTGCAACTCCAAAATGTGGAATATTTCATAACTACAGCTGTCTGTGTCGGTAAAGGGTTAATTAAGCTTCAGTCCACAGAGGACAGTTTACATGACACGTTTAGATTACTCGTTAAGGGACACTGCTTTTCTTCTTCGCTCTAAAAGATTATTTACGGCATAAAATCTGCTACCACCACAAAAATAAAAAAATGTGGCAGAACAGCATTCAAACAGTTAAACACAGCTTTTTCTTCTTCAGTGGAAAATTTGCTACCGTATCCGAAGAGGTGATAACATTCTCTTTTCTTTACATTCCTTTGTCTGCTACAATTAGTATACATTCAAAGCTGTGCTGAAGTGATCACTAGATGTATAATACAGCAGCTATGAATAAAATGCAATGGCAGCTTTCAGAGCAGATAAACTGTACTTTGGGAATATGTAATGTGTAAACAAGTAATATTGCTTGTGCACAAAAGTAAATATGGTAACTGTATGGGTAATGAAAAGTAGGACAATATTTTCTTTGAATGTTATAAGTTTTTTATCCCACTTTAAAGAGAACCTGTAACAAAAAAGAAAAGTTCTCCTGGGGGGTACTCACCTCGGGCCGGGGAAACCTCAGGGTCCCAATGAGGCTTCCCCCTCCCCTGTAGCTGCAGGCAGTCCAGCGCTGGCTCCCCCAAAGTGTCCTGGAATTCTCCCTTGACAAGGCTGACAAGCACTGATTTATTTACCTTCCCTGGCTCCAGCGGGGGCGCTGTTGCGGCTCTCTGCACGGAGATGGGCGAAAATAGCCGATCTCTGTCGGGTCCGCTCTTCTGCGCAGGAGACTTGCGCCTGCACAGTAGAGCGGCCTGACAGCGATCGGCTATTTCCGCCTATCTCCGAGCGGAGAGCCGATACTGCGCCTATTAACATCCCCACTGTTCGGGGAGCTTTATCGCCGCTGTGGGACCGAGGAGGGCGGGGGTGGATCCGGAGGCTTACCCCACCCGAGGTGAGTACCCCCCAGGCAAGGTTTTTTTCGTTACAGGTTTTCTTTAAGTTTCAAATCCGAGACAAAACAGAGCAGAGCTTGTTCAGTCTTTGTCCATTTCTTGCATTTGTTACCTGGAGTTCCTATTCCACCCTTCTCACAGTCTCGTATTTTCACTGCTAGCTGAACAAGCAGAGAAGCTATATAGGTAGCAGACAGTAAAATATGGGATGTCAGGACCAGTAGAAATAAAATCTAAATCAAGTTGCCTTGTAGCGCACTTGTAGCATAGGAGACCGTGACAAGTCCATGGCCAGCCTGCTTCCGTAATATTTTACGAGTTGTCGCTGACCGAGCTTCCATTATTTTTGGTGCCCTGGGTTAAAGCATTGCCACACAGAGCAAAAAAATGATCTGGAGGAAATGCTTTAAATGGGGATCTAAAAAAGAGATGTCGAGCGAAGTCATCAATAATGTATTTATCTTGTGGAAATGTAGTCAGGCATTTCCTGAATTACATTTGATGAATGGCTTCATGAATAATTTTATATGTGCAGCATGTAATCTGTAAAGATCCATCTGCTCTGCTCAATTCCTAGCTTGTTAATTTCAGCACTTTCCCAATGATTGGATCTTATCTCTGACTATTCATATCTACATCAGAGGCTATTCTAATCTAGAGAAATCCCCTTACATGCCTTTTATGCATCGCTTTATCCTTAAAGTGTGTCCTCTTTACCACATAAAACAAAAATCCTTATCAGACAATCTCTATTTAGTGTAAAGGTGCGTACACACCTTTGATGGATGTCCCTTGGGGATCGGGACCTGATCCCCCTAAAGGCGCGTACACACGCCGTACTCTTTCAAACGACTGGTCCGTCAGACCCTGCTGCTGGACGGTCGTTCTGACGACAGTTGCACGTGAGTACAAACTGTCGGCTTGTACTCGCTTGCATATCAGTCAAAAACAGTCTTATCAGTCTGCCAACAGCTTGTACTCACGTGCAACTGTCGGCTTTGTGCAGACATATGATCCAATGAGACAACGGACAGTGGAAAATTCTGGGTATTTTTAACACCAAACCTTATACTGTTGCCATGGTTTTCGGCAGGTTTCCTCTTAAGGGACACTGTTATGAGAAGGAAATGGTAGCTCCCATATTTACTTTTAAAGCACACCTGAACTGAGAGGGATATGGAGGCTGCTATAATTCTTTCCTTTTAAACAATGCAAATTGCCTATCTCTCAGCCATAAACCCTGAACAAGCATGCTAGTCAGGTGTTTCTGACTGAAATCTGACTGGATTGGCACGTTGAAGTCGCAATGCAAATTGCAACGCCCCAAAAAAGTCGCAACGCATCTTAATGCCCAGTTATCGTTGCATACAGTATAGCATACAGGCAATGAAAAGTATGCTTCCAAGTAATTACTGAGCATGTGCAAACAGTCCAACGCAGTTAATAACGTGTATAACGCACTGCATGCAGCACTTTCTAATAACGCTACACGTTACACACAAACGCAACGTGTGCACTGTGAATGTCGCACAGACTTAGTACTGATGTGCGTTAGTCTGCGTTGAAACATTTTTCTAAAGTACGACTTTAACGCGCACTGTAAAAGAGACCTAAAGGTAATAAATATGGCAGCCTCCATATCCCTCTCAGTTCAGGTGTACTTTAAAAAATGATACCATAGTTGTCCTGCGGCGTTTCTTCTAATTGCTTTTCTGCAAACTCACAGAAAGGCATTTAGCGGATTTTGGCAGCGTTTGGCGCGACCTGCCTTATGAAGTTTAAATGCCAGAGGACACCACAGCATTAGTCATAGGGACGTTAGTGGTGAAATGCTGATCATGGCTGGTAATTCTTCTTTTCTTTTAGATGGAGCTGCCATGCGAGCTGGGGTGCAGACAGGCGATCGCATTATCAAGGTATGACCTCTTCTTCTTTTAGCCTTGTGGCAAGCAAATCTTGTCCATGAAATGCTGATCCCTATGCTTCTTTTCTTAGAATTAATTGGCTAAATGTAAATTATCACTAATATGCTGGGTGTGGAAGTTTTGTGACCTAAATTTTTAGTACTTTCTGTGTAAAGCATTTATGCCTAACCTTTTTTTTGGCTGTTTCCTAGGTTAATGGAACACTGGTTACACACTCTAATCACCTGGAGGTAGTTAAGCTTATAAAATGTGAGTATTGCCAAATATATATTACAATTGTGTTTGGGTCACTAAGGCAATATGAGGGTGGCTTTGTATTTGTGAATTAAAATGTACAAACAGTCCTCCACTTACAAGCGACTTTAGTTACTTTTCATATATACAAACAAAGTTCTCCATGTACTAATTATGCAGTACTGTTATTACATATTTTTGTTCTTACATGCTATCCTCTGTAATAATCCCTAACTGTCCCTGCGTAATCCTCCTCATGGTTGTGTGTCCCTGGGATCTTTGTACTGCGCATGTGCGCAGCACAGACAACCGTTGGGACAGGAGGACGGGCCAGGGAGCTGGGCGGTGACAATGAAAACAACCCCAAAAAATTGTTTATACTATATGTCCAAAATGGAGAGGTATCCGAAAGTAAATTATTTATCCACTAGTAAAAAGCCCCGCCCGTTAAAAAAACGGGCGCTAGGTCACAGCCGCTACCCCCCGCAATGCGCACATATACGTGTCCTGCTTGCTCGATCCCCACCACTGTCTGAAATATATGCACACAGGGAGCTGCTTGCTCGGCAGTTGGAAAAAGCTGTTATTTCCCACAATGCAATGAGAACCTCTGTGAACCACACACAGCAAACTGTCAGATCAGGCCCTGTGTCCTAACTGCCCTGGCTGCGCACATGCTCAGTACAAAAAAGCCAGGGACACACAACCATTCAGGTGATGACACAGGGACACTTGCATTTTATTGTATAGGATGTGTCACTGTGCAGACCACGTTATTTGACTTACAAACAAATTCAACTTATAAATGACCTCCCAGATCAGAACCTGTTTGTAAGTGGGTGACCACCTGTATATTGACATTTTTAAAAAAATGAAAAAGCTTCATGAGATCAGCCTTATGGTGCCCATACACGATACAATAAAAGCATTCCATTTTCCCGTTTTTTTTCGATCTAAATGATCGATTCGAATGAAAGTTGAATTTTTTTTTTTCTATCAAGAAATTTGAATGATTATCCCGTTTTTTCGAGAAAAATCTGATTGGACATGCTGGAAAAATCTTTATATTCGATCTAATGGAATAATCAAACTAAAATATCTAATCGAAAAATTGTACCATGTATGGCCACCTTAGGGGCCTGTTTTACGCTATACACTGAAAAACTGATGCATATTCTCTCCCGACTCCTCCGTTTATGTACTTCCGACTCTTCTACTTGTAAGCTACTAACGTATTTGTCATGTTGGTTGAAAGAGTGCAATTCCACTACTGCCAAATCTCAGTAGTTGTAAATCTCTGTGAATGTGCTGTCTGCCTTGGGGAACTAACCAATCCACTACTGGCTTGGAAGCTGAACCCTTTTGGCCATTTATACCAGTCACTGCCAACTGAAATTAGGATACTGTTAATATTTGGGTTTAAAATCTATACCTAAGCTTATTCATCATAATATTTTTATTTTATTTGTTGAAGAAACTAAATGTTTATTCGCCCCTAGAGTTTAAACAAAGACGAAACACCGTGGCTCTGAGTAGGACCATATGTGGGGAGTGTGGAGAGACTCCTGTATACTGTGCTGGCCACTTGCGCCTGCGCAGTAGAGTGGACCCGATTGGGTTTGGTTATTTCTGAAGGAGCCTGAGGGGAAGCCTGTATTGCGCCTGTGCAGAAGTGCGGATAGGTAAATCTTGACACTAGCTGTTCGGGGGCTGCCAGCGCTGGATCATTGAGGCTGCAGAGGACAGGGGGAGCCTCTTTTGAATCCTGAAGTTACCCCCTCCTTAGGTACGAAACCCCAGGGGCTCTTTTTCCTTACGGGATTACTTTAAAATATATAAAAAATTGGGTTAAAATCAAGTAAGTTAAGAAAGTTGTGAGGCGTAGTGCCAAAAATGGTTACATTTTGTTGTCATTGCCGTTTAACTTGTCTATAAATTATACAGAGGTTCAGTTTTATAAATGTTTCTTGATTGCAAAATTAAGTTGTGTAATACAATCCCTGGAAGAGTTTTCTGTTTTACAAGGTGATAAACAAAATGTTTGACGATTACATTACAAGTGAGATTCACTGTTAATGAATTTGAAGTTATGTATTTGGAGTCTTATAATATGTATGCAGCACATAATTTATGGGGCTAAATTAAGTGAATCTGTGGTGGGAAGGGATCTGGATATCCATTTGATTATAGCGGATATAATCATATAAACACAAATGGCTGATGCAAAACACTTTGTTAAATATGTTTACCTTAAAAGAACAGCTGATGCGAGAGGGATATGGAGGCTGTTATATTTATTTCCTTTTAAGCAATACCAGCTGCCTGTTGTCCTGCTGATCCTCTGCCTCCAATACTTTTAGCCATACACCCTAAACAAGCTTGCAGCAGATCAGGTGTTTCTGACATTATTGTCAGAACTGCTGAGATTAGCTGCATGCTTGTTTTGGGTTTGATTCTGACACTACTGCAGCCAAATGAGCTTGCAAGCGGGTACGCGGAGACACATGATAGCTACGCCCCTGTAAGAAGTTATGGGAACTTATAGGGACGTAGTTTCTCGTCCCAGGGAGTGAAAGTGGTTAAAAGGAAATAAATATGGCAGCTTCCATATTTTTCTCACAAGAGTTGTCTTAAGTTCGTTTACAGAGGCCTTGAGGATACCTCTTAAATAAGCCGTATATTTCCACTTTAGTATATTTTTAAAAACTATGAATTTCTGCTGAAGATGTTGCTTGATCTAATCAATTTCCCAGTATTACATTTATCCCCAACCACCCTCATTGAAAAATAGATTTACGTATGTACAGTACTGCAATGAGAATCATTGAAACTGAACTTCTTTTAATAGTCGCGCTGTAACTTGAACACTGAATCGTTTAGCTCCAGTCTTCTTTGTTGGGATAAACATGTAGACACTTGTAACTTGGATTCCAGTGCTCCGTGTTTAGACAGTTTATTGTGTCTCGTCTCCAGTTGCCTCTGGGCTGGGCCGCCTGGTTAAGGTGTAGACTGTGGAGCGTTTTGTGATGTGTTTTAAACATAAACATGCAGACCTATACACACTTTTTCCATGATCGATGCTAATTGCTTACATTAAGCTTTTAAGCTTATACGTTATTACTGAAGAAGTGTTCCAATCCCTGGTTTAGTATACAGTGTTTCAATAACTTTTAGGTAGTTTTTGTATATTTTTCTGAAGTATTATAGGTGTATGCAGTTTTGTTGGAATGGCTCTTTGAGAATAAAAACCTGTATTGAGTGATGACACATGGAATTCAGCTTGCAGCATTGCCACCTGTGAACATTCCTATAATACAAGTAGTAACTTCAAACAAAAAGTTGATTGAAGCCCATGTTCAGCATCTGATGTTTTTAATGCATATGATAGTAAATATGCATTAATTAGCAATGTTCTGTACATTGCATGTCTGTATTTTTTGCAAGTGCCAACATTTTCCGTCTTACTGTACAGAGTAAAATGTGTGCTTTAGCAGGGGCCATAACTACCCACATAATTCATGAACCGTACAGGAGGAGGAGGCACCCCAAAATTAAGTAAACCAGTATTTGGCCAATGTTAAATAGCATAAAAACCTTATCTCTAAAAAGGATAAAGCCTGTGTGAGTTAAAAAATATTTATTAGAACTCACAAGTGGGATAATGCGTTTTGTGAAACCGAGTCCGCTTCTTCAGATCCATGCATGAACAGTTTTGAGAGAGTATTATTAATCAGCTCACAGACCACAGACCCATCATTCTTAAAGTGAACCTAAAGTCAAGTAAAAAAAAATTAGATTAACTCACCTGGGGCTTCCCTCAGCCCCCTGCAGCCGATCGGTGCCCTCGCAGCCCCGCTCCGATGGTCCAGGACCCGCCGGCGAACTCTTCCGGTTTGGCCGTCACCGGCCGACAGGCATAGGGACGCGAGTGATTCTTCGCGTTCCCAGCCTGTATATCGCCCCCTATGCTGCTATTGCGGCCTCCTTGTGAGTTAATCTCATTTTTTTTACTTGACTTTAGGTTCACTTTAACATACTACACCATAAGGGCTCCCACTTTGTCTTTTTTTTTTTTTCCCTGTCTCCCTGGAAGGTCTAAGGACCCCCCAAGTAGCACCACTGCACTATTAATTTAGGTAAATGTTCATCTGACGGAGTAAGTAACTGCAGAGATAAGAAACACAAGTATACACAAGAGATTATACAAGTACCGGTATACTGATGGAAAGAAGGACGTAAATGAAAAAAACGTTTCCATTATTATTCATTTAGTAAAGATGTTGTCTGCTTCTACTTCTAATAAACTTTTTAATTTATAATCTTATTTATTTATTTTTCTAAATCGGTAGGGATGTAAAAAATAAAAGAAACCCGCAGATCACACCATAAAACCCCAGGACCTATGGGGATATGCATGGGGTAGTTACCACCAATTCCCCGAGCACAGGGTTAAGATGAAATCCTTGACATGGACAAGGGGGCTTTGCACTACAGAAGGATTTCTGCCAGAGAATTTGACCAGGAGAGAACCTGGGTGAATGTAGCTGATGCATTTCATTTGTCCATGTACAAGCTGCATGAAATATAGAAAAATTGTGTCGGTTCAGAATTCTGTTAGTGGAGTACCGCAGTTGCAAGTGTAGCTGTTACAAGCACACGCAATGCTGACAGGACCACGCGCTATGTGCATGGTAATATTAACCCGTGTTGTGTGCACGTGAAATATTTAGCGCTGGTTGATGCAGCAAGCTTTTTGTGCATAGGTTGGGTGGGATCTCAAGATAATAGCAGTGACATTAACCACTTCACCACTGTGGAGGTTTTCTCCTTATGGACCAATGCAATTTTCACCTGTCATCGCTCCTTCCAATAATTCGCCAATAACTTTATCGCAACAAAATGATCTACACCTTGTGAGTTATGAGGGGGAGGGGGCTTAGAGGAGAATAGCGGGAGCGGTGGGCATCAGCACAGGTAACAGTACAGTGGTTTGCAAACGTTTTCGGCCCCCTTGAAGTTTTCCACATTTTGTCATATTACTGCCACAAACATGAATCAATTTTATTGGAATTCCACGTGAAAGACCAATACAAAGTGATGTACATGTGAGAAGTGCAACAAAAATCATACATGAGTCTAAACATTTTTTACAAATAAATAACTGCAAAGTGGGGTGTGCGTAATTATTCAGCCCCCCGAGTCAATACTTTGTAGAACCACCTTTTGCTGCAATTACAGCTGCCAGTCTTTTAGGGTATGTCTCTACCAGCTTTGCACATCTAGAGACTGAAATCCTTGCCCATTCTTCTTTGCAAAACAGCTCCAGCTCAGTCAGATTAGATGGACAGCGTTTGTGAACAGCAGTTTTCAGATCTTGCCACAGATTCTCGATTGGATTTAGATCTGGACTTTGACTGGGCCATTCAAACACATGGATATGTTTTGTTGAAACCATTCCATTGTTGCCCTGGCTGTATGTTTAGGGTCGATGTCCTGCTGGAAGGTAAACCTCTGCCCCAGTCTCAAGTCTTTTGCAGACTCCAAGAGGTTTTTTTCCAAGATTGCCCTGTATTTATCTCCATCCATCTTCCCATCAACTCTGACCAGCTTCCCTGTCCCTGCTGAAGAGAAGCACCCCCAGAGCATGATGCCTCCACCACCATATTTGACAGTGGGGATGGTGTGTTCAGAGTGATGTGCAGTGTCAGTTTTCCGCCACACATACAGTTTTGCATTTTGGCCTAAAAGTTCCATTTTGGTCTCATCTGACCAGAGCACCTTCTTCCACATGGTTGCTGTGTCCCCCACATGGCTTGTGGCAAACTGCAAAGGAACTTCTTATGCTTTTCTGTTAACAATGGCTTTCTTCTTGCCACTCTTCCATAAAGGCCAACTTTGTGCAGTGCATTACTAATCGTTGTCCTATGGACAGATTCCCCCACCTGAGCTATAGATCTCTGCAGCTCGTCCAGAGTCACCATGGGCCTCTTGACTGCATTTCTGATCAGCGCTCTCCTTGTTCGGCCTGTGAGTTTAGGTGGACGGCCTTGTCTTGGTAGGTTTACAGTTGCGCATACTCCTTCCATTTCTGAATGATTGTGTAATGATCCGCTCAGCTGCCTGCGCAGGCAGGCAGCTTTTTGACCACTGTTCAGGTCTGCTTTCTGCAGGTCTCTGGAAAAGAGACCTTTTGTCAGTTTTGCAGCTTGCTGCTGCTGGGGAATTTGCATACTTTTGTCATGCAAATCTCCTAGCCACATCCTCTAGAGGCTTGTACTATAAATACCATGTGATATCACAGACCTTCGCTGGTCATAAGGGTTTGTCCTGTGAAACACTCCTGGAGTGTCAGCCATGCTTATCATTTGAAGATTAACTTAGAGTAATTCCTGGGACTGCATTAGGCATCCTTGCTAGAGCAGTCAGGATTGTATTATTTGTATTGCCTGTTCTGTCTGTCTGTCGTGCTTGGATCACACCAGCCTCTAGCAGTAGCGGCTGTGGATCCGTCTGATCTTCAACTCTCTTGCTGTACTTGGATCGCACTTGCTCTGACGGAAAGAGCAGTGGATCCAGCTCGCTCTGTTTCTATACTTGGATCACACTCGCTCTGGCGGAAAGAGCAGTGGATCCTGCTAAGCTCTCTTGCTATACTGGGATCGCACTTGCTCTGGCGGAAAGAGCAGTGGATCGTATGTCTCACTTATTCCTGTTTTCGTGTATCTGTCTTGTCTGATACGAACGCTTGCTGGAGGCTCGGTGAGGTAACGTTAAGCAAGCGCTCGCGTCCTTTGTTTCATGTTTGTCTGTCGGTGGTTATTTAGGCGTGCTTGTCTCTATTGTGCTTAACACGCGAAGACCGCTCAGGAAACGCGTTCGCTGTTGCGAATGAGTGCGGTGTTCGCGTTTAGTTAGCGTTTGTTATTTTCCTTATCTTCTCATTGTATGATTGCTGTGCCTTTGCTACTCTCATGCCCTGTCTTGCTTAAGCCTTGTGTCACCTCTGGCAATTGCCTCTCTCGCGATTGCGTTCCTACTTCGTTTCTGCTGTTGTGTGTGCACCGTCGCGGGTTGGCGACTAGATTGGGGCACATACATACATTCTGTTTCTGTGCTCATTCTCTTTCGCAATCGCTTCTCTTGCGATTGCGCTCTCACTTGGTTTCCTCTGTAGTGTGTCCACCGTCGCAGGTTGGCGGCTAGATTGGTGGACATACATACATTCCTTATCTGTGCTTATTCGGTCTTGTGTCGCTGTTAGCAATCGCCATCTCTAGCGATTGCCTTCTCACCTGGTCTTCATGGTTGTGTGTTCATCGTCGCAGGGTGGCGACTAGGTTGGTGGACACACATACCCTCTGTCTCTTTGATCTCTCTCTTTCAGGGCTATCTTGCTCTGCGTTTCTTCCCTTCGTACAATTCCTGTCTGGCGTCTGTGGCAGGGCAGAGGATCTGTTCCTCTGCACTCCACAGCTCCATCTGCCGACAGGAATTTCCCTCTACAGGTGCGTTGCACCTTTTGCTGGGTTCCCTCAAATTATACGCTTGTGGAGGATTTCCGCAGTGTCAGCGCACGTCCTGTGCGCTGATCACGGAGAGAATTCCACAATCGTTACAGATTGCTTGAACAATGCTCAGTGGGATGTTCAAGGCTTTGGAAATCTTTTTGTAGCCTAAGCCTGCTTTAAAATTCTCAATAACTTTATCCCTGACCTGTCTGGTGTGTTCTTTGGACTTCATGGTGGTGTTGCTCCCAATATTCTCTTAGACAACCTCTGAGGCCGTCACAGAGCAGCTGTATTTGTACTGACATTAGATTACACACAGGTGCACTCCATTTAGTCATTAGCACTCATCAGGCAATGTCTATGAGCAACTGACTGCACTCAGACCCAAGGGGGCTGAATAATTACGCACTTTGCAGTTATTTATTTGTAAAAAAAAAAAATGTTTGGAATCATGTATGATTTTCGTTCCACTTCTCACGTGTACACCACTTTGTATTGGTCTTTCACGTGGAATTCCAATAAAATTGATTCATGTTTGTGGCAGTAATATGACAAAATGCGGAAAACTTTAAGGGAGCCGAATACTTTTGCAAACCACTGTATATGCCTGCTCCTCCGTTTCTCAAAAAGATTTGAGCTCTGGTATCCTTTAACGACAGCTCAGGGCAGGTGATAACTTCTCACACACGTAACGCTTGCCTTCCTCTCTTTGAATTAACAATCTGTCTTTAACTTTAGAATGCTGCCTTTGTTTTAAGGATTCAAATGTTAACTTTAGAAATATCTCCTTAAATCAAAGACACAATTCTTAAGGTTTGAGATAAATTGCTTAGTGAATACTATGCTTTATCACCATGGTGATAACACGAGAAACCGCTCAGAAACGTTATTAAAGACAGGAGATGAGCTTAGTGAATTGTGATCATTGGTCGGCTAAGGTAAAATAAGGCATCTGTACAGTGCTCGGCCCTCAAACTGTTGCCCGAGGGGAGTCCCAATCCTTTTGGGCAACAGCAATTTTGCATGATTACCCACCTTAAGGCTGCTTTCACAGTAAGACATTACAGGCGCACGTTAGTGCAGCCTGTAACGCAGCCCACCGCACAGCAATGAAAAATCAATGAGCTGTTCACAGTGCCCACGTTGCGTTACATTGTAACGCAGCAAGTTAAAACAAAGTGCTGAATGCTGTGCGTTATACGCAGCTAAGCCATGTTAGACTGTTTGCACATGCTCAGTGATGTTGGAGGAGGAGGTCTCCCCTCCTCCTCCGCGGCCAGCCACATGGCTAATTAATATTCACTGCACTGTGATGTGCAGTGTTTACTTCCTGGAGCGGCCGCTCTGTGCGGCGATTGGCTGGCAGGACCGCGTGATGCAGATCACGTGGTCTCCACATCGCACAGCACAAAAAAGGCGCACCAAGAGCTGCATAACGCAGCTCTTGGTAGCGTCCTCCTCCAGCAGCACCAGGCGTTGCGTTAGGGGCACGTTATGCGACCTATAACGTCCCCTAAAACGCAACGTCTTGGTGGGAAAGAAGCCTAAAGGTGCGTACACGCGCACTACAGCAGCCAACGACGGGTCTGTCGGCACCCCCCGCTGGGCGGGTTTTCAGCAGACTGTAGTGCGTGTGTACGCACTGTCGGCGGACTGATAAGGCTGTTCCTGAACGATCCGCCGGGCGGATCGTTCGGGAACAGCCTCATCAGTCCGCCGACAGTGCGTACACACGCACTACAGTCTGCTGAAAACCCGCCCAACGGGAGGTGCCGACAGACTCGTCGTTGGCTGCCTGCTTTAGTGCTTGTGTACGCACCTTTAGGCTCCAATGAGCTTTGTCCCAACCTCTCTACTCTGTCATTCTGAATAAAGCCTTTAGTAACTACAATCCCTCTGATTTAAGCTCTTCTCTAAACAAGTCCTCTGTGGTTTTGTAAAGTTAAACTGCATTTAGTTTCCAGGCGTGAGATGGCATTCGATTGCAGTTAAGTGTATTTTAAAAGAATGTGTTCAGTAAATGAATTTACAATTTATTATTTGAATTTAACTTAATGAACCAAAATTGTTGGCTGTAACTTTGCTATTGATTTTTGTATAATTCGGTCTCTTTTATTATCTAAACAAGCTTGCATACAATCATTAGCGCTATAACTTTACGTGGTAGATAATTATGTTATACACAGGTATTTAGAATTTGTATTTGCTTCAGGCAGTTATTGTTCTCAGTCTCCAATTATTAAACTTACACTCCTCACAGTTGAAATTGTAACACCATGAAGAAATGCGTGTAGACCTATGCTAATCACAGTATTGATGAGAGAGAGAGTCGTGCAAATGATTGAGTTTTTGTATGTGTTTGGTCACATGGCACCCAGTTTATATATCAGAACAGCATGTTCAGCTTTTTACCAGTTGGTCAAAATGCCATCTAATTTTGACAGTTTATTTATTTAATTTTTATTCCAGCATAAAGCAAGGAAAGTTTAGAACATTTGATGGAATTTTGCAGTTTTCTTGTTGTCTGCTTTGATGACATTTCTCCTAAGTTCCTATTTTCGATAACCCTGCGATAGAGACAGAAAGTGAGCAGGGATTTTCCATCACTATTGCAGACTATATTACAAATTAACCTTTTTGTGTGATGTCCAGTACTACAATTTTTGCTGGTATTCTGCTTTAACGCGTACCCGAGGCAAACATAAGGCAAAAAATAGATCTGGATCCTTCCCAGGTCCTCCTGTGTCCACCATTGCCTTGCGGCCCCCTCCCCAAGAACTTTGACAAGAGCTTGTCGGTTTTCTGCTTGTGACTCCATGCTTGAGTACAGCCCTACTGCCCCTGTACCAGTATAGCCACGCCTGCGCAGTAAGCTGGAGCCACAGTTGCGATCTCCTAGGGAGCAGCTGTGGTGGTCAAGAGGAGGACTTGAAGGATCCAGATGCTTCCTTCTTCTAAGGTATCTAATTTTTTGCCTGATGTTCAACTTGGGTTCTCTTTAAGACACTGCATAATAACTTTCATCTGTTACGCATTGCTCCTCTTAGCAAGAGAAAACTTTGACCTATTTATAAAAAAAAAGTTGCATTTTTTTCTGGTAAACCTGGTTGGGAATGAATTAGCATAGTGGGTAAATGACGATTACCAGGCACTGTCTGGAGTGTTTACAGCAGAACGATTTCTGGCATTCTGCTTCATCATACAGGGGTTCAATAGCTGTAGATCTCTTAAGGGTCCCATACACTCAGCCGATTTTTGGCGCCGATCGATCGATCAAGATTGATCGATTGCAAATCGATTGACCAATCGACCGATTTGCAGCCGATTTCGATCGATTTCAATCGATCTGGCAGGCTGGAAAATCTAGGTCGATCTGTTGAGATTGCTTATCATTTTGCATTAGCCCTAATGGAAATTTAATGGCAAAAAAATGCCATCAGATCGATTTTCAATAGATTTCATACTGAAATCTATTGGAAATCTGTTCCTAGTAAAAAATGTTCCTAAACACATCAGATAGATCAGAAATCTATCTGATGATCTATCTGCTGCTAATCTAATGAGTGTATGGCCACCTTAACAGATCAGTATTAAAAAACTGAACAGTTGTTGCTTGGTAGCAACGTCATTTAATTATCAATGTGAACTAGCTATTGCTTTTCTTTTGTTCTGTTAAAAGTTAATTTTATACAATACTGTGAAAAAAAAAGTGTTCATTTAGTAAACTGTTGGGACTATAGCTGGAAATTGACTTACAAGACGCACTGCTTCTCTGGGATCTAGACAATAAACCATCCCTAAAGGTGCACATACACTCATCCATTTTCATATTTGATTCCCTGCAAATTAGATTCATTTGCTGGGGATCTATTCTCCAAAATGTCAGATTGTTAATTTCAATCAATTTTTGGTAAAAAAAATTATCAAAAATCAATCAGACAGGATGGAAAATTTTGGGCGAAAAGGCGGGGTAAGAGCTTTGGTAGAACAATGGCCCATAACAGTGCAACTCTTCAGTTCGATCGATTTTCAATAGACAAGATATATATATACACTGTACAGCGCTGCGTAATATGTCAGCGCTATATAAGTACTAAATAATAATAATAATAATAATTCTCTGTTGGAATCTATTGGAAATTGATATTCAGACTATGGTAATCTATAACTACATTACAGGTACTGTACTTTCGTAGTTAACAGTAAAAAAAAAAAGGGGGAAAAAGTCTATGTACTAAAGATGTAAATCTGTATTGTTTACTTTTGATACGTTTTTTTTCAGCTGGCTCCTATGTGGCCCTCACAGTTCAAGGACGACCTCCTGGATCTCCTCAGGTCCCTCTCCCTGAGGGAGATCCATTCACTCCACCACCTTTACCTCCATACTCTCCAGTCAATCATGGGCACCTTGAAAGAATAACCAGCCCCGTACTTGTGGGGGTAAGTGATTTTAGAATTTTTATTCATTCATTTTTTTACTGCTCCATCTTTTTGATTTAAGCACTCATCACCCTTCCTTTATACAATACAAGGAGTTTTGAATCAGGATGATACAATTTATTGGCTAACTTAGAGATGGATAAACAGTGAGCTTTCGGCTTATAAAAAGCCGTCGTCGGACTGGTTCCAGACAAATGCTGAAAAACACAGCTTATATACACTGACATACAGAGGAGAATCATTCTTTAGCAAGCATAAATGTAATTAGATGCCTCAACTGTTACTGAGGAGGCTTTCCCAGGCATCCTGGCTAAATTGATAAGATCAACAGTTCCCTCAACATGACATGAAGCAGACTCTGGTGATGGGGAGACATCGTAAATTCCGAGATCACATTTTAACTGGGCTGGTTACATGCACCATTAATTCTAGGCTTAAGATAATTGTGGCATTTAAAACAAACCAGCGCATGAAAGCAAATAAAATGAATAGTGACAGTAAACAACATCTTACACAGCATATGGCACACAAAATGAATGAAAAGATAAAAAAATAAAAAAATTGTGGCATTTAAAACCCATCGTACCAGCACAAGAAGTTAGAGTCCTTGTTTAAACCATCTTCTACAGTTTTGAACCAATGTATAAACTTTGTTTCTTGTGTTAGTCTCATGTTTCCCGATTTGAAGCCACTCATTAATACAGTGACGCGAAAATCGCTTAAACTGTGTCCAGGTAAACAAGTGTGTTGGTATTAGTAGATCAGTATATTTTGTACTATCCTTTTTTCTGCTGTTAATAGTGAATCTGTGGTGTGTCATGCGATCATGCAGTGGTTGACTTGTTACTCCCACATAAATTCCTTTGGGGCATTTTGCATACATGATCACGTATACCACATTAGATGAGTCGCAGGAAAAGGTGCCTTGTACTCTGTATTCCTGTTGTGTACCTGATATTAGAATGCTGTCAGTGGAATGGATGTGTTTACAGGTCCCACACCTTTTCCCTCGGCAGGGGAATGTTCCATTCTGTTCTGGCCTATTTAAGGCACTCCTCACTATCATCTGCTTAAGATTGGGTGGCTGTCGGAACGCTAGGAGGGGAGGTTTAGGGAATATCTTTTTTTAGTCTCTGATCCTTGTGTAGAACAGGATGAAGTTTTTTTGCAATCTTTCTTATGCTGGATACACACCATGCGTTTCCGCGTCGAATGCGTCCGTCGATACGTGTCGATTCGATTTCCGAGCATTTTCAAACGCATTTCGATGATTTTTAGGTCGATTGCCATGTAAAGTATGGCAAATCTACCTAACGATCCATCGAAGCTTGAATCAGACATGTCGGAAATAATCGAATCGATGCGTATCGACGGACGCATCGAACGCGGAAACGCATGGTGTGTATCCAGCATTAAGATTTCCAGGCGTGGGTTGTAGGTGACTACCAGTGGGACACGGCTCTCTTCCTGGTTCTGCTTGTACTCCAGGAGCTGAGTCCTAGGGATGTTGTTAATCTCCCTGTGAGAGTAGCTCAGTTTCAGTTTGATTGTGGGATGGAAGGCATTGAAGTTCCTGTGAAATTGGATAAGATCCTCCTCACTTGCAGACCAGATGATCAAGATGTCGTTGATAAAACAGAAGTAGGCCATAGGTTTTATATGACAAGTATCCAGGTATTCTTCTTCAATCTTTGCCATGAAGAGATTTGCGTACTGCGTTGCAAACCGTGAGCCCATTGCCGCTCCCATTTGCTGTAAATAGAGGTCCTCACCAAAAGTGAAATAATTGTGAGTGAGAACGAATCTCATCAGTCCAGCAATTGGCTTTATAGGTGTGCCCAAACCTTGAAGATATTTGCGACCAGCCGCAATACCATCATTATGAGGAATGTTGGTGTACAGAGACTCTCTATCCATAGTGGCAAGAATGGTGCCTCCAGGCACTGGGCCGATGGCTGCCAGTTGGTTCAGGAGGTGTGTAGTATCCTGTATGTAGCTGGGTCTTTTACAGACTAGAGGTTTCAAAATGTTTTCCAACCACTCTGAGATATTCTCTGTGAGAGTTCCTTTCCCTAAGATTATGGGCCTGCCTGGGTTCCCCTCTTTGTGGACTTTGGGAAGCATGTAAAAGCAGGCAGTTCTCGGCTTTTCCGGGATAAGGGTCTGTACATGAAGCCTGGTGTTTACAGGCAATTTCTTTACCATCCTATTGAGTGCCATCCTGTAGTTTTTTGTTGGGTCCTCCTGTAATTTGACATAGTGCATGGTGTTAGACAATTGTCTTTGTGCCTCCTGGATATAGTCACTAGTGTTCATGATGACTATGGCACCCCCTTTATCCGCTGGTTTAATAATAATGTCCTTATTCTCCTTACAATACAAAATGCAGTTGGCTTCAGGGATCCACCACCATCCCTGAAGTGAATTTCATTTTGCATTGTGTAGAGCAGGCGTCAGGAACCTGTTTGACTGAGAGAGCCATAAACGCCGCATATTTTAAAATGTAATTCTGTGAGAGCAATACAATATGTTTCAAACTGGGACAGTAGGGCTCACGTCCCTGTTGTCATGGTGATGTGTATACAGTTGATCCGCCGGGCAGTAGAAATGTCAGACACATCTTCAGCTTCTATTGGGTTTCAGCAACATCAGCAATTTCCCCGAGAGCCAGACAGGAGATATACCGACTAACAGCTTGTACAATTGGCTACCTGACTTGGGGGTTGATTCACTTTGTAGGACGAGGTTCCTGCACTTTGGCCCAATAGGCCAAAGTGCCTAGTGACAGGCAGCCTTTTGGGCCAATCAAAGTGCAGGGATCTCGCTCTACAAAGTCACTGGACCTAACAGGTTCCAGAGTGGGACAATTGGAGTGGCCTTTAGTTTTGGGGGAGTGCCAATAAGTTAGTAGTGCATGCTACAGCAGTAGCGTGCACTACTTTGAAAATTTTACTTGCGCTGCCACACTAAGCTGCGCTGCTTCTGCAGTGTAGCTTAGTGAATCAACCCCTACTGATTTGTCTGTGAGCCAGATGTAGCCATCAAAAGAGCCACATCTGGCTCTCGAGTCATAGGTTAGCTACCCCTGTTGTAGAGGAAGGGTGATGAGCGCTTACATTGACAAGGTGGAATACTGATTAGGTCTAACAAATCTGAAACCGCTCCCTCACTACTATCAAACTCCCCTTGTTTGAGGGGTACACCCTAAAAGGAGTGTTAATTGTTGAAGGAGAAAGTGGGTTGTACACTGGACTTTTAGTCATATTGATTGAATCGCTTTCCATACATTGTGTATTTACTGTACTCCTCTTACTGCAGGTTAAAGTATTAATGGACAAAAACTAAAATCCTTTACAGAAAGTATTGATGCATATAAAGATAAATGTATTTGCACCATTATTGGTATTCCTGAAATCATCAAGTGAGTTACAGTAGTCTTACATTCTTCCCCGCTTTGTACCAGCCTGACTACCCTGCTTGTGTCAGCTGATTGTCCCAGGCTTACAACTCAATAGAGCTGAGCATTTCTGGTAATGGTTGTGCTGAAGGAAGAGGGTGGAGGGAATCTGCTCCCTCTCTGTTAATGCCTAATCAGTTTGTGGCTTGTTACCGGCTCTGGAAGACTCAAGAGGGATCATTCTGAAAATTGGAAAAATGGGGGGAGGGAATACTGTTCCGTTCTTATCATGTCAATAACATATGTCCAGCTTTATATCCATTTTTCACATACGTGTATGGTATATTGTATCTTGAATACCTGTGAATACAGATCTTCAAACAATGTGCTGTCCATGGGGGATGCAAACAAAAAGGCAGAGGTGAAAATAGCCATGATCAGAACCCTTATTTTGTTAAAGAAGTACCTCCCATCGCTCTTTTCCAAGGGATAATTCTGCCCTAATTGGTTTGGCTGTGTCTGTTAAAGAGGAGAATTATATATTTATTAACCCTTAGACTGCAGCCAACATCTATAGGTGTTTTTTTTTTTCTGCATTCATATGCCATGGACACCTAAAGACATTTTTAGTACGAAGTTTAGGGTTAGTTACCTCTTTCTTCTTAGCTTGATATATGCAAAAAAAATTCAAGTTGATGGAGAATTATGCAAATGATGCTGCAAATCCATGCAGCTGGAAAATCGACCAATAAAATGCGTCCACTTTGCCCATTTACAAGCAGCTTAGTTTTTTTTTTATAATAATTAGCATAATTCTGTATTATCTCAGTTATTTGCACCTCAGTAACAATCCCTACTGACTGTTGACTTTGGTAATTGTAGATTTTGATAAGACATTTAATAAATACAGTGCAAAAATAACTGGCTCTGGTATGAGGCTGCGCATGCACACCACGGCGCTACTGAAATCAGTTGCTTACACTTACTGCATCGCCATAGACTTACATTGGTGAGTAATCGGTGTGGTAGGCATGGATCATGCGGCAACGCACTGCAGAGTTCACTGCGGGCTTGTGGCAATTTCATTACTTCCGCCATACAGAATTGCGCCACAGTAGTGCGTGTCTGTAGACTTTTATATTGTCCTTGCAACAAGCTGTGGCGGGGAGAGTGCCACGACGCATGGCGGCACGTGTATTGTGAAAGTAACCTCAAACTGTATTTAAACTATTGAAGTTGAACTGTCAATTTGAAGTTTATAAACCTGTCCTGGATGAGGCAGTAAGTAGTACCAACAACACCAAATTGAGCTTTGTGTGAAATTTTCTAAGGAGCTGTTACTGACAACCACAGCCCTAGTACAGAAGGAGGAACATGTTTATTGAGGAGTTCATTTTCCTCCTAAAGAGTCTAAGCAGTGTAATTGCAGAGTGCGCCCTGGATGGCAAGTGGGCACTTTTTTTCAATTCTTGGGCTGAATGTGACTTTGGGGTTCAGGAGGAGTATGTCTAGAAAACTGTTTGACATTTGGTGGTATTTAGGTGTCCCAGATGAACCCAAAAAGTTGCCAAATATGTGGATGGTTGTGAAATACCTTTTCATGATTTCATAGTAGCCCCCCAAATCCTTGTTTGTTCTTTGGCTTTTGGATTGGATATCCTAAACAATAAATACAGAAGTACATTTTGAAAATGCCATCAATTTATTTGCTTTAAATAATGCAGTGTTCCTCTCTTTGTCTGTGATAGGAGGAGAACAGTGTTGTGCACAACCAAAAATTAGAGATACTAAAGAAAATGTTACAGCAGGAAAAAGAACAACTGCAGGTCAGTATGAAAGTACAAGATTGTCTCCTATTAACTTATGAAGCTTATCTATAAGGAAAAGCTACATTTTATTGTAAGGTTGATATAAGGGGAAACTACAGGGGTGGCACATGAAGCACCGGCCTGTCTGACACTTGCACTACTATACAGACAGATGCCAGTCTACCCGGCCCCCATGTGCCTTTTACTGTATGTGTCCCTGGGTTTATGCGGGTATGTTATGAAGGTTGTGTTGCATTTACTGCCATATTATTATTATTTATTATTTATATAGCAACGACATATTACGCATCGCTGTACAGTGTGTGTGTGTGTGTGTATGTATATATATATATATATATATATATATATATATATATATATATATATATATATATATATATATATATATATATATATATATATATATATATAGTCGCTAACTGTCCCTCAAAGAAGCTTACAATCTAATCCCTACCATTGCCATATGTCTATATTATGTAATGTAAGTACTGTAGTCTAGGGCCAATTTTAGGGGGAGCCAATCAACTTATCTGTATGCTTTTGGAATGTGGGAGGAAACCGGAGTGCCCGGAGGAAACCCATGCAGACACAGAGAGAACATACAAACTCTTTGCAGATAGTGCTCTGGCTGGGATTCGAACCAGGGACCCAGCGCTGCAAGGCGAGAGAGCGAACCACTACGCCACCGTGCTGCCCATGAGTATTACCCATACAGCAGCAAATGCAAAGCAGCACAGGCTTCATATATGCGGGATACACTTACAGTAACAGGCACATGAGGTTGGGCCATCATCTGTGTACTAGTGCAAGTGGCAGGCAGATGGGATGTTTTTTTGTGTGCCACCATGTACATATTGATATGCTGCAAGAATGTTATTAAAAAGTATCTTGCCATTTGAGTCTGAAGCCAGCTATGTATTTTCCAAATTGACTGAAGGTGAGCTTGCACTCCTTTCCAAGTCTGAAATCTGCACTCTTTGGGCAACAAAGGCTGCCTGTAAACTTCCCATCTTGCTGCTAAGTGCTAGGCTGCACAGAGTAGGAGCTTGTTACTCCTTTTCAACACCTGAACGAATACACTAACTGACTGCAAACTTCTCTCATACCAATCTGTTGAGTAATTGTCTCAGATAAATACTTACTCTACTTACATAACATATGTATTGCACTGTCCACATTTTGATTTTTGTGATTTGTCTACAGTAAAAAATGAGAAAATCCTTCTTAGCATTTCCCATTTTAACTATGGCTATTTTGAAGCCAATCCTGATGTCATTTCCTCCCTTACTCTCCTCTGCCTGATTGTGTATACATTGCCCACCCTTCACTGTAGAAAGTGCATTGTCTCAGCATTAGAAATATTGGCCAATCAGAGAGGAACAGATGTGTCGGAGAGGAAAACAGGAGGGAAAAAGGCTTCAGCTAATCTGGCTGCATTAGTTAAGTCTGAGGGGAAAGTAAAGAATCAAAGGACAACCCAGCATGCCCTTCAACTTCCTTTGTGTGTACCAACAGGGCTGTGGAGTCGGAGTCGGAGTCGTGGAGTCGGGCAATTTTGGGTGCCTGGAGTCGGAGTCGGGAAAAAATGCACCGACTCCGACTCCTAATGAATTTGTAACTGTAATTAAAATAGAAAATATGATAAAATGTTCTATTTCTCAGATAATAGTCATTAAAAATAATGTATAAATACAGTATATATACAGTAAAAGCTGTCCACAAAAATGAAATAAACCAATCAAAATTAGTTACTTGTGCTGCTTCAATAAAGCAGTTCCCGTATTTTTAAGGTCAGATATACATATCTGATTGTGACTGTACAGTATATATGATGTGTACACAGGAATCTCTTATATATACTAAATAACATCTATGCTGTAAGAATACAGCCTAATGTGTAGCTGTGTCACTAATAGAGATGGTCAATGAGATGGAAATAATTGTGCACTGATGCTGATTTATGCAAATGTATGCACTCCCTTTGCTGATGAAATCAAAAATTTGATATGTTGTTAAAATTTGGTTTGGTGACTACAAATTAAAGGGTACCTGAGGCAGATGAAAAGTAAAGTTTTATACATACCTGGGGCTTCCTCCAGCCCCCTTCAGGCTAATCAGTCCCTCGCTGTCCTCCACCACCCGAAACTTCTGCTATGAGTCCTGGTAATTCAGCCAGTCAGCGCTGTCCGGCCGCATGCCGCTCCCACAGCCAGGAACATTCTGCACCTGCGCAATAGTGCTGCACAGGTGTAGTATGCTCCTGGCGGCGGAGTGTGTGCATGCGCACTACGCCCGACTGGCTCAAGTACCTGGACTCATAGCAGAAGATCCAGGTGGTGGTGGAGGACAACGAGGGACTGATTATCCTGAAGGCGGCTGGAGGAAGCCCCAGGTATGTATAAAACTTTAATTTCATCTGTCTCAGGTTTACTTTGTTACACAGTAGTACTATACTCTACATATGCACTCCCCACAGAGCTGCAGGGAATCCACTGAGAATGCTGTGCACATTGAACACAGAGGTGTTGTCTGTCACCCATAAACCTTGTTCAGATTGTGCATGAAGAATGTGTAATAGAGGAAGAATCTCCTCATTCCCCTGCAGAGTACCTGCACATCATTCTTACATGTACCCACACTTACATTGCCTAGGGCCTGATAGATGTTCTTTGTTCCGGTTTGTACCTTTTACAAGTACTCTTACCAAGGACTAGTTTTAGTCTAAAGGGAATAAATATAGTAGTCTACATATCCTTCTCACTTCAGTTGTCTTGTAAAATTCCTAGGCGTTGGCAGTTAAGAGACGAATTTCATGTTATATACTTTTAATCAACAAAATTGTAATATGCAAATTAGAGGAGTCGGAGTCGAGGAGTCGGAGTCGGTGGAATCCTAAACTGAGGAGTCGTAGTCGGTGGATTTTTGGACCGACTCCACAGCCCTGCGTACCAAATAAGAGTCAGGTAAATTGAGGAATGATCATTTATCAACAAGAAAAGTAATAGTTATCTTAACTTTTGGATTGCCTGGTTAGCATCCTTATTACTTGTTTACCAGATAAAAATAATTATGCCCGACGGTTACACCTTAAGTGTTTCACATACACAATGTACTTGCTTACACGTGCAGATGGTCAGTGAGATTCTAAGAACTCCTAACACTAACATCTCCCTGCTTGAGGCCTAACAGTAACTATCGGTATATTGAGCTCTGAAACTGCCATTGCTGCCACTCTGTGGGCTTGGCAGTGTGATTGGAGAGTGGTCCTTGGTATTGCCATCGACACTTGGCACCAAATGTAAGCACCCACCCGCTATTGCCGACATGCAGCACCCCTATAGCTGCAACACCCGCAATTGCCAACACTAGTGTTGGTGTTTGAATTCAGGTTATTGAAATTCAGAAACATGAATCCCCAGGAACTTTAAGTGGGCCAGGGGAGTTCACTTATTTGTGCTTTGTGTCTCGCCTGAACTGCAAGTAAGTTATCTCCCCCTGACCATGTCTACATCAGTGCTGAACTGTGGTGACAGGCGGTTTCCGAATTTCAATTGCCCAAATTTGAATACCAACCCTAGCCGACACCCATCATCCCCATAGCTGCAACACTCGTTTTCGCTGACACCCAATTCCAAGTATAAGCACCCACCCACTACCGCCAGCACCCCCATAGCTGCAACACCCATTATCGCTGAAACCCAATTCCAAATATAGGCACCCACCCACTACTGCCAGCACCCCCATAGCTGCAACACCCATTATCGCTGAAACCCAATTCCAAATATAGGCACCCACCCACTACTGCCAGCACTCCCATAGCTTCAGCGCCTGCTATTCCTGACTCCTAGCACCAAATCTAAGCATCCTCATAGCCGCAAATTACCACTACGGTCTGTGGGGGAGCCAGGAGGTAAAGGTACCCGTGCGCCAAAAATAAGCACTTCACCTGTCAGGTTGATATTTCTTACTGTGTCTCCAGTGGAAATATTCTGTGATGACCGCAATCACTTAAACAGGAAGTGAAATTGTCTTCATCTGGGAAATACATGCTGTATATGACAGTACTACATAAATGATTCTTATTGTTGGCTGTGTCCCATCACTTCTTATTGAGGCAACTCTTATGATAAACCATTATTAGGAGCAGATTTCCTCAGTTAAAACATAAAATAGCAGTAAAGGAAATTACAAAAGCATAAAATGCTGTCCCCATTCCATCCAAAGTTTAACGAGAGCTTTTAGCAGTTTCACTTTGAGCGCTTTAAAGGAACTTTTTGCTTTTAACCAGATCAGAGCTCTTAAATCTTCAGTGCAAGATTTGTGCAGTTTTGTATTCATCATCTCTTCCCTGTGATTTGTAGTCTTCCCAGGAGGAGTATAACAGCTCTCCATCCACTCGGCTTTATAAAGACATCCAAGATACCAAGAAGCACATACAGCAACTTCAAGGACAGCTGTTTAAAAGCATGTCTCCTACACAGGTGATTAATGAGAAAGTGACAGAGGCGGAATTTGTAGCTGCTGATGTTGATATTGTCAGTGTTGGATGATGATATGTGTGCTGTCTGCCTTTATTACTGATATTATTATTACAGTACACGTCTTTGGGGGTCTGGTCCTTTTGCTAACTCTGTGTATCCCACCATGCAATAAAAATTGTTTTCAAAGTCTAAAGGTAGCCATATATCTAGCGATGATGGACAGACCAAGAGAGAGATCTGTTGGCTGCCCATACACCACAGGCAGATCCCTGATGGATTTCATGCTGAAATTGTTTAGGAATCGGCTTTGTGTCACTGCATCCGCCGGCTTGACGCTGTCCCCCAATGTCTTATGTGCTACCCCAGTGCACTATACTTTGTCCTTGTCTGTCACTGGCTCCGGGCTCCGTCCACAATCCACATACACGCACCCCACGGGGTTGCCGGTTGATACATGGGTACGTGTGTGACGTGACACACGCCTGGTTACTCCGGCAACCTCGTGGGGTGCGTGTTTGTGCTTTGCAGACGGAGCCCGGAGCCAGTGGCAGACACGGACAGGCAAAGTATAGTGTCCCATGGGGGGGTTTCCTGAAATTGATTGCTATTACTCCTGATACCGATATTCTCCCGCTCAATCACGAGGTTCGGCATCTTGCAGCATGTCCAATCGGTACATACAACCAATTTTGACCCGTAATTGGTCACATCTTTGATCGGGCATGCTCTTGGTGGCACCAATTTTCATCCGATCCAATAATTATTGAATCAGATGGTCATTCGCCTGCCAAGTCGATAGACAAAAGTGGCCATACATCTGTCTGATGGGCATACACCCATATCAGTCTGATGTAATTGCACAGCTTGGTACTGCAAACTGTGGGCTTTCTATTGAAATAATTAGTAAAGTATATGAATTACCTAACTGAAGTGGCACTGTAGACAGCTACTTATTTACAGGAAACCTAGTTTTTACGTTTAGATTTCCTGGAAATAAGGAAAGGTCTGCTTTGTTGACTATCAGGGGTGAGGGCCTCAGAGGTGAAGTGGTAGTGGGATTAGACCTTATCTACAGTAATCATCACTATGGTAGAAGACATGAGAGAAATCTGGCAGTATTAACAAATCAGACAGGTCACTTTATGTTCATTAATCGTATAATGGGACACATTGCTCATTAATATAAATATAATGTTACTTGGTACAAAGTTAAACTGTGGAGAACCAGATTCGCCAAGCATTTTATTTTTTTGTTTTTTTGGAGGGGGTCCAAAGAAACTTGGAAAAACTCAACTGAAAAAGCCCTGTATGTACATACCGTATGCACCTTTTAAAAGACTGTACATTTGCAAGTTTTCCTTCCACCTGAGGGATAAATACCACACAGAGATGCATTGTGGGTGTTTCTTCTCATTTAGGTGGAGGTAAATAAAAAAACAAACCTCATCATACTTTCTGTTTTTAAGACAAAGTTGTACATTGCTATCCTTTATCACTAATGGCCTTTCGGGTGGATCTCCAGGTCCCACTGTATCAATATCCTGGTCTGTTCCTGAATGTATTTGACAGACATCTTTATCTACAAATGTATTTATTTTTTTTAAATGAAAAGAAAGTGCTGAATTACTAATAATGCCCTGTATTACATTGGTGGCAAAATGAAACTGTTTATTTCCTTTTAGATAAATGAACTTGACACCGACTTTTATGACCAAGAACGTTCTGACTACATTATTGGGGATGGATCTCATCCAAGTAGTAACATTACAGATGTGAGTGGAACTGTTACCAGCTGATATGGTGACCGTATATATGCGCTTTATCCACAGGTCGTCTTCAGTGGCATTTTTTCCCCATCCTTCTCTGAACACATATACAAAGTATCCCCAGTGTATTTGAGCAGATGTTGTTTACACCAAATTCTAACCTCACCATGTAAACGTTGCAGCTGGAATCAAGACTCATCAGACCAGGCAATGTTTTCTCAATCTTGAATTGCCCAAATTTGGTGATCCTGTGCACATTATAGCTTTGATTTGTTCTTCCATCACGAGTGGCTTCTGGTGTGGTCTTCTGCTGCTGTAGCCCATCTGCTTTGAAGGTTCAACATGTTGTGTGTTCTGAGATAGTATTTTTAATTTCTTGGTTGTAATGACTGATTGTTGCTTTATAATCTTCTCGACGTTTGACATAAACGAGGCACTTTTGTCCACACAACTGCCGCTCGCTAGATATTTTCTCTTTTAGTGCATTTTCTGTAAACCCTACAAATGGTTGTGCTTATAAATCCCAGTAGATCAGCAGTTTCTGAAATAAAGATCAGCCCTTCTGGCACCAACAACCACGCCACATTCAATGTCACTTAAAGGGACCCTGAGCAGTGCCATAAAAATGAAATCTGGGATTACCTGGGGCTTCCCCCAGCCCCTACATACCGCAAGGTCCCCCGGCATCTTCTTGCTCCCTTCCGTGGTCCCGTTGGCAGCTCTGGTAATCCAGAGACTTTGCTGAAGTCTCGCGGGCATGCTCCCGTAGCATCACTATGCCAGTCGCTGTAAATGCTCGGTGCTTGAGAAGTTCAGTCTTTAGAGAACCGCACAGGATACTTACAGTGAGCGGCATGATGATGCACTGGGAGCGGATTACCGGAATCGCAGAAGAGAGCAACAGGATGGCGGGGGACCTCGCGGGCTATGGGGGGGGGGGGGGAGGAAGCCCGGGTAAGTCCAGATTTCATTTTCAGGGCACTGCTCAGGCTCCCTTTAAACCCCTTCTCACCCATCTTGATGCTCTGTTTGAACTTCAGCAACTTGTCTTTAAAACATGTGGATGCCTAAATGTATTGGTTGCTGTTATGTGATTGGCTGATTAGCAATTAGTGTCCACGAGCAATTAAACAGGTTTACCTAATAACGTGGCCAGTGAGTGTATGGAGCCTTTTATCATTTTTTATTGTATTACTTTTTCTCTGTGGTTTGTCTTTATCCTTTCCTCCAGTATTATCTCCTCTTTTCTGTATACTGAGTTAGAACAATTTCTGTCTCCACAGAGTCCAGGAAGTCGTCAGCTAGAAAAGAGTTCCTTAGAAGAAAGCCCTGAGAAGAGTGAATATCTGGACACGGTATGTGACAGAACTCCCCTACATATAGTTGTTTTTATATGGAATTCAGAAATGTGCTGTTTTACTTTTAGCATGTATCATTTTACTGCAGTAAGGGCCTGAGCCCACTAAGCCATTTGTGTCGGCTTTTTTGCATCTGTAAGGGCTTGTTTCCATCGGCGTGATTTTTAGCTGCGCTTTTGGAAATGCAGGGTGATCACAGGGACATCAGAAGTATATAGATTGCACTGTCTGATGTTTCCATCATGCATTGTGATTCACAGTGGAATCGCAATGCACGGTTGCATGCCTTTCAGGGCATTGTGCAGCAATCCCATCCCTTACAAATGAATGGGATTGCAAGTGCCTCTGGAGGGAATCACGATGCAACGCAGAGCCGTGCGTCAACATGGCCACCTGCGTTTCAAGTGGAAAAGAGCCCTAACATTGATGTGTTGCCGAAAAGCGGAGACAAATGCATTAGTGGGCTCAGGTCCTAACAGATGTTGAATCTACGTTCCATCTATTCTGTAGATAATGATGGCTTAAATTTGATATTTTTAGGATTCTCAGTCTAGCATGGGAAGTCCATCTACTCGCATATCTCATAGCATTATTGGTGCTGAGGATGAGGACTTTGATGCTGACCCTGAGCAGGTGAGTGATGGCCCTAGTGTAATACAAAAAGTAAAAAAAAAAAAAAAAATCCTAGCTAGAATTTTTTTTTATTATGATTATTTTTGTATCAACAGATGATTGAACAGTGCAGCTGCTTTCAGAGTATAGATCTTTTGAAATCTCACCCCGCTCACCTTGCAGTTTTCCTGTACCATGTTGTCTCGCAGTTTGACCCTGCTCCACTGGTAAGTTTATTCATGGAAAGGGTACCTTAACTGACACAAATGTGTATGTACAGTCCCACACCTATGTAGAACTAGGCTGTGTTCCTTTTTTGTCTTTGAAGGTGTTAGGCAGGGCTGTGGAGTCGGTACAAAAATCTTCCGACTCTGACTCCTCAGTTTATGAAACCACAACTCCGACTCCGGGTAACCAAAATGGCCCCGACTCTCCGACTCCTTAGTCTAATATTTAACAGGGCTGTGGATTTTGTACAAAAATCACCCGACTCCGACTCCTCAGTTTATGAAACCATGACTCCAACTCCGACTCCGGGTGCCCAAAATTGCTCAGACTCTTCGACTCAAACTCTGACTCCACAGCCCTGGTGTTAGGGCCGTTTTACACAATGTCTGGGCAGCGGTAAACACCCACTGCGCTCATCATTTGAGCTCTGCCCTTTCTAATGCATGGAAAGTGCTTGGTACCATCATTTACCATCGCTTACTGTCATTTGCGCAAAGGCCAGGTTTCGTTCCCAATTTTTCCAGTTGTCCTGTAGCATCCGAGATGGGTAACCATGCCGCTTTCATGACTCCCTGCACACTTGCAGAAAAGCATTTCACCGAGACACTGGGCTGCTGGTTCAAACAGATGTTCCCTAAGGGCCCTTTTACACTTAATGCATTAGTATACGTTTTTTCCTATAGCCGTGCATTGTGAAAAGGCTATCAGTTAAAACGCGTATGGTGGGAACTGGGCCATAGAAAAACATGGGCATTACTTTGAAAATCAGTTTTCTTTCAGTTGCAACTGATTAAATGTAAAAAGGCCCTTAGAGGGACTTCACTAAATATAACATCATTAATACAATTTCTTATTTTTTTCTAATTAGTATTAGTAATACTTTAGTAGTATATTATCTAGTATTATACTGTATTATAGTAATACTTAAAGTATTAGTATTAGAAATTATTTAGTCATTGTTCGCCAATAGTAAGATCTTTACTTTCCCTGATTTAAATTCTGATATTTATTTGAGGTCGCCTGGCAACATTTTTACTGCTGGCATGTGCATCACTGTACAATGTTAGTTGTAGATTCCAAACTAAAAAGAAACACCTGGTGTTACAGAGTGCACTGGGAGAGGAAGTTCTGCAATAAACAGCTTGGGCTAAGCATCACTGGGAGGGAAGGTATACCAATATACAGCAATAAATAGGAAGTGGTTCTGATGCTGAAACCAGGATAATTATTGTATAAGTGGGTACAGCAGAAGAGAGAGGGAAGCCTCAATAGGATCCTGAGGCTTCCCTCTCTTTAGGTAAGTATCTGGTTTTGTGTACCCGAGCTTCAGCATGGGTACACTTTAAAGAGGCGTTCCAGTGACGTATAGTAGAATGCTCTTATTATGTATTGTCGCTCTTCAGATCGGGGGCCGCGGAGCTCCTCTTCCTTGTACATGGCCGCGCAATAGCCGACTGAGCTCGCCCATGCATGCGCAGTATGCCAGAGCCGCGGGCTCCGTGCGCCTGCGCATAGGCGGGCTCACAAGGCTATAGCGCGGCCATAAATGTGGAAGGCAGGCTGCGTGGCCCCGATTCAGAGGAGGCGCTCTGCAACGGGGCTGCGGACAAGAGAGGGAAGCCTCAATAGGATCCTTACACTTCCCTCTCTGAATGGTAAGAACTTATTTTGAACCTGGGCTTCGGCTAGGGTTCACTTTAAGAATATGGAGCTCAAAAAGACAGTCTCCTCAGTTAAAGTGGAGCATAATTTCACTAAAAGCTAAGTAAAGGTCATAAACCACTGCATTGCTGAAAAATGCTTCTGAATGCAGCCAGCGGATAGCAAGTTCAGAAGTCCAAGATTAGTGTGTGTGGAAGCTCAATGACTTTAACAAACTGCCCCCATATACAAAATAAGACTATGGGATTCCAGGAAAGAAAGTAGGACGACGGAGTCAATTGTTTCTCATCAGTTTATTTTCACTTCAGGTTTGCATTAAACACTAAAGTGCTTTGCTTATACGTTAATGTACAATTTGTTATAATGGAAATCCCTATTGCTGTGTTATTGTCTAGCTCTGCTACTTGTATGGTGATCTTTACCAGCAAACTAACCCAAAGGAGACACGCAGAATATTTCTAGAATTCTACCAGTTCTTCCTGGAGAGAACAGCGGTGAGTCACAGCTTATACTTTCCTTTTAAGTAACTGTGTATGTCTTAATCCCTGATCTTAAACTGGGCATTAGTGTTCACAAGGTAATGTAATTGTAAACACCTGCTGTGTGGTAGAAGCATTCCCCTAGCTGGCAGAACAGGTCCGCGCATGCGCAGAAGGCACCGACTGACACTACTGACCTTGTTACCAGAGCTGATTGCGGCTGAACGGCAGACCGCGGGAGGATGGCGAGGGACGCACGTGTTTATGGGGCTGAAGGGAGTACATTTCTAGACTTATACTGGCGTATATATGGTATTGATTAGCAGTTGGAAAGAGAAGATAACCTTGTATTAGTTTTGCAAGGGACTGATGTAGGTTCCCTATACTTTGTGAGATTTCTTTACTTCTTGATTAAAGGACAACTGAAGCAAGAGGGGTATGGAGGCTGCCATATTTACAGTATTTCCTTTTAAACAATACTGGTTGCCTGGCAGCCCTGCTGATCCTCTGCCTCTAATACGATTAGCCATAGACCCTGAACAAGCATGCAGCCGATCAGGTGTTTCTGACAGTATTGTCAGATCTGACAAGATTAGCTGCATACTTTTTTTTCTGGTGTGATTCAGTTACTATTGCAGCCAAATAGATCAGCAGGGCTGCCAGGCAACTGGTATTGTTTAGGAGGAAATAAATATGACAGCCTCCATATCCCTCTTACTTCAGTTGTCCTTTACAGGACCTCTATCACAAAAAAATATAATTTAAAATACTTACATATGAAATGTGGCATTTCTTCCAGACTAAAATGCACTATGAATTACTTTTATCCTATGCTGCTGTCACGTTAGGTAGTGGAAATCTGCCAGATCCTGATAGGTTTTGGACTAGTCCATCTCATGGTGGATTCTCTAGTATCTGTTTACTGCCAAAATAGTGTACAAACAAGTTGGCTAACATCTTGGTATAGATCCTTTCCAGGGGGGGGGAGGGGGGGCTTTTGCAAAGAATAAAGGTGATGCGGAGAATCTCCCATGAGGAGATGGGCTAGTCCAAAATCTGTCAGCTCTACTACCTACTGTTAGTGAAAGCAACATATAGCCTCATGCCTGCCTCGGACTCCTTTTGATGGGGATGTGGAAAATGACTACAAACTAGCAATTAGGGGCATATATTAGATGTCATTTGCCTAAATTACCTTAAAGTGAACCTAAACCAATGACTTTTACTTACCTGGTCCATGTGCAGGACTCTACTGCGGACAGGAATGCGTGCTAAACTACGCGTGGCGAGGGCGGCGCATTGCCCCTCAATGTGCCGCGTGGGGCTGGTAGAAGCCCCAGGTAGGTAAATGTCATTGGTTTAGGTACACTTTAACATCTGCAATTTGGAATTTTGTGATATAAGCACTCCTGTCATTTTATCTACTGACAGGTTCACTTTAAACCCTCCTGTAATTTTAAACAGTGGCACTATCACTCCTCTATTTAGGAGCAAAGTCATTAATTTCCACACTGGATTTTCATCAGGGCTAGTTCGCACTAAAAGTTTTGTGGCACAAAATTTTAAGTTTTTACCGCAATTTGTGATTCCTGTCAGTAGAATGAGAACCACAACACAATCGCCCCCAAAATGCTGCATGCAGTGTGTTTGTGATTTATGCATTTAAAACGCTGCAGTGAGAATAATCTCATAGGGGTATGTTAGTCACTGTGCTTTGCTGATCGCCGCCGGTCAGCAAAGCGCTGAAAAGCTCCCGAGTGTGAACCTGCCCTGCTATATTCATGTAAAAATTGAAAAGAAAAAAAAATAATGCTGCTTTTCATCTATTGTGCCAAATCACTTTAATTGCAGATCAACACTTTTTTTACATTTTTGTCCTGTCCTTTAGCCAGTCAAAAGACAGATATTCCCATGGGAAACATGACATCCCGCCCCCCCCCCCCCCCCCCCCCCCAAAAATAAAATAACTAAACATGAATAAGCAATGGCCCTGGACCACCAGCTATAAATGCTCCTAAACATCAGCCACACCTCAGACATATGACAGCACAACACAACACGCCAGCTGGCCAGCACTCATACCACAGTGCTGCTTCCAGCAGTGAAAGGTTGCCTCCTGGTGTAAAATTTGAAAGAAAAAAAATGCCACTGCCATGTGAAGGGAAGGAGGTTTGTCACCACCCAGCCGTTTAATGCTAGGAATACACAGTAAGATTCTGTCGCGCGATTCTGCGTCTGATTGTTTTTGCCGCTCGATTCTGCGGGCGATTCTCTTATCTTCCGCTCGTTTTTCTCATCTTTCTCCATTGTCCCCCATGCAGAATCGAACGCAGAAACGATCGGGTGGGAGATCGGTTGTGTCAGACATTCTCTATCGAGCCATCTAAATGGCTCAGAATCTTACCGTGTATTCCCAGCATAAAGTGACTCCACATGTCCAGTCAACTAGCTGTGGTAACCTCCTCCCTGAGGGAATCCAGTGGCGTCCCTGTGATCCCGCCGCCAGGAGACTTGGGCGCAAGATACAGCCGGTATATGGCTTGTCCTGTTGCTGCACAGGTTCCCAGCGACGTTAAAATACTATTCCCCCTCTAGGTCCAAGTGGATAGTGGGGAATGCTAATAATAATAATTGCAGTATTTGTATAGGGCCTTTCTCCTGTCGGACTCAAAGCACTTGCGAGGTAGGCAGTAGCAGTGTTAAGTAGGCAGTAGCAGTGTTAAGGAGACTTGCAGTAGGCAGTAGCAGTGTTAAGGAGACTTGCCCAAGAAACTCCTTACTGAAATAGGTGCTGGCTTACTGAACAGGCAGAGCCGAGATTTGAACCCTGGTCTCCTGTGTCAGAGGCAGTGCCCTTAACCATCACACCTTCCAGCCACTGCTATTGCTGGAGGCAGAATTACAGTGTTTTAAAAGTAACTTCAGCTCTGTATTCTGACGGTGCCGAAGTTACTCACTGTGCACTGATATAGCCCTAATTCCTTTTACGGTCTATGGTGGCGCCAGCTGCGCCCAAATCTCCTGCGCTGTTATTACAGCGCTCCATCCAGTGTATTTGACCTGATGCAGATGTGGCGGCTAATTGCTCAGACCAGCGTGGCAGGTTTATTCCAGGACATCCTTGGTTCTGACTCCTCCCTGCCTATTTGTTTCGCCCAATAACTGTGCTTTCTCAAGGCCAATAGAGAGTTATTATGTAACCCTGTGAGTTCTGGTATCGGTCTTATGCTGGGCATACATGGGTTGATCCGGCGGCCGATTAGCCGCCGTATCGACCCCCACCGCGTGCGCGTGGATCGATCCCTGCCGGCGGGCCTTATCAGCCGCTCGATTCCCTGCCATTGTCCGCCGTCGGGAATCGAGCGGGCGCGGGTCGAGCGGCTTGATCGGGCCAGCTGAATATTATCAGCTGGCCGGATCAGCTGGTCGATACACGGTACAGAAACGTACCGTATATCCCCAGCATAATACACTCAAATCCCCTGCACTTTAGTGTGGTCCTACTCTCCTTGTTTTGTAATCTTTTTTTTTTTTTTTTTCCATTTTTGTTTTTCAGAATCTTCGGGTTTCTGTCCCAGAAGAACTTGCGTCAGACTTAGGTGAGTTATAATAGGTTATAAATTGTGTGAGGTTAACCCCTTTTTGTCAGCACAACAGTTTAACTACGCTGTCTATAATTTAGCTGTTTGGTGGACAATTACTTAGGGAGGCGATTGTCACTTCTGGGCTGCCTTTGTGGTCTTATCTCTGACAAACACATTGATACCCAGCACAGAACGATAGACAGTGGTAATCTTAATTACTGCACCTTTCAAAAAGCAGAAGACAGTGCGTGTCATTCAGATATGCCCCTCATTGTTGCATTGCCTTTCTTTTCTATGGCTATGCATAGAAAGCTGAATGCAACTTATTCCACAAATAAAACTGTCTCTGAGTACATAGACAAAATAAAATGAAAGAAGCAGATTCACCTCTTCCTAACCAAAGTGGTTCCACACTCTGTCACTCTTACCTTTTGTTCTAAATAAAAGGATAAAAAAATAGCAAAGCCCAAGCTGAAACTGGTCTTATTTTCTTGAAAAGCAGTGACACCGTATTTAGCAGAATGTTTTAGGATTTACTTGTATGCATACCTAAAACTGTAATATACAGGTAGTCCTTGGTTAACGAACGAGATAGACTGTGGGTTCGTTCTTAACCTGAATCTATTCTTAAGTCGGAACACTGTTCCTCCTCTGTTCCCTGTGTCTTCTTTGTACCTTTCTTTGTACCTTTCTTTGTACCTTTCTTTGTCTCCAGTGGCCACTCTGAGTCCCCCTGTATCTCCTCTATGCCCGTCTTTGCCTCCACTGTTTCCCACCTTCTATCCCTACTTGTGTTCCTTTGTTCCCCTGTGCGTCATTTATGCCCTTCAAGCCCCACATGCATCTTTCATGCCCCCCTGTGCTTCCTTCAGGCCCGTGCTTCTTCATGCCCCTCTGTACCTCTTTTGTGTCCCTTTGTGCCCCTTCGTGCCACCTTTGTGTCTCCCTGTGTGTCCTTCGTGCACCACATTTGCCTCCACATCTCCTGCCTCCTGCTTTCCCCATCCTGTGCGTCCAGAGTATTGTGCAATATAAGCTACTCTCCTCCCTGCCAGAGCCCATCATTGGGCAACATTCGTCCCTGCTCCCAGTTCACTCTAGTGCCCGGCATTTCATCTCCTGTGTCAGAACAGCAGATGCAATGGCTGACCCCTCAAGACCAGCTTTAGCGTGTTTCAGGCCGTGCACAAATCCTCCTAAGTCCTGATATTCACTCAGTCAGCACCTTAAACTCGGACAAACACTTCTATAGTGTTATACCATTCCATTAAAAAGTATACTTCCATAAAATATGCGCGTATCAGTAATAACCTCTCATGGACATGAGTCATTCATGACGAAACTAGTTGGGCGGAGCCTAACCATGGAGCGAGACGCTGGACCTCGAGGTTATTACTGATATGCACATATTTTATGGAAGATTGTGAGTGCAATTTTAAATACTTTTTAATGGAATAAAACGGTATTACACTATAGAAGTGTTTGTCTGAGTTTAAGGTGCTGACTGAGTGGATATCGGGACTGAAACACGCTAATACTGGTCTTGAGGGGTCAGCCATTGCATCTGCTGGAACATCGCTTCTGACACAGGAGATCGGATGATTAATGCTGGCTGGGCCACACATGCAATGTGCCAACTGTTATGATTGGCATTGGAGTCCGGTGAGCATAATCGTTTTGTAATTTAGGATTCCATATGTGAATATGACAAGAATCTAACAAGCACTGCGCTGTGTAGAACCTACTTTGGATTAGGACTTGAATACTGGGACTTGTATGCATGAGGACTTATGGCTATTGTATAGACGGGGTATAGTGGATGTAGCTTCATTAATGGCTCAGTGTTTGATTGTGGGATATTAGTACGAGAACGTTTTATGATACCCATCTATGTAAACTCAATTTGTATATATGATTAGCCCATTTGTACAAGGACCTGAGATTTTGGTGTAATCTTGAATCAGGACCTGTTGAGCTCTTGCATCTCTTCCATATACATTGTCTTAGAGGGCATACACTATTGATTATAGCGCACCAGGATTATATTATAGAGAGGATTGGTATCAATTTACAGTGAGGAGCGCACTTTATTCCCCCCCTTTATTTTAGGCAACTGGTATTATTTAGCCTCCTGGGCGTTACGGACGAGTTCAGCTCGTCCAGTAACGCCACGCTGGATTGCTCAGGCCCTGGTGGGCTGATTTGCATAATTTTTTTTTAAACACGCAGCTAGCACTTTGCTAGCTGTGTGTCTTACCTGATCACCGCCGATCTGCCGCTACCTGCTGCGAAAGAGGGCCCCACCCCCGCAGACCTCTTGCGCAGCCTGGTCAATCACCGCCAGGCTGCGCTATGGGGTGGATCGCGACTCCCCCTGATGTCACAACGTCTGACGTCATTCCGTTCGTCGCCATGGCGACGGGGGAAGCCCTACAGAAAATCCCGTTCCGAACGGGATTTCCTGATGGGTTTGATCGCCGGCGGCGATCGGAAGGGTGGGAGGGAGCATGGAATCATGTAGCTAGCGCTAGGCTAGCTACATGATAAAAAAAAAAAATAGGTGAAAAAAAAACACCCTAAAATGCCACGGAGGTTAGGTTAGGAGGAAATACATATGGCAGCCTCCATATCCCTTTCACTTCAATTTGTCCTTCAAACTTGCTCTAGCCTTCTGAACTGGAAGGGATAGACAGGAAGTATCTGCTAAAAATGTGTAATCCAGTTTGCATGCCTGTTGTGTTGATCCTGATTTTTGAAGGGCTTGGAACAAGTATGCAGAGCAGGTGTTCTTGTTCCACTCATCTATTACTGAAGCCAGGAGATCAGCATGGCACAGATCTAAGTAGCAGTTTTACAAGCGGATAGCAATGACGGTCTCCATAGGTCTCACTTCAGGCTCAGTTTAACTGGCACCTACGGTACATTTCATGCTATATAATGACAGATCTGGCATTTGCCGGTCTGCAGGACAACAGCCAGAATAAGCTAATATTCCATTTGGAATTGCTGATTCAGCCATTACATAAATGGGGTTAGTAGCTTCATGCTCTTGAAGGAGCGTCATTTTCCACTATAATGAATACTTTAGTTACTCCGTTTTTCAAGTTGTTCTTTTTAATGGCTTGCTTAGACAATCATATTACAGTTAAAGTAAAAGACCCTTGTCTCTCTGGCGTATTACCGCAGCCTTAGCGTTATGCTGCATCTCATTATAATAAATAGCGACATCTTTTCATTGTCCTCTGTTTTGTTTCCCCTGCCAGGCCTCCAGTTTGCTAAGGAGAGCTTGGGGACTGGGTGGTGATTCAAATTTTTTTTCTGACATTTTGGATGTTCTTTATTCATTAAAACATGATTTTTGTCTTAAAGGGTACCCTAAGTAACATGCTAAGATAGACATGTATTTTAATTGCCAAACATACATATAACTAGACTGTGTTTCTTTTTTTTCTGCTTGAAAGAGTTAACATTTAGGTATGCAAGTGACAGTTTCTCTCCAGTCATGATGTAGTTGGACCATAGCGTTATCCTCACCTATAAGGAATTGAGGAGTGACAATAAAACGTTAACACTTGCGTACCAGCAGTCTCTGCTCTCTGAGGCCAGAGACTGCTGGTACCAAAAAACTGGGTGTTCCAACAAATTGCTGCACAGACTCGCCAGTCATGCCTCTCACCCACCGCCACATATCCCTCACTCTGCTGTTGCTTTGACGGCAGAGCTCTGTGAGCTGGTCAGGAGCCTATTTCATTGGGAATCGACTCCTGACTGGAGCCGATTCCCAATGATATGGGCTCCTGACCAGCTCATAGCGACGAGAGAGGCACAGTAATTGAAATCTACACCCTGGCAGGAATAAGCAGTCACAGACGGTGTAGATTTCATTTCCCGCTGTCCGGAAGTGGTTAAAGACGTAAACCTAAAATAAAACACTGGGATTTCTGGGAAGAAAAGTCATTTCAGGAGTAGCAGGATAGATACAATTGTTCATCTCTTCAGTTTATTTTCACCTCTGGTTCACTTTAAAGGCCTAGTTCAGGCCCCCAATTATAACTGCATTTAAAATAAAGCCTAGCCTACCTATTTTTTGTCTCTTTCTAATGAGGGGTGGCAGTAGCAGGAATCTCAGTGGCTTCCCCATGACTGACTTTATCACTGCCAGGGACATGTGGCCTGATTGACTTCCTTGTAGGAGGAGTTTGAGCAAATGCAAAGAGGCTTTATGCTGTTAGTAGCGAGGGACCTGGTCACCATCTACACATTGCAATACAAATTGCAATTGCAACTAGCATTCTGTTTGTCAATAACTTGTATTCTCAGCTAGTGGGAACTTGGCCTATGTGTCCACCTCGTATAAGCTGGGTAAGGGGATTCTCTCTATCCATATGGTACAGCCATAGTTGTAGATGAGGCTTTCACTTATGTTCATTGAGCTCTCAGAAGGGACCCTTCTTTTTTTGTAAGGGAGGAGGAATACTGAGTTCCCCTAGTTTAAATTTCTGCAGCCTGTTACTGATGGAAGGGACAGAGGTTCTCTATGCGTGCATGAAATAGAGGCACAAGGAAACATGGGTGAATCCGATATAAGTCTAAATGATAAATATGGGCACAAAATAGGGGCCAAATGAAAACAAAAAAATATTTACAGCGGTAAGGATGATGGCAAAACAGTGGTAAATGTTACTGATATTTTACTACAACTAAACCTAACCCTACTTTCACACACAACCCTCCCCCCCATGCTTAACCTTAAACCCCCCTTCCTAACCCTAAAACCCCACCCTTACTGGTGCCCAACCCTAAAACCCCACCCTTCCAGGCGTCTAACGCTAAAACCCCATCCTGATGCCTAACCCTAAACCTCCTCCCCCTTCTGGATGCTTAACCTTAACCACCTCACATCTCCCCTAACCCTGCTGCAAATAACGTATATTAAAAAAGATGCATTTAAAAAAAACTAAACATTTCAGAATTTCAAAACGATAATTTTTCAAAACGAAAATTTTGGTTGGGCGGGCCCAGTGCCCACTATTAGGTGTCCAAATTTCTACTTTTGGTGCCCAATAGCCGATATTTACATTAGCGCCTATAGGGTACCTAAATTGGGCATTAGCCGCATACTCCTATACTTTCCTGCTTTCTGTTCTACATCTGCTTGTGTCAAATATACCAATTTTATTCATCAGTAATTTCCTGTAGCACAGACTTCCGCTACTTTAGATTGCAATATTCTCAGACAGTTCAGTCCATGCTCCTCCCCGTAGCATTCATGAGGAACCAACAGCAGCCTTGTATACAGAACTTGTTAACCCCTAGAATACAGCTGCCTCAGACCATGTGAACAATTTTTTTAAAAAAACACTTTTAGAAGAATAAGCTTCTTTTCTTCCGAAAAGTTAGCATTTGGTAATTCTATTGACTACGATATCAGATTGTTATATTTTGATTTGTCTATGAATAAAGGCTTTCATTTTCAGATGTATATTTTCTCTAACGTTTTTTTTTTTCTATTTATGCAATAGAGAAAAGGAGACCAGAATTAATACCTGAAGAATTGCTGAGACAGTACGTCCACACGATGCAGGAAAAGATGTACTCAGAAGTTCAAAAACTGCTAGAAGACTTTAGGTACTCCTTTTTCTGTTTAGGTCCAGTCCTGATTTTTCTACTAGGCCCAGTAAAATGGAGCTAAAACTAATTTCTGAACGCGATTTGTCCACCAGGCAGAAACGCAGTATGGGGCTGACCCTGGCAGAAAACGAGCTGGCAAAACTGGACGCCGAACGTTCCCGCGAATGCCACACGCTTGAAAAAGAAAGGATGTGTGCCGAACCAATTCTGCAGAAAATTGATGATGTTTTGTAAGTCAAGCTGTGTTTTAAATTAGCCAAATCTGTTAATTTTCTGTGTATTAAGCACTCTAACATCTGTTCATTGTTTGTTTTTCACATGCAATGATTTATTTCAGTGTTGGATGGGGTTGGATTTTTTTAATCTTCATTGCAATCTGAAAAATATAACTATCTTCATAAAATATTAATGGAATATAAATCATTGATGCGCAAACAACGCTGTAATATATTGCCATTTAGAAGTACCTTTCCCAATTTAGTCTGCTGCCAACTATGATTTTCTAGATCTACGCAATGATTCAAACTGTGCTTCCTTCAACCATTTAGCAGGAAGAAACAGTTGGCTGTCCTGGACTTGAACAGGTACTTGGTTTAGTGTGACATTTCCATGTATATGAGCCCGTTATGCACAACAGTATAAGTAGAGGAACAGGCAAAACACAAAAGTATGTGGATTTAGCATGAGCCATACCTCTGTGCTTGCCTAAGGTAGCATTGCCTCAGGTCAGTGTTCAATCAAGGGTCAGCAGCACACAGGTGACAGTATGTGGGTGCAAGCAAACAGCGAAGGTCCCCACCTCCACAAAGTAATAGCAATAAACACAAGGGGTTTGCAGCACACCAGCTCTTTTATTCAGAGCAAACAGGTTACAAGCAACAGCAAGCTTTCGGACAATCCCTGTCCTTTGTCAAGCTTGACAAAGGACAGGGATTGTCCGAAAGCTTGCTGTTGCTTGTAACCTGTTTGCTCTGAATAAAAGAGCTGGTGTGCTGCAAACCCCTTGTGTTTATTTCCTCAGGTCAGGTATTCTTTAAGGTCAGGCATGGAGTAATTCCAGCTTACAAACTACTATTATGGAGATACTGCTTTAAAATGGCCTTTTCTGGTCAGTCTGCAGCACACTATCATTTTATGAAGATGCTAAATTATGCTTTCTGGCAGCCATGGCAACAGTGCAAATAATCCTCTTTTTTTTTATCCCTCTTTTCCTTATATAGTGAGTGCTTCACTCATGCAGGTAGTATATTTCTCACCAGGAGGGTTAGTTCCCTGTCAGAACAGCTGTGCTCCTAGCGGAGATAAACTGAGGAAAGAACATAGCAGGTAGATGGTTCTGGAGGGAGTTATTTTACCACAAAAGTGGAGGTATACCTTAATAGTTAGAAATGGATGGCAGTTTTAGATCTTATGGACATTGATGTTTTCCTGCAAATCATATGACGTCTTATCTCAGTGTCTTCAGACATCACATATATGATTAAGATAAAGAAAGCCGGTGGCTCTCTGATTAATTGAATGTGAACTCCTGCCGTACAGAAATGGAACAGGGACTGCTTTTTAATGTAAGCAGTTATCGATCTGCAGAGTTAAAAGTGCAACATCAGTTCCAGCTATTCAGAAAATGGATTCAACACCTTTTTATCTTTCAATTTCAAATCCATGAGGGATCTGGCTTTTCAGTCTGCTGAGCCCAATTGGTGGGGGGCGTGTGAACCCATGTAATGTGCATGTGCATGGACAACTGGCCTAATGCTGAAAGATAAAACGAGCTGTAACAGTTCTCATGTATGCATCAAAGGGATTTATCTATGAAGGTGTCTGAAAGTGTAATCCTGTTAAAAAAGCAGTTGTTGATCTTCTGTCTTTCATGTTTCTAAGGCGGGTTAATGAACAGAACAAGCTGGTCATGTGCTCTGAGGCAAATACTCTCTGTTCTATTAACATTCATTTATTCTTTCTTGCAGGTTGTCATCGCAGCCACCTGAGGAAGAGAAATGGTAAGATGGTGCAACTTCAACCATACATTCCATATGAATTACATTAGCACTTGCTTTTTCATTATTGCTGCTTGAAAATTGACTAGCTGATCCTAAAAATCATTTTTGCAGTTTTTTGTTTTTATAAATCAAGGAAAGGCCATGTCTTCCTTCACCTATTGAAGACAGTGGAGTAATTCACTCTTTGTAATCAGCAGTGATCAAAAAAATTGACCAAATACTCAGGAGGCGGAGTTTAGGATTAACTAATCACAGCTTTTATGGTTCGTACATACGTCTGATTTTATGCCTGATTGTCTTTCAAACCGTACATTTGAACGTTTTGTCATTCAAACAGAAAGTTGTTCAGACTCCTTGTACACACAGACTACAAAACGTTTGAAATGCTAATTACAGCTAATTTACATGTTGTTTGAATGGTCAATGGACTGGATAGAACAATGGATCATATTAAATGACTGATCAAACGACTTGTTGTTGTTTGAATGTCTTTTAGTGGTAAACTAATAGAATTTCAAACAAGTCGTTTGTACACATGTACAGACCTAACTGTCGTTGGAACGACAGTTAGTCCACGGATTTGCCAAGTGGATAAGTCAAAACTGTTGCTATCAGTCTAACGATTGTTCGTACACACGCCAAACTGTCATTCAAATGACCGGTTTGAACGACAAGTCGTTAAGAAATATCAGATGTGTGTACGTACTTTTAGAGGTTGATTCAGTTAACCAGCAGCTGTGTTTATTGTTCAGTGATTTTATAGTCTCAACTACTAAGATAAACAGTGCCGCCGTGAATTAAAAATGCACTGTATTTTGTATTTACTCCTTGATCTGAATTATTAAAGGAAACCTAAACCGAGAAGGATATCGATTTATCCTTTAAAAATACCAGTTGCCTAACTCTCCTGCTGATCCTGTATCTCTAATACTTTTAGCCACAGTCCCTGAACAAGCATGCAGATCAGGTGCTCTGACTAAAGTCAGACTGGATTAGCTGCATGCTTGTTTCAGGTATGTGACTCAATCACTACTGCAGCCAAAGAGATCAGCAGGGCTGCCAGGCAACTGGTATTGTTTAAAAGGAAACATCCATATCCCTCTCAGTTAAGGTTCCCTTTAAATGGTAAAAATGAGGAAGACGAGATACCTAAAACCTGTGGATATAGTAAACTCAGTCCTCCGGTCCCAGCAAATGTGTCTGTATAAATATACAATGTATGACCAATTCTAATACAGTAAAGTTCTGATATAGTAAATTCCTTTTCCTGGTACCTTGGAGCTTACTAAAAGGGATTGTACTTTTTAGGTGGCTAAACCGTACTTTCCTTTCAATAGCCACCATGTTTAGCTCCTGTTCTATCATGATGTCCAACTTGTATGCACCATTCTTTGTGTCTTCTTTTAGTACTCTCATTAAAGTATCTCCCACAGTATATTACCTACATATCTACCCCTTCCCCATAGTGCCTCCATACCTCTTTGTACGATACCATAGTGTGCATATGCTCCCAATATAGATCACTACAAATACAGCTTCTCATTCATAGTTTCTCTTCTTATGTTGCTTATTATATAACCAGAAATCCCCCGATTTTCAAAATAATCATGTGCGAAGCGTGCACACCACAACCGCCCCACTAAGCCGCATCGCATACTACGCCACCACCTACAACTGTTTAGCATACCGTAAGCCACCGCCATAATTAGCACCTCCCACAACTTTGCCACCCTTTCTAAGCTGCCGCCCACAAGTGCTTCCGGGTTTATGCATATTTTTACAACCTTTGGCTAGTATATAGGATGAGTTTGAAATAATACTGTTAAAATCCTTGCTATATAAAAGATGACAGTTGTCATGGTGATCTCTTAGCTTCTGGGTCCGTGCATACTTACAACTGTGGATTAGCATAGATGTCTCTTTTTATTGATTGCCATTGGTAATGAGGACAGGTGAATAATACTAATGTGTCTTTTGTGCTCCTTGACAGCTGAAGACTTCTATTTACATGTCTGTGCTATAACAGCATGAATGGGAGTTTTTTTTGCTTTCAATAACTGATTACACTGGTTTGCTAGTATTTATTTTTGTATGCCTTTTAAATTGATTCAACAGTTTCTTAGGTTTTTATACAACTTTTTCTTTCTGCCACTGCGCAAGGAAAATAGCTTAGGTTTGAGACATTAAAGAAAAGTGGAAATTTATATTTCAATGCTTCAAAATGTGTTCCAAAATCACAAATGTTTGATGCACTTTAAGTGTCAGACCTTTCCAGCTGTGATAACCCTGCCAGCACCAATTTCTTGTAGATTGCATAGTGCTGCCTTGTTGCTTCTCTATTTTTTGTTCTTCATGCTCTCTGAAATCTCTATGTAATGAATTTTTATTTTGTAGCACTAGAATTTTTTTTGTAGCATAGGCTTTGTCCTTAGCTTACCATTGTGTATGTCCCATGACTGCCGCTGCCGTGATTTCTTCTTTTGGAAAAGAATGCTAATAACATTGAGTAGTAGTGACTGGAATAGTTATTGGTTCTAGCTGGACAAAAGCAACTAGTTATGTTTTGAATAAGTAAGATCTTTGAGTGGCTAAGTAAATGTTGATCGTCAAAAGTATCTTAAAGAACGAGGGCAGCCATACTATGCCAGGAAAAAACAACACATATTTAAGTAGATAAATACTTAATCTATTTACATAAAAGATGCATTGTGCTGTCCACGTTTTGATTTCAGTGAATTTTATATAGTAAATGAAGAGCATTCTGTCTCTGGCAGGGGCCATGTCTTTTTCCCATAGTGTGAAGCTAAATCCTGATGTCATTTCTTCCCTTAAGTTTTTTTTCTGGTCTCCTCTAATGTGCTGAGTCATCTCAGCCTTGCTTGTAAACATGTGTGAACTTTCAGCCTCAGCCTGTCACGCTGCAGTGTGCTCAGCCCAATCACTGAGAAGCAGAAATGTGGAAGTGGTGATGACAAGCTTCCCCCTCTCCCTCTGGTCGGCATCAGCGATACAATAGAGCTTGGTATACTGAGTTAAGATAATTACAGCAGAGACATTCCGAATGGATTGTCTCCACATCCAAAATGCAACACGTTAGTGAATGGAGTTATTTCCATTCAATGGGAATTTTTACCACGTGCTAGTGGGTGGAGGGTAGTATGTGTGGAGGTGAGGGCTTGAATACTGCGGTAAGCAGCGTTTGAGAACAGGTAACCACCCAAAAACCCCTATGTGTGCTGGCCTGGCAATCTTCCATTGCAGCATGTGTGGTAATACTGGTAGAGAAAACTGAAATGCCAATGTGGAGACCTCTAACCATACTCTCACTACCCCTACTGATGCTTGGAAACCAAAAGATGCAGTTTACACCCACACACCCACCCCCCCACCCCCCCCCCCCCCCCCCCAACCTCACAAAGTCCTGCAACTCGGTACCAGCTGCAATATTCGCCCATTCCTGACTTCTGTCCCCACCAAGCCCCTCCATGCCCTCATAATTTCCCGCCTTGACTACAGCAACGCCGTTCTGTCTGGTCACTCTGTGACCCGAATTGCCCTGCTGCAGTCTGTCATTAATGCGGCAGCCAGAATTATACACTCCTTTCATCGCTCCACCATGGCGGATCCCCTGTGTGAATCACTCCACTGGCTTCCTATCCAGTCCAGAATCTGATTCAAAATACTGTGTCTGGCCTGCAAATCTGTCCTCAAAACCTGCCCAAGCTACATTTGCAATCTTACTCAGAGGCACACACCTAACCGCTCACTCTGCTCCTCCAATGAACTTTGCCTGACTGCCCTCACCCTGACTGCACCCTGCATCATCATCTCATGCCCGCCTCCAGGACTTCTCAAGAGCTGCTCCAACACTATGTAACACCCTACCTCCCCCCCATTAGGTTTTCCCCCTCCTTCAGCATCTTCAAGGCGGCCCTCAAAACTCACCTTTTCACTCTGGCCTACCACCCCTCACAAGTGCTTTGAACCCACAGCTGAACTCTGGTCCCCTACCTTTCATGTCCCTACCTCTCCCTAGATTGTAAGCCTTAGGGCAGTGTGCTCCTCCTTATGTCTCCTACCTGTTCATGCACCTCCATTACTGTGCACCCATCCCATAGATCTGAGTGAACTCGACTGGCCTAATCTCCATACTCCCATCCAGTGACTAAGCATTACCTTGTACTCATACTGTGCTGCGTGACCTTATTTTCATGTATTTCTGTATTGTCTTGTTGCTGTATGTCCCCCCTAAATATTGTCTGTATCCTAATGTCCAGCGCTGCGTAATATGTTGGTGCTTTCTAAATACAATAAATAAGTAAACACCAGCAGAGTTCACTGATGAACCAGGAACAAGGAGGTAAACTGTACCTAGCTCTACTTTCATTTTATTGACTATCTACAGTCCTGGCCAAAAGTTTTGAGACTGTCAAAAATATTGGAAATTAGAAAAGTTTGTGCTTAAGTTTTTATAATAGCAATTTGCATATACTCCAGAATGTTATGAAGCGTGTTCAGATGAATTGCATAGTCCTTCTTTGCCATGAAAATTAACTGAATCCCAAAAAAACCTTTCCACTGCATTGAATTGCTGTCATTGTTGACAAGCACAAGGCTGAAGATCATTATGCCACCTAAATCAACAATTTATAGGATCATCAAGAACTTCAAGGAAAGAGGTTCAATTCTTGTTAAGAATGCTTCATGGCATCCAAGAAAGTCCAGCAAGCACCAGGATAGTCTCCAAAAAAGGATTCAGCTGCGGGATCTGAGTGCAACCAGTGCAGAGGTTGCTCAGGAATGGCAGCAGGCAGGTGTGAGCGCATCTGCACGCACAGTGAGGCGAAGACTTTTGGAAGATGGCCTGGTGTCAAGAAGGGCAGCAAAGAAGCCACTTCTCTCCCCAAAAAACATCAGGGACAGATTGATCTTGCGCAGAAATTATGACGAATGGACTGCTGAGGACTGGGGCAAAGTCATATTCTCTGATGAAGCCCCTTACCGATTGTTTGGGGCATCTGGAAAAAGGCTTGTCGGGAGAAGAAAAGGTGAGCGCTACACTCAGTCCGGTGTCATGCCAACAGTAAAGCATCCTGAGACCATTCATGCATGGGATTGCTTCTCATCTAAGGGAGTGGGCTCACTCACAATTTTGCCAAAAAACACAGCCATGAATAAAGAATGGTACCAAAACACCCTCCAACAGCAACTTCTTCCAAAAATCCAACAACAGTTTGGTAAAGAACAATGCATTTTCCAGCGCGATGGAACACCGTGTCGTAAGGCAAAAGTGAAAAAGAAGGGCCAACACTGCAAATACTGACTCTGCATAAATCTCATGTAATTGTCAATAAAAGCCTTTGAAACATAAGAAGTGCTTATAATTATCTTTCAGTACATAACATAAACAACTGAAACAAAAATCTAAAAGCAGTTTAGCAGCAAACTTTGTGAAAAGTCATATTTTTGACAGTCTCAAAACTTTTGGCCAGTACTGTACTTTCCTGCAGAAAGGCCACTGTTATTGCTTTTCTGTAGTAAAAACCCTTGCTGGAAAGCTACACGTCACTCTGTATTGTAATATACAAGGCCAGATTTATGTTTTGTGTGCTCTTGCGCAGAGTGACCTGATTTTTGTCGGTTCAACCTGGGACAGTTGGGGGGGGGGGGGGCACCGCGCCGAAAAATGGAGGGGGCCATGGCATTGTATGGGCGGAGCTAACAATGATGTAACAGCGAGGCATAAGAAAGCAGTGTTTACTCCATGATGTAGTCAAACGAGGTTTCGCATCATGGGTGTGCAGAAACTGTGTGATGCTATTTAACCACTTAACATCTCAGTCGTTTTCAGCTTATGCATCCGAGCAATGTTCACCTTCCATTCATTAGCCTATAACTTTATCACTACTTATCACAATGAACTGATCTATATCTTGTTTTTTCCGCCACCAATTAGGCTTTCTTTGGGGGGTACATTTTGCTAAGAGCCACTTTACTGTAAATGCATGTTAACAGGAAGAATAAGAAAAAAAATGAAAAAATTCATTGTCAGTTTTCGGCCATTATAGTTTTAAAATAATACATGCCTCCATAATTAAAACCCACGTATTGTTATTGCCCATTTGTCAAGGTTATTTAACCATTTAAATTATGTCCCTATCACAATGTATCGCGACAATATTTTATTTGGAAATAAAAGAGCATTTTTTCCGTTTTGCATACATCACTATTTACAAGCTTATAAAAAAAAATAGAGAGAAATATTTCATCTTTACATAGATATTTAAAAAGTTTAGACCCTTAGGTAAATATTTATGTGTTTTTTTTATAGTAATGTTTTTTTGTTTTTGTTTTTTATTAAACATTTTATGTGGGCATTTTTGGGAGGGTGGGATATAAAAGTGTTTTATTTGGGGAAATATTGGTGTATTGTAATGTTTTTGGGCATTTACTTGTAGTTTTACTTTTTGGCCACAAGATGGCAATCTCGATTTTTCTTTTACATGACGTCACTCTAAGCGTACAATGTACGCTTAGAGGGACACAGCTTCAGAAAGAGCGAAGCTTCCGAGAGAAGCTGTCGCTTTTTCAGCGGGGGAGAGGAATCAATGATCGGGCTCCCTAGCCCGATACATTGATTCCGTGGCTACCGACTCCGCGGCCGGGAGTGCGCGTGCACGCGCGCGATCGGCTGCGGGAGCGCGCCTGTCCTCCTTGACGTTTTTATACGTCAAGGAGGACAAAGTGGTTAATAGTATACCGTAACCCCAAAGCAGCAAACATAGCCAACTATGACCATTAAATAATAAATGCAGCGACAATTACCCCAGACACCAGAAAATAAACGCATTGTGGGCAACATGTCAGCACAAAATAAACGCATTGCGGGCAACATGTCAGCACAAAATAAACGCATTGTGGGCAACATGTCAGCACAAAATAAACGCATTGTGGGCAACACCTGGGGAAAAAAAAGAATTTACTCACCTGACAGAAGACTCCTCTGGTGCGCAGCTCCCCGGACGATCCTCCTGCAGCACATCTCTACCGCGCTGACAGGCAGAGCAGGGCTACAACAAGATGCTGTATGAAGCCCTGTACTGGAGACACAAATAGTCTCCAGTACAGGGCTTCGGCAGCCATCTTCCCGTAGCCCTGCTCTGCCGGAAGAGGAAGACTGAGGAGGCTGGAGCGGGGCTGCAGGCTATGAACTGGCTCGGCGTCTATTAGACACCGTAGCCAGTTCATTCATTCCGCTGGCCAGAGTCCCGAGGCCGGGACGTCCCGCAGCTGAAAGCGGGACGTTTCCCTGGACCTCATGCTGCCTGGGACAGCGGACCCCGAAGGCGGGAAACGTCCCAGGTAAAGCGGGATGTATGGTCAGCGTATCTTAGGCCAAGTATGTTGTTGTTCCCCTTCCATGTGCAGCAGCACCCCTACTATTCTACGTCCAGCTCCCTCTTCCATGTCTATCATCTTTGTATGCAGCACCTCTCATTCACAAACAGCTACTTTGAGCATCGGTTTCCTTTTTTTTTCATGTGTTGCTCCATATGTAGCAACCCCTCTTTCTTGTCCAGATGCCCCCTTGGGCTACAGCAGCCCAAGGCCAGGGCTTTGGGGCCTTTCCAGGAATCCGGCCCTGGTTATATAAAAAGCAAGATATGACTTATCTGTGATTTGAAAATCATGTTTCCATACTGCCTACTTTATTGAACTGTACTGAAACATCAGGGATCAGGCTTTATTCTCTTCATATGCTGGGTCTGTAGAAAGTGTAATGGAGTTTAATGAAAACTGCTCTAATAGAAGAAAATATACCTATATGTTGACACTTTTATTTCTTTTATGTCTCAATAGCGGCAATATACAGTATGTGATCTTGTCCTATATGAAGCACCTTGGGGTGAAAGTTAAAGAACCCAGGATCTTAGAACAAAGACGTGGGCGCATTGGATTTTTACCCAAAATAAAGGTATATTGCTGTCTGTATATGATATACGCAGACTTTGGATGTAACTAATTTTGTGTGTTTCCATTTAGTCTGGTTATTGAGTGTTTTTGTTGTATAGCATATAGTATATGTGGTTGCCGGAGGCCAAAAGAAATTGTGAAGCAAAAATGTAAATATGCGCCATTCTTATTAGTTCAATATGCCTTTTGTGCTTCATGCTGTTTACAGACATCAGATGAAGATCACAGAGCAATTATTGTGTGTATCTAGTAACAGATCCTGGGCTTAAACCGAATCCGAGATGAAAAACTAACTAGAACAAGTAACTTGTCTATATCTACAGCTTAGATAGTTTACACAGCAAATTTAGCTGCAAACGGCTTCAATAGAATAGGATTATTTTGTTTGTAAACATTACAAACAAGCATGCTTATCTGCATCTTCTGTGAAAAAAACCTAATCCTCCCTCCTCCCCTCTGCCTCTGAAATCTCTGGCTAGTAATACCTCCACCTCCTCCTGCCCAGACTGAGCTCCCATGAGCCCTTGCTACTGCCAAGGCTCTCTGAAAAGCTGTGGGTGAGGCTTGTTTAGTTTATAGGGAATTAGAGTATTAAAACAAAAACAAAGGTTTTGAGTTGAGGAATGCCCTATAATCAATAGGAAAGGAACACAATTATGCAGTGAGTAAAAGTTCATCTCGGATCCACTTAAACTGGGTTGGATTCCTTTAGCTGATTACTGCATTTCTCCTTCTCTTTCCTTCCTCCACAACAATGGGCGTGATAATGTTCTCTGACACAGGAGACCAGGGTTCAGAACGCGGCTCTTTCTGTTCAGTAAGCCAGCACCCATTCAGCAAGGAGTCCTAGGGCAAGACTCCCTAATGCTTCTTCTGCCTACTGACTGGGCCCTAGTGGCTGCAGCTCTGGCGCTTTGAGTTCGCCATTAGAAAAACGCAATATACATGTTGTCTTGTCCTGTCCAGATCTGTTAGCAATAGCTGCTGGCTGCTGATCTGTGTTGGCTCGTGCTGTCATATCCAGCAGCCCTCGTATTTGTTTGCTAACTTTAACATGAAACATCAGCCATTTTTTCCTGATCGAATTTAAGAATTTTTTTTCACTATTGAGCCCAACCCTCTAACCCACCTCCCCTTCAAACAAAAAAATGAGAAGTATCTCTACAGTGAAAAAAACTAAATGCAATGAAAGCATGCTAACTATTTTAGTGCTTCTTCTCTACATCTAAAACTAATGAGAATTTTTTTTTTTGGCTAGAGTATTTTTTCCAAATGTTCACACAATATGCTTTCAAATGTTGGCAGCTATGTTGTTCTGCTTGCATTACATTTAATGCTTTATAATAAAATGCAAGTCCAATCGGCAACCTCAAATGGCAGCATCTGGTCTCTTGGATGGTTTTAATGCTTGGTTAAGCTGATCAAACATATTATCACATCTACTTGTATAAATATACAGAAGCTGACATTTTGAATAAGCTTAGTTATTAGGAATCTGACTAGTAATGTCACCAGACAACGAGCGTTACATGAATAAAATGGCTGTGTTTGAGGTTAATGACTTAAAGTGGATCTGAACTAAAAATAGGAAGTCTTCATCTATAGCTTTGTCACACTGCAATACTTCAAAACACAGGTGTAAAAGTATGCACTATTTAATAAATAAAAAAAAATTCACAAGTTTTGTAGTGTCAAGAGTGTATAACGTAAGAGCCATGCAGGGCTATCCAATTCGCCTCCTCTGTCACTTGTGCCAGCTCCACTCTGTGACAGTCGGCAGTAATCATTAGGGCTCTTTCACACTAGAGCCCTTTTTCGGCATTTCAACATTTTACCTTTCACACCCGACGCTGCGTAGCGGTACGACATAGACTACACCCTTAAAGAGAAACTCCGACCAAGATTTGAAGTTTATCCCAACCAGTATCTGATTCCCCCTTTTACATGAGAAATCTAATCCTTTTTCACAAACAGACCATCAGGGGGCGCTGTATGACTAATATTGTAGTGAAACCCCTCCCACAAGAAACCCCTCCCACAAGAAACTCTTGACTAGGTACTCCTGGCAGTTTCCGGTCTGTGAACCTTGCTGCATTGTGGTAAATAGCTGTTTACAGCTGTTTCCAACTGCCAAAAAGCATGCAGCAGCTACAGCACCTGCCAACAGTAAAATGTCACCATGTAACAAATGTCAGAATGTAAATCAGGGATTTAAAAGATTTTACAATGGGCAAACACTGACTAAATCATTTATACATAATTATTGTAAAAATGAAGCACTTTTTTATTACATTATTTTCACTGGAGTTCCTCTTTAAAGAGGAACTCCAGCCTAAACAAACATACTGTCATTAAGTTACATTAGTTATTTTAATTAAAATAGACAGGTAATATAATCTCTTACCCACCCTGTTTTAAAAGAACAGGCAAATGTTTGATTTCATGATGGCAGCCATCTTTTTGACTGAAAGGACGTGACAGGGAGCATGAGACACAGTTCCAACTGTCCTGTGTCCTAAGCACCTCTCCCAGTTGCTAGGCAACGTGAATAACAACATAGGAAATCCCATCATGCTCTGCACAGCATCAGGGGAAAAAAGCTGGGGCTTTTTTTCTTTGATGGGTGGAGCTTAGATAAAAATGCAGCTAAAAATGATGCTTTGGTAAGAAAAACAAAGTTCTGATGCTGTGAAACTGTTAAACACCAAGCCTTTTCAGTTCTGCTGAGTAGATTTTTAGTCCAGAGGTTCACTTTAACAAACGAATAAAAATACCGTAATCAAAGGTTACAAAAATATTGCAAGAATGTATTGTAATCACAGTAAATTTTAATTGGAAATAGATTATATTAAGTTGCGTTACCAAATGATTTAATAACCTTCTAGACACATTACACTATATGCCACTATGAAGTTTTTCTAAAAGCTTATTACAATTAAAATGAGAAAATTAAACAATGCCTTATTCTAATCTTATAATAGCAGAAATAATGTTGCTACTGAAAGTATTTTTCTTTCTCCCAAAATATTCCTTTGTAAGTTAATTACTTAGCAAAAGTAAAACAATTTATTAAGAGACACCAGGAACCTATGATAGCAAAAGCAAGTTTATGATGCAAAAAATAAATAAATGCAATTCAAAAAGACTTGCATTACCCAATTACCATATGTCTTATAACAGTATTTAGCTGATGAGGTTTTTTAAAATGGAATTTAATCGATGGACATGCAAAATGGGATTTCAGATAGAATAGAACATCTTACTATTAAATCTGTACTTAAAGGACCACTACAGCAAAACAAAAAAGTAAGCAGTTAAAATCTGACAAAACCGGCAGGTTTTGGAATAGTTCATCTCCTCATGGGGGTCTCAGGGTTTTCTTTGTTTTCAAAAGCATTTCCTGAATGGCTAACTGCCAAAATAGTGTGCAAGTTAGTAGGGAGGTTGGCTGGTATCTTACTGGTTTGGCAGTTAGACCTTGTAACTGCCGTTTAGGAAATGCTTTTGAAAACAAAGAAAACCCTGAGAATCCTCTGTGAGGGGGTGAACTATCCAAATCCTATTGGTTCTATTAGATTTTAGCTGCTTAGTTTTTTCGCTATAGTGGTCCTTTAATACTTTTGGGGGAAATTAATTCATAAGGAGGTTATGTAGAAACCTTTGATAACTATTGGAAGAAGTCCAGACATTCCTCTAGGATTAGTAGATAGCCGATGTATTTTTTTTTTCTTGACATACCAAGTAAATACATGAATTCATATTATGGGTAACAAGTCATTTGTGTGCAGCATTGTATGGCTCTGCAGCAAGCTTTTAAAGCTGCAGAGCCCTCAATTGTAAAAAAAATAGCCTGGTCACTAGCAGGTGTAAGCCTATGGTCCTGAAGTGGTGAAGAAGGAAACTGCATTATCTAGTGATTTCTTAAAGAGAAACTCCGACCAAGAATTGAACTTTATCCCAATCAGTAGCTGATACCCCCTTTTACATGAGAATTATATATTTCTTTTCACAAACAGACCATCAGGGGGCGCTGTATGACTGATATTGTGGTGAAACCCCTCCCACAAGAAACCCCTCCCACAACAAACTCTTGAGTACGTACTCCTGGCAGTTTCCTGTCCGGAAACCTTGCTGCATTGTGGGAAATAGCGGTTTACAGCTGTTTCCAACTGCCCCAATAAATACAGCAGCTACATCACCTGCCAACAGTAAAAATGTCACCTTGTAAAAAAAGGCCGGAATGTAAATAAGGGATTTAAAAGATTTTACAATGGGCAAACACTGACTACATCATTTATACATAATTATTGTAAAAATTGTAAAGCTGCAGTGGCCCTTTTTGTGAAAAATGGCCTGGTCTTTAGGGGGGTTTAACACTGCGGTACTCAAGTGGTTAAAGGACAGGGAACAGGGATAAGAATTGAGTAAGGCAAATATTAATGTGATCTCACAATCTGAGACATTACAATTGGAGGCATAAATGCAGTCAAGGCAAGGGGCTTTGCTGTTTTAGAGTTTAGCTATAGAGTGACACAGGGGTTTCTTTGGTCTTCAGCAGAGCATCAAGAAGGAAAAAGAAGGTGAGGAAAAGTGGAAGCGCAGAGGATTTTCCAGCATATTGGGCCCTCCCAGGAGACCCAGCCGACAAGACAGCAATGCAAGTGCGTGTGGTTTTCTTATTACTGTGCAACTTTGTGGTTGTTAATGGAATCTGTTGAAAAAGTTTATGATGATGTTTTAAGTGAAGCTGGCAGAAATATATATATATATATTTTACTTTTGCACAAACCTAGCTAGAGGTAAAACTTTACCTCCTCTGGATGGCTGCCTTGTTTGTGGCCACTTATTCCTGCCAGGGTATAGTTTCAACTTCCATGTTCACACGCTTGCGCCATTCTGGTTCTCTGATCCACGATGATGCAGCCCGCTCACTCCGCAGTCACACTGACTGTAGACATTCCACATCTCGTGATTACTGTGAACCAATCAGAGGCTCGAACAGGGAAAGGATGGCTCTGGTCCGTAAGGTGCCAGAACTGTCTGGTCCCAAAGAGGTAAAATGATCAGTACACTCAAAACAATATTTATTTACTTAGGAAATACAGTAGATTAATACCACACATTTTATTTGCCCAGTTATTGCATCGTTTAAATTACCCCAGTTATTGCAATGTTTAAATTACCTTCCTAGTATAATGTATGGCGACAATACATTATTTGGAAATAAAGGTGCATTTTTTTACATTTTGTGCTTTTGGTTTTTATTGTACTTCATCAGTAATTACTCGCCATAGTTGCAGAAATAACAGTAATACACCTTGATGGCAGATGTGCCCCTTTATTACACACACCATATAGCCATATGTGCACCTTTATATCCCCCCCCCCCCCCAGTATAGATAGCCAGATGTGTCCCAGTATTACTCCCCCCAGTATAGCTAGCCAGATGTGCCTGTTTATTAGTACCCACCAATATAGATCGCAAGATGTGCCCCTTTATTCCCCCCCCCCCCCACATAGCTAGCCAGATGTTAACCCTTATTAGCTCCTGTATAGATAGCCAGATTTGCATCTTTATTAGTCCCGCTATAGCCAGATGTGCCCCTTTATTACCACCCCCCAGTAGCACCCCCAGTATCATTTGAGATGATTTATAATTGTGCTAATTATAATGATACATAATTCTGCTAATTATTATGAAAATCTGTTGTAAAATGAGACTTATCAAATCTTGCAATGAAAGCATTTGAATGGTCTGTTTTAAAGTTGCATAGATTTGCAGTAATAGTTTCATAATTCTGCATCATCTTAGAAGTAGTCTTGGATATGTTTTAATACCTGTTGCTGCTTGTAGGAATGTATTGCATGACCAAATGTTTTAAAATATTTTACATTTGTTACAGTTTCTAGAGCTTTACAAATGCAGAAGCACCCCAAGCACTTATCGACCTCTACATCCAGCAGCCCAGAACCTGCAGAGGGGAGACTGCGGACCAGCGGAAGCTCCTTGGATGGGCCTGATGGTCCATTCAACCTGTTTTCATCACCACCCAACTCTGGATCAGCTTACAGTTCTCCTGATGGTGGGAAGGAGCAGGAGGGGGGTAAGTGTCCTGGTTTAGAAATACTATCGTTTTTGAATGTGTTTTTAAATATTAATTCAGTCTGTGTAGTTGAGACAATTTAAAATATTTTTTTCTGTGTTTAGTTCCAAAATTTGCAACAGAAGGAGTTCATTGCACAGATTTTTATGATGGAAGTTCACGAGCTTCAGGTTCCCTCTTTGACTTCCCATCTTCTCCACTGGACCATCTGCAGGAAGAAAATAAAGACATTGACAAGTAATATGAATATCATTTTTAGTACTCTGGCACAAGTATTTTGGTACATTTTATCTTTATATTGTCCATAGACTGTTTTTTTTTTTTTTATGTTTTTTTTTTGTTTTTTACAGCATGTGACAAAATCTCTCTGCATGCTTTTGATTTTGTTTTAGTGTTTAAGCTTTGAATAAGGTAAAAAGGGTTTTTGAAGCCTTTTTTGTTAATTGTTACTTGTGTCTCAATGTGAGAGAATTCCCTTTTCTTCATCGTGGCTTTAGTACGCTAACCGGTATCCTGGGGGCAGGAAGTCATACACGCCTATAAAGCCTTGTCTGGAATTATAAAGATGGCCATACACTTATCGATTTTTCCAGTTGATACTTGGCTGATTCAATCACTCTGACCAAATTGTCTAGAAGACGATGCAGCAGACTGCAAAATCAATAATTTGACAGTTTTGGGGTTTTTTTTGGGCGAAATCCTTCTAATAGATTGATTAGTCCAGATGGGACATCTAGGTCGATGGGTGTCTGGTTGAGAGCAGCACCAGATTGACAGCCTGTAGTGTTACACTGCATCAAACAGTCCAGTGCTGCGGTTTAAAAGATTCTTAATAGGTTTCATTCTGAAATCTATTGAAAGCCTGTTCCTAGTGTGTGGTACTCATCAGATAGATCTCTGACAGGAATCTATCTGATGGTTGAATCTGGTGGTCATCTATAATAGTGGCCATACACTTATAGATGGCCACCAGATTGACCATCAGATAGATCCCTCTCTGATCAGAGACAGATCTGTTGGTGGCTCACAGTACTTATATTTTGAAAGGATTTCAGCATGAAATCCATTCAAATTGGTGGAGCGGGCTCTGCCTGCCCGGCCTCCCCCAGACCTCCCACCATCTGTGGTCCCCCAGCCGGCAGCAGTCACCTGTCTGCTGGTGCGTGTCCTCCTCTGTGTGTCCCTCTTCTTTACCTCTCGCCAGCATAGGCAAGTGAGCCTGGCACATCAATACAGTTTTCCTTATCGGGAGGGCAGCAAATGCTACCAGTCAATGGAGAGCTGAGAGATTTAGCTGAATGTTGAAATTATTATTTTAAGTATTTATATAGCGCTAACATCTTCTGCAGCACTGCATAGAGTACATAGACTTGTCACCTAACTGTCCTTCAGAGGGGCTCTTAGTCTAATCCCTATCATACTCCTATGTCTATGTATGTATCGTGTAGTGTATGTCTGTAGTCTAGGGCCAATTTAGGGGGAAGCCAATTAACTTATCTATATGTTTTTGGGATGTGTGAGGAAACCAGAGGGCCCTGAGGAAACCCACACAGACACAGGTAGAACATATAAACTCTATACAGATAGTGCCCTGGCTGGAATACAAACTGGGGACCCGGCTCTATAAGACTAGAGTGCTAACCACTATGCCACCATGCTGCCCATTGAAATGACAAATAAAGTAAAGGCAGCCCCATAGCTCGCAGACACACAAGTGCAAACTTATTTATATCTCTTAGTTTATCCTTCTGCATTCAACATTTAGTGGGGCTCTGCCAGCTTAAGAAATGCTTTCTGAAAACCCCTTCAAACGTTAGTGTACAAAGGCTTTCCTGCTTTTTAATTTTCTCTTCCAAGCATAGCCTTGATGAAATAACACCGACAATATCTGCACAAAAGGACTGATTTAGTACAACAAATGGAATATAAAGCATCTTCTCTCTACTTGATACACTAAAGACTGCCAATGTTCTTTGGGAATTAAGTTTTCTAAATTCTGCATATAAATGATTGTTGTTCTGCTTTTGAAAACTGATCTGTACAGATTATTTATTCCAAATACATGCTTGCAAGGAACTTTATTCTCGAGTCTAATCATTTGTTTGCTTTTCTCTCATCAGCAGGCTTAGTGATCTGGGGACACCAAAGTCATCCCGAAAGTGAGTAAGCCGCTTGACGTTTTGAAAACGCACAAGAACTTTGACATGGGTGCATAACGCTAATAATAGAAGCTCGTTCACTGTGGTTCTGCAAAAGAGTTATTTCAGACAATAGCAGGACTGAAGAACCAGATCTGAGCCTTTATTTGCATTTGGTGCCATTCCAGTTTTCCCACTGTTTTCTCTGTAATGATCTGGCTTTTTTTCACCAAGCCATCTGAAGACCTAACCAAAGATCAGAACCATTGGGCCAAATGTATCAAGACTTCTGCTAAGATAACTCAGATCACACCTATCGGTTATCTTTTTGTTTACTTGCTGAAACTTGATTGGTTGCTCTGGGAGGCCCAATCACTTTTATTCCAATTTTCTTTGCATCAGTTTTGATAAATCGGCTTGCTTATCTATATAGATGTTCTACATCTAGTGATGATGGGCAGATTTGACCAAGAGACAAATCTCTCTCTGATCGAATCTGAGTAGAGAAAGATCTGTCGGCTGCCCATACACCACAGGCTGATTCCTGATCTATTTCAACATGAAATCTCTCAGTAATCTGTCAAGTCCTCTGCATCTGCCACCTCACCGCTGCCCCCTAGTGTATAAATGTACCCCCCCCCCCAATGTGTGCATTTATACATTACCTGTCCTGTGTGGTCCACTGCGCGGTCCACATCCGTCTTCGGAACCCCCCTGTCTTCTATTAGCTGTTAACACGTGTAGCCAGTGTATAGCATGCGCCACACCAGCGGAAGAGAGTTCTGAAGATGGGGTAACTGTGAGGTCGGTGACATAAGACAAGTAATGTATAAATGCACATGCAATGTACATTTATACACTGGGGGAAGAGTGCCGGGGGGGGTCGCATTCGTCACTTGTCCCGGTATTGTTCGCTGTTGCACATGATCGACCACGACTGCTCGACATCTTGCAGCATGTCCGATCGATACATGCAACAATTTCGGCCCAAAATGGGATACATAGTCGATTAAGCATGCTCTTGGCAGCAACCATTTTTAGAGAGATGTGTGGGCACTTCTGTGGAACCTTGTGTACCGGTACTTCATATGTATCAAATCAGGACATCATTGGAGCTAGTTACATTGGTATAGCTGATACAAACTAGTTGTGTTGAATTTTCTAGACCACCCCATTGACCATTCAGAAAACCAATAAATAAAAAGTCACTCTGTTTGGCTTGCTAATGTGACAGCTCTCTGGCTTTTCCCTTTGCTGCATCTAATATATCAACAAGCAGTGCAGTTTACCTTCACTAATAGCCCAGGATTTTTATCTAAACTGCTTTTTCAGCTGTGACAAATATCAGAAATAAATATATACAGGTACAGCACTCAATTCATACTTTATAGCTAATAACACTTCAAAAGTATGCTTATCTTTTAAGGATGACAGCTACAGTTAATATATAGAGTAATATTTAGTTGAGAGTTCTGTTTCAGATCTCACCGGCTGCCAGATATTGTCACATACTGTTTTGGTAGACAGTACAGAAAAACCCCAGTAATAACCATGCCCTAAATATAAATCGCCTTGCAGATTTGGTGACTTCTTTTAATGTGATATCCTTGACAGGCAATTGTGCTTATCACCTTCATTTCTTCACAGATCAGATAGTCTGGGCCCTAGTGATATTCAAAGCGAAGATGAGCTGTATGATGTAGACCGAGATATGGATCCTACCAATTGGCAGCACCTGGTTAGCCAAGATATTCTGCAGAGTCTGAAGCCACATGAGATTAAACAGCAAGAGGTCATACATGGTAAGCAAGTCTCTCACATTATTACTATTATTATTTATCTAGTAATGACTTATTCTGCAGCACCCCAGAGTACAACAGACAGGTGGGGCCCCTTGGCTTCCTGCCCTTTACCCATTAAACTACACACCTAAATATTCTAGTATTTAAAGCAGAGATGTGGAGTCAGTACAAAGATCGGAGCTAGTCTACTTTAGGGGACCCACCGTAAATCCCCATAGAATTGGAGCTGTGCTGAAAACGGAACAAATTTTCCGCTTTCAGCTCTTTTAAACCCCCACAAGCTATATATCTTTGGAAAGGTTAGAATCTGCTCTAACGAATTATGCTACTTTCGGTGAGCAAAAGGTGCAACTCACCATGTAGGAAGCACTGGAACGGCCGCGATCGCGGCTCCGTCGGCCATCTTACTTCTGTGCTGCTCATATTTTTCTCCCTCCTCATTGGAGGGATTGTTAGCTGGGGGCGTGCCAGAAACTGCTCTCCCTTCTCCCCAGACAAGACCAACGCAGAACTAGCTACTGACGGGTTTTTTTTTCTTTCTCTGGCACGCCCCCAGCTAACAATCCCTCCAATGAGGAGGGAGAACAATATGAGCCAGCACAGATGTAAGATGGCCGACGGAGCCGCGATTGCGGCCTTTCGGCTCCTCGTTCACGGTGAGTTTCAGTTTCTTCTCACCGAAAGTGGCATCATTCGTTAGAGCAGATTCTGAGCTTTCCATACATGTATAACTTGTGGGGGTTTAAAAGAGCTGAAAGCGGAAATTTGTTCCGTTTTCAGCACAGCTCCAATTCTCTATGGGGATTTACGGTGGGTCCCCTAAAGTAGACTAGCTCCCAAAAATTATCTGACTCCTCAGTTTAACCACTTCTGGATTCTGCCGACGTTTATCTACTCCCCTGCCGTAGATAAGCCCCTGCAGTGTTTGTTTACGGTTGCCGCACACGATCGCCGCATGTCTCCCGTCCGAAACCGTCACAATCCTGTCCCTCCATGATCGGGATACCCGATCACTGTGGCTGTGATGACTCACAGCTTTCTGCAGTGCTGTTTAACAAAAATCCCCCAGAAACAAAATGTAAACATTTTGTTCCGTGTTAGATTTACTGAACACAGAACTCCATAGCGCCATCTTGTGGCCAAAAAGTAAAAATACATCCAAAAACCCTCTAATACACTAACCTATAGGAGAATTAAAATTGTTTTTTCAATATTTTTAACCAATTACTCCCCACCTCATAGTTACCACAATAAAACACTTTAAAAAAAAAAAATACATCATTTAAAAAAAAATATATAAATGGTTACCTTAGGGAATTTGTTAATATGTATGTCATTGTGAGGATATGGTGTGAGGATATGGATGATATATGTGGTGATGACAATATGTACAGTAATACGCAGGACATGGCGACTATTTATGATATTGTCATGATATTAGAGGTAACTGCCATCTTGTTTGTCTGCTATGTCTCACATGTGTATTCTGCTTTGAAGCGATTGTCATCTGGCTGTACTACATTTGCATCTAAAGCGCACTTCAGTGAATAGAGCTGGGGTGTTAGCCTCCAGCAAGGACATGGTTAATCAGACAATGGCACAAGTGAAGGGTTTTGTTCCACCTTATCTGGAGTTGAAGTTTTGAAGTAATTGACAACTGAAACATTTACACTTCTGTTGATGAAGGCTGTTAAAGCATTGTGAAGAACTCTAGACTAGCCAGGAAGAGCCTCCTCACCAAACGTTTGACATGTGTGTTAAACACTATTTCATTGTGAGGAAATTAAATTATTGGTGGAGGTGCAAACTATATCCTGTAAATTGCATCTATTGAGAGATGGGAAATCTTTGCAAATAGGGACTCTCTACCCAGCCTCTAATTAGGAGATGGCTAATCAGGCCAATAGCAGCCATATCCTTACCTTTGATCGGCTAGGAAATACTGTCAACAATGTGTTTGTCACCTGTAACTTGGACTAGGGAAGTCTTTTCATGTATCTGCTAAAATACACTTTTACCTGTGGAAATTAGAGATGGGGAGAGGGGAATTGTCTGGAAAGTTAATTAAAATGAGTTCCTCCCCTTCCCAAGGAAGTTGCAGCCTCCAGGCGTATATCCCAGTATAAAAAGCAGGGCCAGATACCTAAAAATTATCTTTTCCCGAGAGTAGCTCATCGCTAGAGATGATCCCGCGGAAATCGGTAAATCAGTGTCTCTCCACGGTTGGACATTTGCGATGGTAAAAGTTCACTTTACGTTTATTCCATTTTTATTTTTGCAACTTGTCTTGTGTGTATCTTGTAACTTTTTTACTTTGTTTTTTGTACATCTTTTGTATATATTAATTTCTGCATTGTTCCATTTTTTCTCTGGAATATTAAATCGTTATTTAATAAGTGACTTCTGCTGTACTAAACGAACACTCATAGCCTAGAAGAGGCTGAAGTGTAACTAAGTTCATGCCTGATTGTATGATTGAGCGACACTACCGTATAAGATTGTAATTGCATTGTGTGTGGGGCGTTTGTCATACGTTGACCTAAGCGCGCAGCTGACCCAACGTACGAAAACGCCAGTGCAAGTAGCTCGACTGCAGAGTGGCTAACCGTATCGTTCGGAACGACTGTTAGTCGTTTTGCTTCACTACAGTGTAAGATTGCAATTGTGCGTGCGTGGCGTTCCCGTATTCGGCCTAAGCGCAAAGCTGACCCGAATACGAAAACGCGGATTGCATGAGCACTCGACCGCATAGTGGACGGTTCTAGCAACAGCTAGTGGTGGCAGTAAGGAGCGTTTGAGGGGTCCCAGCTTTGTCTGTAGCTTGAATAAGGCTGTTCCCTGCTTGATCTGGTCAAACCCGCAGTCGGGGAACCATATACGCAGGCGTGCCGCGGGCCGGTTCCTGACAGTCATTACTGTGGATGTTGTAATTAAAGTCTTGGAATAATTATTATAATTTAAAAAACACTAAACAGAAAAAGACACCTTTATTTCCAAATAAAATTTTACTGCCATACTTTGTACCAGGGACACAATTTAAACGTTGTAATAACCGGGACAAATTTACAAATAAAATGTGTCTGTTTCATCATCAATTGCACAATTTATTTTTAAACTACAATGGCTGAAAGCTGAGAATGGTAATTTTTTTTTTCCATTTTTTTCTACTTCTTCCTTGCAAAATACATATAAATAAAATAATGGCTAGCAAAAAGTACTGCCCAGAGAAAGCCTAGTTTGGCCTGCAAAAAATAATATATAGATCATGTTAGTGTGATAAGTAGCAATAAAGTTATTGGCGAATGAAGTTGCTCTGGTCCTGAAGGCGAAAAAACCTGTGATCCTCAAGTGGGAAACCTCAAACTTCAGGTACCCAAACTTACTTATGCTTCATACACACTTGAGATAAAAGTCTTTGGAAAAGGCAAGATCACAGACCAGTTTTACCCCCTTCCATGTAGTATGAGAGCCATACCTACAGTCTATTCTATGGAACTGCACTCCCCATCAGATAAAATCTTTGCAAGATGCTGCACACAAAGATGCCCGTACACATTCAACAGATCAGTATCTGCAAAAGATCTCTTCCTGCAATAGATCCATTCCTGCAAAATGCATTCATAGTCTATGAGATCGTCAGATCATCATGCACACTTGGTTTAACAGACTTCATCTGCATATCTGGCAATCATCTGCAGATCTGAAAATCCATCCTGGTGGATCTGATCTGCAGATGATCTGCAGATGATTGTCTGTTAAACCAAGTGTGTATGAGGATCTGCAGATATCATAGACTATGAATGCATTTTGCAGGAATGGATATTTTGCAGGAACAGATCTTTTGCAGATAATGATCTTTTGAATGTGTACAGCATCTTTGTGTGCAGCATCCTGCAAAGATTTTATTTGATGGGGAGTTCAGCTCCATAGAATAGACTGTGTAGAGCATGGCTCTCATACTACATGGAAGGGGGTAAAATTGGTCTGTGATCTTGCCTTTTCCAAAGACTTTTATCTCAAGTATGTATGAAGCATTAGACTCTGACTCCACAGCCCTTGCAGGTTATATAGAGTGGGTATAAAAATACTCACACTCACTGGCGTAGGAGCAGGGGTCGCAGCAGTCGCACTGGCGACGGGGCCCGCGATCTCCTAGGGCCCGTACCGGCCCCTGCTCCCCGCATTCTCCTCTGTCCCCAGGCCCTCTGTGACAGCCGCTTAGCTCCGCCCCCAAATCGCGGGTAGCTCCGCCCCCAAATCGCGGGTAGCTCCGCCTCTCACAGGATCGTTCCTGTGAGTTGCTTGATTCTTTCACCGAGCCCTGCCCCTGCAAATCCCATTGGCTGGCACAGCAAGGACAGAGCATGGGAGAAGATGGAGATGAGCCAAGAGCTCCCTTCCCCCAGGCAAACAGAGCGGGAGGTATGAGAGGTGAGTGCTGTCTCCCTCTTTATTTCCCTGTCACTGCTTATCAGCCTTTACTGTATCCAGAGCCCGCAACAGTGCTCACTAACCTTCCTCCACCAGACCCCTAGTAATTTCCTGTCTTTCTATCCACCCCCCAGAATTCTCACTAGCCCCCCCTCAATCTCTCTCCCCCAGACTCCTAATAACCTCCCTCACTCCCCCCTCAATATTCTTCACCCTCCCTTTCCCAGACTCCTAACTGCTCTCCCTTCTTACTCCCCCGACCCCTAATAACCCCCCTGTCTCTCCTCACTTCCCCCTCAATAATTCTTCACTGTCCCTCGACCCTAATAATAGCTCCCCTCTCTCGCTTCACTCCTCCCTCAATATTCCTCATCCTCCCTTTCCCAGACTCCTAATAACCCCCCTGTCTCTCCTCACTCACCCCCCCTAATAACCCCCCTTTTTCTCTTCATTCCCCCCTCAATATTCCCCACCCTCCCTTTCCCAGACCCCTAATAATCCCGCTCTCTCTTCTCACTACCCCCTCAATATTCCTTACCCTCCCTCCCCCAGATCCAATGCTACCGGCGTCACATGGTGCACACGCCTGTTTGCTGAGGACACTGGCCTGCAGTGACAGCTATATTGGCCTGCAGGTGACAGCTATATTGCTGTCTGCTTCCACATCACTTGAAAGAATACATAGGGCACTGGCAGAGTAAGTATGGGGGGGGGCCCATGTCCAAATTCTGCATCGGGGCCCTGAGGTCTGTAGCTACGCCACTGCTCACACTTCTCAGTTTATGAAACCTCCAACTTCAGGTACGAAAAAAAATGCTCAGACTCCTTGGCTCTGACTTCACAGCCCTTAATTAAAGTGTACTAATAGGGGAGAAAATGTCTCAAATATGTACTCATCCTCAATAGAGATAACCCTGTGAATAATCCAGAGTCTTCCCCTATCCTCCACTGGCTTCTTCTAGCGCTATTCCCTCCACAAAAGAGTTGACAATCTCTTGTTAACAGCACGCACAGTAGCTTTTTTCGCCTAAGCCCGAGCAGGTCCATGGTACTGCGCAAGCAGGAGCCATCTGAGTAATTGCACGGACCTGATCAAATATTCTAAAGGTGTGTGAGTCAAGCAGCCTTAGTACATACTGGTAGTTTCCTTAGTTAATCCTCTGACAACAGTTATTACACTTTTTTGGGAAAGAATAGCTGGGTAGAATAACTAACTTAAAGTGGATCCGAGATGAAAAACTAACTAAGTTAACAAGTAACTTGTCTATATATCTTATCTAAAGTTTTGTTTACACAACACATCTAGCTACAAACAGCTTCAACGGTTTGATTATCTATTCCTGTGATACGAGAGAAGCCATGTTGTTTGTCACATTACACACCGGCAAGCTGATAGCATCTCCAGCCTTCAGCCGGTGAAAACGTCACTCCCCTCTCCTCCTCCCCTCTGCCTCTGAAATCTCTGGCTAGTAACCTCCTCCTCCTCCTGTCCAGACTGAGCTCCCATGAGCCCTTGCTACGAAGGCTCAAAGTGCCAAGGCTCTCTGAAGAAGCTGTGGGCGAGGCTTGTTTAGCTTATAGGGAATTAGAGTATTAAAAAAAAAAGTATTTGGCTTGAGGAGTGCCCTATAAACTATATGAAAGGAACACAATTATGCAATGAGTAAAAGTTTATCTCGGATCCACTTTAAAGTAGTACTAGCACAGTGACCATCAAAGAACTTTTTAATTGTCGCTGGTCATAATTTGCAGTTCTATTGCATATTAACCGTAGGAAGTGCAGTACAGAGGTAGAAGGATAAGGTTTTCACCACCTTTTTTTGATCATTTTAATGCAGAGATGGAGCTTATACAGGTGCATCTCAATCAATTAGAATATCATCAAAAAGTTAATTTATTTCAGTAATTCAATTCAAAATGTGAAACTCATATATAGAGTCTTTACACTGAGTGATATATTTCAAGCATTTATTTATTTCATTTTGCTGATTGTCTTAATAGCTAATTCAAATCCAAAATTTGGCATTGCATAAAATTAGAATATTGTGAAAAGTTCAATATTGTAGACGCTTGGCTTCTCATTCCACATAGCTTTTTAACCAAAAGCACCTGTAAAGGTGTCCTGAGCCTGTAATATGGTCCCTCAGTCTGGTATACACGATCATGGGGAAGACTGCTGACTTGACATTTGTCCAAAAGAGAGACATTGGCCTCAATTCACTAAGCTTATCTCCTGTCTTTAATAACTCTTCTAGAGTTATCACCATGGTAATAAGGCATGTAGTATTCTGGAAACATTTTACCTCAGGCAAACCTAAAGTTAACTCTTTTGTCTTTAAGTTAACTCTTCAATCCTTAAAATAACTCGAGAGTTAAAGACAGGCTGTTTATTAACTGCATGTGAAAATAACTACAGAGGAGGTAAATTAACTACAGAGGAGGTAACTTAACTATAGAAGAGGTAACTTAAGGAATGAAGAGATAAAATAACTCTCACTGTGTGGGGGTAAGTTATCTCTTGCCTTATTATCTCCAGCATGATCTTAGTGAATTGAGGCCATTGACACACTCAACCAGAAGTGTAAGCCACAAAAGATCATTGCTAAAGCTGCTGGCTGCTCACACTTGCAGAAGAGTGCCAAGGCACTCTCCGTATTGGAAATATCGGAGATACAGGGTATCACAGAAGCACCACAGCACTCGTCCACGAGGGGGTTGTGGCGTAGTGTGGTCTCGGAAGGTGAGACAAAAAAAGACCGGGGAAGGCATTATAACTTTTCAAGAGAACATGACACATGGAATGTTAAATTTAGACTGTCTAAATTCACTAAAGTGGTTGGATAGTGTACTGGTTAAGGGCTCTGCCTTTGACATGGGAGACCAGGGTTCGATTCCTGGCTAGGTCAAGTACCTATTCAGTAAGGAGTTCAAGGCAAGACTCCCTAACACTGCAGGGTGGCCTCCTGAGCGCGTCCCAGTGGCTGCAGCTCTTGAGCGCTTTGAGTCCGACAGGAGAAAAGCGCTATACAAATGTTCGGATTATTATTACTAAAGTGAATTGTAAGCTTAACCCCCTCCCCCCCCCCCCCCAAAAAAAAACAGATACTCACCTATGAAGAGGGAAGGCTTTGGGTCCTAAAGAGCCTTCCTGGTCCCCACGTTCCCGCATTATCAACCCGTTAAGCAGTATCTGACCGATCGGTTGAGTACTGCTCTCTGCCACCTCGGAAAGCACATGCGCAGTACAAAGCCATTCATCTTCAGGAGCACTCAGGCTCCCGAAGACTTCAGAAGCCTCCTGCTCAATGGTCGTAATCCTTAGCGTCAAGCTACCCCTGAACCAGAGACATCAACAACAGAAGCATCACACCTGGGCTAAGGAGATCACTGACTGGACTGTTGCACAGTGGTCCGCAGTCCCCCTCCTCTGGATGAAAAGAAGAAAAGCACAAAATCCAAGTTGCTCGAGGCCTACTGTGACGTTTCCACAGTCAGTGATGAGTCCTCCATCTTAATATATTCTCCCCCCTACACTAGCCAATCACTGAAATATGTAGCTCAGTTTGCCAAACAATTTTAATGTCTTAATAAAAGTTAAGTTTCACAATTAATCCTCTTGTATTAGCATAGAATTGGGTTCTCTACAGCACTGTTCACAACTGGTCCCAATGGACAATAACTGGGATAGCCCTTTAATATATACATAGATTTCTTTCTATAATCTAAGAAATAGTATATCTTGTTTGGAGAAGATAATGCGTATATCATACCAACACAATGGAGATTATAAAAATGAATTAGATACCTTTAAGTTTCAAGACTTGCGTGGGGAGCACTTTACCCAATTAAGCAGCCCACTGGTTCCACTGTAGAGAAAAATGTTATCAGTGAGGAAAATGTATCCAATTTATTATCCCTTCAGGTAGGCCATATTCTTCTGGCCTTTGCCATCCATCAGCACTAATGCTTATTGAGTGCAAAGGTCTCCTTCTTAATGCCATGCTGAGTGATATGGGAATAACTGCAGTAAGTAAAACAAAGTCAGTTTATCCAAGACCCTTTTCACTGAATACCTCCCTAGAGCACAATACATGCAGCATCATGATTCACAAGCAGTCTAAATGATATTACTGCAGTTCCACTATGACATTATTTAAACGTCTCCCTGTATGGAGTGCAGCTTCTCAGTCAGCAGTACCTGTGCCCCAGGGGGGTACTTTCATTCCTGAAGTAAATTTACAGGAGCAGTTTAGGATTTAGCAAATAGAAAACACGTGTTAACCAGACCTCAGTAAACATACTTACGAATGAAAAGAAGGAAATTGGAATAAGGGTGATACCATTTGTCTAGCTTAACGGACACGATATGGAAGTCTCCACAATGTTGCTAGTGATTATTGAGCATTTCAAATGACACTTAAAATGAAGGGAGCTTTTATGATCTGCCAGATGCTTGAACAGGATCATTTTTATTTTGGAAAATAAACACAACAGTTGCATACAGTAAAAGTAACATCATGCTGTAAAAACAAAGAATGCTGCATGGTCTGTAATTGCCCCGCCCCCCACCCACCGGGATCAGTCACTAGTGCAAGGACTTAGTTAGTTTCAGAACTGAGTTCCCGTTTCATATCCCAGACAGGGCACTATCTGCATAGAGTTTGTATGGTTCTCCCCATGTTTGTGTGCATTTCCTCTGGGCACTCTGGTTTCCTCCCACACCCCTAAAACATACAGATAAGTTAAGTGGCTTCTCCCTAAATTGGCCCTAGACTATGATACATACACTACAAGCTACATACATAGACTATGTACCATACATAGACTCATGACTATGATCGGGATTAGGTTGTGAGCCCCTCTGAGGAACAGTTAAGTGACAAGACAATATATATACTCTGTACTGCGCCTGCAGAAGATGTCTGTGTTATATAAATACTAAATAATAATAATTCAAGTTAAGCTAGCCATACATTTTGAGCAGGATAGAAAATGTTAGTCAATTGTATAGGAATTGGCTTTTATTTCAGCCAATTTCAATTAACTGTAGATCAATGTAATGTTTCTGTTCATGCTCTTTGACCATGCGCTCTGACATCACTTTGACATAGATTTCATTGCAACTTTGAATTGAGTCACATATCGATAATTTTGATAAAATTTACTCAGTATAGCTACCATTGTTTGGTCATCTTAATCGACATATTTCTTGATAGAAAAAAAAATAATCCATTTATAGACTCGATTTAATGTATTGCTACATTTGCTTTTCTGAAGGTGGGTATTGTTTGAAAGTTTGGAAGAGGCTAAGGCCCAATTTCCAATTTACGTTTTGAAAAATGCATTCTCATTCATTTGAATGCCAAAATTGCACTCGATTTTGCCCCGATTTTTGAAAATTGCAGTAATTTTGCCTAGATTCTCATTCACGTAATTGAGACTGTGTTTTAACCACTTCACCCCAAGGCGGTTTTTTACCCTAACAGACAAGAGCGATTTTCACCTTTCCGTGCTTATCCCTTTCTTTTGCCAATAGCTTAATCACTACTACTCACAATTAAATGATCTATATCTTGTTTTTTTCACCACCAATTGGGCTTTTTGGGGTTGATATTTGTTTTCAGTAATTACTTTTTTTTCAATGCATTTTAAAGGGAAATACAAGGAAAATTGAAAAAATACACTATTTCTCCAATTTCATCCCCTATGGTTTTAATATAAACACTGTTACTGTGCATAACACCCACACATTTTATCTACCTATTTGTTGTGGTTATCACAAGATTTTAATTATGTCCGTAGTACAAAGTATGGTGACAATATATCATTTTGAAATAAAGGTGTATTTTCTTTTGGGTGTTTTTTTTCCCACTATTTTCACGTGCACGGGCATGCACGGGCGTTAGCGTGTGCGGGCACACGTGCAGCAGCACTGGCTGACTTATAAAAACATCCTGGAGCCATTAAGAGGCTCCAGCGGGACGTTTTTATAAGTCAGCATGTCATTAAAGGGGAACTGAAGTAAGAGGTATACGGAGGCTGCCATATTTATTTCCTTTTAATCAATACCAGTTGCCTGGCAGCCCTGCTGATCTATTTGGCTGCAGTAGTGTTTGAACAACACCAGAAACAAGCATGCAGCTAGTCTTGTCAGATCTGACTTTAAAGTCTGAAACACCTGATCTGCTGCATGCTTGTTCAGGGGCTATGGCTAATAGTATTAGAGGCAGAGGATCAGCAGGGCTGCCAGGCAACTGGTATTAAATAAAAGAAAATAAATATGGTAGCCTCCGTATACCTCTTACTTCAGTTCCCCTTTAAGTGGTTAAATGGGATTCGAGATGAAAAACTAACTATAACAAGTGACTTGGCTATATATCTTTGCAGCTAGATTTGCTGTGTAAACTATCTAAACTTTAGATAAGATATATAGACCAGTTACAACGAAGGGAAATCTTGCGCTTCTGGGCACCGTGAGTGTAGGGGCAAACAGATAGATGGTGATGATTTCACACAAAGGGCAGCTCCTTCATGCCCGGCTGGAAGGCAATCTTGGATAAAAACAGAAAAATGGAAAAGCGGAGGAGCGCTCCATAGTGTAAAACAGATTTATTAAGTTAAAATGCGCATAAAACAATTGCACTTACTAGAAAGTAGATGCATAAGAGCATATCAAATGAGGGCAAAGCCCTATTCCTGGAACCCTGGGAGGCCGCCTTCTACGTGCTCCGTGGCCTGCGGAGATCGTGGTCCAGATGGAAAGGACAAGAGGTGGCTGACCCTGGGGAGTGATGCGTGCTGGTGGCGTCACAACCCGTTTCGGCGAATCCTCGCCTTCATCAGGTGACGCCACCGACCAGCACGCCGGTTTAAATAGGAATGAGTTATGGGTTAACCCAATAAGGGTTGCCATGGCGACCAGTGGGAGGTCACAAAGGCAGGAAGTGCTTGTTAGACTGCTAGTCTATAAGACCAATGGTATGGCTTGTATTAATGGGAGTGCTGACCCCAGTGGATGGAAAGTTGACCACTGGCTGAAATAGCTCAGCTGTCCATCCGGGGGAGTGGCTAGAGGCAACAGCAGCAGCGGCAGGTTGCCTAGCAACCCCTGTGTACAACGGGGGGGAAGAAGAAGGCCGATCTAAATCTCAGGCTGCTCCGGTGGAGCTTCAGTGTGGCCCGTATAGTCGGAAAAATATGCCCCAAATGGGAATGGGGGATGCGGCAATTAGAGTGAACAGATGTCTACCTATGAAAACTTGTATGTGGGAGCGGTGGGCGGGAGTAACACAAAATCCGTAATCTCTGTCCGGGGATAGGCGGCGGTGTGACCAGGGGGGCGGGGCCCTGGGAACGTCAGGTCTCCAAGACGGCGTGACTATGGGCGGGCCGGGGGAAACCTCCGTGTAATGGAAGGGAAGGGGAGTGCCGCTGGGAGGCGGGACTGTTATTGTGTGTCAGCTCGTGACACATGAGAGGCGTAGGGATGCCGAGGGAGGAGGAATGCCGCTGGGAAACAGGGCTGCTATTGTGTGTCAGCTCGTGACACCTAAGGGGCGGGGTGTTGGTCATTATGTTGGAAAGGGGAATACCCCGTATACTGGGAGAACCGATACCGCTGGGGGGGCGGGGACCATAGAAAAGAGGTCGGGTGCTGTTTATGTATAAGGTAAACGACCTTAGGCTATGTAGGAAAGTGATCTGAAATACACATAGAATCCGTATTAATGCGGACCACTGTGTGAGGTTAAAGTTAAAACTGCCAATAAGCTTCATAGGGGAATTATAGGAAGGACGGGAGGAGAGGGAACGGACTGGATGACGGAAGGAGGGTACCTTCCGGAGGCAGGGGCATGGGCATATGGCAAATCGTGTCAAGCCAGATGCAAGTGCTCCATATTAACAACGGGGCTGTGGCTGAAGATGAACAGTCATAAATGAGCGGAAAGGGGTATAGCAACTATAGCGTTGTGTCCCTTGTTGATGCGGTCCGCTGACAGAAGAGGAAAACTTGTTGGGATAGAGAGCAATATAATTCATGGAGAAGGAGTTCCGGGGGGGGGGGGGGGGGGGGGACCAGGACTGCTGTGAGAGTAAGGAGGGGTGGACCTTGTCAAATTAAAGAAATGTGTAAAAAATGTGTAAAAAACACCATCAGGCAGCCTCCAAACAGGGTGCCATGAATGGAAGTACTTTAGATGGCAATAGAAATCAATTGAACTCAATTAAAAATCCTTAAAAACAGTTGGTAATAGGATGAAAACAGACATAAGAACATACACTATAAAAGCAGCTATTCAACGTTAATATATAAAAAGTATTAATGTAAAAAATGAATGATCAGTACACGTCTGCATGATGTCTGCTCTTGCCCTCATGGATACGTATATAAACCCTTACAAGCTTATAATGGACTGGTCCTGTGTAAATGGACAGATGGGACCCCATGAGTGCGTATATATGCATGTGTAAGCCCTCACATACAACATGTTCATAACTTGCAGATCAGCACTTGTATGCATCTGCACTGTGCAGATCAGAACGGACAAACCTTAATGCAGGGTGAACCCATCTGGAATGTGTGTCGGCAACTGGGCTGTTGGGAACAATGGAGGTTTGAGAAAGGGGGGGGGAGACCTGGTGTGTGAACAGAAGAGCTTAAGTAAAATGTGCTGTTTCTACTTCCTCATTGAGGCCTGTAGGCGACAGAGAATTGGTCTTGAAAATCCAGTACGCTTCTCTTTCACATAACTTCCGAAACCTTATGCCCTCTGGGAGTTCTGCCGATATTGCTTCTAGTCCCACCACAGAAAGACTAGCCGTGGATTGGCTGTGTTTTTCATAGAAGTGTCTAGGTACACTGTGACCTTGCAGGCCATCTTCTATTCCTCTCCGGTGTTCTCCAAAACACTCTCTCAATGGGCGTGTGGTCCGGCCCACATAAGGTTTGGAACATCCACAGGATAATAGATATATGACAAAGGTGGTAGAGCATGTGATATACTGCTTGATCTGGATCGTTGTATTTCCAAGCTCCACAGTCTTACAGCGATTTTTGAGAAACTTGCAGCATTTGCAGCGGGATTTGCCACATGTGAAATTTCCTGTGATCTTGGATGATTCAGCATGTGTACTCTCTCTGTTTATCCCAACATTGCTTCTAGCTATTTGGTTTTTCAAGGAACGGGCTTTCCTGAAGATCGTCCGAGGGGGATCCTGGAGACACTTAGCTAATATGGGATCTCTAAGGAGGAGGGACCAGTTGGATTTAATAATATTATATATCTGCCCAGATTTATTGTTGTAAGTGGTTACGAATTGTGGTCCCTTGATCTTGGAGGAACCTATTTTTGCTTTTGTTTTTGTATTATTGAGTGCTCCTATATTTTCATATTCTTTTCTTGCTACTGTAACTTTGGTTATCTCATGCCCCTTGTCTGTGAACTTTCTTGTCAAATAGTCTGCTTGCATATTATAATCTTTGGTGGTTGTGCAGTTCCGTCGTAGGCGACAAAACTGACTACGGGGCACATTGCTGATCCATCTTGGATGATGGCAACTCTCTTTGTGCAAAAAGGAATTGCCGGAGGTGGGTTTAAAGTGAGTACGTGTTTGTATGCCTCCATGTGTATCATGCATGAGCTCTAGATCTAATAGTATTAGAGGCAGAGGATCAGCAGGGCTGCCAGGCAACTGGTATTGATTAAAAGAAAATAAATATGGTAGCCTCCGTATACCTCTTACTTCAGTTCCCCTTTAAGTGGTTAAATGGGATTCGAGATGAAAAACTAACTATAACAAGTGACTTGGCTATATATCTTTGCAGCTAGATTTGCTGTGTAAACTATCTAAACTTTAGATAAGATATATAGACCAGTTACTTGTTATAGTTAGTTTTTCATCTCGAATCCCATTTAACCACTTAAAGGGGAACTGAAGTAAGAGGTATACGGAGGCTACCATATTTATTTTCTGTTAATCAATACCAGTTGCCTGGCAGCCCTGCTGATCCTCTGCCTCTAATACTATTAGCCATAGCCCCTGAACAAGCATACAGCAGATCAGGTGTTTCAGACTTTAAAGTCAGATCTGACAAGACTAGCTGCATGCTTGTTTCTGGTGTTATTCAGATACTACTGCAGAGAAATAGACCAGCAGGGCTGCCAGGCAACTGGTATGGATTAAAAGGAAATAAATATGGCAGCCTCCGTATACCTCTTACATCAGTTCCCCTTTAAGTGGTTAAAGGGGATTCGAGATGAAAAACTAACTATAACAAATGACTTGGCTATATATCTTATCTAAAATTTAGATAGTTTACACAGCAAATCTAGCTGCAAACAGCTTCAGTAGTTTATGGTTATTTATTTATTTGTGATACAATGAGTGCAGCCATGTTCTGTTTGTCACAGGCTGAGGGCTAGAGATGCTATCAGCTTGCCTGTGTGTAATGTGACAAATTCAGTCTACTCTCCTCCTCACTCCTTCCCTCTGCCTCTGAAATCTCTGGCTAGTAACCTCCTCCTCCTCCTGCCAAGACTGAGCTCCCATAAGCCCTTGCGACAGTGCAAAGGTGCTCTAAAAAAAAGCTGTGGGCGAGGCTTGTTTAGTTTGTAGGGAATTTTAGAGTATTAAAACAAAACAAAAAAAGTATTTGGCTTGAGGAATGACCTGTAAACTAAAGGAAAGGAACACAATGAGTAAAACAATGAGTAAAAGTTTATCTCGGATCCACTTTAAAAATGGAAACGCTGCAGAAAAGCAACGCTCACACAGCCAGTGGAAATTGGCCCTAGATGATCAAAAGCATGCAGCTTGTGATAGAGAAAGTTCTCTCACGGGATTCATGACTGCCCAACCCTCCATCCAGCACTGTCCAGGTCCAGATCGTCTTGTCCAAACACTGAGGCCATTGTTCTTCTCTTTACCCATCCAGCTTCGTCATGCATGCTCAGTCATCCCTCCGCCCCCTTTCGTATCGATAGAACTAAGCCCTGATCTGTCTTGCAAGGGATAAAGTCCTAATCCTTGCGTCTAGCAGTAATTGTGGACACGCCTTTATTTTCAGATAGGTATCAACGACTCACTACACAAGAACAAATAGTTATAATTAGATGGGTGATATAAAAAGCAGCTATATGCCTCTTTGTAATGGTGCTATAAAAGAAAGCCTGCATACTTGAAAGCACCTGCTTGACCGCAAGCTGCAAATCTATTCCAAATGTCATAATTCTTATTTACCTTTTTACATTTTTTCTTCCATATGCGTTAGTCACTATAATACATAAAACATGTCATAGTAAATAAAAATGAATTAGAACAATCTAGAGAGGAGAATAAATTGAATTTCATACCTTTGGCTGCAATCCATATATATATATATATAGCTGCTTCATAACATAAATCACATGTACTGCTTGAAGTTCTTGTACAGTAGATAAACTTTGTAAAGCATCTGTGACTTTATTATTCTTTACTATCATTGAATTATAAAGCACCGAAATAGTCAGTGGCACCGTACAGAGTAAGAAACAAACATGGGGTGTAGAATAATAATAGACAATAGTATACAGTATACACAGAATATAGACATAAAAGACATTATAGTAATTTAAGTGATGAATGTAACATGATAAACAAAATGTACAGCAACCTCCAAGACAAAAGGGTGAGAGAACCTTATTTGCTTTAGTAGCCCCATTTTGGTTTGGTTGGTATGTTTAAGGGGTTTGTTTGGAAGGGAGGGGCAGGAGCTATTGCCTTCTCTTCTCCTGGATTTAGCAAAAGTTCGGAGGTTGGTTAGCACACCATTTTTGCTATTCCGTTATTTGTTGTTCAATGTATGTCCGCTTCAGGATCCCCTTCATCAGAAAGTGCAGACATACAATTGTCAATTTGATGTCACAAGCACTGAAGAATAAATAATTGAATTGCAAAAATTGTGTGCTAACCAACCTCTGAATTTTTGCTTGTTGATGTTGGATGTTGCTTCACACCCAGGTTATGCACCCAACCTGAGGGTAAGGTTTGCCACCCACAAAACCCTCTACATCGCCTGCATTTATGGTGATGACCAAATGGTAAAATTACAAGACTATCTCACAATTGCACAGCTTTTCTTTTCAAGTCCCCTAGTTAAAGGATCACTATCTCGAAAAATTGAAAAATATATATTACTTGCATATAAAATATACAATTATCCCAAAATAAAATGCACTGTAAATTTTCCCTATGTTGCTGTCGCTTGCGGTAAGTAGTAAAAAGCTGACAGATTTTGGACTAGTCCATCTCCTCATGGAAGTTTCTTAGTATTAACTTTATTTTTTATAAAAACACTCCCTGGAAAGGATCTGCACAATTAGATTCCCTGCTTGTTTACACATCATTTTGGCAGTTTAACTGAGTAACTGCAATTCAGTAACTGCTTTTGTAAATAAAGAGGTGACTGAGAGTCCCCTATGTGGAGATGGACTAATTCAAAACCTGACAGATCTGTTTGGTTTTCACTACTTACTGTAAGTGACATAGGGAAAAAGTACTTTATAGTGCATTTTATTCTGCAGATGTGTACATTTTAATGTATGTATTTTACATTTTTGCCATTTTTTTTTGCAATAGATATCCTTTAAATAATTTCCACCGTAAACTTGATGGACATATGTCTTTCCAACCTGGCAGTTCTATCTTGGCAAGCACCTCTGCCTCAACCTGCCTATTGAATAATTGAGGAACGTCAACCCATTGATGATATACCGTATATACTCGCATATAAGCCGACCCGCATATAAGCCGACCCCCCAACTTTTCCCTGAAAAAACAGGGAAAAATGATTGACCCCCATATAAGCCGGGGGTAGGAAATGCTGGATTGGTGCAGCCCCCCAGTGTGTCCCAGTATAGCTAGTATAGTGCCCAGTATAGGTAGGTAGTGTCCAGTATAGCTAGTAAAGTGCCCAGTATTGCCAGTATAGTGCCCAGTATAGCCAGTATAGCGCCCAGTATGGGTAGGTAGTGCCTCAGTTTAGCTAGTATAGTGCCCAGTTTAGCTAGTATAGTGCCCCAGTATGGCTAGTAAAGTGCCCAGTTTAGTTAGTATAGTGCCAAGTTTAGCCAGTATAGTGCCCAGTTTAGCTAGTATAGTGCCCAGTTTAGCCAGTATAGTGCCCAGTTTAGCCAGTATAGTGCCCAGTTTAGCTAGTATAGTGCCCAGTTTAGCTAGTAAAGTGCCCAGTTTAGCCAGTATAGTGCCCAGTTTAGCTAGTAAAGTGCCCAGTTTAGCCAGTATAGTGCCCAGTTTAGCTAGTATAGTGCCCAGTTTAGCCAGTATAGTGCCCAGTTTAGCCAGTATAGTGCCCAGTTTAGCTAGTATAGTGCCCAGTTTAGCTAGTATAGTGCCCAGTTTAGCCAGTATAGTGCCCAGTTTAGCCAGTATAGTGCCCAGTTTAGCTAGTATAGTGCCCAGTTTAGCCAGTATAGTGCCCAGTTTAGCTAGTATAGTGCCCAGTTTAGCCAGTATAGTGCCCAGTTTAGCCAGTATAGTGCCCAGTTTAGTGCCCAGCATAGGTAGGTAGTGCTCCGCCCCCCCGCTGCTGCTATTACCTGTTTAGGAAGCGGCCGCTTCCTAATCCGCGTTCCTCTTCTTAAGTGTCTTCTCAGAGTATCACAGCAGCGCGCCCGGCGCTGCTGCTGTGACGATGTAGAGTGCAGGAAAGAGCGCGGCTCCCTATAGCGGCGATCTGTATCGCCGTTGCCAAGGGAACCGCTCTTTCCTGCCCCCTGCATCGTCACAGCAGCAGCGCCGGGCGCGCTGCTGTGATACTCTGAGAAGACACTTAAGAAGTGGAACGCGGATTAGGAAGCGGCCGCTGCCTAAACAGGTATTAGCAGCGGCGGCCGGGGGGGAGCGGGGAGGGGGGAGCGGGGCGCGGACCACCCACCCACCCACCCACCCACCACTAGACCACCAGGGAAGACTCGCATACAAGCCGACCCCCCAACTTTTGACCCCCATTTTGGGGGTCAAAAATTCGGCTTGTATGCGAGTATATACGGTACTCACTTCCTGTAACTGTACCCCATACATACTGTACTCTCTGTATTGACAACACTGAGAAATGCAATAGACTGCTACATAGACTTTGAGTTCTGGTACACAGTTTGTAAAAATGCATTTTTCTGAATAAATGCATATTGCAATGACCTTTGCTAACATGTTTCCCTGAAAATAAGACTGTGTCTTATACTAATCTTCTCTCCAAAGCATGTGCTAGGGCTTATTTTCAGGGAATGTTATTTTTTGGGGGAAACACGATAAGGAAGAACACATGGCTATTGGGAAAATTCAACAGTATTATTTGTGCAGAATATGTGAATCTCACTTTACATTTGCGGATAAAAGACAAATGATGCAGTACAATGTCAGTCACTGTACTGTTTGCTGAAGTTCTGATTTCTACTCCCAGAATCACACTTTGATCTAACTCTGATCTAACCAGTAAGTGGAAGACATCCACATGCTTGAGATTCCTGCCACTGCTGTCTTGTCTGAGCCACAAGCTGTGCAGAAGAGAGAGAGACAGGACAGCTAGCATATGCAGCTAAAGAAACCGCACAAGCACACATCTTTCTCCATACTATCTCTGCTGAGCCTACGGTAGCAAAGTGGTGTTGGCAGAAACTCCCTCCACGCAGTCTCCTTCTTCCTCACACCGAAACTCTTTCTCACACCCTTCCACCATCCTGCAGCAAATAACACAGATAACAGCAGTCAGCACATCTCGCTCACCAGGGGGCTTGCAGAGGGGAGGGGAGAGAGTGACAGAAATACTGGTGGATTGAAGGGACGGAGGCAGCCGAGGCTGACATTGTCCAGGGATGAGTCCAGTCAGTGCTTCCCTGGCTGCCTCTTCATACTGCACCGCTGTGTCCCCGCCTCTTCTCCTCTCTGCTGCTAGGTCTTATTTTTGGGGGAGGGCTTATATTTCTAGCATGCTCAAAATATAAGCTAGGGTTTACTTTCGGGAGAGGTCTTAATTTAGGGGAAACACGGTATATGTGACAAGGTTACATTTTTGATAAATTATGCTTAGTTGACTTCTCATGTGAAATAATGTTTTGCATCTTCTGTTACATTACAGAGCTGTTCTACACTGAGAGAGCGCATGTCCAAACGCTTAATGTTCTAAATCAAGTCTTCCACCAGCGGGTGAAGAGAGAAAACCTTTTAACACCTGCTGAAACAAAGAGTGTCTTTTCCAATCTAGAAGAGATCTTTCAACTCCATGGTGAGTCATACAGGCAATTATATAAACACATGGATTTCATAAGAAATGGCATTTACAGCTGGGATTTACAAATTCTAGTAAACAGTGTTGAATGGTTGGGTAGTATTAGTAAAAATTACCATGCTATAAGCCTATGGATGCCAATGCTGGCACATAGCACACAATAAAAAGTCTTTATTCTACGTATAGTTTCATAATCCGCTTCAATATCCTATGTCTGGCCAATAAATCTATATACACAGGTCCTACCTGACCTACATCTCTTATCTGGTCAGCACATATACACCTGGCCGCCCACTTCGCTCCTCCTAAGCAGCTCGCACTACCATATGCAAATGCAGGACTTCACTACAGCTGCCCACATCCTGTGGAACTTTCTCCCACTGCTTAGTCCCACTTTTATATTTCTAGCGTGAGTGCAAACTAGGTGCAACTTGCAGCTGAATTAGTTTGGCCCAACTCCAAGCTGCAGGAAGAAACCTAAAACATTGAATCAAGGAGATTTTAAACGTACCAGTGGCTTCCCCCAACCCGTGCAGGCTATGGGCTCCATCGTTGTCCCCTCCTGGGCACTTCCAGTGTATTGCCCAGTCATGGCCAGTCATGCATCACTGCGCGTGGCCCTGCACAGGCACATGCAAGTTCTACTGGCAGCGACTGATGTATAACGGAGGAGACATTGGAGGAGGGTGATGGAGCCCACGTCCAGCATGCAGCTGTAGGAAGCCCCAGGTAAATATTAAGCTGCTAGATGAAATGTCTTGGGTAGACTCTAAATTTGCAAGCCGTGATTTCTTGCAACTCATTGGCCATTTTTTGTGTTTACATTTCTGCCATGATAGATTCCACCAGTTCTGTGAAGCTTTACAGGTTATTGCTCACCTGTAGTAAAGAATCATCAAACTAATATTTGAATGTGCTGTAATTAGTTCTGAATATGACTGATACATTTCCATGCCCTCCTGTCATTGTGCCCCCAGTATGAACTGTGACTGTTGTTGCCACACTGCTGCTCCGTTACACCAAACCCTGTCTGATACTACCAAATTCCTTACCAAATCCCAGTTCAGGCCTACAGAGATATGAGGGGCCTTTTTGATCTGCTGGTGAGCCAAGTGGCTGCTTCTGGCCCATGTTATGCACACACTTTTCACTGCAGTGTCGTTGGTTGTTCAGCTGTCAGACAGCCTCTCTGCCACATGAATGTCATCTAAAGTCTTGTACACAAATTACTCTGCTGAAGCGGCCAGTCAGGGCTGCTTCTGCTTAAAATCTATCATGTGCACAACGGGTCCCGATCTCTGTTGCTGCTTTAGCCAACAATTATGGCTGAGAGCATTGTTCTCCCCACTCACCCACCCACGCTGTGCACTCTGTTGTGTGCTGCTCCGATGGCCCTCCTACTCCCTACATAGCAACAGAATTGCACAGCTATTGCCCCATATCTGAGGGCTGAGTCACGATCCATCCCTTGTGACAGTCCTCTCCTCATACGTAAAGTTGAAGAGAAATCGAGAGCCCAATATGGTGTAGTATGTCAAAATTGATTGGATAAATGAAACAGTGAGATGGTAATACTCACAAACACGGGTTACCACCTAGGTAACCACTCATTAGGCAGGTGAGGAGATTAGACCTGTCCTCACTCAGGATTAAGAAGTCGCTCTCTGTAGATAGGAGGAAAGGGGGTAGATCACCCCTCCACCTGGGGTGGACTCAAATATATTGGTAGGTGAACAGAGGCGCCAGAAGGATAAAAGTACATAAAATTTTTAAAAAATTGCTGGGAGGAAGTGGTGGACTCGCCTTCGTTAAAGCAGACACCAAGGACTGTAAATGTATAGATATACACATTTATTGAAAATACCCCAAAGATGCAACGCGTTTCGCGGGCACAGCCCACTTCTTCAGGCAATAAGCAGGGGATAAACAACAGCAATTCAGTTATAGCAAGCAGAGCACCTCTGTCTAAACAGAGCACAGAGGTGCTCTGCTTGCTATAACTGAATTGCTGTTGTTTATCCCCTGCTTATTGCCTGAAGAAGTGGGCTGTGCCCGCGAAACGCATTGCATCTTTGGGGTATTTTCAATAAATGTGTATATCTATACATTTACAGTCCTTGGTGTCTGCTTTAACGGAGGCGAGTCCACCACTTCCTCCCAGCAATTTTTTAAAAATTTTATGTACTTTTATCCTTCTGGCGCCTCTGTTCACCTACCAATATACTCTCCTCATACGTGTGTACAAAGCTTAAAGAGAATCTGTACTCTAATATTCTTACACTAAAAAGCATACCATTCTATTCCTTATTTTCTCCTGTGCCCCTCTGTGCTGTTTCTGCCACTCTCTGCTGCAATCCTGGCTTGTAATTAACAGTTTTAGGCAGTGTTTACAAACAAACTAACCAGCTTGTAATAGGCTCACATAAACAGAGTGTGTGAGTCATACAGAGTGTGCAGGGGGCCTGCAGAGGGTGTGTATTGCTTCTATCCAATCATAAGCAGCCCTGCATATTCCACACATTCAAGCCTTAGCCCGACAGACACGACAAAGGAAAGGAGATACGATTTATTACAGAGACAGTGCAATTAGGAAAGGCTGCAGTAAGCCAGAGCACATTAGAACAGGCATAGGAACTTATAGGATAGAAGAACTGAACATTTTGTTACAGAGTCTCTTTAAGCCCCTTCTAGCTAAGGCAAACTCTCTTGGAGTTTGTAAGAGGCTGTGGACACTGGGTGACTTCTTTAACTGTCAATAATTGATTTGTAGCTAGGCATCAGATGAAAAAAAAATGGCTAAACCTACCCAGGAAACATTACAGCGAACCTGAAAGAAGGAATAGAAATGATTAATGAGATGGTAATTTTTCTGACTTGCATGCAAATTGTGTGAGAAACAGATGTTTGTGCTGTCCTTTTTGATGGAAAATTACAGAGTAGTCTCATGAGGGAAAAACAGAGAATGTCAGGGTACTCTGGTGATTTAGTAAAACTATAAACAATAAAAGGTATAACCACTTTTTTTGCTAAATGTAAAATACTTTTTAAACTAAATTGATGAATGTTTACCTAAAAGTAGTATGTCTTGTATAATGTAATATGTCAGCTATTTTAAGTTATCCTCGAGGCACAAGGGTCGAATGCAGGCCTCCTTGGCATTTTATGTGGCCTCTAAGTGCTTTAAATGTGCATGATTGGAAGCAGTAAAAGAACAAGAGTGCACTGCCATCCCATCTAGAGAATCACCGTGTCACTGGTTGAAATTGTCAGTTTGAGCCGTTGCAGCAATAACCCATGGGACCCTTGCTTGGGTACACATTCCCCCATTTGGCTTGTAAAACACACACACGCCTACACACCTTTCTCCCTGGTACCCACTCCACACATAGCAGAGAAGCACAAGCGGAGCAGTGCAATATTTAACTGCTCCAGCGCTGCATCGTGTTTCTTCTGTTCTTCTCAGCAGCTGCACGCTCTGTACTTCCATACTTCCAGATCATTTGAATGGCATTCAGAGCCAGGGGTATGCAGCATAGAGCATGTGTTTGACAGGAAGATTAGAGGAGACCCAAAGCAGCATTGGAGCAGGTAAATATTAAACTGCAGAAGAGGGAGGAGCAGATTTCCAGGTCCTCCCACAGTCACTATAGTGAAGCCACTTCATTTGAGACTGTTCAATAAATGTTTAATCTTAATAAACAATTTGGCCCATGACTTAGACTGTTTTATATTTTGGCATCTTATGTGATTGACTTTAAAACCCTTACTATATGTGTTTCATTTCTCTTTTCTTCCAGCGGGACTAAAGGAGCAGATGAAAGCTGTCAGAAAACGCTATGAAAATTTAGTCATCAAGCAGATTGGTGATGATGTTCTAGAATGGGTAATCTCTTTGAATGCCAATCATCTAATTCCTATATATGAGTATATTGATCTTCATTGTCTTACAGTGTGCCTTTTTCTCTGCAGTTCTGTGGACCAGAGGAAGAAAGACTAAAGCAAGCAGTTGCCACTTTTTGTAGTAATCAGCCATTTGCCTTGGAGATGATAAAATCCCGCCAGAAGAAAGACCCCAAATTCTTAACGTTTGTTCAGGTATTCGGTCTGTCTTCAGTTTTTATTGTAACACCCAGGTCTGAAGTCTGAGTTTATGCTGCTGCATATTCAACTGCTAACGAGACAACTGCATTATGTCTGCTTCTGTGCAGAAACCTGGCTATTAGTGTTGGTGATCGAATTCGGGATCTTGAATTCAGAAACCTGAATTATTCTGAATACCGCACTTCAGCACCCAAGCTAGTGGACAGGGTCACGGGGTTGCTGTCCACGTTGCACTAAAAAGAACTCTGATGCTTCATCCTTCCGAAGGCCAGGTTTTTACTTTTACTGCAACTAGACCAAGTATGTTGGGGCTTCCCTTCCATGAGCAGCAGCACCCCCTCCCATTCAATGTGCAGCCCCCTCTTCCATGTGCAGCATCCATGTATGCAGCCCTTCTCTTTCATGTACAGCTCTTTTGAGCATCAACTTCCTTTTTTCACATGTTGCTCACCATTTGCAGCTTTCTCTTTCATATGTGGCAACCCCTATTTCATATTCAGGTGCCCCCTTGGGCTGTAGCCGCCCACAGCCAGGACCTTTTGTGGCCTTTCCAAAAATCCAGCCCTGCACCTTCCAAGCCAGAAGGTGGAAGCAACAGAGTCTTGTGAGCCACAAGTAAATGAACTCCCTGTGACTTTGTCCACTGCTTCAGGTGCTGAAATACGGTGATCAGCATAATTTGTGTCTCCGAATGCAAGTTCCCAAATTCAAACACCAACACTGCAGGTTATGAGAGTGCCGGGACAACAAAAAGGGGTGTGTAAGTGGCTTGGTTGGACTTTTGAACTTTTGGAGTTTAACCACCCCAGTGAAACTCTCCAGGTGCGACTGTATGCAGTTCTCTCTGGACCACGAAGCACAGGTTCTACCAAATGTCACATCTGAAACCTTCAAGCAATTTGCATTGTTCAAATGTATATGAAAAAAAATGTGTAAGGCAATATAGTAAGGTAAATTCCCAGCCAGACAACATAGCCAGAATCTCTGCCCCTACTGCTCTCCCTATATAAAGGCAGGTAAGGGCTGAACAGACTGTGGAGCTTGGAAAACACAAGAAACAAACAAGATCTTCATTATGATTTATATACAGTAAGACTATAACCACTCACAATTGTCTGCACCAGCTGTGTCTTTACCCTGAGGCTTAGTTCTCCACCGGTATTAATGTAATGGCATCTTTATGGAGTGCATAAGCTGCTGGAGACCCTGAAAGGATGTTGCTGGGACTAATGTGAGGTGCATAGTAATGTTTTCACAAAGCAAGCCGCCTATACATTTTGTATTGGTGGGGGGTGATAGAGAAGATGGACTTTTTTGATATTGCCCTCTCTTTGTCATTTCTTTCAGCAAAGTCATATTCGTCTAGTTTCACATTGGGGTATTGCATTGCATTAGCTGTGACTGAATACTGCAGTGGCTGTATAGTGTAATGGTTAAGGCACCAGTATTACTTAAAGAGACACTGAATTCTCTTAAAAGTCCTTTTTTTATCCCAAAATATTGTTTAATATATTAGCCCTAACTAAACCGCCGCATTCCCGCCGCTGTACACTATCTAAATCCCCTCTAACTCGCCCCCTAACTTTTGAAATTACGCACACCCCACTTTGCAGTTAGTTAGTTGGTTTTTTTTAATGTTTGGAACCATGTATGATTTTCGTTCCGCTTCTCAGGGGTACACCACTTTGTATTGGTCTTTCACGTGGAATTCCAATAAAATTGATTCACGTTTGTGGCAGTAATATGACAAAATGGGGAAAACTTCAAGTGGGCCGAATACTTTTGCAAACCACTGTAGTTGGAGTGCAACTTGGCCTTAGGTCAAAAGGGGAAATGGCCTAAGGTAGAGCATATACTTGTCAGAAAAAGTGAGTTTTGAGGGAGCGTTTAACCTCCCTGGCGGTTAATTTTTTTTTTCCTAATTGAAAAAATCCTTTTTTTTTTAAATTTTTTTTTTGTTTCATGTAAAGCTACCAGAGTGGTAGCTACATGAAACACCACTAGAGGGCGCATGTGGCCCTCTAGTCCGATCGTCGCCGGCATCTATAGCAAACAGGGGAACGCGTATATAACGCGTTCCCCTGTTTGGCTTCTCCTGTCGCCATGGCGACGATCGGGATGACGTCATGGACGTCAGCCGACGTCCTGACGTCAGGCACACCCGATCCAGCCCATAGCGCTGCCCGGAACTCATTGATCCGGGCAGCGCAGGGCTCTGGCGGGGGGGCCCTCTTCAGCCGCTGCGTGCGGCCGATCGCCGCAGAGCGGCGGCGATCAAGCTATGCGCGAGGCTAGCAAAGTGCTGGCTGCGCGCACAGCAATTTACAGCACACAAATCGCCCCACCAGGGGCTGAGATCTCCCCCTGCGCGGCATAGCCCGAGCTCAGCTCGGGCTTACCGCCAGGGAGGTTAAGGATATCAAAGGTTGGAGAGTGACGAATGTGTTGAGGAGGGGTGAAGCATGTGTGAAATCTTGTATACATGAATGCGAGGTGGTAATTCTAAAGAAGGGCAAAATGTCATGCAGATCTGAGATTGAGATTGGTTTGGTATCTGGAAACTAGTTAGATCTACAGGAGAGAGAGAGACTGTGTAGAGCTTTGTTAGGGTTAAGAGTTTGAACTGGATACTCTGGTTAAAGGACCACTATGACAAAAATCATAAAATGTAAAATACATGTAAACACGTTCAAATAAGATTCTCCTATGAAGAGATGGACTAGGCAAAAACCTGTCGGTTCTGTCTGATTTCTATTACCTACTGTAAGTGACAGCAACATAGGAGAAAGGTAAATTATGGCTTATTTTAAATGGTAAAAAGAACTCTTGCGCCTGAGTTTTCAATAAACTAGAATTTAATATGATGTGGATCTGTGCAAAACAGCTAGATACTTTCATCATATTAAATTCTAGTTTATTGAAAACTCAGGCGCAAGAGTTCTTTTTACCATTTGCCTTACTCTCTATATGGGCTTAGGAACACCAGTCCATATTCTCTATGCTGCCTTAAACATTTATTTTATTCTACATCACCAGCGCTGCGATCACGATTTGATATGGCTTATTTTACTCTGGAAAAAAAATGTACTTCTTATTTGTATGTGCTTACATATATTTTACATTTTTTCACGATAGTGGTCCTTTAATTGTTAGCCAACGAAGAGCTTGACAGAGAGAAGCAGCAGAGCAAGAAGAAAGATTCATATCAGTGAACCCAAGGTTTAGTTAAAGTAGCACTATGGGCATCATATTAAAAGCAATTCCAGGGCTTACCACACTGATTTATTAAAGAAATGCTGTAACGGTTAAACAAAAAGTCCATATTGTTTGAGTCACGCACCTGTAACTAAACTTGCAGCCAGCTAGACTTGGGTCAGATCACCTGATCTGTGTAATAGCTCGGAGTTCTCAAAGTATTACAATCAGACGATAAGCACAACATGCAAATCCAAGCAAGTAGCATTTCTAAATCAGAATATAAAGATGGCAGCCTTCATATCTTTCTCTTTACAAGTGTCCATCAAGATTGATTGATTAATTGATTGATTGTGTTTGTGTCCCTGCCTGCCTTGTTCAGAAGTCAGAAATGTTCAATATTGTGATGAATTCTTGGACCATTCATTTACAGGAATTGATCTTATGGAGTATGTTGTTACTAATCGCTTCATATAGGTCTGTTTTTTCTCTTTTTAGTGAATAATTCTGTTCTTATAAACCACTTCTACTTCTCATTACTTTTTTTTTCTACTTTTTTACCCCTTGAGATTCTTGATCATTGTGGGGTTTCGGCTGTATCACTATTGCTTCAGCAATAACATTTTATCACTTATGCCATCAAAGTGGTACATATATATATATATATATATATATATATATATATATTTTTTTTTTACGACTATCTAGGCTTTCTTCCAGTAATATTCAGGTTTTTTTTCTTCTCAGAATTGTTTAACTTTGCATGCATTTTATCAGGGGAAATAAAGTGTAAATGCAAAAATTACATATTTTTTTCACGTTTCACCCTACCTAATAAAATAATACTTTTGCTGTCTTGCCATGGAAACCGCTTATATGATCATCGGTATCTAACACACAGACTATTACCAAAACAAGACTTGTTAGCTACAAATTTTATCCTCCAATCTCTCCTCCGGCAGGCAATGGCAGGAGCGGTGTGGTGGTATGACAGTGGGACGGGCAAGGGGGATTCTGGGATGTGTTGTGGTGGTTTTAGGAGGCGGTATGACCAGCCTGCTGCTTAAATTCCCTACCACTCTTCCGGGGATGGAATGGAACTAGCAGCATTTCAACTCTAGTGTGAAGAGGAGACCGCCAAGGTGAAGGATTCACTTAGGTGTGAGCAAGTGAAGCAAAAGTATTAACACAACACTAGGGCAACTGTCAATTTCTCTCTGTTCCAGCTCCCTATGTAGGTGCATTTGTAGGGTGGCAGTTATAATTGTATTTATCTGACCTCTCTAAAATGAGTGAAAAATCTGCTTACTACGGGATACAGCACACCTTTGCACTGCCTTGTTAACCCATGAGCATTTTCAAACAAAATATTTCATTTGAAGATGCTGCATCCATTTTAACCTCAACTGTTAGAACTCGTTCTGCCTTCTGAGGCTATGCAGAGTGGCTCAGGGAGCGGTTTTTATAGTTACTTGTTTCGGACGCTGGACAGGCTTCTCCTCCTCCTCCTCCACCCGTGACGATACACTCTTGACATCCTCTTCTGACTTCTGATAACGTTATTGCATGTGATCAGGGCTCAGGAGATGTCAGCGGTGCAGCGCCACCCGGTGGTGGAAGTGAGATAATGGGAGAGTCTCAGCTGCAACGCTGATACTGTCCTCTGAGCCCCAATCACATGTAATAACGTGATCGGAAGTCAGAAGAGGATGCCGTGGGTGGATGCAGCCGATCCAGCGTCCGGAACAGGTACTGTAACTATGATAGCTCACTGCGCCACTCTGCATAGCCTGCCAGGCTGGGGAATGCACACTTCCCCAGCGGCAGAAATAAACTGGCCCTGCAGCCACGTAAAGTTTTACTTTATGTGGCTGCTAAAAGGTTAGAGACTCTGAAGCCTGCAAAAAATCATGTTTTTACTTTAAAACCCTCTTTAACATAATTGCCCCACCTAAAACGCTGCATCTCCGCGGCTGAAAACTCAATTAATCACCCCTAACTCCCTGGGCAAAAATCCACGACTTTCCTGGTCGTATATTTTGCTGCCCTAAGGAGGCAGAGCTTTGGGCTGTAGCTCTGCCTCCATGCGCGTCATTCAGCGCTGATTGCTGCCTCTTCCCGCCCCCTCAATGAAAGAAGACTGAGAGGGGTGGGGAGAGGCGGCGATCCACGCTGATAGACGCGTGTAGAGGCAGAGCTACAGCCCAGAGCTCTGCCTCTATACAGAAGCGCTCCCCACAGTGTGTCTCGGGGAGTTTGGGGTGATCGGGTTTTCAGCCGCGGGGATGCAGCGTTTTAGGTCAGTTATGTTAAATAGGTTTTTAAAGTAAAAACCTGATTTTTTTTTTGGGAGACTTCAGAGTCTCTTTAAATAAAGCCTTGCATTTTTACGCTGATCTCTACCACTCTGAATGGCAGCGTAGACCTTCAACACTGTGACCTACCAAGGGTTAAGGTGAACATGCACACACTAGGACTGAAATTTCAAACGTGGCAATAGAGCGCTTGCCATTATTTCTCTGGAACAGCACTCCAGGACCATTTCTGCATATTATCCCGCTTAGTGCACTTTAATTGAACATGGAGATAAATTAGTACATCAGCGCCATTTGTCTTATGTATGTCTATGTTAGATGGGCGGGGTATTATAGATGTCAGTTTGCTTTAACCTATATAACCTGAGTTCCAGGACGGATGTGCTGCTCATGAAGTGTAGCTGCAGTAACATGAGTTCCTCTTGCCGTGTGCTTTCTCACACAAGTAGTTTGTAATGATGTTTGAAATAAATTGATGGTGCATGTAATCACTCTTGTTAACAATGATAAATGTGTACTTGCAGGATGCGGAGAGTAATCCTCTGTGCAGGCGCTTGCAGCTAAAGGACATTATCCCCACTGAGATGCAGAGACTCACGAAATATCCCCTCCTGCTGGATAATATCGCCAAGTATTCAGGTACATTCCCACATCATGTTCTCTGCATGTTCCATCTCGGAGAAAATAACATTTCCGTAACACCATTATAGAAATTGTCTGGGAAATGTATAAACCCTGCAGGGTTTGAACCACAAATACACTCTTAAAAAAATAAATAGATGTTAAATGTATTTTTAAACTGAATATGCAATTACTCGCAGTACTTATATTTAATCACCCTTAAAGCAAACCTGAAGCGGAAAAAAGCGTATGATATAATGAATTGTATGTGTAGTATAGATAAGGAATAGAACATTACTAGCAAAGAAAAGAGTCTCATTTTTATTTTCAGTTACATAGCTTTCTTTTATAACATTGCATAATTCTGGCATATTTGCAGTTTAGAAACCACACTCTGTCTTTTAAGCTATAAAACACAGCAGAAATAATGACCCTTTGAACTTTCCTGCAGTAAAATCGTATCTCAAGCAGTCTCTCACAGTTTCTTGGCCATTTAAGCTATTCAGCAAACAGGACTGTATTCGAATGAGTGGGTTGAAGAGCTCAGAGAAGGCAGCAAAAGGATATCCCGCTACACCAGGGGTCAGGAACGTTTTGGCTTAGAGAGCCATAAACGCTACATATTTTAAAATGTATTTTCCTGAGAGCCATACAATATTTTTCAAACTGGGACAGTGCGCATGCGTAGTAGAGGGCTTATGTCCCTGCTGCCATGGTGATGTCTATACAGTTGATCCTCCGGGCAGCGGAAGTGTCAGACACGTCTTCAGCTTCTCTTGGGTTTCAGCAACATCAGCAATTTCCCTGAGAGCCGGGCAGGAAAAATACTAACTAACAGCTTGTACAATTAGCTAGCTGACTTGGGGGTTGATTCACTTTGTAAGACAAGACCCCTGCAAGTGACAGGCAGCCTATTGGGCCAATCAAAGTGCGGGGATCTCGTCCTACAAAGTCACTGGACCTGACAGGATCCAGGGTGGGACAATTTGAGTAGCCGTTTTGGGGGGAGTGCGAGTAAATTAGTAGTGCATGCTACAGCAGTAGCATGCCTACTTTGAAAATGTCACTTACGCTGCCACACTAAGCTGCGCATCTTGAGTAGTGTAGCTTAGTGAATCAACTTCTAACTGGTTTGTCTGTGAGCCAGACGTAGCCATCAAAAGAGCCACATCTGGCTCCCGAGCCATAGGTTCCCTACCCCTGCGCTACACCATTGGTAGGGTAAAAAAGTTTCTCCAAATTTTATTTAACAAATCAGTAGATACACAATAAGCTCACGCGTATCGGAGCTCTGCATGGCTACCTAATTATAGCTATGAGTAAGGAGCTATGCAGAGCTCCGATACGCATGAGCTTTTTGTGATTCTACTGATTTGTTAAATAAAATTTGGAGAAACTTTTTTTTTTACCCTCCCAATGGTGTAGCTGGATATCCTTCTTTTGCTGCCTGAATTGAGATGTCTGGATCCCAGGCTCCCGTTGGCTCCGTATTGGTGGTTGCAGCGATGCTCTTTCCATTGTAGCTCAGAGAAGCTCTTGCATAGATAAATGAAGGGTTTTTTTTAACTCTTCCTGTACTGGAGAACAATAAGAGACTATTTTCTTTGCTCCTAATGTTGTAATTTGTAGCTGTACTACACATACAATTCATTATCTCATAAGTTTATTTATGCTTCAGGTTTTCTTTAACCGATGCAACAGTCCTGAACGTAAAACTCTGTATACACTCCGTTATCTGCAGCCGTGGTGTTTATAGGCTTCTGCAGACAATTATCTTGGAAGAGAAGCATTTTTAATTTCAGCTGCAAAAAAAAAAGTAAGGTCTGGAGCCCACTAGCGGCCACATTTCCAATTTTCAGAAATCATTTACGATTTCCAAATCCCAAAGTACAGCAATTTTCAGCGCAATTCTCAGAGCGATTGTGATTTGCCTCTATTTCCCTTGAGTGCGATTGCTCTGTGTTCGCTGCAAAATGTTTCAGGCAGTGCAGAGTGATCGGAACACTCCCATAGGGATCCACTGTGGCAGCACTTTTTCTATCATTGGCGTCCGGAAAGCACTGCTAGAAACGCTCTGTTGGGTCCCAGGCCTTAAGTTTAGCACACAGAGATTTTTATTTTTTTTTACCCCCCAATGTAGCAAATCGATTGATCGACTTCTGATCAGAATCTCGATGGATGGATTGTGATTGATTCCTACCCCCCATACAGTACATTAGTATTTCATAAATTTCAGCAGGAAATCTATTGAAAATGGATCAAATTGCAGCATTGCACTGTTCAGTGTAGTGCAACACCGTGACCTTCCTAATTGTCCATCCTTCCCGATTGATAGCTCTGATAGGTTTTAGGTCAAAATCCATTGAAATTTAATTGATTAGACATGTTGGGCAATATGGGTGGGACTGGTGAGGATGGTACCTTCCAGGGAGACAAAATACTCTCAGGCCAGGATCCCCATAGTGTAGTTTGTTGCATGCACGAAATGACGAGGGGTACTCACACGATAACATGAGAGGTACTCACAAAGCAGTGTTGCACTGTCCAGCAACCACAGTGAAAAAGGTCCATCTCCACTTGGGATGCATGTGTGTCTGGTTAAACTCCACAAGGGGCTAGGGTGATGAGCTATGGCTATACTTTCATCACAACCCCCATGTGGGGGATGTAGGTAACGGGAGGGTAGTCACACACCCCAAAAAATGAATAAAACACTTAAAAACTGTAAGAAGAAAGCTTACAGTCCCTCGGGAATGTATTGAGCAGTGCCCTGGCCACTACAACCCGAACAAACTCACTACCTGTGTACTCTTAAAGTGGATCCGAGATAAACTTTTACTCATTGCATAATTGTGTTCCTTGCATATAGTTTATAGGGTATTCCTCAAGGCAAATACTTTTTTTGTTTAGTTTATATGGAATTAAGAGTATTAAAACAAAACAAGCCTCGCCCACAGCTCCTTTTGTGCCTTGGCACAGTAGCAAGGGCTTATGGGAGCTCAGTCTGGGCAGGAGGAGGTTACTAGCCATTGATTTCAGAGGCAGAGGGGAGGAGAGGGGACTGAATTTACACACAGGCAAGCTGATAGCATCTCCAGCCCTCAGCCTGTGACAAACAGAACGTGACTGTCCTCATTGTATTACAGGAATAAATAATCATAAACTTTAGAAGCTGTTTGCAGCTAGATATGCTGTGTAAACGATCTAAACTTTAGATAAGATATATAGACAAGTTACTTGTTATAGTTAGTTTTTCATCTTGCATCCGCTTTAAGCCTCGTACACACGGCTGACTTAAAGACACTGAAGTCTCTTTTTTAACCTGTTTTTTCACTTGACTCAACTGTTTCTTCATGATCCAAGCAGAATTGCCGCATTCCTGCTGAAAAACAAGCTGTTTATGTCCCTGTAAATCACTGTTAAAATCCTACGGCTTTGCAGGTCGTATATTATGCTGCCATGAAGGGGAAGGAGGAGGCAGAGCGGTTTCCTGTAGCTCTGCCACTTGGTGTGTTGATCTCCGCCTCTCTCCTCCCCTCTGTCACTCTTCCCTTAATTATTCCGCCCCCTCATGCTCGCCCCCGTGCCTTCCGGACTCCTCGCACAGAGCAAGTGAGTCATACAGCTGTAGAGAGGAAGAAGTATTTGCATAAATTATCCTGGCTGGAGCCACGACCCAGAAACAGGAAGAGGGGTTGCGGACATTTTATCCAGGAAGTCCTGTTTTTTTTTTTAACTGAAATAAAAAGAAAACTGAAGGGCTCAGAGCGGTTGTAATGGGGGGGAACAGCATCCTATAAGTAAGTGCTGTTCAGAGATGTATTTTTTTTTTTTTAAACTAATTTCGCTTCAGACTTTCTTTAAGACAGGTGAGGCAGTCGCTATCGACCAAGGCCGGCATGTGTACAGCAGCCAGCGACCCCCAACCCATGAGTGGCTGGATCTACTCAACCCCAGCAACACCAATCCCATTGTTCGTGCAGCTCGTTGTCCCAGCTGCACAGCTCAAAATGGGTAAAGATCTTGCACATTCAGAAAATAAATTAGTGTGTGCGAGACAACACAATTCCAGCTACACAGCTGTCATGCATGTGTGCAGCCCCAGCACAGCGATGTCGCCCAAGAGATCAGGTCTTGATCCTGGACGGGCGACATCAGTTGGGAATGTGTATGGGCCCTGAGACATTAGACATCCCCTCTTTTGGGTTTAAAGGACCTCTGTCGCGAAAATCTTAAAATTTAAAATGTATGTAAACGTATACAGTTAAGAAGTACGTTTCTTCCAGAGTAAAATGAGCCATAAATTACTTTTCTCCTATGTTGCTGTCACTTACAGTAGGTAGTAGAAATCTGACAGAACCGACAGGATTTGGACAAGCCGATCACCTGTTTGGGGGGGTGGGGGGAGTTTACAGGGAATTCTTTATTTTCAAAATGCACTTAGTGAATGGCAGTTGCTCTGTCCAAATGCCAAAAAGTGTGTGGTGAGCAGGGAGGCTGGCCAGCATTTTTGTATAAATATTTTTTAGGGAATGTGTTTAGAAAGAATAAAGGCCATGCTGAGAATCCTCTTTAGAGAGATGGACTAACCCAAAACCTGTCGGTAATGTCAGATTTCTACTACTTACTGTAAATGCCAGCAACATGGGAGAGAAGTAATTTATGGCTCATTTTACTCAGGAAGAAATGTACTTCTTATTTGTATGTGATTTAAATTTTAAGATTTTCTTTAATGTACTATAAACTATAATTACCGTAAGCTTGTTTTTTTTAGCTTGGTGCTGTAAACAATTAGTATGGAAGCATGAAAAAGAAGGTTTGTGATCAGCCAATCATGAATTGCCAAGCAGAAGCCAACGGCACTACTGATTTCTGTTGGTCACTTAATTTTAAATGGAATTGGAATTCATCAAAATGTTAGACGCTCTTATTTAGGCAGGGTGCACATTTATTAGCATCTTGGGCATTTTCTTGCAGTACTGGAAACCTGCATTGACGCACACATAAATAAATTCAATGGGCCACTTGAAAACTGTTTTTTTTTGTTTTTGTTTTTTTGGCATTTTGCCGTGCATTGTTTTTGGAGTTTTCTCCATGGTCAAACATCAGACAACTTTTTTCGTATGTCTCATGCATATGAAGTTCTATTGTATTTTGCCCCGAAAGTAAATCAAAAATTGCATGCAGAAAATGCAAATTAAATTGCTGAGAGCTGGAAAAAATGCCAGCAATGTCACAGGAAGAAGTTGCGCACTGCCTTACTTTTTGCTGTTGCTCTCTCCTGCACTGGCTAAAGAGAGATATCACTGCAAGCTGAAAGGAAGCATATCATGGCAGATGCTGGGAAAATGTTCTCCGAGCATTAGAAGTAGCAGCTCCCTCAAAGCTCATAGTTGGCTTTCTAGAGGAAACGAGTACCTCCCCCCTCCCAGTTAGTGGAAATGTAAGATTGTTATATTACAGGTGCTGAGTGAAGGATGATGGGATTACATCAAACATATATCAATCTAACTGGAATATTGAAACATTAAGTTCAGAAAATGGTCTCATTATAACTCCCTTATAATCATACTAGTTGGAATTAAAGTGGACCTTGAAGATACATATGGGAAAAAAAAAGGTTTACTTACCTGGGGCTTCTGCCTGCCCCTGCAGCACACCTGTGCCTGTGAAGTTGCCAAACGATCATCCATTCCCCTGCTGCAGCTCATTTTCCCTCCTTTTGTGTCCTACCTGATAATGCACCTCTATTACTGTGCACCCATGCTATGCATTTAAGTGAACTCAAATTGCCTAATCTCCATGCTCCCATCCAGTGACTGACTAAGCATTACCTTGTACTCTTACTGTGCCGTGTGATCTGGTTTTTCTTGTATTCCTGTATTGTCATATTGCTGTATGTCACCCCTAAATATCGTCTGTAACCTAAACTAATGTCCAGCGCTGCGTAATATGTTGGCGCTTTATAAATACAATAAATAAGGCAATGCCGTCCACTGCAGCCTTGGCCACACGCGTCCTCGATCACGCTCCTGCTGCTGGGAACGCACTATGCAGGCACAGTAAAAATTTTATCGTACTGTGCCTGCGCAGGGCGCTCCTGGCCACGGGAGCGCTTAAGAGGATGCGCAGTGGACGTAGATTTTGAAGCCGATGTGAAGAAAAGTGAGCCGCAGCAGGGAAATGAATGCTCGTTTGGAAACGGCGTGGGCACAGGATGGCTGCAGGGGGCTGGCAGAAGCCCCAGGTAATTGAAACTTTTTTTTTTATATATGTATCTTCCGATTTGCTTTAATTATTTGTTTTCTAATTAATAGATGCTTTACATTATAAACTTAATAAAATGCTTCCATATCTTTACTCAGACCAACCAGAAGAGAAGAAGAAGGTGAAGAAGGCTGCGGACCATTGCCGAAGGATTTTGAATCATGTCAATCAAGCTGTGCGTGAAGCTGAAAACAAGCAGGTATTGCCAATGCTGTCAAATATTAACCTCCACAAACTTAAAGTAAAGACGAAACAGTGTAAAAGTTTTATTCATACCTGCAACTTACTCCAGCCCTCTCCACGCAGATTGCTCCCTCGCCAAAGTCCTCTGCCTCCGGATGCTCCGTTAGATGGCCATTACCTTCACCAGTTGGGGCGTACTGATCATGCACGGCCTGACCGTGCTCACACCGCAGGAGCACACAGGAGCACAACAGGGGAGTGCGCGCAAGCGGCCTGCGCCAACTGGCCGAAGATAACGGGGGCATCTAACGGAGCATCCAGGAGGTGGAGGACAGTGGCAAGGGAGCGATCTGCATGGAGGGCGCTGGAGTAAGTTCCAGGTATGTATAAAGCTTTTACACCCTTTCATCTCAAGTACAATTTAAGCTTCTATTTAAAAAATAAACATATTAAACAAAACTCACATACCACCTCACTTTTTCCAGTCAGGCCAGGCTCTTCTGTCCTGTAAATATTCCTCCTTGGTGCTATTGTATTTGTTGCTGCCATATTGCGTGTAGCCAATCTTCCAACTCATCCTCCTGGCCTACTTACACACCTGCTTAACACAACCCTAGTCTCACACATGTTCCTTGAGAGCTGGGGGTTCTCTCAGCATTTAGCAAACCTTACCTACAACAGCAGTGGTGCAGGCTTTACCATCAAGCATCAAAAAACTTGAAAACCGTGTCTTGTGGTCTTGGCAGTTAGGCGCGGCGATTCAGACTTCCACAACAAAGTTTTGCATGGTAAAGAACTTCCATATTTCTCAGAGGTGAGTAATGTTACACACATTTCCGTGGCGTATATGCACCAACATTTAGAACTTTTTGAGAGTCTGGATAATTTTTTTTTTTTTGAATACCTGGTTTCTTGCAGTATATGTTTACTACTTTTCACTTACAAAATTTTACTCCATGTGTAAAACTTCCTAATATGAATTTTCAGAGATTAGAAGATTATCAGCGAAGACTAGACTTGTCCTACCTGAAGCCAGGAGAGTACCCTATGATTGATGAACTGAGAGTAAGTGGAATAATACCTGGTTATGTACCTTTGGATATACGGTTCTTTAAAGAGAGTCTGAAGTGTATTTTAAAACAAAAACCAGATACTTACCTAAGCAGAGGAAAGGCTGTGGGTTCTATATTGCCTTCCCGTTCTCCTCCTGGTCTCTGCGTTCCACCGCAGGCTCCCCTATTAGCAGTGTACGGACGTTCGGTCGTAGACTGCTCTCTTCCGGGTTGGGCTGGCTTCGGCAGTCTTTGGAAGCACTCGGGCTTCTGAAGACGGGTCGCTTAATACTGCGCACATGCGAGCGCCCTCTCACGTACACTCACACTTGCGCCGTACAGAGCCGCCCATCTTCGGAAGCCCTAGTGCTTCCAAAGACTGCCGAATTCTCTCGCAGCTGAAGATTCAAATGGAGGAGCCTGCTGGGGAACGAGGACACCGTGAGGACCCATATAGGACCCAGAGCCTCCCTTTCCTTAGGTAAGTATCTGGCTTTTTTTGTTTCAAAATACACTTCAGACTCACTTTAAATTACTGAATTTTGATTATGATTGCATAGTTCCTGTTGATATAGCATAATAAAACTACTGGTTGGTTTTGTGGGTCATTAAAGGGCTTTTGAGTTACCTGCACGATTGCACTGCAGAGAATACGGTGGTTTCCAGTGGGCGGGGTGAGGAAGCGAACATTGTGGTTGGTGTCACTCGAGAGTCATTGCTAATGTTCTGGTATGCTGGATCTTTAGGCGACATCGGGGGAAACGTGCTTGATTCTCTGGTTGAATTGAATCTACCATATACACGTGTCAACAAACATGAAACTCATTCATACAGGCAATCACAAGCAAGCATCAGTGTAGGAACACACTACATTTTGGGTATTAAATAAAAAAAATTGTTTCAATATTTCATATTACGGCATTACACAATGGTATTAAATACAGTTACTAATACATTGAATAATCACCATCCATTATGTGTATTACAAATGTTGTTACATACATACATACAGTATGTTCATTGGTAATTTTGTTCTGGCTGGCATTCTACTGGAAGTCATTGACCCATTGCTGTTATTAATGTGTGTCAGAAAATGAATGTAGAAAGCACATTCACTAGTGGATTTCCGAGGTAAGAGTGATATAGAGGCTGCCATATTTATTTCCTTTTAAACAATACCAGTTGCCTGGCGGCCTTGCTGGTCTATTTGGCTGCAGTAGTGTGATTTACACCAGAAACAAGCATGCAGCTAATTTAGTTTACATCTGACAATAATGTCAGAAACACCTGATCTGCTGCATGCTTGTTCAGGGACTGTGGCTGAAAGTATTAGAGGCAGAGGGTCAGCAGGACTGCCAGGCAACTAGTATTGTTTAAAATTTAAATAAATGTTGCAGTCTCCTTATCCCTCTCACCTCGGTTCACTTTAAGTGTAGTGAATGACACCACTCATACGTTTAATAATATGTGAAAAGAGTCAGCGCTCTTTGTTAAAATTTGAATCCAGGAGAATAGATATCAATGTTTCAAGACCACGACAGGCTCCCTTTATCAAAGCATGTGGGTCAAAGCATGTATGCCATGGACTGCTTATTATCAAATGAGAGCACTCGCTAAAGGAACCATGAGGTGGCCTCCAAACGCTGGTATCTATTCTGCATCTTGAACATAGAGTGCAGTTTAGAGTCTTAATATGTTCTGTCTCCCAAGTCTGGTAAGACTATTTCCAAGTAATTATTTCGTTTTTTCATCCAGTAATAGTAATGCTGTATTTGCTTTCAGACTCTGGATTTGACAAAGAGGAAAATGTTTCATGAGGGGCCTTTGGCTTGGAAGGTTAATCGTGACAAGATCATTGGTAGGTGGAAATACTAAATTGCTTTGCATATTTGTACAGCAAGTAATGGGCACGCCATGTTTCTGCCAAATTGTGTTGCATGCATGTAGAAAAAGATAAACTTCAGTATTTGTCATGTATTGTACAGAAAATACATCGCTGACACTGTTATCCTGATATTTGACTTGGCCTTTTGTTTAAATCTATTGGTATTTACGCATTAAAAAGCACATTAGAGTGAACCACTGCTTTCTTTTAAAAATGTTCCTGTTCTCCCAGAGTGCATTGGAGCAGAAGGCTAAGTAACTTAATGGCCTAGGCTAAATGTCACATGGGGGGGGGGGGCTACATACCAGAATAGGGAGTGTTTCTGTTGCTGAAACCAGGCTAATTAATGTAAAATTTTGTATCCTAAATAATTTATTACATTCTTTTATGTGACGTTATGGTGCCTCTTTAATGCGTACCTAAATAGTGTACCTACTTAAAATCTCACATGTAGACTGGTCAGCCACACCATTAATACCAATCACAGGTTAATAAGACTGATCATCTTTTACAAGAGCACCAGTTAAAGGGAACCTGAAGTGACAGGGATATAGAGGCGTGTCAATTTTGACCCTGTCAACCACTGACCATGCCCATAATGTGCACCTGAGGTCCAGACTGGTCTGTGGAGTCTGGTCTTAGAAGGTGCTCCAGCCTCATGAATAACATTTTCTTCGGGTTTTCAAGTTCCCCAGATCTAGATTTGATTAGTGGGGTTTTCTGTGCAAAACAGTCCATTACCTGGAGCTCCCACTTACAAGATAATGTCTTCGTGCCTGATACTGATACCATCAGAGGTAATGTTGAGTCCACAACTTGACAGGTCAGAGCTAGTTCTGGAGCACAAGGGAGAAAACCTATACAATATTGGGCGAGTGGTTTTATGTTTTGGCTTTTTGAGGTATGTGGATCTTTCAAATTCTTGATGGGAAGAGTCAGACATCATGGCCCATATGCAATTACATTGTTCTCCTGAGTTTTCCTAGGTGATGTTTTCATCTTACCAATAAAATGCTTTTTAAACCATCAGCAAGCAAGAAAATACTTTTGGTATTTTTTTTTTTCAATTGCAGAGTTTTAAAACGTCATTTTAAACAGAACATGAAAAAGTATATCCTAGGGAAAAACTTAGGTGAAAAAGAATTGCTTATGGCCCCATGTCTTGATGTTTATAATAAGTTGCTATATAGTTTTATGTAATTTGCTGAAATGTCATGACCCAAAGATTTGAGAATATATAATATGCTGAATTATGCATACTCTTCACAGATTTATACACTCTCTTGTTGGAAGACATTCTGGTATTGCTTCAGAAACAAGATGACAAACTGATTCTTCGATGTCACAGTAAGATTTTGGCCACCACCTCAGACAGCAAACACACCTTCAGTCCTGTCATCAAGCTCAACACTGTTCTAGTACGACAAGTTGCAACAGGTCAGTCCATTTCTCAGTTCTTGTTTGGCATAATTGAAAACCATGCAAGTCAATTTATTTCAAGCCTGGCAATCGTTTTTGTTTACGTTAAATTAGTTTAGCATTTTCTTTTACAGAGGTTTTTGTAATTTATCCAAATTTTCAGGCAAAATAAGCTGCTTGGTTTGCATTAAACATTTTTGAATGATCCACCTAGCTGTTCAAATTGGTGATGTGGCAAGAAGCAGTCCAGATCAGCACCAGTTCAGGAGCTCTGAGTAGGATTCAACCTTGAAAGAGAATGGTGTGGGCCATATCTAATGCTTTTGACAGTCACAAGCGCTGACACAAATCTATCATGGAAAACCTTATACTATAAGTGTCATATCTTCCTGTTCTCTGTCTTAAAGAGAATCTGTAACAATAAAAATGATCTTGGGGGGAGGGGGGGGGACCTGGGGGTACTTATCTCCAGAAGTGTAAGTCTAAAGAGGCTTACCCCTTCCTCCTCAGTAGAGGGGATCCATTGCTGCCCCCCACCCCCGGTATCTCCTTGTTGGGCTGTACTCATGCGCAGTAGCGGCTCTTCACTCGGACTCCAGTGGAAATAGCTGAGCCCGATCGGGTCTGCTCTACTGTGCAGGTGCATATGGCGCGCACCTGCGCAGTACAGCGGACTCGATTTGGCACTGCTGTTTGTGCCAGCAATTGTAAATATTATTGCCGCTTTGTGCCTGAGGGAGCCAACTCGAGATCCAGATGTCTGCGCAGGACGGGGGAAGCTTCCCCCTCCCAAGGTAAGTACCTTCCAGGGGCTCTTTTATAGTTAGTCTCTTTAAAAGCTCTCATAATAATGCTAGAAATGTACCGGATGTGTACAGCGTTCAGTTCTGGATTCCTACTCTCTTCTACTGAGAATATGTAGCAGTGAAAGGCACACCTCATAGCATACAATTGTCATGCATGGTCAATCTGTCTAACAGATTTCATTGTTTCAGGTCTTCTTCTTTTTATTTATATGCACTTTGTGAATAACAGATGTCACATCTATACAAGGAATTGTATTTATAGCTCATGTGATTAATAGCTCATATGGCAAATGGTTGAAAGTCACTGCATAAACCAAGCAGTGTCACATCGCAGATGGATTTTGCACAACAGACTGCCGTTTTGGACGAATGACCGTCCTCTGTCAAGTTGTAACCACGTGGCAAAGGGCGGTCATCCTACTGGGGCTCTGTAAGGCACAGAATGGGAGGTGGGCTGTGGACTGTAGTGGAGGTTTTGACTTACCAGTCTGGGGGTGAAACAGTTTCCTTCAGACGGTCTCTTCCTTGTCTGTCCCGTTCAGCCCACTCTCTCCGCTCCTGAATATTTATAGACTTATCAAGATATTAATTAATTAAAGGATGGAGTAGGAATTGGTATACATGTGGTACTTTTTTTGCATCCTGTTGGAGCTTTGGGTGCAATAGGTCAGGCACTGGATTAGTAGTGCTGTTATGTTTTATGTTATACAAAAATGTACACTAAAGTCAAACTAAAGCTGCAAACCACTTTTTATGACCTTATTATCATAGTGATCCTTAGATCTAGCAAAGCTAGTTTGTAATTCACATTGCACGTCCCCTTTGTCTTTGAAGAAAACTGAGTTTGTTAGCCAGCATTAATAATTTGAAGACTAATTCTAACATTTGTATAGCTCTTTTCATCTGTCGGACTGAAAGCACTTGAGAGCTGCAGCCATTAGGGGTGCACTCAGTAGGCAGTTGCATTGTTAGGGAGTCTTGCCCTAGTATTCCTTACTAGCTACTGGCTTACAGTTAGTGGCTGGACAGTGTAATGGTTATAGGCTCTGTCTCTGACACAGGAATCTCAGCTCATCCTGTTCAGTAAGCCAGCACTTATTCAGTAAGGAGTCCTTAGGCTAGAATCTGCTACTGCCTATAGAGTGCTCCCTAGTGGCTGCAGCTCAAGCACTTTGAGTCCGCCAGGAGTAAAGCGCAATATAAACGTTGTTTGTTTGGCTTGAATACGAAGAGCCGAGAGCACTGAACTGGAGAGTCTACTAGTAACCGTAGTGTGTAAAACAAGTGCCTTAGCAAATGCAAGAGATGATCACTCAATACTCATTCGGATCATCCTAGGTTGACCGACTGGTTCATTCATTCAGTACAAAAAATACAAAGAATGCATTCAAAAGCAGCATTTGTTGTAATGTGGATCTCTTGTCTCTTCCTACCAACGATGTGTGTTATTCTTTTGCAGATAACAAGGCTCTCTTCGTGATTTCAATGTCTGAAAATGGAGCGCAAATTTACGAACTGATTGCCAATACCGTGTCGGAGAAAAATGTGTATGTTATATTTTTTTTTTTCAACAAGATAATGTTTATTGAAGCACAAATAAAAATATACAACGTCTTTAATACATTAACAGAGGAGAATAAACAGACCATGAAGAGCTAATTCACTTATTAAAGAATCCATTTTAAATCTAGAATGGAAGATAGGGCAATCAATGGAGTGAGTGATTGGTACAACCACAAATGCAGGTCTAGAGGTGTATATTATATATTTAATAACTGACTGCTGTAGTCTTGATTTCATGTGGATATGTCCAAGGCTAATGTAAGATAATGTAAGAAAGCCCAGCATAACACATCAAAAAGTTTGAGGGACGTGTTTATAGCCACTTTTCATGTAGGAAGGAATAGAAACCTTTTCTATGCAGTTTGACAGTATCGTTAAGCACACGGCTGAAGTAAATATCAGTAACAGAGGGTTTCTTAGGAGACTCACAAAAGGCTCCTATCTCTAGGCAAAAATATCCTGAAGGGGAGGTTCAGGTTTACCTCACTTCAAAGCACTAATCATTTTAAAGGTAAAAGTCCTTGCTCTGGACTTGTGCAAACTTGCTCAGATGCACACACACATAATATTAAAGTGTAACTGTCAGGCATAAAATAAAAACTCAATTCTTTATTTTATCTGGTAAACAAGTACTGTATATTCTGGCGTATAAGACTACTTTTTAACCCTTGAAAATCTTCTGAAAAGTCAGGGGTCGTCTTATACGCCGGGTGTCATTGATGCCGGGTGATACGCCCTATCCTGTTACCGACTCTCAGATCTCCCTGCTGAGGACTGCAGTGAAGCGGCGCAGGTACACATATGCGAGATCTGAGAGGCAGAAAAGGAGGTAAATAGGATACAAGGGTGGGGCAGAAGGCTGAAAGAGGCGCATTTTATGGGCACAGCGCAATCTATTCTTCCATACCACTCTGATAAACACGTAGATAAGGAGAGCTGACCAATCCACTTAGGGAGAGGGAGAGTTGACCAATCCAACTAGTCAATCACCTATATACTGTTATATACTGGGTACCACATACAGTACAGCACCAGTATCTGTTCATACATAGCACCAGTATGATTTTTTTATTTTATTTTTATTTGGTGTGCATTAGAAGAGGGGTAGTCTTATATGGTGAGTATATCCCATACGTTATAGTTTAACTGGAAAAGTTGGTGGGTCGTCTTATACACCAGAATATACGGTAGTAAGGATGGTAAAAAGGCAATCCAAAAGTTAAAATCACTATTACTTTTCTGGTTGATATGTGATCATTACCCAGTTTACCTGACTCTTATTTGGTACATTTGCCACACAAATTAAGTTGCAGGGCATGCTGGGTTGTCTTTTTTTTGCTTCTTTACTTTCCTCTCAGACTTAACTAATGCATCCTGATTGGCTGAAGCCTCATTCCCTTCAGTTTTCCCTTCCCACACCTCTGTTCCTCTCAGATTGGCAAATATTTCTTAAGCTGAGGCAATGCACTTTTTATTGCAGAGCTGGTGGGAGTGCCTGAAGACTGGGAGGAGGGGGGGAAATGCATACACAATCAGGCAGAGGAGAGTAAGGGAAGAAATGACATCAGGATTGGCTTCAAAATGGACAGTTAAAATGGAGAATCCTAAGAAGGATTTTCCTTTTTTTTACTTTAGTAAAATCAAAATGTGGACAGTGCAATACATATGTTATGTAAGTAGAGCAAGTATTTATCTACTTATATATGTGTTGTTGTTTTTTCTGAGATAGTATGGCTGACAGCTCCTCTTTAATGGAAAGGAGCTCCAATTCGCCAGGACTACAAACAGATGAGTCATAGCTCCGTACTGAAATGCCACCTGTAGCGCAAATGAAGGCTGCCTTTATCACTACCCATACAACATGAGACTTATGGGCTAGTGCATAAACCCAGGTCTTCAGCTCTCTGCTCTAAAAGATAAGCAACAGCATAATAAGTTTACAGAAAAACATTTGTTACAGCCCACACAACTCCTAGTGAGATGCTCTAGAGCTGTTACTTCCTGGTTTCATGGGAGCACAGAAATACCCCCTGTGTGTACATTTAGCCTGCCTGAAAAGCACAGATCAGACAGAGCTGACAGCTCAAATTACAGTGGCTCATTAGTAGCCGACAAGGAACAATTAGGCATTGTACATACTCCCATCTAATGTCACCCTTTGTTGATCAGAACCTAATCCCCGACATGCGACATTGCTGGGCCCTGCTTTACGCACGCATGTGAGCTATGTAGCTAATGACGCGCTCTTTTGCTATCTGGGTGGGGGGATGGCGTACCATGAGTGGGGAGTGTGTGGCGTCAGGGGGAGGAAGGGGGGGCGACGCAAAATATAGGATTGCTGGGATTGAGTAGATCCATCTGGTGGATCGCTTGCGGGTTGGGGGTCAGCGGTTGCCATACACACACCTGATCTTCAACTGAGGTGGTTGTTACCGGCTGCCTCAGCAAACTTAAGTCAGGCGTGTGTAAGAGGCTTCCAAAAGGCAGGAAGAGAACATAAATCTCTATACAGATAGTATCCTGGTATAGATTTGAACTGGGGACCAAGGAGAACGTACAATTTCCATGCAGATAGTGTCATGGCCCTAATTTGAACCAGGGACATAGCGCTGCTTATTGAAAGTGGTATCCGCTACGCCACCAGGGTTAAATTGCTTAAATGTAATTTCTACTGGGAAGTTCATTAGTCCCTAAGCTGTGCTACACATTGCCTCAGTGGATTTTTGGTGTTTAAATCTCTATATGCAGGAAATCGGGCTCAAAGGATACCCGAGGTGACATGAGATAGACATGTATGTACAGTGCCTAGCACACAAATAACTATGCTGTGTTCCCTTTTTTCTTTCTCTGCCGGAAAGAGTTAAACATGGGTGGGTTAGATTACATTGTGATCCTCACTGATAAGAAATTACAACTATAAAACACTTTCCCTGCAGAAAATGGCTTCTGAGGGCAGGAAAGAGATAAAAAAAAGGGTCTATAGTTCATAGATTTTAGCTCTTTCATACTTCAATTAAAGTGTCATTGAGCAAAAACAAAACAGTAAACACTTAAAAAGTAGATTTAAATATAAAATAAGACTGGAATATCTTAAAAAGGCATTTTGAGGAGGAGGAGGATAGATACAATTGTTTATTTCATCAGTTTATTTTCACCTCGGGTGTCCTTTAACCTCCTTAGCAGTATGTCCGACACTGTGTCGGGCATGCCGCTGCAGAGGTTTTCCGGCCGATCGGGACCCGCCGGAATTCATTTACTTGTTGAATTGTGACCTTTAGATACTAGCTAGCACTATGCTAGCCAGTATTGTCTTCCGACACCCCCTGACTGCCCACAATCCCCAACCCTGTTAACCCCCCCCCCCCCTGCCGATCGCCCGCTGGATACATTACCACACCGGGATCCAGCAATCGAGCAGCCTCCAGCTCAGCTCCGGTCCTCACTATGGGGAAGATTGGGACTGCGCATGATGTCGGTGAAGTCAAGACGTTCTGACGTCATGTACGATCCTCCCCATAGTGAAGACTGGAGCTGACTGGGGAGGCTGCGCCTATTGCGGGATCCAGGCAAGGTAATGTATCCAGCAGGCAATTGGGGGAGGTCCGGAGGTGCTGGCAGACAATAGCTAATGGTTACAATTAAACTAATAAATTAGCGCGGTGGGCCTAATAGTGCAAAAACTCCTAAGCGGCGTAACGCTCAGGAGGTTAAGGGAGCTTCTGTGTGCAGGCTACACTGATAGAATGCTGTGTAGTCTGATGATGGCAATGTTCTGCTTACAAATTAGAATGAATATTACGTTAGTGTGCTAGAGTGGCTTCCACTTCTAGATGACTATTACCAGGAATAATGCTGATTTTCATACAAATGAAAAGGTATCATAAATGTAAAGCCAGTACGGAGTTAGATGCGTTTTTAATTCTATCTTCTGCCAGACTTTAAATCTGCTTTAAAGTAACCTTTATCTTTTTTTGTATTGCCTGCCTTGTTACCGCTCAGACTTGAGCTGGGATTACTGTAACCCACACACAGGCTTGAGGATAATTGTTCACATTGTTGGCCAAATGAGATAAGATCGGGTATTGCTGGATACAGCGACTGAGCGGAGGAAGTTTTACTCAGCTGTTGACCACTTATATCAGTATGACGATGATTATCTCCGCAAATTAGATTTATTGTTGAGCATTGAATTTGTTGTGGGCAAATTCATGAAAAATTCACAAACCGGCCAGATCATTTTAGGAGCCAGCAGGGAACGTCTGCTTCAGCTGCCAATAATAAAAGCCTGAAGAAAGCAAAGCTGAGAATTCCCAGCGGGGCGCATACTGTAGTGGAAGGCCATTTTCAGCTGGCATCGCCTTTTGTATTGCAGCAGGTGTCACTCTATTTACCAAAGATGCATCAGACTGTGCATAACAATCAGCAGGGAAATGGCTTGCATTGGCCGGTTATTCTGTATGAAGCGTAAAGCTCTATAGCCAAAGTAGTCATGTTCCCTCTAAGCTTCTGCTGAAATGGTTTCCAGCAGGGGTTCTGCCAGATCTCACATTGCCTGTACAGAACACAGAGATGTCAAACCTGTCACTAACATTTGTTTGGTAGTAAGTGGGTACAGTATCAGCACAAGGTAGGAGGACACTGCTGTAAGTGCGCTGGTCCTACAATGCTTCCAATCAGTAGCACCCGCCTGTTTCATTCTCTGGTGTATTATTTCTTAAAGTGTAACCCCACTTTCTCTAAGGAAAATCATTACAGTGAAACCTTGACCTTGGTTGTATTCCAAAGCACTCTTATATGAAAGCAAGCTCAGATGATGCGTTCCACAACCCAACAACATTTATGCAATGTGTTTCAGACAGGAAGAAGTTGTCCTGTGAGTGCTGAGAGAAGCTCTGACTCCCATTCTCTTCAGTTTGATATTTAACAGATTGATTGACACATTGGGCTCTTTTCACAAAGTATTACTGTATTCGGTAATGCTCAAAACAGCTGATTTTACTAATCACCTTCCCAAGTTACAATTCACTAAACCGATCGCCGCACAGAAAATCAGAGTTCTCGACTAGTGAGGTAAATTACCGACTTGTGCGGTAATTACAAATCACAGAACCTGAAACATCTATATAACACTACAAAGTTTACTTTTGCTGATTCAATTCAACTTTTAACTTTTAATATAATATTAAAAACTAAGAAAGTGTTTGGCTGAATTATTTCGGAATAACTTGCAAATGATGCCGGGCCTGCAGTTTCTGTCAATTATTGGATAAACAGTCAATTGCTTTATCCCAGGTCCCCTAGCATCAAAAGATAAATATAAAATTACACAACCCCCACCAAACAACCCTACCATTAGGGTTGTTTGGTGGGGGTTGTGTAATTTTATATTTATCTTTTGATGCTAGGGGACCTGGGATAAAGCAATTGACTGTTTATTCAATAATTGACAGAAACTGCAGGCCCGGCATCATTTGCAAGTTATTCCGAAATAATTCAGCCAAAAACGTTCTTGTTTTTAATATTATATTAAAAGTTACGTTTTATTGAATCAGCAAAAGGCAACTTTGTAGTGTTGTGCGGTAATTACCTCAGAAAATATCAAACGTCAATTCACAAAGATTTCTGCATTTCAATTACTGGGCTAAAGTGCTCACAGCAGCCGATAACTCGCTCTCCCCATGCTGTCTCTGTGCGTTGGATTTGACAGATAGCCTTTGGGGACAGCCAGGCATCCAATAGGAAGAGCCACACAGCCTACATCTCACTATGATTCGATGCCAAGGGGTATCAAGTGGGTCTTTCAGTGCATCAAAGCAGAGGAAGGTGACTTTCCTGCATTCCTTTTGGATGTGTAAATCTGTGTTCTAGCATGCAGAAGAGCTCCCCCTGGTGGCTGAAGCACATCTAAAGGCATGACCGGATGCACAGGACAGAAAACCTCAGAGTGATGCACGCAGCTCCCTGTCTGCACGCTGCCCTGCTAAACGCTGGTAAGCGACTCTTACCAAGCAGGGCTTAGTGAATTGAGGCTTGTTAGTTCGGTAAATTACCGAACTTCTGCCTCATGTGGGAAAACTTAAGTGAATTTGGAAAAAAAAATGTAAAATAGCGCATGAGGTATTTTACCATCCAAAATGATTTTACCGAAACTGCCCATTGTGAATAAAGCCCATTGCGGGAGAAAGATGATTGCCTATGAGCAAATGTTGCAGTGATAAAGGAGTCCTATGTGGTTCTGAAACGTTGGTGTTTTTATACACAAAACGATTAAAGATACATATTGGATGTGCCAGCTTCCTGCCATGTTTGATTTGCAGAGGGCATCATCACTCTTTTTCAGCTGTAGCACTCCCCCTTAAAGGGAACCAGAGATGAATAATGAAAAAGATTTTATACATACCTGGGGCTTCCTCCAGGCCCATCTGCCAAGATGGCTCCCAAGCCGCCGTCCTCCTCTGCCCGCGGCTACGAGAACCGGGTCCCATCACTGACGTCATCGGAGCCAGCCTACACAGGAGAAGTGCGCCTTCTACATATCTCTCCAGTGGATGCTGGAGAGATACGCAAACTGCGCACTTCTCTTACGGTAGACTGGGTCCATCTGGCAGAAGTGCTGGGACCCGGTTCTCGTAGCTGCGGGCAGCGGAGGACGGCGGTGTAGGAGCAATCCAGGTGGATGGGGCTGGAGAAAGGTATGTATAAGATCTTTTTCATTATTCATCTTTGGTGCACGTTAAGGTTTGATGCAGTTGTGAGTGCGAGCAAACATTAACTTTTTGTAGGTAGTAAGTAAGAGACAGACTTGCTGAACCACACTCTGGTATCCTTCAATAAGCATCCTCAGAAAATAAACCTGTTCTGGTGCAGTATGTCTGTAACTTAATGTCACCAACACCCAGGGGTGATTATGTGAAAGGGTAACACCTTGCAATGGCCCAGCTACACCAATGGATGTTATTGCCAACACAAAATGCACAATCTGCTCACCAGAGCCACAGGCTGCACCGTCACAGAGCAGCGGAATGCAATATTCGTAAGCGTCCACACTCAACTTTCCACTGAATTGGCTCCCCATCAGAATAATAGTAGCTTAGCATGAAACCTTTTTTTTTATTGTAAAGTATGTAAAGTAATACACTCACATGTATTCCCCAATCATGCACTTTGCATAAAACAATTGTTGCTCTCACAATGCATCTCACAAAGCCTGTCCTAAGCAACGCGCTTTGGGAAATGAGACTATACGGATGTTATTGACATTTATTGTTAAATCAGGCAGCACCATAAGTATTTTCCTGAAAAATGCCTCATTGGGAAGTGTTTTTCTCTTTGCTGTACCCTCTCATTGGTGACCTCAGCAAGTATATTTCTGCATTCCTTGTTGTTTAGCAAGAAAGATGGATGTTGAATCTTGTCTTGATCATCTAACTACCATCTAATGTGTGTAGGTAGCTTACATTTAACCATCTATGTTCCAGAGCTGTAATCCACAGATTGTTCTGTGGGTGAGGCCTGACTACAGGTTTGAAAATCTTTGCTGTGGAGGAATCGCTTTCTTAGAAAATTACAAATTCTCACTGCTTGTGGATGGGAATATGATATTTGTTCTTAAGGAAAAGACAAATTGGCGTTTAAGGAAAAGACAAATTGGGGCTGCACAGCACTGCGTACATTTGATTATATGAATAAATGCCAGCAAGCTTAAAAAATTAAAGACAGAAAGTCCCAATTAAAGTCATCCTCCTATGGCATGATTCAATTCCAATATCTGGGTTATATAGGCATATGGTTCATATCCAGGTGACCGAACAACCCCCTCCCACCTTCCGCCCTTTGTACCTGACTCACCAGATGTTGCAGCCTAAGATGGGCCCTTATTCGTCTCTGCGTTATTGGCCACCCCACAGCCTCTCTTGCAAATCCACTCAACAGGTCCTTTCTCTTTCTCAGATCCTGGCACCTCATTGTCGATAGTCTCATAAGACAAAATCAAATTCATTTAGCACAAGCAATGAGTCACAGTCGGCTTCCCCAGGCATATAAAAGTGCCTTCAGGAGAGGACTTCACAGCAGACTGATTGCTCTGTGCAGACTGAATCAGTTTTATGAGACGGTCGTCAATGAGGTGCCACGATCTAAAGAAGAGAAAGGAACTGTTGAGTGGATTTATCCATATAAGTGTATGCAGCACTTTGCAACCCCAATTTGTATTTTTCTTAAATGTATGCTAGTCAGAAACGCCTAGCTGCGGAGCGCTCTACAAGGACCATAATAAGATTGTATGATTTTTGAATTTATGTTAATATCTGTAGATTAGTGAGCACTGAACTAGTTTTTCTTGATTTAATATTTGTTCTCAGATTTGCGCATTTTGTCGGTAGCAGTGAGAAGCACATGGACGGAAGGAATAATATTAAAGCTGGCCACTAACGGTCCAATTTCTAGCGTTTGAGCGATCAGAAATTCTGATCGGACGAAAAATCGTTTACCACACCATCAACTAACCAATCATTGCTTCCCATCTATCACGACCACCAAGAAAATCCACATTTTCATTCGACGAAAATTCATTCGGACGACATTTTTTTCACTCGTTCATAATCGATTGTGTCCACCAACAGAGAATATTTACAACCAATGGGATCAGAATTTCTGATCGCTCGAACGATTTTTCGCTAGAAATTGGACCGTTAGTGGCCAGCTTAAGACTTTGTGTGATTATAATAAATAATTCATATCAAAATTTACTGCACCCTAGACCTCAATTTCTATTTCTAGATATTTTTTATTTTTTTTAACTGTCTATAAAAACCCGTTTTCAGGTTTGTTTGTTTTTTTTTTTTGGCTAGAGCGAAAAAAAATGTTTAGAATTTTAAAACTGCATATTTTGTTATGTTGAAATCCACAAAACGGGATTTTAATTTAGTACGGAAAGAGATAACATAGAGCTGCTGTTCTTATGTATGGCTAGTGGCTGATTTCCCCGTGAGACCATTTAACATTTGTCTTGTGCAGCTGGCAGGACCTGATAACCAGAATGGCGGCACAATGGAAAGGAGAGGATCACAGACCTGCAATTCCACTAGCTCCTTCGGGGATCGCTGCTGAGTAAGTGTGGGGCAAGGAAAAGAAAAAAGTTACAATCTTAAATGATAAAGGTTACTTACAGCACCATAGGGCTTTGTGGTGGAAAACAAAGTAATATCTAGCATTCTATCTATATGTCAAAAAGTTACATGTTAGCAGAGTGTCACATAATGTGCATGCGAACACCTAACCTTTACCTCTTCTCCCCCCCCCCCCCCCCCCCAAAAAAAAAATAAGTAAATAAACCCCTTCCTAGTGCCTAAGTCTAATCTCTCCCTGCTACACTATTCCCCTTCTTACACCTAACTCCCCTGCATTCTGCTACCTATGGCACCTTCTCCTAACCTCAGCCTTACACTTACCAGTATTTTGTCTCCTGGCTTCAGCTTTGTATTGCTAATCACTGGCACCCAATCCACGCACTCCCGCCCCAAAATTCCTCCCCGCTGGCACCCAATCCAAGCACTCCTGCCCCAAAATTCCTCCCCGCTGGCACCCAATCCAAGCACTCCCGCCCCAAAATTCCTCCCCACTGGCACCCAATCCAAGCACTCCCGCCCCAAAATTCCTCCCCGCTGGCACCCAATCCAAGCATGCCCGCCCTAATTCCTCCCCACTGAAAACCCCAGGTAGGGGGGTGTGTGTGTGTGTGTGTGTGTGTGTGTGTGTGTGTGTGTGTGTGTGTGTGTGTGTGTGTGTGTGTGTGTGTGTGTGTGTGTGTGTGTGTGTGTGTGTGTGTGTGTGTGTGTGTGTGTGTGTGTGTGTGTGTGTGTGTGTGTGTGTACACTGTTTTCTTGACATACCCCCTTCCTACTAATTACTATAGATATGAGTTATGTCATAGCCAAGCTCCAGTGCTTAAATGAATGGTGCCAAATCTGGTTTTTAGTTGACCTAAGTATAGTATATAGTTAATTTTATTAATATTTAACATTTGTTGTTCTTTATCCTACATTTGCCATAGGGCTGGTTCACACTGCAAGAGCTTTTTCGAAGCGCTTGCGATTTGAAAGCTAATGTAATGCTATGTGTGGGCTCTCACTTGAAAGATGTGATTTTGTAAAAATCCCCCATAGCATTGCATTAGCAAGAGCTTTTCAAATCACTTGCGCTTAAAAAGCTCTGGTAGGGCCCAGCCACACCATGAACGCTTTGTGATTAGCGCTTTGAGTGCGTTTTAAAAATTGCTTCCAATCACTCTCATTAAAATCGAGGTACAAATTGCCGCAATCACGTATGCGAAAATTCGCGGCTAAGTGAATTAGAGAGACTTTTAAAAAGCATTTAGAAAGTGCTAATCAATCACAAGCACTCAGGAAAGCGCTTCTAGTGTGGCTGAGCCCGTAGTGTGAACCTGATCTGATCTGATCTGCATACATATTTTGGGACATTTACACAGAAGTCAGTGGATACGCATGACAACCATGTTAACAAACTGCAATGGCAACCTCTCTTATTCCTTTTACTGCAAATTTCCTTAAACAGACACATCTGTTACTATAAGGGCTAGCTCACAGTGCTCAGTTGTGATGCAGAATAATTCTGAATGTCCTCTCACTACCCATACAATTCTATGGGCCTGTTCACAATACTGCATTGTAATGGATTGCGTTATTCTAACTCGCTGCATGCAGGCTTTGCATTAAAATCAATGGCCAGTCTCCATTGCAATTCACACACATTACGTGTGTGATGCTACGGACCACTGTTAACCTTGCCCAAGGCAGACAATTAAGCTGCATTGTTGTTCTTTGTTTTAGAGGGGAACATGAAGATGAAGAGAAAAAGAAAGTGGAGCTCGAGCAACCAGGAGAAGGTGCGCAAACTTCAGGTACATTTAATGATTATTTCATTGCGGGCATCTGTACCAGATGGCTCCATATAGAAAACACTGGCAATAAATATCTCCCCCGCCTTATTAACGTGAGACTTCACTTCCATTAAAAAAATTGCTACAAACCTGTATCAGCATTCTATAAGACTTTAGGTAATTTAGGTTTGGTTCAGACGGGTGGCGTCCAGGGTCGTTGTTTGACGCTAGGTTCAACTGATGCCCATAGTGAGATGAATAAGAGCAAGCACTCGTATCAATGCGTTTACTGATGATTGCGTGGATGTCTCGTTCAATCAAAATGTTTCAGACACTGCATGTAGCGTCCTGCTGCGGTTGCATCTAGTGGTGGAGCTCAAAATGTGACTTAACGACAGGAACTGATGCCAAACACTTTTCTGCTCAGTTACAGAAAAGCCTTTAGCATTAGCAAAGCGAGGCGCCCCTGGAAACACATAAATGTTAAAAAGCATATTTTAATTTCAATTTGCAGCCAGTTATAGATTTCCAAAACTGATGCTGAAATTGCACTTTTTACCAAGTCTGGAATCTGTACTTATTTTGTGGCATATGGACTGCCTAGAAACTTCCCATCTTTCTGTAGAGAGAAGGAGCTTGTTAGTCATTTCTCACCGGTGACTGGGAGCAAGCTTGGGCACTTCCATACCACAGTCTGGTAGGAACTGCTTTAAATGACTGTTTAACATGCGCATTTTACTTGCTTACTTTTGATCTACAGCTTGCCATTAGTCCCTGCTATGTACAGAGCGCTATTCAAGTGGTTGCTTCTTTTTCTCAGCAATAGTGGATGGTGGAGTTTCACTTTAATTTTAGTGAGATATACTAAAATTACTACTAATTTAAACAGTTTCTATTTCAGCTTGATGCTGTATATTTGTTATTTAAAATCTGCCAAAGATAAATCCCAGATTTTATTCAATGGAAAAAGGAAAGGAAGAAGAGCAATGATCTGCTGTGTGACATAGTGTATAGCCTTTAAAAATCATTTTATTGCACTTGGCTTGCTAAAAGATGAATGTTTATATGGGCTACTGCACTTTGCACTTACTGCTTTACTGAATAGGTCCATCAGAAGCTTGAAAATGCTGAAAACCTAATAAAACCCCATCCCGTCATGTTATAAATACTGAAATGGTGTGTATTGCTTATTTTCTGCCCTTTGTAGAAAAAAAAGATCTAACACTCCATAATAAAGGACTTGCCAGCTTTTTATGAAAATGTACATAGGTGTTGAAGTTCATAGTCATCTGGTGAACAAGCTTTTTAAAAGTTAATGACAAAAACTGAATCCCTGTACTGAGAAAACGTATTGCCTGTGCATATCGAGCACCTCTCCATACCCTTTTAGCTTTTTATTGCTAGATGGAGGATTGTTGGAGAAAATGATTTCTTTCAACATCTCTTAGGCCAAGGACCGCTATGCCTGTTTGGCCTAGTGCACACCGGAGCGTTTCCGCTGCGGTTTGCGATCTGCGTGCGGGTGCGGATCCGCTAGGGTAATGTATTTCAATGGGCTGGTGCACACCAGAGCGGGAGGCGTTTTGCAGAAACGCATACTCCCGGGCTGCTGCAGATTTTGGATTGCGGATGCGTTTCTGCCTCAATGTTAAGTATAGGAAAAACGCAAACCGCTCTGAAAAACGGCACTTAAGTAGCTGTTCAGTAACAGCTTTACTGTAACAATACATGAAATCTACTACACCAAAAACGCTACACAAAACCGCAAAACGCTAGCTGAAACGGTGCAGAAAAATAAGAAAAAGCGTTTCAAAATCTGCTAGCATTTTGCGGATCTGCTAGCGGTTTTTGGTGTGCACCAGGCCTTACTGTATATATCAGTAATGCTTAATGCAACTTTGTGCATTCAGTCGTACTCGTGGTATAACAAAAAAGACTCCTTGCCCTGGATCATTGCCTTGTGGAATTCAGAACATACAACTATACTTAAAGTGGGATTGTCCGCTATAAAATCACATTCCATTTACCCACTGCTCTGTGTTTATTATGCAATCTACAACTCGACCCTACATTGCAAGCATGCCAATAAAATCATAAACATTTCTGCTGCAATATATCTTATCTCAGTTAATCTGGCTCTATTTGGTACATTACCAAGGAGAAGGAAGCTTGTTATGTCCCCTCCCACATTTTTGCTCCTCACTGATTGGCTGAGAGGGCAGTTCAGTGTGACACAAGGCTGAGAAGGGAGAAACTGCTGAAATATGATCAATGCTGTTCTTACATGTTACAAGGCAAGCTAGACAGTGCAGTTTCTAGGATAAAAAAAAGTAAGAGAGGAAATGACATCAGGATTGGCTTCATTCAGAGGCAACAAAGATGGAAAATGCCTGAAACTTTTTTCTCTTTATTTATGATCTAAAATTCTCTGAACTCAAAACATGGACAGTACAATACCTATGTTGTATAGGTAGAACAAGTATTCGCTATTTGTATATGGCCTGGTGCACACCAGAGGAGTTTTTCTGAGCGTTTTAAGTTTTCAAATCTGCTGCTAATGTTATCCTATGTGTCTGTGCACACTGGAGCAATGAGGTTTTGTAAAAAAAAACAAAAAAAAAAACATAGCATTACATTGGGAAGAGCTTTTGAAACCTCTAGCGTTTGGGCGCTAGAGGTTTCAAAAGCTCTTCCCAATGTAATGCTATGGGTTTTTTTTTTTTTACAAAACCTCATTGCTCCAGTGTGCACAGACACATAGGATAACATTAGCAGCAGATTTAAAAACTCAAAACGCTCAGAAAAACTCTGGTGTGCACCAGGCTTTTGTTTTGTTTCCTTGGGATAGTATGGCTGCCCCTGCTGCTTTAAAGGGATACTGTAGGGGGTCGGGGGAAAATGAGCTGAACTTACCCGGGGCTTCTAATGGTCCCCCGCAGACATCCTGTGTTGGCGCTGCCACTCCCTGATGCTCTGGCCCCGCCTCTGGTTCACTTCTGGAATTTCTGACTTTAAAGTCAGAAAACCACTCCGCCTGCGTTGCCGTGTCCTCGATCCCGCTGATGGCACCAGGAGCGTACTGCGCAGGCCCAGTATGGTCTGAGTCTGCGCAGTACACTCCTGGTGACATCAGCGGGAGCGAGGACACGGCAACGCAGGCGCAGTGGTTTTCTGACTTTAAAGTCAGAAATTCCAGAAGTGAACCGGAGGCGGGGCCAGAGCATCAGGGAGTGGCAGCGCCAACACAGGATGTCTGCGGGGGACCATTAGAAGCCCCGGGTAAGTTCAGCTCATTTTCCCCCGACCCCCCTACAGTATCCCTTTAAAGCTACAATAACTGTTAAGGCAGGGCATGCTGATCATGATGAATTTATAGAACAATCCACTAACCTCTGGTTTAGTTAAAATATGTATTTTGCATGCTAGCTGTTAAAGAAAACCTCTGAGTTAAAATAAACCTTAGGAGATGATTGTATATGTTTCACTGAGGGTAAATTTAACCTAGAACTGAGTCTCATATTTGAATGTTCAGTTTAAGGGCTTCGTTTTAAGACTTCATTCTAAACCACAACCATGACAAATCTGCCTTTTTGAGCTGCCAAACAGAAGTCATGCACTTTTAAACTCTTCAGCACTAAGGGCCCATTCTCACTTGGGCAAATAGCGGGCGATTCGCCGAAGAATCCCCAAAGCGCTAGCTAGCAAAACGTGTTGCTTGCAGTATTTTTCTGCGATTCTGGAGCGATCGCAATACAGTGCTCTAAAAGTGCTGATGCTAGCGTTTTGCGATTGCTAATGTAAATCGGCCCTAAAACCTTATCATACACCTTCCCTCACTCAGATAAAACTCTTTTGGCTTCCACAGTATTTCCTTTTCAGGAAACAACTGAATTTGACAAGCTGTTTGACAAGCTTATTGGCATACATAACTACTCTCTGTTTTCCAGCACTGCCAAGTGTTAAAAAACTAAAGGGTCGTCAGACAATTAGGGCTGGTTTGTTTGTCTCATCATGTTTCATATCACATAAGGCGTGCTTTAAATTTAAAAGACTGATTTTAACAAAAGTCAGAATTTAAATAAATCCTGTGCTTTAGAGATCAATGTGAAATAAAAACAGTAAGATCCTGAATGTGAATTAGTGTGCTTAAAGGGGAACTTCAGCCTAAACAAACATACTGTCATTAAGTTACATTAGTTATGTTAATTAGAGTAGATAGGTAATATAATTTTTTACCCACCCTGTTTTAAAAGAACAGGCAACTGTTTGTGATTCATGGGGGCTGCCATCTTTGTCATGGGGGCAGCCATCTTTTTGGTTGAAAGGAGGTGACAAGGAGCAGGAAACACAGTTCCAAATGTCCTGTGTCCTGATAACCCCTCCCAGCTGCACACGCTAGGCTTTAAATGTCAAATTCAAAATGTAAAAAAAGAAAAATTTGCACCAAAACAGCAGAACGAGAGCAACAACATCAGAAATCCCATCATGCTTTGCACAGCATCAGGGGAAAAAAGCCCGGGCAGTTTTCTTCTATGCAGCTAAAAATGAGGCTTAGGTAAGAAAAACAAAGTTCTGATGCTGTGAAACTGTTAAAGAAACACCAAGCCTTTTCAGTGCTGCTGAGTCGATTTTTAGTCCGGACGTTCACTTTAAAAAAAAAAAAAAAAAAGTCTAATGGAAATCAGATTAATCTCTCTATCAGTATTTTAACTGTAGGCTGCACTTTTACGGCTATGACACCGACCTGCTTCAGTAGAGACTTGCAGCTTGTGGCTGCCAGTTGCTCCTAGCGTGGCACTATTGTCAGCAATCACACACAACCGCATATATGACTGTATGGGTTGCCTGGCACCTTAAAGAGGAACTCCAGTGAAAATAATGTAATAAAAAAAGTGCTTCATTTTTACCATAATTATGTATAAATGATTTAGTGAGTGTTTGCTCATTGTAAAATCTTTCCTCTCCCAGATTCACATTCTGACATGTATTACATGGTGACATTGTTACTGTGGGCAGGTTATTTAGCTGTTTCTAGCTGTTCTGGCTGTTAGACAGCTCTAAACAGCCATTTCCTGTCTGTGAACATTGTTACATTGTGGCAGTTTGCCAGGAGTACCGCGGTATTCAGAGCCTCTAGTGGGAGTGGTTTCAGCACAAAATCAGTCACACAGCGCCCCCTGATGGTCTGTTTGTGAATATCATTCTATTTCTCATGTAAAAGGGGGTATCAGCTACTGATTGAGATAAAGTTCAATTCTTGGTTGGAGTTTCTCTTTAAACTCGATTTGTCTACTGGGTATGGGTTGGATGAAGACATGGCGTCTGCTGACAAAATGTTTTTCAGAAACTCTATTCTGCAAGGCTACTGACTTGCCAAACATTGGTTGTCCCCTCTGGTACCTTCCCTGCAAGAGTGGATAGCACTGGTAGACAAAGACCTACCTTATTTAAAGCTAATAAATACCCACAGAGGTGAGCCTAAAACAATTCCCGAAAGTTTGAAAAAAGTCGCAAAAAGAGATTTCTAGTTGGCTGAAATATTCCTTTTGTAGTTCCCCTGATGTCATGGTAATCCTATGGATGTGCTGCATCTCTCCCGGGACATGACACTTAAGTATATGAAATAGATGTCTGAACTCCACTCAGAATTCCTGAAGCACCAGGTCTGTAAATGGGTACCGTATTTTTCAGACTATAAGACACACCCTTCTCTCCCCTAAAAGTGGGATGAAAAAGTCCTTGAGTCTTTTATAGTCCAAATGCAGGGAGTCTCCGACTTATGATAGCCTGCCAATGTGAACCAATGACCCGCCGCGATGTCTGGGACTCCCTGTTGTCTTGCTCCGCTGCTCCTGTGTAATTACATTTAGCAGCGGCAGCTGCATGTATCACTTACCTGACCCGAGGTTGACTGCAGTGATCAGCTGCTTCTTTCTCTCATTCCTTCCCTCTAGCAAGAGAGAGGAGAAGCTGCTGATCGCTGCGGGCACCCTCGGGTCAGGTAAGTTATACGCACGGCTGCAGCTGCTAATTGTAATTACACAAGATGAGCGGAGCAAGACACCAGGGACATGGAATAGGACACAAGCCTAAGTACGTCTTATAGTCCGGAGTGTCTTCTAGTCCCAAAAAGACTGTAATTTCCAAAATACATAATGACCACCCCAGTGAAACGGGCACCAGGTTCTACAGCTTCAGCAGATTAGGTGATACTCTGCGCTAGTAAAACTGTTATTTAGACATGTAGAACATGGCAGAGACAGGCTTAAGTAGAGGGACATATAGTTCAGGTTTACTTTAATAGCTCACAAATGGTGTTAATACGTGTCATGCTTGTTTGCTAGTGTCTTCTGTGACCCACCACTCTGTATCTGTTGACCTCAGAGATTTTGTGCAATTGCAAAGTAACTCCTGGTAAACATTTCAGTACATAAAAGTAATGGTTAGATACCCAAGTCAAACGATGAGCTATAAACAAGATCTTTTCTGCACAGCCCATGTAATTATTTAAACCGTGTCAGCTGGTTCAAAGAGCAGAGGGTATAGGAGAAAATGGTGACCCTTTAATATCTACAAATAGAATTATGGCTTCCAATGTTTACCAGCAACATTAAGGCTAGTGCAAACAGAGGTTTCAGTTCAGATCTCTTTCTGACTTCATCCAGAGCTGAGAAACTGCACCTTGAGAAAAAAAACACGCTAATGTCTTCAAATGAAAACTGACTTGCGGTGGACCTGCATTTATATTGCAGGGAAATTCAATTTGCTTAATTAAGCCAGATGCCCATCTTCACAAACACCACAGAACCGTCCCACAGTTGCTTCTCTTTCGGTCCTAAAGCACAATTTCATTTGGTGTTTATTTTAGTTTTTGATAATAAGGAAAAGCATTAGACACTTTTTAAAGGTTTTATTGCAGTCAATGTCTCTATTAGAGAACGTTCCACTCACTTCCATTTTTTAAGACCTTCCTGCAGTTTTTTGGCTTTATTATATAACAATCGGTAAGTCACAGGGAAACAAGAATGAGGCAAGGCAATAAAACCTTGTCTGGGATTTTATTCCCCACCCTTCATAAAATGGTTTATTTGTAGCTACTTGTAGCCATCACTCTTGGAGAACTTTTCCCCTCTCCCTGTGTTGACCAAAAGCAAAGAAAATTCTCACAGATGGGGAGACAGGACAGCAATAAAAATTGTTAAGGGATTTCAATCTATTATTACCTTTTACTACACTATTCAGGAAAAAAAATTCCTGGTTGGTAATCACATTAATGGACCACATCTCCACAGCCCTGGTTGTTTGCTCTATCTTCCTGTATAAGATCTTAATTTTCATATTACTAATATGAACTGTTTATTTTTCCGCTGAAAGAAAAGGCTTCAAGGATTTATATGCTACTCTTTTTAGAAGAACTTGGCAAAAAATTGTGTCTTGTTTCCAGACAAGGATCCAGAAGCTGATGGTACAGCTATACCTGTAGAAGTGCCCCATACTAGTGGTGATGGCATCCTGGAACCTCAGCAAAGTGGTGTCCACCATGTGGAATCCAGTTCCAGTCATACATCCTATGACAACCCTCTGGAGCACACCTGGGCACTGGATGCCCTCAGAAATTGTAAGTGTGAATAACCATCATTGTAATTTAAAGCAGGCAGAATGCTTGTTTAACGTTTTTTTTTTCTAATTGCGAAAGGACTAGTTTAGTAGTTGGAAGAATTCATAAACTACAATTGTTGCATATACTTTGAAAGTGAATGGACATTTTTCACCATTTACACCAGTAAGTGGTAAAAAAATATATGTATACATTTGCTGCTGAGTTTAATAAAACTGAAACAAGTACCATATTCTTTGCCGTATAAAATGCTGCGGACTACAAGACGCACCTAGGTTTAGAGGTAAAAAACCAGGGAAGAAAAATATACTAAACTTGGTGTGTCCATATTCCAGGGGTGTCTTGTAGATGTTCTCCCCAATTATTGTGTCCCCATGTTTACTCCTGTGTCCCCATGTGTGCCCTTCTGTCTGCATACCTATTAATATGCCGCTGGAAGATTTGGGCTCAGGATAAAGCCGATATATGGCTTACCTTGCTTCTGCACAAGTCCCGGTGGTGCTAACTACTATTCCCCCTCCAGGTCGCCGTGGATAGTGGGGAATGATGTAATTCAGCTTCCAGCTATTGCTGGCAGTCGAGTTACAGTGTTTTAAAAGTAATTTGAACTCCGTCTTGATGGCGCCCAAATTACTCACTGAGCGCAGCTATAGCCGTTATTTCTATTATGGCCTTTGGTGGCGGCTGCACCCAAATTTCCTGCGCTGTTTTAACATCGCTCGCTTCTGTCCCCCATGTGTTTCCCCTTTGCGTCCTCTCTGCTGCCCCTTGTGTCCCCTCTGCTGCATGTGTATAGTTACAAGCAGCGGCAGTGCAACTCCCCTAATCAGTCGTCTCCAGTGGTGTTCACAGACCTCTCCTCTCCTGCACTGCTGCCCTAGTGCCTGCTTCTGCTCATGACGCGATCAGCAGAAGCTGGCACTAGGGGAGAAGTGCGGGAGAGGAGAGGAGAGGTCTGTGATTGCAGATGGATCAGGTGAGCCGGTGCTCTATCTGATTGTAACTATACAAGTGGAGCAGAGGGGGCACATGGGGACAATGCAGGGAGTCCCCGATATCGTAGCGGGTGGTTTTGAATCTGGGACTCCCTGTATTTGGCATATAGGCCTTTTTGGGGGCCTATGTGCCGAAACAATATGTTACATAAAGCACTATAGTAAGAGGGTTTTTTTTTAATTGGTCATGGGGACAGATCATGTCAGGCATAGCATTTCCAATAGGGTTAGATTTAGAAAATTTACAGCAAGAAGGGATGGGTGGTGTGAGGCATAGGGTTTATGGAAGGGATATATATTTAGGTAGAAACCTTTGTAGAATATTGGCAGTATTACTTATATCAAAATAGCAGACATGTCAGGCACCCAAATTTACTCAGAACCATTTCTACATGGCACGTAAGTGGTGCCTGGGAGGGTCGGGAGGCTTCACTGTTAACTACCTATGGAATTTAGCAGCAGAGAGCAGTAAGATGTAGATGCTTACCTTTGTAAAGGGAAGCCTCTGAAATCCATAGAACTTTGCCAGGTCTTTTCTCCATGCCCTCGGTTCAACGTCCCAGAGTACTTCCAAAGAAAGGGTCCACACTGTTGACACAAGAGTATGTGCTTGCATGTGCACAGTTATTATTCTAGCTTGCTGAGAATTCCTGAAGGCATGCAAATTTAACGGGGAACAGCAGTGACAAAAGGGCTTGGACAGCTCTATGGCATCCAGAACCTTCTCTCTACATAGGTAATTATCTAACCTGAAGGTTAGATAATGCATTCTTCTAATGCAAACAATGCATTCTTAAAGAAATCCTGAAGTGTTAAAAAAAAAAAAATAAAAAAAAAAAAATACCTTTTTTACTTAGTAGAAGCCTCTGAGGAATCCAGAGGCTTTCCATATCTTTTTACACCCCACTGTTCCAGTGCTTGGTCCTTCTAAGCACAGTTTGTTTCTTCAAGAGAACCCGAGGTGGGTTTGAAGTATATTATCTGCATACAGAGGCTGGATCTGCCTATACAGCCCAGCCTCTGTTGCTATCCCAAACCCCCCTAAGGTCCCCCTGCACTCTGCAATCCTTCATAAATCACAGCCACGCTGCTGACAAACAGCTTGTCAGAGCTGGCTGTGTTTATCTCTATAGTGTCAGTCTGCTGCTCTCCCCGCCTCCTGCAGAACTCTGGTCCCCCGCCTGCATCCCTTCCCTCCCTGCTGATTGGAGGAAAGGGATGGGGGCAGGGACCGGAGCTATGCAGGAGGCGGGGGAGCAGCTGAGACTGACACTACAGATGTAAACACAGCCTCACAGCACAGCTGTGATTTATGGGGGATTGCAGAGTGCAGGGGGACCTTAGGGGGGTTTGGGATAGCAACAGAGGCTGGGCTGGATAGGCAGATCCAGCCTCTGTATGCAGATAACATTCTTTAAACACACCTCGGGTTCTCTTTCAGCGTATGAGCAATACATACTATGCAAGCGCAAGCATTGTCTGTGCAGGCTCAGTAGATCAAAGGCACACATGCATGGCTTTCTTTCTTCTGTGCATTAGCGCCTTCATTCTACTTGGCTTGAGCAGATCCTACTTGCACGTGTTCAGTACAGCCACTCCTTCATAGTAGCACTCTGAGGGACCCGGCGATGGTGTACAGTTCAAGAAGATACAGGAAGCCACTGGGTGGCCCAGTCCCACTACTGAGGTAAGCAGTGGCGTATCTAGAGGGGAGCAGCCCCTGTGGTCGCAGGGGGTCCCAGAGCTATGGGGAGCCCCAAATATGAACCTTCCTTCCTCTGTTACACGGCATCATCCTTGAAGTCAGGTGTGTTTGTGGCTACACTTGTTATGGGTGTGAAGACCATGATGGCCACACTTGTTTAATCCTTGTGAGATGGGCCCGAAGGGCAAGAAGGTGTGTGAACATTGGGTGGAGGCATCACAATTTTGCTGAGAGGCCCCATGAATTGTAGTTATGCCTCTGCAGGTTAGTAGTTTTTTGTTATCTTTTTAGACTTTTAAGGTGTTCATATGAATAGACAGCATAAATCGGGCTCCATGTAAAAATGTGTAACACAAAGCAAAGTCAATTCTGAACTATGTTTTAAACTTCTTCAGAAATCTCATTCAAAGTTCAAACTCTGCTTTTAAGATGTGTTCAAAGTGCTTCAGACATGCAGCTGAAATACAAATGTAAAGTCCATGTAAACAAGCCTTTAGCAAGATGGGTAGCTGGTATTTCAGCAAAGTTTAGTTAATTGTTGAGAACATTTTTCTCATTTCAGCTTGTCAACGTACCTTAACATTCTCTTTTCCTCGTTGTTTTTTTAGTGGAACGACTTAAACAGTTGTTGGTGCAGCAAGTGAAGCTTCTTCAGAAGGAGGAAGCAGAAAATTTCCGCCGTTTCTGCAGCCGAAGTTCTCAGGAACAAAAGGGAGGGAGTGAACGGCAGGCGAGGCCGCCGGGCCTTAACCACCAGCGGAAGAAAAGCAGAGAGAGCTGTTCTAGCAGACAATCACCTTTGTATCAGAAATCTGAAGACAGGTATTCTGATCGCAGCAGGTTAGGCACGGAACTGACTAATCAGTCTCTGGATGAGAGCGGCGAACAGTTCTTTGATGCTCGGGAGCTTCAGATGGAAGAGCACAATAAGGATTGTAGGAAAGAGAAACGTTTGGACGAAATGCAATATCGGATATCAGGTGATTGTAATAAATATTTAAAAAAAAAAGGCGCCTGGAAAAAAAGGGCGTAGGGGAGTGCCGCTAGTAAAATTTTGCTAAACTTAGCGGTATTCGACCACTGCATAAAATATTGGTAATATTTACTGCCACCCCCTCACCTTCCTGGTGGTGCACTAAATTCACCCCTAGGGTGCCTAACCCTAAGACCCCCTCACCTTCCTGGTGGTGCCTAACACTAAATTCACCCCTAGGGTGCCTAACCCTAAGACCCCCTCACCTTCCTGGTGGTGCCTAACACTAAATTCATGCCTAGAGCTAACCCCCACTCTTCCGCAAAGCCGCTGTATGAATGAAGGTAAATTTTAGCGCCCGATAAGCGGCAAAAGGGGACAATTTCCACAGCCAGGCTTGTAGGGAAAAAACTGGCTTTCGGATAACTAGAAGTTATCCACAAGCCACATTGTCCCCTCTTGCTGCTAACGGGCCACCGCCGTGCGCTTAAATTTATCTTCATAGCCATAAAATGTGGCTTTTATTATAGGCGCCTATGGCAGCACTGTTTTTACCGAAAGGGCTGCTGCGTCCTTTTTTCTTGCTTCGGTGATAATCTGTCCTTTGCTTGGGGGTGAGGGTTTTTTTGTTTTTTACTTCTACAGATCCCGTGTTTAATGTTTTGTTTTTTTATGCAGGGAAGTATCTGATTCTGGATGGGTATGAGAGCATACAGGAAAGTTCCACAGATGAAGATTACATTTGTCATGAGACTTCTACCCAGTGCACATTTACTGACCAGCAAGCCAATATTTCTTCCTCCTCCGTAGCAGAAAGGCTAAGCGCTCCCTATAGCGAGCTCTCTGAGCCGAACCCACCTTCAGAGACATTCAAACACATGTTACATTACATTGCAAAGATTGAAACTGACTTACAGCACCTCAAGGTGAGCTAAAGTGAAAGATTGCTAAGTGATCGATGGAGTAGAGTGCCGATAACTGTTTACAACTTCAAACAGGGCCAGGCTGTGATGTGTGCGGTTGTTTTTGCTCTGTAATCTTATAGGGTTGCACCATGTTCAAATACAACTAAGAATACAAACAACAAAATTGAGGGTTTAAGGGCTTCGTATTAATGATCAATTCTAAAACATAATGGGTAGGATGGATGTGCCCTGTTCTATTTGAGTTTCAAAATAAAAAGAGGTAAGCTCTTACCTCTCCAGAAGATATAGTTTAATATAGTATATACAGGTAGTCCCCGCGTTACGAACGCCCGGCTTACGAACGACCCGCCGATACGAACGCCGCGAAAATAGCTCTGCCCCGTCGCATGACGTCACGCCCACCGGGGACTACCTGTTCTGCCCCGTTGAAAAGGAAAAATATGGGCAGCGGAAGGTAAATAGATGCCTATTCACCTGATCCTTGGCGGTAGAAGGTGCCCGGAAGGTCCGCAGCCCGTCCTCTCGCTTCCTCTATTGTTTCCCGGCGGCTCCTGGCTTCACATGCGGCGCATAATGATGCAATTAGGAAGCGCCGCCACTAGGGGGCTCTTCCTGATTACGTCATTATGCACCGCATGTGAGGCCAGGAGCCGCCGGGGAACAATGGAGAAAGCGAGAGGACGGGCTGCGGACCTTAAGGGCACCACGAGGGCACCTTCTACCGCCGAGGATCAGGTGAGTAGGCCTCTATTTACCTTCCGCTGCCCATATTCCTTCTTTTCAACGGGCCAGAACAGGTAGTCCCGACTTACGGACAGATTCAGGTTAAGAACGAGTGGGCAGTCCCTATCTCGTTCGTTAACCAAGGACTACCTGTAGTATAGATATAGATGCACCAGTTCAACTGGAAACATGTTTTTATTTAAAAAAAAAAAAAGCAACCGGACAATGCGTTTCACGGGTCATGACCCGCTTCTTCAGGTCAATACAAAATGCCTTCATAGCATAGGGGATAGAGTGTAGGCACCTCTAATACCTCCCCCCCCCCCCCCCCCCCCCCCATAATTATAAAATGTAGCTTTTAATTAAATAATAATAATCATCTAAAGTCAATTGTGACGCAGCACAGTAAAAATAGCTCTTTGAGCCATGCTTAATTCCACATAACATAGCCTAACGCGCGTTTCACGGCCTTGAACATGGCCGCTTCTTCAGAGGCAGAATTTCACAAGTCTATAAATTGTGACAAGAAGAAGTAAAAACATAAGATATAGCTGCGGCGGTGGCATGGCAGGATGTGGCGGGCTACATCCAGCCACGTCACCTCTGCACTATCGCCCATGTTATCCTCTCTTGAGTAACAGGTTGCTATTACCTATTCATATTGGCTTTATACTGATTGATCTGGCTGCAGCTATACTTGCTGTTTGCTATATACGTTCATGTGAATCTTGTACTGACTGGACGATAGCAACGCTGGGAGCAGCCTAAATATGGCTGGATACTAAAACTCCATATCTTATGTTTTACTTTTCCTTGTCTGGATCTATGAACTTGTGAAATTATACCTCTGAAGAAGCGGCCATGCTCAAGGCCGTGAAACGTGCGTTAGGCTATGTCATGTGGAATTAACCATGACTCAAGGAACTTTTTTCCTGTGCTGCGTCACATTTGACTTGATATGATTATGGTAAGTAAAAGCTAGGTTTTATAATTGATCATTAAAATTATGCCCTTAAACCCTCAATTTTGTTGTTTTCACTGTATTCTTGTCTGCTATTAAGAGGCACAGCCTCGATTCACAAATTGTAATTGTATGTATATTCAAATACAACTAGTTACGCCTGTTAAATAAGGCATTCCAACTCAGCTGTTTTTTATAAGTGTAAAAATTGATCTGTGTCCTAAACAGAAACGCATGTCATTTGTGATGATGCAGTTTGTGTAGCATCGGCAGCGGCGTAGACATGCCGACATGTACTTGAGTGCCAGAGGTGGTGTTTAATGTAAGCGTAGACTCCATGGAGGGTGCTGTACAGGTCAGCACAGCGATGAGCAATGTGTGTCCACATGACTGCACTCTGCATATAGGTCAGTACAAGCTCTAAGACATGCACTGATGGGATTCAGACTGCAGGTGGCACCCGCCATTAAGATGCATGCGACAAGTCATTTTAACTAGACTAACATTATAGAAACAGTTATTCAGGGTAGCTTGTCTAAAATAGAAATACTAAAAATGTAAATGAAAGCAAAATGTTTGGATGGTACGAGTTGGTATTTGTTCTATGGGTCCCACGGTGATTTCTCCCTTGTCCTTGAGCCAGTAAACAAAGAGAGATTGGGGCCAATTTATCAAAAATGGGCGACAAAGAAAACTAGAGCAACCGAATAGGATTCCTACATGGATAACGGGTGCAAATGTAAAGCAGAAATGAGATACTTTGCTTCATTTAACAAAGCCCGATTGGCTCAGCTTTTGTTCCAGTTTTCTACTTTCCCGTTTCACTCAGCAGCTGATCACCTGTTGGGTGCCCTGGACATTTGCTTGACTAATGTTCCAGTTTTCTTTGTTTCTACCTCAAAGCAAACCTATAATGGTAAAAAAAAAAAAAGGTTTGGTACCACTTAAGAGGGAAGATTCTGGATGCTCCAGACATTCTCTATCCTCCATAACTCCCTCGCTGCCAGCTTGGGACCCTCTTTATCTTCACACGAGTGTATGCACGTGGCCGCACTGTACAGGTGCCAGTGGGTCCATGCCTGCGCAGTAGCACAGAGCCACACGTGCATGGAGACAAAATCCCAAAAATTGTGAGAAATTAGAAAAGGGTCAGCACTAGATTCAAGACTTAGCAGTTCCTGGGGTTAGTAGGTGACCAGTTTGCCTCTGGATTGCTAGAAATCCATTGGCCAAGTATGAAGAAGGAAGTATCCGGGCACCAGTGGTTGTTTTGAAAATCACTAATTTATTTAATTCCCAGAGATGAATACAGACATAGACGAGGTGTATGCGGCCAGGCAGCTGTTTCACGAGCATGAAAGCGAGCCCCGCTTTGTGCTTGGTCTTTGAGGAAGTGAGCCGCAACGGCTGTCAGGCGGCATATACTTTGTCTATGTCAGTATCGATCACTGGGGATTAAATAAATTGGTGATTTGCATAGCAACCACTGGTGCCCGGTTACTTTCTTCTTCATACTTGGTATGAGCAGCTGCGCATAGGAGTGGGCCATTCTCAGTTCCTGCGCAGTGCGACAATGGGCAATATTCAACATTAATGTTGAATATTTTTAAAGGGGTCCAACGGAGGAACAGAGGGGCTTCGGGAGATGGGAAAAGCTTTTGGACTATTGGGAAGTTTCCCCTACTGAGGTGATTATCTAACTTTTTTTCCTTACTTACAGGTAAGAGACATTACTTTAAAAATGTTATAGACTTCACCAAAAAGATTTTCTAGATAACTCTACAGTGCGGGGACCTCAAATGTGGCGTTACCTGTGGCAGGGCCAAGAGTTGGTCAGTGTGATTAAAGTGGACCTGAACTCAGAATGTCCTCTCTGCTCTAAAAGATACACGACAGCATAACCACCTTTAAACAAAACAAAAAAAACATTTCTTTGTTACAGCTGATACAAATCCTAAACTAAATCTGTAGTTTCTACTTCCTGATTCATGGAAGCAGACAGATTGTTTACAGCCTGTGCTTTCAAATGTGCTTATCTGCCATAGTCAGGCATGTGACACGGTAGGGATCAAATTACAAGTAGTGATTAGACACAAATGAGGGGGAATTACACAGGCTAAACTCTCTAAATACATGCAGAGTGCATTTCTGTTATGTTTTCCTTGTGTCCTGTGCAAGAGTTCAGGTCCACTTTAATGGGCATCTAGAAGAAAGCTATATTTCTGTTACAGTGTCCATGGAAGTTCTGTAGTAGGTATTACCATATTTATACAAATATGGACTAAGGCCCGGTTCACATTAGCGTTCCCTGTCCGGATCCGCCTGATCGGATCCGGACCGTATACTGTACAAACGGAACGTACGTTCCGCATAGCAATGCAAACGCTATGCAGACGTTCCCACGCGTACGTTCCGTACAGTACGGAGCCCGATCAGATCCGGACTCCGGAGGCTTTTCCAACATGCGCTATTTTTTGGGTCCGGCTCATCCGGCCCACGCACCCGGAACGGATCCTGACTGCACCATGCGGATATGGAAACCTATGGGGAACGGAAAGCACAGAACACACAGGATGCAAACACCTGACGTTCTACCCCACTTCCTATGCGGATTCTAGCGGCCATTTCGGATGGGGACATATGGGCAGCAGTGGAGCAGCAGTGACTTACGTGCTCGAGCTGTTTGGCAGTATGTCGGAGGTGGAGGTGAGGCCTACAGCGGAGGACCTGATTCTACAGGTGCACCAGGTTCACCTTCTGCAGTCCCCAACAAGTTTAGGTACTTTTGTTATTTTTTTATTATTTTTTTCCCCGGATCCGCATGGCAGCGGCGTTCACACCGCAAGAAATACGCATGCAAACGGACCGGATCCGCATCGCATGCGGATAGGTGCCGTACGGCTCCCATGCGTATCAGGTCCGGCTCCAATGCGGATCCGGTCCGTTTGCGTGACAGAACGCAAGTGTGAATGGGGCCTTAGATGGTGGAGTTTGTTACTAAGATTGTCATACTACGGGGAAAAAAAGCTACATATATTGATTCTGTCTAGGCATTTTGAATTGACAATGGGGTCTGTGTATAAAAGGTCTGCTCCCTACAAAAATGGCACAATTTATATGTAAATATCTGCATTTTTACTGGTTATCACTTAAAAATGCTAAATCACATCTTTTCAGCCTGATCAACCCTTTGAAGGACACTTTGAATACTGTATATTGGGGCACACATTACCACTTAGTACTAGTACACTCATAAAGGGGGAATGCTTTTATGAGCTTTGTAGGAGGTGAAGACCATAAAAATACTGGTGGAATTGCTGGAGACTCATAAACCCTTCCTACCAGGAACTTTTTTCAGCAAGTTGATTACTAGAGAATTAAGTAAAGCGTTTGTAGCAACACCCTGTGCAGAAAAAGGTTCAGTCTCAGTAGCTGCAAATCTCAGAACGAACAATCTTAAAGTAGAGAGAGCTGTGTGAAGAAATAAAGTGATCCTACTAGTGGTAATATGTGCTTTTTATCTATGCGCACTAAACCGAAACGGCTTGTATACAAGCAGCTTCGGCTTTATGCGCAGACACGGCTGTGGTTGAGCAAGTGCAGTATGGCTACTTGTACATGATTGGGGAGCGCAGCCATGCAAACATAACTGACAAGCTCTTGTCAGACATGTTCCAGGAGTCCACACACACAACAGTGGAGGCCAAGATGGAGGATCCAGAGTCACACCTACTGATAAGGCTAATTACACTCTGATGAAGTGTAAATAAACACACACCAAATGTAGTACATTTCTAAAGCATGTCCATGTGGCATTAAAACTTTTTATCATGTGCTATGCAAAAGTTCCAGTCTGCTTTAAGGCCTCTTTCACACAGGAGGCTGAAGGTGGCAAATTTGTCAGCTGTTCATGCCAATCTACTCAACAAGCGTGCAGTTCAATTATCCTTCTAAAAGAGGTGATCTCCATATGTTGTTGGTTTTACACCCTCTTCTCCATTTTCCTCATTGGCTTGTTGCTGATAAAAGTACATGAGAACAGCTAGCAGCTTGCTGCAAAAGTAGATTCAAAATAATATGATGACAGACTGAGATATTGGACAGGTGACTCCGGAATTTAATATGTATATGTCTATGCACACTGTAATTGACATTGAAATATCATGCACACATTTATGGCACCTATGTAAGGAATCTTATACAAAGGGGGTATTTATAAACTGTGTTAAAGGCTTTGTTAAAGAGAATCTGTATTGTTAAAATCGCACAAAAGTAAACATACCAGTGCGTTAGGGGACATCTCCTATTCCCCTCTGTCACAATTTTGCCGCTCCCCGCTGCATTAAAAGTGGTTAAAAACAGTTTTAAAAAGTTTGTTTATAAACAAACAAAATGGCCACCAAAACAGGAAGTAGGTTGATGTACAGTATGTCCACACATAGAAAATACATCCATACACAAGCAGGCTGTATACAGCCTTCCTTTTGAATCTCAAGAGATCATTTGTGTGTTTCTTTCCCCCTGCAGCTTTCATCCACTGAAGTGTCAGGCTGTTTCTTCCTGCAGAGTGCAGACAGCTCTGCCCCTATGTAATTCCTCAGTATGTGAAAGCCCAGCTTGTAAAAGATAATAGAGCAGAGAGAAGCTGCCCTAATCTAAATAACATACAGCCAGTGTGCAGAGAGGGGCCTGGAGCGGGGAGATGCATAGCAGAACTACAACACTGAAGAACTTGGCAGCTTTCCAGACACAGGGTGACAAGTCCGACAGGGGAAAGATAAGCTGATTTATTACAGAGATGGTAATAGTAGAAAGTGCTGCAGTAAGCCAGAGCACATTAGAATAGGTATAGGAACTTGTAGGATGGTAGAAAACAGGATTACATTTTTGTTACGGAGTCTCTTTAACAGGAAAAATCCAGCTGTTTGTAAAGACGCATTGAGGCGCCTCACTTTTTTCACATTGAGTCTCTTTGCAGACACGGACTGCAGTAAGTGTAGTCTGCCTTCTTAAAACAGAAGTTATTTGCGATAATTCAGCGGGGTTTTGAACAATATACTTTTTTAAATGTTATTTGATTTTTTTCTGCTGTGACATGTCACAGTACGATCCTCCTCTCTCTCCAGCTCCCCCTCTAACCTCTGCTGTACTTAGTCTTTTCGATGAGGGGCTAGGAGGAAGTGTAAGTACTTCCTCCTCTCTGCCCATCCTTAGCTCTGCCCCTGCAATCTCAGCATACAGTCCCGATCTGAGTACCGCACACATCATGCAGGTGAGCAGCGCTGTGTGTGGGCTTGTGATAATTGAGGTCAGAACAATAGTGTGTTATTACACTACCATTCTGACCTAAATTATCAGTGGCCCGCACTGTGCAGCTCCCCTGCGCGCTTTGTGCGCTACTCAGACCGGGAACTGTAAGCGGCAAGTGCAGGGGTGGAGCTAAGGACGGGCAGAGAGGAGGAAGAACTGACACTTCCTCCCAGCCCATAATCGACGTTCTGTTCAAGTTTTCGACTAAGCAGAACGGGGGACAGGGTGGGTGCTGAAGGGGGAGCCAGGTGCTGTGAGGCATGTCACAGCACATGAAGTTAAACAGGTATAATGAGTATATCATTTTCAACCTGGTTCAGGGGTACTTTAAGTGGCTGTGGACTCCGACAATGCATCACTACTGTACAGTATATGCAAATTACGTCTTTATGCCCCTGAAGCCAGGCTTTCATCCATTAAAGCTGTGTTCCCCAGCTACAGTACTATGAGGGCACTCAGCATGTCTGCCACATCCCCCACATGCGTGAGAGGTGACTCGCTGGCCGTCTGAAGTGCCCACTGATTCTCTCATTTCCTCTGCAGAGGAGTGCGAAAACGTTAACAGCAGAAGACTCAATGGCCCTGACGTTCGAGTGATGATGTCCTCTCTCCTCTGCAGCGCACCCAGCGTCCTCTCCATGGTAACAGCAATGTCATGTGACAAGAGCCTCCGCTGTTACCAAGAAGAGGACGCTGGGAGTGCTGCAGAGAGATGATGTCATTGCTGGAACATTGGAGCCAGTGAGTCTTCTGCTGTTAAATCTGGCTATGTAAAGGAGGGCACATCTGGCTATCTAAAAGGGGGAAGGGGCATTATTGGCTGTCTATAAGGGGGCACACTGACTATCTAAACAGGGAATGAGGCACATCTAAATACAATTTGTATATTTTGCGTCTAAATACAATTTGTATATTTTGCGCCACCCATCATGACCACACCCACATTCTAACACGTGGCCACACCAATTTTTTGCGTGGGGGTTGCAAAAACTGTTTTGTCCCCGTGCGCTGAAAACACTAGCTACACCTCTGTACATCTAGAACCGCTGGTGTATAGCAAGCCTATAGCTTATAAAATTTCCTACTAGTTTTGGGTTACCCCAAGGTGCTTCAGCATTCTGTTAGACTGCAGTAACAAACTGACAGTTTCTAATCATTTCTCAGTCTAGCTAAGTATAAAAGTGTCTGAGTGTCTTTAATGCGGCACAGTTTACTTAACAGGAGCTGGGATTGTTTCACAACTAGGAAATGGAAATGTTTTAGGATGCTTGACATGAATAGCTGCAGTGTATGCGGTTTGATTTTTAATGTTGAAGTGTTGTGACAGATCTTGTTTTAATGTATTCTAATTATACGGGTAATGTTTCAGATAGCTGCAGTGTCACATGAACATGAATACCTTTCATAGGTGTCATCTTGCTCGCATTTCCTCGTCACATTCCGCACACATCTTCCCCTCAGTGTCTGGGGAGGTTTCAGCATAACACAATTTATATGCTTTTATGCAGACTACAAATTTTAAAGCTCTAGTTCAGACATATTTTACAGAATTGGATTTCAAATGATATTGTCTTTCTTGAGGTGCCAATTAGCGGTAAAATTTTTCCTTCAGCTTTGATCTTTTCATGTGATTTTTATGCTCAAATCGTATAGAAAACTTCACCGTGTGTGGCACAAATAGATGTGAAATGATTCTTTGGTTGATTGGAAAAGGAATAAACATCAATCCGAAAGTTGGATTGAAACGGAATGCAAAACCTTCTTAAATTGATTGTTAATGGAAAAAAATAAATTATTGCCTTCAGGTTTTGATCGTTGAAATTGCATCGAAAGATCGAATCTGAAGAAAAAATTGTACCGTTAATGGGCACCTTAATATATCAAGCTCTAAAGATCAGGCTGCTCGCAGTCTATACTGACACACCACTGACGGCCTAGTACCTCCTCAGACTGGCCCCATTTCCTGTTTTCCCTCAGTGAGCTTTTCACCTTTCCCCAGAGGTGATATGTGTGAGATTTGTGTGATGAGGTGAGCTTTACCAAAGCAGTGTGGGAAATGTAGGCACCCACAGTACTTGGAAACTTGGCAGCCCCACAGAGCACAATAGTAATTGTGGCTATAGCGGTAGTCCGAATGGCCTGCGGTGGAGATATCTGCGACGTGGTAAGTTATCAGATATGAGCCTGATAGTGTAATGGTTAAGGGCTTTGCGTCCGACACAGGGGTTGGAATCCCGTCTATTACTGTTCAACCCCCCCCCCCCTATTTAGTGAGGAGACCTTGGGCAAGACTCCTTAACACTGCTACGGCTTATAGAGCGTGTCCTAGTGGCTGTAGCTCTGGTGCTTTGAGTTTGCCAGGAGAAAAGTGCAATATAAATGTTCTGCATCTTAGATAATGGTAGGGTATTATTATTGTTATTAACGTTCATCCTATACTATAAAATGCAAGTGTCCCTGTGTCATCAACTGAATGGTTGTGTGTCCCTGGCTTTTTTGTACTGAGCATGTGCGCAGCCAGGGCAGTTATCTGGCAGTTTGCTGTGTGTGGTTCACAGAGGTTCTCATTGCATTGTGGGAAATAACAGCTTTTTCCAACTGCCGAGCAAGCAGCTCCCTGTGTGCATATACTTCAGACAGTGGTGGGGAACGAGCAAGCGGGACGCATATGTGCGTGCATTGTGGGGGGTAGTGGCTGTGACCTAGCGCCAGTTTAACGGGCGGGCCTTTTTACTAGTTTTATTTATGAAGCGCTAACATATTGCGCAGCGCTAGACAATAAATACATACAGTGATGCAATAGATGCCAGGTGTAACAAAGTTGTACAACATTGGACAAAGCTGTACAGGATTCATGATCATGCAATTTTGGGCTGGTTAGTTAGGCCCAGTAATACGAGTATAAGGGGGGTTATAGGAAAGGAGCATGCGATCATGTAGAATACACTAAGAAACAGTGGACTCTGCCAAAGGCTTACACTCCAGTGTAGCGTATTTAGGCTTAGTGAAGGGGGGGGGGGTGTAAGTGTTTGGCATAGATAGCGGAAGGTTAGTGTTAGCAGTAGGCGGGGGGGGGGGTAGTCCTGGGGTTCACTAGAGATCGTAAAAATGTTGCTGCTAAAAACAGCGCGATTTCTGGGGCAGTTCAAATGATAACATTTTTGGCCCCTGCATTCCCTGATTGAAACTGCTTCCAAAATGCTGCAAATGGTGGTAGTGGAATCGTGGCCATAGGCTATTATTAGCCTAGCCCTTTGGGAGTCGCCATTGATTTCTCCAAAGTGCATACATGGATGAAAACTCTCCAGTGAGCCCAGGCCTAACTGTGAGTGGAAGGTTAGGTAAAGCGTAAAATTACCGATATTCTATTATCGTAATTATCCAGCGCCCAATAATACCATATCGGGAGAGTTTTGTTTATCATTGCATTCTATGAAGTGGCTTTATTTAGGAGAAAAGTGCATAAACTAGGGCTTTAAGTGCCAGAAATGTTATCATACTTTATAAAGATATAATGTACATTTACTCTGTTATCTATTCCAGGGACTTGAAAATTATTATCATGCACTCCGAAACAAGCTGGCTGCATCAGGCCTCTTGGAAGAAGATCCAGGTATACAATGGAGTTTAATTTCATCCCATGTATCTTGTGAATTATACCAATTCATAGGGTTAACTGGCTAATGCAAAAGTCGCATATGGACATTAGTAATTGCCCAATGCTGTGGTTGGGTTGGGATATTCGGTTATGTCTGTACAAACACACTCTGACCTACTGTCCAGTCATAAAGCCATTCCAGCCCCCTTAAAGTACCCCTGACTTGATCCCCCCCCCATACTATTAATATTGTTATATTACTGGTAACCGCACACAACACCATCCTCTCCCCTCCAGTGCCCCCCTTTCTGCCATTGATTATGGGTGGGGAGGAAGTGGCAGTTCTTCCTCCCCTCTGCCTGTTCTTAACTCCACCCCCTCCACTTTAGTTCCAGATATGATTCACTGCACACAACACGTAGGGGAGCTGCACTGTGCGCGGGCTTGTGGTAAATGAGGTCGTCGGAAGAATATCCAACCTCAGTTACCACAAGCCCACACACAGCGCAGCTACCTTGCGCGCTGTGTACAGTGAATCCTATCTGGAGCTAAAGCGGTGAGTGGAGGTGGCAGAATTATGGACGGCAGAAGGTAGGATAACTGCCATTTCCTCCCCGCCCATCTTCGACGGTTTGCTCAGTTAAAGATTACGACGGAGTGAACAGGGGCCACAGGGGGCGCATAGTCACAGCACCAATAATAAAACCTTATTAAAAGTTTAATGGGGAGGGGGGTACCAGGTCAGGAGTACTTTAAATACACTTGCATGCACAGCCAGGCAGAGAATGCATGTTCAGAACTCTTAACTACATTTGTATGTAAAATATGTTGGCCTTCTAAATAACAAAAGCCAACTTTTACATGTTTGGAAGCACTCTTTGGCCCATATGCAATTAAAGGAGTTCTGTGGGGGGATTCTTATGAGAAAAACAGACACTTACCTTGGGCTTCTATCAGCCCCCTGCAGCGGTAATGTCCCACGCCGATCTCCTCCCATCTGCCGTTCTCCGCCGCCGGCCCCGGTCTAGCGCGGCATGGGATCCAACTGCGGCTGCGCTACAGTGGTCGCGCACCCGCTCGCTTCCGCCTGCGTCATCGGAAGCTTACTGCACAAGCGCAGTACAAGAAACCGTTGTACTGCGCCTGCGCAGTAAGCCTCGGGCGATGTGAGCGGAGGTGCGGCAGCGCGCATTATTCGTCTGTGTGACAGACGAATAATAGCCCGGTGCCGGCTGCGGGGAACGGCGGATGGGAGCAGGACGGCGTGGGACATTACCGCTGAAGGGGGCTGATAGAAGCCCCAGGTAAGTGGCAGTTTTTCTCCTCAGAAACCCCCACAGAACCCCTTTAACTTTTTCTCCTGAGTTTTCCCTCAGGTGATATTTTCACAACGTGTCATAAATTAGCCTTTTGAGCCAAAACAAGCAAGAAAATACTCAAAATAAATTTAATAGAACTTTTTTTACCAACTTTTGGGTACATTTCCAATTCTAAAATGCTGAAAAGTTCATTCAAAGAGAAGATGAAAATTATCTCCAAGGAGATAACTCAGGTGAAAAAGTTAATTGCATATGGCCCTTTGAGTTTGAGTTAGCTAGATGGGGACCTCTGATTTAAGGGTCGTACACATGCTTGACGTCCAACTTGTTTGTGCACGCCGCTCCCTGCATGATGTCACGCACGTGCTGCTCCATCATTTCAAACACCCAGCAACCCACACATACAGTCCTGGCCAAAAGTGTTGAGACTGTCAAAAATAATGGAAATTAGAAAAGTTGGTGCTTAAGTTTTTATAATAGCAATTTGCATATACTCCAGAATGTTATGAAGAGTGTTCAGACGAATTGCATAGTCCTTCTTTGCCATGGAAATTAACTGAATCCCAAAAAAAGCTTTCCACCGCATTTCATTGCTGTCATTAAAGGACCTCAGGTGAGAATGTTGACGAGCGTAAGGCTGGAGATTATTATGTCAGGCTAAATGGGTTAGAATGGCAGACTTGACATGTTAATAGGGAACGCATGCAGCCTTCATTGCATTGCATAAAAATGGCTTCACAGGCAAGGATATTGTGGCTACTAAGATTGCAGCTAAATCAACAATTTATAGGACCATCAAGAACTTCAAGGAAAGAGGTTAAATTCTTGTGAAGAAGGCTTCAGGGCATCCAAGAAAGGTCAAGCAAGTGCCAGGATCGTCTCCTAAAGAGGATTCAGCTGCGGGATCGGAGTGCAACCAGTGCAGAGGTTGCTCAGGAATGGCAGAAGGCAGGTGTGAGCCCATCTGCACGCACAGTGAGGCGAAGACTTTTGGAAAATGGCCTGGTGTCAAGAAGGGCAGCAAAAAAGCCACTCCTCTCCCAAAAAACATCAGGGACAGATTGATCTTCTGCAGAAAGTATAGTGAATGGACTGCTGAGGACTGGGGCAAAGTCATATTCTCAGATGAAGCCCCATTCTAATTGTTTGGGGCATCTGGAAAAAGGCTTGTCAGGAGAAGAAAAGGTAAGTGCTACCATCAGTCTTGTGTCATGCCAACAGTAAAGCATCCTGAGACCATTCATGTGTGGGGTTGCTACTCATCCAAGGGAGTGTGCTCACTCACAATTTTGCCAAAAAACACAGCCATGGATAAAGAATGGTACCAAAACACCCTCCAACAGCAACGTCTTCCAACAAACCAACAACAGTTTGGTGAAGAACAATACATTTTCCAGCACGATGGAGCACCATGTCATAAGGCAAAAGTGATAACTAAGTGGCTCTGGGACCAAAACGTTGAAATTTTGGGTCCATGGTCTGGAAACTCCCCAGATCTTAATCCCATTGAGAACTTGTGGTCATTCCTCAAGAGGAGGGTGGACAAACAAAAAACTAATTCTGAGAAACTCAAAGAAGTTATTATGAAAGAATGGATTGCTATCAGTCAGGATTTGGCCCAGAAGTTGATTGAGAGCATGCCCAGTCGAATTGCAGAGGTCCTGAAAAAGAAGGGCCAATACTGCCAATACTGACTCTTTGCATAAATCTCATGTAATTGTCAATAAAAGACTTTGAAACGTATGAAGTGCTTATAATTATATACTGTATCCGTACATCACATAAACAACTGAAACAAAGATCAAAAAGCAGTTTAGCAGCAAACTTTGTGAAAACTAATATTTTTGACAGTCTCAAAACTTTTGGCCAGTACTGTACAGTAACACCCATGTCTGACGGGTGACGTGAGTCAAAGGTATGTACGTATCTTTAGGGCCTATTTCCACAAAATCTGAATATGCAGCCTATTTAGACACCAGCATGCTGTCCAAATAGCTTGCCAGTGCAAGTCTGGATGGCATGCTGCAGTTTTCTGGAGCAGAATCCGAATCCCTCTATATATATATATATATATGTATATGTATGTATACCTGTTGTAAATGTTCTGGGTTCTCCTTTAATAGACACATTTAAGATTAACTTGATCTTCTGTTAGTAAATATATTTGATATTCGCACCGAGTTCAACTTTGGTCTACTATGAAAAAAAAGAGTACTGAACTAAATAAAGAACAGCTGTTGAATAAGAGCATGAACAACATTAAAAGTAAGAGCCTGGCCGCTACGAGTGCATTTAGATTGTGTTTGCGGCAACATGTTTTGCCTGAAGGCTTCTTCAGACTTACCAACAAGGTTATTTACATATAAATATTCAGGGCTCATGACCTGGGAGCTTTTAAATAGATTAGTTATGTTCTCTTAAACACAGGTTCAGCCAACAAATCTGCTCTGCCAAATGCTGTTTCACCTTAGAATTAAGATTAAGTGGAACCAACACAGATTGCACATTGTAATTATTATAATAAAATGCAAGCAAGGGAGCAAAGAAAATGTAACTTAATAGTGTGTAATAGAACTTTTAAATCCATTAACACTAACTAGCTTGAATTTTTATAGTATGTTAATTTATGTGCACATGAAATATTGTCGTTTAATGGCTGATTGTTTGACCAGGACTACAACTTGATTATTCCTGGGTCTGCTAAATTAAATTACCAGGGCAACTCAAATCAGTGGTAAGGCCATAACTTGAATATGGAATTCATATGGAATTCAGGTCTGCGTCCCACCCTTTATGAAGTACATAGGCTATATGGCGAGGGTGAATAAGTTGGCGAGTTGAGTAAAAGGGAGATGCACACAACCCGAGATGAGACATATGAAGACTGCAATGTTTATTTCCATATATATATATATATATATATATATATATATATATATATATATATATATATATATATATATATATATATATATATATATATATATATATATATATATATATATATATATATATATATATATATATATATATATATATATATATATATATATATGTATGTATGTATGTATGTATGTATGTGTGTGTGTGTGTGTGTGTGTGTGTGTATGTATGTATGTACAATGTACATTGTGATAAAGTTCATTCTTTTCTGTAATGTACTAATAAACATTAGACTTTCATATATTTTAGATTCATTACACACAACTGAAGTAGTTCAAGCCTTTTATTGTTTTCTTATTGATGATTTTGGCATACAGCTCATGAAAACACAAAATTCCTATCTCAAAAAATTAGCATATTTCATCCGACCAATAAAAGAAGTGTTTTAAAACAAAAAAAAGTCAACCTTCAAATAATTATGTTCAGTTATGCACTCAATACTTGGACGGGAATCCTTTTGCAGAAATGACTGCTTCAGTGCGGCGTGGCATGGAGGCAATCAGCCTGTGGCACTGCTCAGGTGTTATGGAGGCCCAGGATGCTTCGATAGCGGCCTTAAGCTCATCCAGAGTGTTGGGTCTTGCGTCTCTCAACTTTCTCTTCACAATATCCCACAGATTCTCTATGGGGTTCAGGTCAGGAGAGTTGGCAGGCCAATTAAGCACAGTAATACCATGGTCAGTAAACCATTTACCAGCGGTTTTGGCACTGTGAGCAGGTGCCAGGTCGTGCTGAAAAATGAAATCTTCATCTCCATAAAGCTTTTCAGCAGATGGAAGCATGAAGTGCTCCAAAATCTCCTGATAGCTAGCTGCATTGACCCTGCCCTTGATAAAACACAGTGGACCAACACCAGCAGCTGACATGGCACCCCAGACCATCACTGACCGTGGGTACCTGACACTGGACTTCAGGCATTTTGGCATTTCCTTCTCCCCAGTCTTCCTCTAGACTCTGGCACCTTGATTTCCGAATGTCATGCAAAAGTTGCTTTCATCCGAAAAAAGTACTTTGGACCACTGAGCAACAGTCCAGTGCTGCTTCTCTGTAGCCCAGGTCAGGCGCTTTCTGGTTCAAAAGTGGCTTGACCTGGGGAATGCGGCACCTGTAGCCTATTTCCTGCACACGCCTGTACACGGTGGCTCTGGATGTTTCTACTCCAGACTCAGTCCACTGCTTCTGCAGGTCCCCCAAGGTCTGGAATCTGTCCTTCTCCACAATCTTCCTCAGGGTCCGGTCACCTCTTTTCGTTGTGCAGCATTTTTTGCCACACTTTTTCCTTCCCACAGACTTCCCACTGAGGTGCCTTGATACAGCACTCTGGGAACAGCCTATTCATTCAGAAATTTCTTTCTGTGTCTTACCCTCTTGCTTGAGGGTGTCAATGATGGCCTTCTGGACAGCAGTCAGGTCGGCAGTCTGACCCATGATTGCGGTTTTGAGTAATGAACCAGGCTGGGAGTTTTTAAAAGCCTCAGGAATCTTTTGCAGGTATTTAGAATTAATTAGTTAGTTCAGATGATTAGGTTAATAGCTCGTTAAGAGAACCTTTTCATGATATGCTAATTTTTTGAGATAGGAATTTTGGGTTTTCATGAGCTGTATGCCAAAATCATCAATATTAAAACAATAAAAGGCTTGAACTTCTTCAGTTGTGTGTAATGAATCTAAAATATATGAAAGTCTAATGTTTATCAGTACATTACAGAAAATAATGAACTTTATCACAATATGCAATTTTTTTTGAGAAGGTCCTGTATATATAACAGTTGCCTGCCGTACTTCTGATCTTTCTGGCCAGTAGGGTCTGAATCACACCTGAGACAAGCATGCAGCTACTCCAGTCAGACTTAGAGTCATGCAAAGAATCCTAAATCAATTCTCTATTTGTATGTATCAAATAAGTAAAAAGGATGCTAAACAGGCAATTAAACAGCTCAAGCTCAATTTTGGTTTTTGGTTTTTTGCCATCCGAATCGTACGGCTGCCGGACAAAGGAAGTTGCAGGGCAAGCCAGCCTTTTTTTTTCCTTCATGTTCCTCCCTTTCATTAGTTGCCTAATTAATGCCTAATTCAGCTTGATTGGCTGTTTCCTCCATCCCTCCCGCTTTCCCCGCCTGTCCCCTAGGAGATCCTGTTCTTCACTATGCCGGTGTTGTCTGTTCGTGACACAATACTGACTGGATCCTGCAGGCTGCTAGGGCGCAGAGAGGGGGGCCAGCACCTCTCCTGTGTCCCTGCCCCCCCCCTCCTGTAAGTGTGCCATTGTCCACTGCATTTAACCCCCCCCCCCCCTCCCCGTGTTGCCACTCCTCGCATTACAGAATACAGCGGGGAGGAATAGAGGCAGCGCACAGACTCTCCTCATACTGGTTCCAGGCACTGGAGCTCCCGTCTGTACCCTCTGCACTACCACCACCCTGTACGGCAGCAGTGCCGAGATTATAGACGGAAACTCCAGCGCCTGGAACCAGGACGAGGTGAGTCTGTGTGTGCTGCCTTTATTCCTCCCCGCTGCGCTCTGTAATGCTGCGGGGAGGAGTAAGGGAGGAAATTACATCAGGATTTGGCTTCAACCAGAGAGATCCAAGATGGAAACCTTCGGTAACAGAGTTCTCTTCGTTTACTGTATAAAATTCACTGAAATCAAAACGTGGACAGTGCAATACAAATGTAAGTAGAGCAATTATTTATCTACTTATATATGTTTTTGTTCCTGACTTAGCATTGCTGACAGCTCCTCTTTAAGTCAGACACATGTGATGTGCATGCTTAAAGTGAACCTTAAGTCAAAAATAAAAAATTAGTTTTACTCACCTGGGGCTTCCCTCAGCCCCCTGCAGCTGATCTGTGCCCACGTAGAGTCGCTCTGATGCTCCTGGACCCGCCGGCGGCTATTTCCGGATTCGCCGTCACCGGCCGTCAGGCTGGGAACGCGAGTGATTATTCGCGTTCCCAGCTACAGTAGCACCCCCTATACTTCTATTGCGGCCTTCCTTGCATCCCCGTGCTGTCCCCCGGTAGCCCTGGGATCAGTGAACGGGAACATGGTTCCCGATCACCGATCCGTGTCCCCAGCAGAAAAAACGAAGCGCTCTTACAAGAGGCTTCAATCTTTCTGCCCGTAAAATTTTCTGCGTCCCCCTTGTGCTTCCGGTTAACGAGAAGCACAAGGAGGGAAAAAAACTCAAGGTGGCCGTCTTGTGGCCAAATAGTAAAACTACATCTACATATTTTTTACTTTACAATTTACACATATAATAACATTAAAAATTAACTGTTTATTTCCCACACCAAAATATTACCCAAATAATTTTTAATGGAAAAAAAAAATTGCAAAAAAAAAAGTTACCTAAGGGTCTGAACTTTTTAAATATGCATTTGAAGGGGGTATACTACGAAAACATTTTAAATTATAAGCTTGTAAATAGTGATGGACGCAAAACGGAAAAAATGCACCTTTATTTCCAAATAAAATATTGGCGCCATACATTGTGATAGGGACAAAATTTAAATGGTGTCATAACCGAGACAAACGGGCAAATAAAATACATAGGTTTTAATTATGTTAGTGTGGATTCTTTTAAAGCTATAATGGCCGAAAACTGAGAAATAATGAATTTTTTCCATTTTTTTTTTAATCCTGTTAAAATGCATTTATAAAAAAATAATTCTTAGCAAAATGTACCACCCAAAGAAAGCCTAATTTGTGGCGGACAAAACAAAATATAGATCAATAAATTGTGATAAGTAGTGATAATGTTATTAGCGAATGAATGGGAGGTGAAAATTGCTCTGATGCATAAGGTGAAAAATCCCTGCAGGCTAAAATGGTTAAAGAGGAACTGTCGCAAAAATCTTGAAATTGAAAACACATACAAATAAGAAGTACATTTCTTCCTCAGTAAAATGAGCCATAAATGACTTCTCTCCTATGTTGCTGTCACTTACAGCAGGTAGTAGAAATCTCACATTACTGACATGTTTTGGGTTAGTCCATCTCTCCATAAGGGGATTCTCAGCATGGCCTTTATCCTTTACAAAGACATTCCTTGAAAATGATTAATACAGAGATGCTGGCCAGCCTCCCTGCTCGCTGCACACTATTTAGGCAGTTGGACGGAGCAACTGCCATTCACTAAGTGCTTTTAAAAATAAATAAAAACTCTGAGAACTCCCCTATGAGAAGATGGGCTAGTCCAAAATCTGTCGATAATGTCAGATTTCTACTACCTACTGTAAGTCACAGCAACCTAGGAGAAAAGTCATTTATGGCTTATTTTACTCTGGGAGAAATGTACTTCTTATTTGTATGTGTTTTAAATTTTAAGATTTTCGCGACAGTTCCTCTTTAATGATCTATGTGAACAATGGGATTTACATCGCTGTGGGTGAGTAGATCTGCCCGGCGGATCGGTCGGGGGTCGCTGGCTGCTGTACACATGCTTGATTATCAGCTGAGGTGGTCATTATCATTTGCCTCAGGTGACTTCCCAAACTACCAACTACCAAATTACATGAGTTAGAGTTACTAGATAAGGTCCAGAACACTCTGAATCCATCATTAAAGGTAGAGAGGTGCTGCATGATCCTTAATTAGAGATCAGTGAGTATAGAGATGATTTCTTTTATTTTTTGTTCATCTGATTTTCATCATTTTTTGTTTCTGTTCATTGCTGACTCTGTTTATATATCTTGCAATGGTGCCACCCATACTCTCCACCACGGATGATTTTCAGAATATGTTGAAATTTCTAATGACACTATTTTATGTATATATTGCTTTTTCTTTTCATTTTGAGGGGGAAAAAAGTTAAAAATTAGGTTTATGCAGAATTTATATTCAGCTGTATAATTGTTTTTCATGCTCTTGTCCACAGATATTGCAATGCTACCTACAGACAAAGGTTGAAACTGAAGCCACCTGAGCTCTGGTCCTTGGGATTCTAGCTAATTGGAGGGATCTGCCTGCAGTCCACTAACCATTTCTCCAGTACATTATATTTTGGACAACCCCAATAAAAAAGCCAGCCAGGTCTCCCCTTATTCATGACCCTCATTAACACGTAGGTAAAGTGTACCCATTGCCAAATGGAGTATGAAATACAGCAAGAACATAGTGCAAGTCGTACACAAGGCACGTTTTGATGAATTGCTGATAGTGTTATTTATCTAGAAGGTCAAAGGTGGGATTAAGGCCTCCTCACCTCTCTGGTTTCTACAGATTTGTTCTCGAAATGCAAAGAACAAAAACTAAAGCTAAATTATGAACCTGACAAATGGCTCATAACATGCCAGTAATTGTCTACTTTATACTTCTATCTGTATTAGGAGATGAGGCCATCGGGTAATGATAGTTAACACCTTACGGTGTTTAGCCTATTGCTCTCAAAAAAAACAAACATTAATGCAGGTTGCCAAAAACACTACTGAGCTAGCAATGCACGCTTGAAGCAGACACCAGTAAAACAAATAATATTTTGGGCCAGTAATAAGGTTGCCTGTGTGTCTGCCTCAGTATTTGCACTAACAGTGCTAAAATGTTTATATATGTATACAGCCCACCCCCACTCTCTCCCTGCACGCATGGACCAGAGCTTCACAGACTCAACAGCTTGACAGCGATTGCCATGTTCTCTGGCTAAACTGCCACCTTCACCAGACTGCCAGATCGCTCCTCTGAAAGCTGTCCTAAAACTTCCTGCATGACCAAAGTGTTGGAGAGTGGGAAGCTTGCATCTCCTCTGTAATGGAAGGTGCTCTGTGCTGGTCTTTACAGCAAATCAGTATTCTGTGCCAATCACTGATGGATTAATGCTGCTCTACATAAGACTTCCTTGCAAGAGATCGCCGGCCAACCATGCATCATCACAAGGATCCTTGTACTTCACTCAGACAATCAGTCAACACTGGTGCCAGCATGAAGATACAGCATGTTCAGACAGTAACCCGCAAGCCTGTAATCACTACATTGCTTTGTATCGAAAAGCCAGATCATCTAATCGTTAAGCACCAGCTCTAATGAACAAAGTTTCATTAACGTTCTTTATTTCCAGGCACTGAGATCTCCACCAGCTTCCTCTTCCACTCATCATCACCAGCCAGTTATGCATTCAGTAGTGCCAATGCCTTTCTATGCCAATGCTCTGTAGACAGCTCATACAGCTGGCTGTGTTCTTCCTTCCCTAACACTGACACTGCTGGATTAGGAGATCAGGAAGCAGTCTAGGGACGCGCCTTTGCACTTTTAGGACAGGTTATTCACAGCTTTTTTTTTTTTTTTTAATATAAAAAAAAAAAAAGCTGTGTTTCCCATTAAAGGGAGTTTTCTGCATCCTTTTCTGTATGTATTTGTATTTAAAAAAAGAAAAAAAATTCCAGATATATACCTACTGTACATGAGTAATTTACTCTTAACATTGGCTTAAAAACAAGATTTGGGAGTATTATTTTCAAGTAAGGCCATATTAACATTCATTATTATTTTTTGTTTATGTTTAGTGATTGTGGATGGGTGTGTAAACTATATCATTATCCAAATGTATGTTTGTGACTTTAGTTATTTTATGAACTATAGCGCCTACATTTTCATGACTCTGGTTTGGAATATTTCTTGGATGATCTCACTCGGAGTATGTGGAATGGGGGGAGTATGGGCAATATGAATATTCTGACATTAAACAAGCTTATAGAATCATGACTTCTGTTTACTTCCTGTCTCTTTTCTGTCTTGCCTGCTTATGTTAAGAAGCAAAAAAAAAAAAAAGCAAATTGTGGATTAACAACATTGAAGGCACTGGCAGTAAACATTTTTATAAAGTGCATCTTTATCTAGAAAACAACAATTAAAGACCCACCACTTAGGCCGAGTTCACACTTAAAGAGGAACTCCAGTGAAAATAATGTAATAAAAAAAGTGCTTCATTTTTACAATAATTATGTATAAATGATTTAGTCAGTGTTTGTCCATTGTAAAATCTTTTAAATCCCTGATTTACATTCTGACATTTATTACATGGTGCCATTTTTACTGTTGGCAGGTGATGTAGCTGCTGCTTGCTTTTTTTGGCAGTTGGAAACCGCTGTGAACAGCTATTTACCACAATGCACCAAGGTTCACAGACAGGAAACTGCCAACAGTATTTCTTTGTGGGAGGGGTTTCACCACTATCAGCTATACTGCGCCCCCTGATGGTCTGTTTGTGAAAAGGAATAGATTTCTCATATAAAAGGGGGTAATAGCTACTGATTGGGATAAAGTTTAATTCTTGGTCGGAGTTTCTCTTTAAAGTGAACCTGAGCTGAGTAAAATTTATTTAAAATAAAAATGTGAGGTACCTGCCAATGAATATGACATACTGTATATACTCGAGTATAAGCTGACCCGAGTATAAGTCGACCCCCAACTTTTACCATTAAAAACATATTATTTAATGTATCGAGTATAAGCCTGGGGTAGGAAATGCTACAGGTATAAATATTTCCCACTGTACAGCCAGTCAGGAGAACCTTAATACATGTAACTAGCCTGTGCTAACACTTCCAGTTACTTGAATTGTTGACACAATGTGCCTTTACTAGGGCAATTAGAAAAGGATTTAATCAATACATTTCTCAGTCATGTTGAAATGGAAGGACAGTGAAAGTGGTTGCTATAGGCTACTACATACTTCCACACAACACTTTTTGCAGTACTTAGCTTCTACAGTCCCACTGAAGTGTTAAGGATAGCAATTAAGCTGTTGGACATGACAATTCAGAATGTTGGACATGACAATTCAGACCCCCTGCAGGCAAATTACAGGCAAGCAGAGGTCAAGTGGACAGCATGTGCCTGCCAGCATTGTGTGTGAGCTCATGCTGGGCAGACTGGCTGCATTACTGTGTAACCAGGGTTGTGACATCTGTCCAGTGAGGTGTATATATATAGTGTGTGTGAGGGATTATGATGGGCTGAATTTCTGTGTCACCCACCCTAACAAGTTTTGGCAGAGCGGTGCGTGCATTTGGTATTGGTGGCCCTGCACATTGCCAGAGCGGAGCAGTGTGTGCGTTTATTTTTGGCTGCCTTCCCCCGCCAGAGGAGAGGGGTGTGTGTATGTATTCGGGCTCCTCCCGCCGACATATGCAGGGCAATAATTGCGTTCACTCACCGGCCCATGGCGCCAGCAGCCTTAGCTTGCCTGTGACAGGTCCTATCTCTATGACGTCCTTGCAGCGCTGTACATATTACGAGGCATCGCTAGTAGGAGTAATAGAAATGAGAAGGCCAAACTAAACCTGGAAGTGGCGCGAACTGGCGAGCGAACAGTTTGTATCGCCCTGCATATGCCAGCAGGAGAAGCCCAAGCATATGCGGCTAGCTCAGGTGGGGAAGGGGGGCCACCAAAATGCGCTCACTGCTCTGCTGAAGCGGGGGCAGCAGGCACTCAAAGCCAAATGTGCACACCGCTCTGCTCTGGCGGGGGCAGCCAAAACCGAATGCTGTTGTATGGGTGGATACAGAAATCCACATCCATAATCCCGCATGTTCTAATACCACACATTTATGGTGGAGAGGTCAATCCGGGGGGCACAGATGTTACTGCACTAATCTGCACGTATAGTAGAAGCACTGTTTACTCTTCATGGTTGTGACTCGAGTATAGGCCGAGACCCCCACTTTTGGGCCACTTTTTTGGTCCCAAAAACTCGACTTATACTTGAGTATATAAGGTACTTAATTGGCCATCAGTTCTTTTCAGAAGCTCACTATTTTCTTCTTATGATTCCTTCCAGTTCTGCCAAGTTATATATCATATATATATTTCAGTTATAACTGAAAAGACAACTGATGAGCAAGCTAATGTTCATGTTTCCCTATGGCTCACATGGGCGATATTACAGTTGTACAGTGTGCTGACTAGGAAGCGGTTATGGGGTAATGGCCATTTTTAAAATGGAGAACTGAGAATTCCATCGATAACAGTTGACAAATAGGACACAGGAGAGGAAAAAGCGATTGATTAGTAGACTTCATGGGAGATAAGTATGACCTGTGTATGTTTATTTTGACTTTTCAGTTCAGGTTTGCTTTAACTGAAAATCGTCCAATTTTCCACATTGGAGACCATTGGATAAACCAATATGTTGATGGATTCTATGTTAAATGTTGGATCAACTCATACATATTCATTGTCAATGTTGTGGTGATGGAAACAAAGTTGTGCGGTACACAGTAATCAGGGGCGTAGCAATAGGGGTTGCAGAGGTAGCCACCGCATCGGGGCCCTTGGGACAGAGGGGCCCCAAAGGGCCCTCACTCAACTACAGTATTAGCTCTCTATTGGTCCTGTGCTCATAATAATGACTTCTACAGATGCTTTGAATAGTGGTAATCATTAACAAACTGTTCCCCATCCCCTTCTTGCACCTCAAACACTGTAGTTGCCATTGGCAGGTTTTGGTGCGCTGTATCAATTGTTATGTATAGAGTGCTTGGGGGGGCCCCATTATAAAACTTGCATCTGGGTCCACAGCTCCTTAGCTACGCCACTGACAGTAATTCCAGATAATTCAGCTATGACATATCTGATGCAGAGGAACAGACAGACAATCTGAGAGGTTCATGCCATGACTGCTGTCACCATTCACAACAGGAATCTGATACAGCGTAAATCCAGTCTTACTTGCAACATATGTCACCTAAAATGATCATGCAAAATAATATTGGCTACCTTTTCCAAGTGTGTAGAGATCACTTCCAACACACTGATAACAACTGAGCATGCTGGAAAACCATATCTGTATAACCCTACCTTGTATGCACAAAGAAGTAATAAGTCAACATTTAGCCATTTCTGCTTCCAGGACAAAGGTGGCAGTGAATCATTCCACTTCTGTGTACAGTATGGATATCACCAGTAAGATGGCTGTCCCATACCAGCAAATAAACTGCAGAAAGCAGCTATGAGAAAGAAGTAACAGTGGAAACAGAACAGGTTATTAGATGTCTGGTACTGCAAGATGCAGATAGTGCCAAATGTATTTGAAGTATCTATAAAGTAAGAGTTTGCCTAAAATGCAAATTTTAGATTATTTTTTTATTTTAATTTTGGATAGTAATGTAAGGGGTTATAACTTTTCTTGCATTTTTATTGCTGTCCTGTGTTCCATACAATATTTTCTATAAGTTCCTGTCTAGAGTCTAGACAGGAAGTAGAAAATTATCCAAAATTGCAAGAAGCATTTTAGTTAGGACTATCAGACTTTAAGCCACTAACCTCCATAGAGGTTCCACAAACAGGAAGTCCAGCAGGGACCCAGATAGTAATTTAACCCCAAAAAGAAAAATTTAAAGACAATGAATTAATAATGATGGTACCTTTACTGGCAGATAAAACAATGTCATATTGGCTTAGTGAGAAAACACCTTTATTTCAAGAATGGCACAATAATATGGATCACTTTATGCAAAACAAAAAAAACACGATATTGTGAGATATTCCAAGAAAGACATTGTTTCCATCGTTATATGACCACTAAGTAAACCACTAAGAACGTTTGGGCAACCTTTTTAATTGTCTTGATTTTCCTGTATAAATCGTTGGTTGTTATGATAAAAAAATGTCAGTTAAAGAGAAGAGGTGGGTTTGAAGAATGTTATCTGCATACAGAGGCTGGATCTGCCTATACAGCCCAGACTCTGTTGCTATCCCAAACCCCCCTAAGGTCCCCCTGCACTCTGCAATCCCCCATAAATCACAGCCGTGCTGCGAGGCTGTGTTTACATCTGTAGTGTCAGTCTCGGCTGCTCCCCCGCCTCCTGCATAGCTCCGGTCCCTGCCCCCATCCCTTCCCTCCAATCAGCAGGGAGGGAAGGGATGCAGGTGGGGACTGGAGTACTGCAGGAGGCGGGGAGAGCAGCAGACTGACACTATAGAGATAAACACAGCCAGCTCTGACAAGCTGTTTGTCAGCAGCGTGGCTGTGATTTATGGGGGATTGCAGAGTGCAGGGGGACCTTAGGGGGGTTTAGGATAGCAACAGAGGCTGGGCTGTATAGGCAGATCCAGCCTCTGTATGCAGATAACATTCTTCAAACCCACCTCGGGTTCTCTTTAAATATCATATAGGAGACACACACAGTGATATTTGAGAAGTGAACTGTTTATTGGATTTACAGAACCTGTGCAGTATTTGTTCAAACAAAATTAGGCAGGTGCATAAATGTGGGCACTGTTGTCATTTTATTGATTCTAAAAATTTTAGAACAAATTATTGGAACTCAAATTGGCTTGGTAAGCTCAGTGACCCCTGACCTACATACACAGGTGAATCCAATTATGAGAACGAGTATTTAAGGGTGTCAATTGTAAGTTTCCCTCCTCTTTTAATTTACTCAGAAGAGTAGTAACATGGGGGTCTCAAAACAACTCTCAAATGACCTGAAGACAAAGATTGTTCACCATCATGGTTTAGAGGAAGGATAGAGAAAGCTGTCTCAGAGATTTCAGCTGTCTGTTTCCACAGTTAGGAACATATTGAGGAAATGGAAGACCACAGGCTCAGTTTAAGTTAAGGCTCGAAGTGGCAGACCAAGAAAAATCTCGGATAGAGAGAAGCGACAAATGGTTTGAACAGTTAGTCAATCCATAGACCAGCACCAAAGACCTACAACATAATTTTGCTGCAGATGGAGTCACTGTGCATCATTCAACCATTCAGTTCACTTTACACAAGGAGATGCTGTATGCGAGAGTGATGCAGAGGGAGCCTTTTCTCCTTTTCTTTTTTGCCCACAGCACAAACAGAGCTGCTTGAGGTATTTTAAAGCATATTTGGACAAGCCAGCTTTATTTTGGTATAAGGTGCTGTGGACTGATGAAACTAATATTGAGTTATTTGGGCATTACAAGGGGCATTATGCATGGAGGAAAAAGAACACAACATTCCAAGAAAACACCTGTTACCTAGAGTAAAATATGATGGTGGTTCCATCCTGCTGTGTGGTCAGTGCAGGGACTGGGAATCTTGTCAAAGTTGAGGGAGGCATGGATTCCACTCAGTATCAGCAGATTCTGGAGACCATTGTCCTGGAATCAGTGACAAAGCTGAAGCTGCGCTGGGGCTGGATCTTTCAACAAGACAACGACCCTAAACAGTGCTCAAAATCCTCTAAGGCATTCATGCAGAGGAACAAGTGCAACGTTCTGGAATGGCCATATCAGTCCCCAGACCTGAATATAATTGAAAATCCGTGGTGTGAGTTAAAGAGTTATCCATGCTTGGAAGTGATCAAACCTGAATGAACTAGAGATGTTTTGTAAAGCGGAATGGTCCAAAATACCTTCAACCAGAATCCAGACACTCATTGGAACCTACAGGAAGCGTTTAGAAGCTGTACTTTCTGCAAAAGGGGATCTACTAAATATTGATATCATTTATTTTTTGTGGTGCCCAAATGTATGCACCTGCCTTAAACAATTATTGCACAGTTTCTGTAAAATCCAATAAACTTCATTTCACTTCTCAAATATTACCTTGTTTATCTTCTATATGATATGATTTAACTGCCATTTTGTATCGTAACAACCAACAATGTATACAAGAAAATCATGACGATTAACCACTTCAGGACCAGATGCTTGCTCCACCCTAGTGACCAGGCAATTTTTTTTTTACAATCCAGGCCACTTCAGCTTTGAGGGCTCGCTGCAGGGCCGTAACATCTCAGCACACAAGTGATTCTCCCCCCCCCCCCCCCCCTTTCAGCACCAACAGAGTTTTCCATTGGTGGGCTCTGATTCCTGCTGGCATGTTTGTTTGTTTTTTAATAATACATTTTACTAATCCCAGTGATTAGCTCTCATAGAGTCCAGCTTATGAGAGCCGAACGCTCTCTGAGGCCCTGTTCGCACTGCGCACATTGCCGTCCGGATTTCGGCAACGCGTGCAGGAGTCTGACATGCACGACATCAGAAAGTGCATAGATTGCACTGTCTTATGTTCACACTGCATGCGTTCCGAACGCACGGCCATCCTCGTTTCATGATGTGAATGTGGCCTGAGTCCCCTAGGGGGACAGCCGAGTGTCACGGCTGTCCCCAGTACAGCGCTGCTGTAGATCGCAGCGCTGTACAGTGTAAATAGCGGAGCTCCATCATTCAAACAGAGATGCACACACAATCTCCTGCAAAACCCCGCCCCAGGACTCCATGCCAATTGGCGTTAGGCAGTCCTGGGGCGGCTGCCCCGTTCACGCCAATTGGCGTGCGGCGGACGGCAAGGAGTTAACAAGGTTGCCCAAACTTTCGCATCCCACTGTACATCCATATATACACACACAGACACAGTTTTTATTTTTAGTGAGATGATCAAGATTTATTCTCTTTTATAAAAGTGTGTTGTAATGTCAAAAAAAATTATTGTCTGCCATGGATAAAGGGGCAGTGAGCGCAGATTTATTTTTTTTTAGGTATCCTTTACATTCGTTTTTGATTTATTTTAAGGCCAGTGCACATAGACAGATGCTGACTAATGCTTTAACAATGGTATGAGTTCTAAAGTAATCCAATTGTTACAAGTTATACAGTAATCTGGTTGTTGGACTGGAAAGCCTTTATCACATACTTACAACTTGCAGGCAGTCATTTAAAGTAAACCTCTGGAGATATAAGTATGAAGGCAGCCATCATTATTCCCATTAACAAACAAAAAAAAGTTGCTGGTTGACCCTGACACTTATACCTTGACTGTGAGATACATTTTTGTGCGCAGACATGACCTGGTAATGTCACCAGTGTGAACGCCACCAACATGAAATGCAAAAAGTTTTCAATCAGGATGATACCATTGATTGGCTAACTAAAAATGAATAAGAATAAGCAAGCTTTCAGCCTTTCGTCGGGCTTACATCCTGTTAGTTTGCAGGCTGGTGGTACAGACAGCTATATACATGCAACATCAAAAGAGAAACCAGATTTTTTTTTCCAAGCATACTGTATATGCATGACATTGAGATGCCTTAAGTAAAACAGAGCATCTTAATGGGGTGAGAGGTTGTTAGCTGAGATAAGGATCCTTGTTTACTCCCTGCTCACAGACCTGGGAGTTGGACTGACACAGAGGTATCGTAAATTCTGAGTTCACAAGTTCAGCTATATAGGCTGAGAAAGAGTTTTTAAATATCATCAGCCTCATACCAATATAAAAAGTTTTTGTCTTTATTCAAGCCCTTGTCCACAGCTTTGAACCAATTTATACATTTTGTTTCTGCTATTAATAGATCATTTGACGTTTTGAAGCCACCCTTCAGGGCAGTGACACGAAGATCATCCATGCTGTGTCCGTTGGAAATGCGTTGCGCACATAGCACAATCCCTTTTGTATAAATGTGTGACTGGTAAATTATTCTAAATTTGTGTTTAACCTTCATGCATCTCGTAGGAGATACACAGTGCAGCAGCGCTACAGACAGGTATATTAGGAATGCTGTGGTTGGTTCACATCATTCAATGTGTGTGCACGATTACATGATTGTGATTAGGTAGCAAAAGAAGTGAATGCATTGGGCCCTGTCTGTACACTATAACCCCGTAAACCACAGTACAGTGAGCAATATTCCGTAAACACCATCTTTATCTTAAAAAATACAAGAAATTGGGTCAAATCTGAACAAAGGAAAAAAATTGATACCAAGGACCTTATTAGTGATGTTAGCTACCAGTACGAAGCTACTCGTAATTAAAGTTTAAATTAGGTAGCTCTGCCCATGGCAGAGGGCGGGTTAACTTACCTATGCTGCCACCTATAGCTGATGCATTCCACTGACGGTCCACGTAACGCCACTACTTCCTCTCTCTGGGTTTTAAATAGAGGTGTTAAGTGGACTGCAAGGTATAACCCATCAGCTATAGGCAGTGCCATAGGCAAGTTAACACCCCCCCCCCCCCCCCCATGCCACAGGGAGAGCTATCTAATTTAAATTACAAGTAGCTACGTACTCACAGCTAACATCACTAGACATTATATCCCCACTCATTTATCAGCACCTTTAAATTTGTGGATAATTGATGTTCCCAATAAATCAGCCTGGAACACTATCAATCCACTAAATAAATTAGTGGTTAAAAGAACCTCCTTTGTTTAAAAGAGAAAAAAGGCAGATTTTGCTAAATGCCTACTGGGCCAGTTCATAGTTCCTCAGCAGCTTATAGCTGCCTGCTCGTACCCAGTCTGAAACATTCTATTGAAGGCACATTTAACAAAGTAAAAAGCAGTGCTGGGCTTTGGCTTTTTATTTTCTAAACGCCACTAACACTTTTTAGAGTGTGTGTGAGTATTTATCGGAGTATGATCTACATAGACACTGGTGCATTTAATTTTTCATGTTCATGAATTTTTATTTCTATTTCTTTTTACCACAACTTAAAGGGAAGGTCCAAGCAAAAAAAAAAAATGAGTTTCACTTACCTGGGGCTTCTACCAGCCCCATGTAGCCATCCTGTGCCCTCGTAGTCACTCACTGCTGCTCCAGTCCCCCGCTGGCAGCTTTCTGACCTCGGAGGTCAGGGCCGCATTGCATACATTTTTACGCATTCCAGCTAGTGCAGGAACAAAAATGTATGCGTTGCACCACTAACGCGTAAAAATGTATATGTTAATGTTCCTGCACTAGCGGGAATGCGTAAAAATGTACGCAATGCGGCCCTGACCTCCGAGGTCAGAAAGCTGCCAGCGGGGGACTGGAGCAGCAGTGAGTGACTACGAGGGCACAGGATGGCTGCATGGGGCTGGTAGAAGCCCCAGGTAAGTTAAAGTCATTTTTTTTTTTTTGCTTGGACCTTCCCTTTAAGTGAAAACCTGAAAGTTTATCTTTATCAGAGCCTTGGTTCAGAGAGATGGCTGCCAACATCCATCTCTGTCGTTTACTGTCAGAATCAACACTCCCATTCATCTCAATACTTTTATTGTCGATTGTGCCACAGTCTGTTGTATTTTCTGAGACACTGCATGTAGCTCATAGTATCAGTGGCATTTGCAGTTACATATCCTCCTAGGGGCTCAAAACGGGATGATGAATCAAAAGGAAACTATAACACATGCTTTTCTTCTCAGTAGTAGAAGTTTGGTCACCACCAGCAGGCTGTGTGAACCAAACCTTACTGACAGGACTGTGGAAGATACCTCTCCCCTCTTCTTTTTATTCTTAAAAGCGGACCTGAACTCAGAACTTTCTCTTTGCTCCAAAACATATGTAACATAATAACCTTTAGGCTTGGTTCACAGTGATCAGTTGCATAACTCATGCATTATAATGACTGAACTGGTTAAAAAGAAATCCATAAATAGTTGCCTCAGGGATCTTTTTTTTTTTTTTTTTAAGGTATGTATTTATGTCATGAGGGTATATTACTGTTATTTCAGTACAATTGACCGGACACTGAAAAACACACACCTTTACTTCCAAATAATATATTGGAGCCATACATTGTACTAGGAACATAATTTAAATGTTTGGTGTGATTTGCTTTTTGAAAACAGAAGGTATTTGCAATAATTCAGCTTTAAGTGAACATCTGTGGTTACCCACAATGCACCGCTGCTGAATATGCAAATTATCTCTTTATGCCCTTGAAGCCAGGCTTGCATCCTGAACCGCTGGTGTATAGCATGCCTATAGCTCTAAATTTTACCAGAGCTCTGTAAAATTTATATCTATAGGCATGCTACACACCAGTGTAGATTGCCGACCAGGATCGCCCAGAAGATGAGAGGAATGCGCTCACACAGAAGCTGCGAGGTGCCAGAGAGGGGTCCCGCACACCAGCGACCCCACAGGTGAGTATATGTAATTGCTAGACAAGCCTGACTCGTCATTACTGTTTCTAGCTAGTTTTTTTAATGGATGAGTCAGGCTCGTCCTTAACCTCCTTGCCGGTCTAATTCCCCCGGCAAGGAGGCAGCGCAGCACTTTTTTTTTATTTTTTAAAATCATGTAGCGAGCCCAGGGCTCGCTACATGATAGCCGCTGAGCAGCGGCAGCTTCCGGCGATCGGAGTAAGCAGGAAATCCCGTTCAGAACGGGATTTCCTGCTGGGCTTCCCCGGTCGCCATGGCGACGGGGCGGGATGACGTCAACATCGACTTCGGGACGTCATAGGGAATCCCGTGGCACCCCTCAGCGCTGCCTGGCCCTAAATGGCCAGGCTGCGCAAGGGGTCTGGAGGGGGGGGCGTCGCGACGTTGCGGATAGCGGCGGCGATCGGATATTACAAGCAGCTAGCAAAGTGCTAGCTGCTTGTAACAAAAAAAAATTATGCAAATTGAGTTCAGGATAACCGGCAAGGAGGTTAAAGGGAACCAGAGAGGAACTAAAAAAAAAAAAAAACAGAAAAAGCTTTTATACATACCTGGGGCTTCTTCCAGCCCCATACGTACGGATTGCTCCCACGCCGCCGTCCATCAGCGGTACAGGGTCCCGTCACTTCCGGCGGACGCGGCCAATTGTCCGCATGAGCAGGGGTTCCCTCCATACCCTTACGCGTGCGGCTGCTCACTATGCAGCTGCAATATATATATACAAAGGGACTCGCACACCAGCATGAGACTCATCAAAATTGTATTGTAAACACGAAAGCTGACATATACCATTATGCTGTATTTCTTTTGACCGGTTTGGTCTCTTGTTGCCAATACACTTATGTTATTTGTGCATAGTGCATTATCTGCACTTGTTTGTATATACAAACAAGTGCAGATAATGCACTATGCACAAATAACATAAGTGTATTGGCAACAAGAGACCAAACCGGTCAAAAGAAATACAGCATAATGGTATATGTCAGCAAAACATGAAGTAAATGGCTGCACAAGCAGTATCCCTTTAAGAGCAGCAATGAAAAAACACAAGCACAGTTTTAAACATGAATGCAGTACATACAAGTGGTAAGGTAGCAAGGGATACAGTCAAACAATTGTGCAGTTACAACATGAATGGTATACCCTGACAGCGGCTGTTTCGGGGGTTCCCTTCCTCAGAGGGTATCACCTGGCTCAGTGCTGCTCAGCTGCACGCGTAAGTGTATGCCGGGAGCCCCTGTGATGCGGACAATTGGCCGCGTCCTGCCGCCGACTGGCCGAAACTACGGGACCCGGTACCGCCGAATACAGGAAGCGCAGGACGGCGGCGTGGCAGCGATCCGTGCGTATGGGGCTGGAGGAAGCCCCAGATATGTATAAAACCTTTTTTCTGGGGCCTCTGGTTCCCTTTAACAGGAGGTCAAACACATTTTTCAGTACAAAAAAAAACCCATACATTTGCCTAAATCTGTATATCAGTCCTGAAAGAGGGACTGTTTGTCTGAAAAATGGACAGTTGATATGCATTAGTGTGCTGATTGTAATTTTTTTTTCCATTCAGGTTTGCTTTAAATCTTAAGTAACTTGTCTATATATCTTATCTAAAGTTTATATAGTTTACACAACATATCTAGCTGCAAAAGTTTAAAAAGTGTATGATTAGTTATTCCTGTGATACGAGGGCAGCCATGTTCTTTTTGTGATATTGTCATAGACTGAGGGCTGGAGATGCTATCAGCTTTCTTGTGTGTAAATTCAGTCCCCTCTTCTCCCTCCTCCCCTCTTCTTCTCCCTCCTCCCCTCTGCCTTTGAAATCAATGGCTAGTAACACCTCCCCCTCCTCCTGCCCAGACTAAGCCCTTGCTATTGTCTGAAAATGCCTTGGCACTCTGAAAAGTTGTGGGCGAGGCTTGTTTAGTTTATAGGGATTTAAAGTATTAAAACAAAAAAGTACTTGGCTTTAGGAATGCCCTATAAACTATAGGAAAGGGACACAATTATGCAATGAGTAAAAGTTTCTCGGATCCACTTTAAGGCAAAGATGAAAAAAGTACAACAGTGATTAGTGCTGCAAAGTCATCACTGCCCAGCTTGTCTTTCCTTGCATAGCATTCATGTTCTATAGTGTATGGGTGTGTTGTGCATTCCCGTTGTCTTGGCTGATTCAGAGCTGTGACCTCTGGCTCCTCTCACACATTCAGCTGTCAGATGGGAGTTCAGAGCTGCTGCCAATCACTGGCTTAGTGCAGGTGTGGTGAATGAAAAGCAAGGCCTAATGTTCCATGCAGCTAATTACCCATCCGGTGAAATGAAGATTTCTAGGCCATCCCTACTTCAAAGAGAGTGCAGATCCCAAGCCTTCCAAAGAAATGTCATTTTGGTTTCATTGTCAGTTTTGCAGATTTACCACTGGCTGCAAGCTGAAATTAGATTTTTAGCGTTTAATTACTGGAAGATGTGTGCAGCACTGATATGTTTATAAGAGGGGAAGCCAATAATGCCACTTTTTCAGTTTACTCAAGCGTGTGATGCCAGTAGGAACAGGATGACCTGGAAGCCACGGGCAACTTAAACTGTTTCTTTCAGGCAAGTCTAGGCATATTTATATAGCACTTCTAGAAGAGTCAGTGTTAAGCCCAATACACACATCCAAACTTGATTGACCAATTTTACCACTGCTATGTAGTAAGAGTCAACAGATTTTGAATATATGGATATGTTTCCATAATACATGGAAGTGGTAAAATTGGCCAATCCGGATTGGGTCTGTGTACCTACCTTTAGAGCTGGTTCATACCGGGGGCAATTGCCCTTTGCTTCTGATTACCAGCAATCAGTGTCCCCCTATGAGGGATGGCAGCAGCATTTTGATTTTTAGAGAATTGAAATCTTGCTGCATTTACCAGTTTTCAGAGAAATGTACATTCCTTTAAAAATCGCTCTGGAAATCGCAATCACTTAACTATTTGCTTTTTGCAGTGTGAACTAAACCTTAAAGAGGAACTCCAGCCTGAACAAACATACAGTCATTAAGTTACATTCGTTATGTTAATTAAAATAGATAGGTAATATATTCTCTTACCCACCCTGTTTTAAAAAAAACAGGCAAATGTTTGATTTCATGATGGCAGTCATCTTTTTGGTTGAAAGGAGGTGACAGGGAGCATGAGACACAGTTCCAACTGTACTGTGTCCTGAGCACCTCTCCCAGTTGCTAGGCAACATGAATAACAACATAGGAAATCCCATCATGCTCTGCACAGCATCAGGGAAAAAAAGCCCAGGCTTTTTTTCTTTGATGGGTGGAGCTTAGTTAAAAATGCAGCTAATAATGATGCTTTGGTAAGAAAAACAAAGTTCTGATGCTGTGAAACTTAAAGAAACACCAAGCCTTTTCAGTTCTGCTGAGTAGATTTTTAGTCCGGAGGTTTACTTTAAGGACGGATACCCTGGTGTTTAATTTCCCCAGAATTTCTGTGCAAAAGTGATCAAATTTTTATAACTTTTTTTCCTGTAACTTGCCAAAATGTGTCAAGCAAGGGTCTAATGTACAGTGCAGGAGGGTACTGACGTGTACAAAAGTCAATACCGCTAGGGAGGTTAAGTAGCTAGGTTAAGTGTGATTTCGTTTATAATAGAGTGCCGGATGTAATCGATAAACGTGATTTTGTTTATAAAAGGAGGCCGAATGTAGCCGATAAACAAGTTTGTTTATAAAAAGGTGCTGTTTGTAGCCGATGAGTGTTACTCCATTTACAAAAGGGCGCCGGATGTAGCGTTCTCACATACCCCCAATCCCCCTGGCACCCAACCTTTATCCCCCCACATGGTGCCTAACCTTAACCACAGTATTCAGTGAAATAATTGTAGCCGCAATTTTTGAAAAATATTTAACTGGTATTTGGCGTGATCATTTAGTCTCATTTTATGTCAAAGGTCTAGATAGTGTTCAGTGAGATCGTTGTAGCTGCAATTTTCTAAAGATTTAACTATTATTTGTAGCTGCATTTTATGTCAAAGATATACGGTACATACTCGTGTATAAGCCGACCCCCCAACATTTACCTCAGAATTCAGGAAAAAATGATTGACTTGTGTATAAGCCAAGGGTAGGAAATGCAGCAACTCCTGACAACAAGGGGGTAGTTGTTGCATTTTATATGGAGGTTATTAAAGAGTTCATCTCTGTATGGAACAGATGCAGGAGCCAGCACCATTTAACCTCCTTACCGGTAATCCCGAGTCAGGCTCGGGACGGAAAGCCACAGAACAGGGTGGTAATCCCGTGCCTGAATGAGTTTCATGCAGGATCTGCTGCAGACCTCTCTGAGGTATGTTTTTATTATGAAAAAAACTGCACAGCTTTTAGACCTTAAAGAGACTCCGTAACAAAAATTGCATCCTGTGTTTTATCATCCTACAAGTTCCAAAAGCTATTCTAATGTGTTCTGGCTTACTGCAGCACGTTCTACTATCACCATCTCTGTAATAAATCAACTTATCTCTCTCTTGTCAGACTTGTCAGCCTGTGTCTGGAAGGCTGCCAAGTTCTTCAGTGTTGTGGTTCTGTGATGCATCTCCCCCCTCCAGGCCCCTCTCTGCACACTGCCTGTGTATTATTTAGATTAGGAAAGCTTCTCTCTTCTCTCTTATCTTTTACAAGCTGGATAAATCCTCGTCTGAGCTGGCTAGGCTTTCACATACTGAGGAATAACATACAGGCAGAGCTGTCTGCACTCTGCAGGAAGAAACAGCCTGACACTTCAGTGGAAGATAGCTGCAGGGGGAAAGAAACACACAAATGATCTCTTGAGATTCAAAAGGAAGGGTGTATACAGCCTGCTTGTGTATGAATGTATTTTCTATGTGTGGACATACTGTACATCAACCTACTTCCTGTTTTGGTGGCCATTTTGTTTGTTTATAAACAAACTTTTTAAAACTGTTTTTAACCACTTTTAATGCGGCGAGGAGTGGCGAAATTGTGACAGAGGGTAATAGGAGATGTCCCCTAACGCACTGGTATGTTTACTTTTGTGCGATTTTAACAATACAGATTCTCTTTAAATCTGGAAATAATCAACGCTAGGGAGGTTAACATGTAATCATTACTAAATGTACCGGTAATCATATAAAGTTTTGTACAATGTGTCTGCACTCTGCACATGGCATTCTGTCCACACCACACTATTAACAGACAGAGCTGACACACTTGCCCAAAAGGTGGATCAGCGCAACACCAGGCCGCCTCCGAATGGCCACCATCAGAGATGCGCTGAGCCCCCCCAGGAACTACAAACGCACCTTGAACCCAAACAGAAGCTCTGCATATACACCAAAAGCATGGCTGTTAAGTGGGAGCAGCTGACCAAAAACGAATTACATTAGTACATGGCAAGGAAATGAGCAGCGCTACTTAAAAACAGACTAGTGCCTACCTGCAAAAGAGTGCAAGCCCCACTTGTGGGGTCGAATACACACCGAGCATACACATGACCTGTCTACCACTAGAGGAGGATGTTGGTTTCCATTAACAGCTTGCATGCAACCTATTAAGTACTCGTCCCTCCCACTGCGAAGAAGTCAATCCTCCATGGAAGGGCCTAACACTAACTAAATCCTAACCTATGTATATGCATAGCCTGGGTGCGGCTAATCAAATAAAATTTAAAATTGCGCAAAAGGTGGATCAGCGCAACACTAGGCCGCCTCCGAATGGCCTCCATCAGAGATGCGCTGAGCCCCCCCAGGAACTACAAACGCACCTTGAACCCAAACAGAAGCTCTGCATATACACCAAAAGCATGGCTGTTAAGTGGGAGCAGCTGACCAAAAACGAATTACATTAGTACATGGCAAGGAAATGAGCAGCGCTACTTAAAAACAGACTAGTGCCTACCTGCAAAAGAGTGCAAGCCCCACTTGTGGGGTCGAATACACACCGAGCATACACATGACCTGTCTACCACTAGAGGAGGATGTTGGTTTCCATTAACAGCTTGCATGCAACCTATTAAGTACTCGTCCCTCCCACTGCGAAGAAGTCAATCCTCCATGGAAGGGCCTAACACTAACTAAATCCTAACCTATGTATATGCATAGCCTGGGTGCGGCTAATCAAATAAAATTTAAAATTGCGCAAAAGGTGGATCAGCGCAACACTAGGCCGCCTCCGAATGGCCTCCATCAGAGATGCGCTGAGCCCCCCCAGGAACTACAAACGCACCTTGAACCCAAACAGAAGCTCTGCATATACACCAAAAGCATGGCTGTTAAGTGGGAGCAGCTGACCAAAAACGAATTACATTAGTACATGGCAAGGAAATGAGCAGCGCTACTTAAAAACAGACTAGTGCCTACCTGCAAAAGAGTGCAAGCCCCACTTGTGGGGTCGAATACACACCGAGCATACACATGACCTGTCTACCACTAGAGGAGGATGTTGGTTTCCATTAACAGCTTGCATGCAACCTATTAAGTACTCGTCCCTCCCACTGCGAAGAAGTCAATCCTCCATGGGAGGGGCCTAACACTAACTAAATCCTAACCTATGTATATGCATAGCCTGGGTGCGGCTAATCAAATAAAATTGAAAATTGCGCAAAAGGTGGATCAGTGCAACACCAGGCCGCCTCCGAATGGCCTCCATCAGAGATGCGCTGAGCCCCCCCAGGAACTACAAACCCACCTTGAACCCAAACAGAAGCTCTGCATATACACCAAAAGCATGGCCGTTAAGTGGGAGCAGCTGACCAAAAATGAATTACATTAGTACATAGCAAGGAAATGAGCAGCGCTACTTAAAAACAGACTAGTGCCTACCTGCAAAAGAGTGCAAGCCCCACTTGTGGGGTCGAATACACACCGAGCATACACATGACCTGTCTACCACTAGAGGAGGATGTTGGTTTCCATTAACAGCTTGCATGCAACCTATTAAGTACTCGTCCCTCCCACTGCGAAGAAGTCAATCCTCCATGGGAGGGGCCTAACACTAACTAAATCCTAACCTATGTATATGCATAGCCTGGGTGCGGCTAATCAAATAAAATTGAAAATTGCGCAAAAGGTGGATCAGCGCAACACCAGGCCGCCTCCGAATGGCCTCCATCAGAGATGCGCTGAGCCCCCCCAGGAACTACAAACCCACCTTGAACCCAAACAGAAGCTCTGCATATACACCAAAAGCATGGCCGTTAAAGAGAAACTCCAACCAAGAATTGAACTTTTTCCCAATCAGTAGCTGATACCCCATTTTACATGAGAAAGACAATGATTTTCACAAACAGACCATCAGGGGGCGCTGTGTGACTGATTTTGTGCTGAAACCCCTCCCACAAGAGGCTCTGAATACCGCGGTACTGCTGGCAAACTGCCACAATGTAACAATGTTCAGAGACAGGAAATAGCTGTTATTAGCTATCTGTAACAGACAGAGCAGCTAGAAACAGCTAAATAACCTGCCCACAGTAACAATGTCACCATGTAATAAATGTCAGAATGTGAATCTGGGAGAGGAAAGATTTTACAATGAGCAAACACTGACTAAATCATTTATACATAATTATGGTAAAAAATGAAGCACTTTTTTTACTACATTATTTTCACTGGAGTTCCTCTTTAAGTGGGAGCAGCTGACCAAAAATTAATTACATTAGTACATAGCAAGGAAATGAGCAGCGCTACTTAAAAACAGACTAGTGCCTACCTGCAAAAGAGTGCAAGCCCTACTTGTGGGGTCGAATACACACCGAGCATACACATGACCTGTCTACCACTAGAGGAGGATGTTGGTTTCCATTAACAGCTTGCATGCAACCTATTAAGTACTCGTCCCTCTCACTGCGAAGAAGTCAATCCTCCATGGGAGGGGCCTAACACTAACGAGTACTTAATAGGTTGCATGCAAGCTGTTAATGGAAACCAACATCCTCCTCTAGTGGTAGACAGGTCATGTGTATGCTCGGTGTGTATTCGACCCCACAAGTGGGGCTTGCACTCTTTTGCAGGTAGGCACTAGTCTGCTTTTAAGTAGCGCTGCTCATTTCCTTGCTATGTACTAATGTAATTCGTTTTTGGTCAGCTGCTCCCACTTAACAGCCATGCTTTTGGTGTATATGCAGAGCTTCTGTTTGGGTTCAAGGTGCGTTTGTAGTTCCTGGGGGGGCTCAGCGCATCTCTGATGGAGGCCATTCGGAGGCGGCCTGGTGTTGCGCTGATCCACCTTTTGCGCAATTTTCAATTTTCGATTTTATTTGATTAGCCGCACCCAGGCTATGCATATACATAGGTTAGGATTTAGTTAGTGTTAGGCCCCTCCCATGGAGGATTGACTTCTTCGCAGTGGGAGGGACGAGTACTTAATAGGTTGCATGCAAGCTGTTAATGGAAACCAACATCCTCCTCTAGTGGTAGACAGGTCATGTGTATGCTCGGTGTGTATTCGACCCCACAAGTGGGGCTTGCGCTCTTTTGCAGGTAGGCACTAGTCTGTTTTTAAGTAGCGCTGCTCATTTCCTTGCCATAGAGCTGACACACTTGTCTACATTACATTGAGGAGCATACAGGCACAAGCGTAGTCCTTATTTACTTTGCTCAAGTGCTGAGCGGGGCTTGTGGGCTATTTGAACCTTGCAGGTAATTGACAGATGACAGGGAACCTCCTGCACAAAAGCTGTACAACAATGTTGCCATTTCTGACACACGCACGCACGCACGCACGCACGCACGAAAAGTTAGCATTGCATGCACCAATGTTACTCAATGGGCTGCATAAAAAACGCATGGGTATGCGTTTGTACTTTGCGATTTAAAAATGCACATAATGAAAATCAATGGAAACACAATGTATTGCGTTTTGGATGCGTTTTTTATATTTTAAAAAAAGATATATAAAGATTTCTGATGTATTTCCGCTTCCTGTTGTCTTCCTAGTGGTTTGCATAAATGTAAATATAAAAACACATATGCGTTTTACATATGCGAACCGCAAACGCATTAAAAACGCATCTGCGTTAGAAAAATGCAAACGTACCAAAAATGCAAAAAAAACGCACACAACATTAACATAAAACATGACATAAAACACAGCCTTTCGCGTTGTGTGCACCCAGCCTGTGCAGTGGAGCCTGTACTGTGAATGGCTGAAGGGGAGCGGAACAACTGATCTGCAGGTGTCCGTACTGACCTGCAGAGACGATCGGAGAATAGCAGTGATGCGGAGTGGGCATCAGCATGCTTCCTAGCTGATCGGAGGAGCAGGAGAGCTGATTGGATAACCATCGGTGCTGCGGGCTGTGCATTGGAGCAGATCAGGGTGTGCCTGAACTGCGGATGGTCGGAGGGGAACGCCAAGCACAACAGCTGATCTGCATTAGGATCTCCTGGTTTGTGCACGGCAGGCGCAATCAGATGCCCGGGAGAGAGCAGAGCAGGAGAGATGGATGGCCAGAATCACAGCTCCCCTCTTCAGTGCACATAATCTCGCCCTTCCTGTGCAGAGCAGGAGACTAGTTTGTAGGTATGGGCAATGAGAAATTAAAGGGGGCCTACTAACAATACAATCTTGATTCTAAAATATTACCACTTTTATGTAATAGGGGCAACCTTAAGTATTTATTCAAAATATATTTACTCAGCGTACTCTTATACTAGATAGATAGATTTAGTAAAATTGTACAACCGATATTCTATCATGAATTAATTGTAACCAACTTTATGCAAATATATGCAGCTTGGAAATGATCCAAAGCAGTCCCTGCATTTGATTGGTTTATTTCCAAGTTGTATAAAATTTGCATCAGCTTGGAATTATTATCATAATATTAACCATCCCTACTTGGTAAATGATTTGTACATAATTCTGAGTTGATACAGGAGCATGCAAATTTATGCAGCTTGGAAACAGACCAATCAAATTCCACCTTGGTGAGATGTGACTGGTAAATTTTAAAGCTGCGTTCATTTGCACACAACATTTGCACACTCCTGCACCAACTCGTAATTATTTGCATCTTATTGACCAACCCTAGAATAAAGGAGCAGTGACAGCTGATGATAGGCATGTTAGGGTTAAGCTTAAAGGGAACCTGAAGTGAGTAAAATTATTTAAAGTAAACACATGGCATAGCCGCAAATGAATATTACATACTTGCCTCACCGTTAGTTCCTCTCAGAAGCTCACCATTTTCTTCTTACAGTGATCCCTTCCAGTTCTGACACTATTTTGTCAGAACTGAAATATACCAGTTGCTGTCAGTTATATATCAGCAGCTGTCAGTTACAACTGAATGTGCAAGGTAATGTCCATGTTTCCTTATGGCTCAAGTGGGCGATATTACAGTTTAACAGTGTGCCGACCAGGAAGTGGTTCTGGGGTAATGGCCATTTTCAAAATGGAGGATGGAGAATTCCATTGATCGCAGTGGACAAACAAGACGCACGAGAGGAGAAAGAGATTGAGTAGTAGATAACACAGGAAGTAAGTATGACCTGTGTATGGTTATGTTGACTTTTTATTTTCAGTTCAGGTTCTCTTTAAGGGCCCATTTACTCTTGCAAAACGCTAGCGCTTTTGCTAGCATTCTGCTCTGGCAATTTTTGGCGATTCATGCGAAAAGAAATCGCCATTCACACCTGGTGATTTTTTTTTTTTTTGCGATCGTGTTTACCACTTCTATAGCACTAAACGTGATCACCGGGAAGTCGCCTGAAAATGGTGCAGGATACAAATTTGCGTTTGGTGCTTTGCGTTAATCGCCGGCGATGACGCAAATTGCCCAAGTGAGAACGGGCCCATAGGGTATTATGGCATTAGCGCTTTAAAAAGCGCTAGTGCTTGAGTGTTAGATGTGAATGGGGCCTGAGGCTGGTGACACACTAAGGATTGTCAGTAGCAGGGACCAAAAATAGTCCTTCAGTGTGTGAAAAAGCATATTGCTAAAATACAGTTCCACGCGTGCGCGATGCGTAAAACTGCGGCGGTCCATTTAAAAACACGAGCGTCTCCATAGACTTGCATTACTTCCACCCCGCCGCGTGGTAATGTAGGTATGGGCTCATGTTAGGGAACTTCTGCCACAGTGAACTACATTGTAGGCAATGTGAACTCCCCCACAGACTTTCATTGCCCTAGCGGTAGGTTGCGGTAAATTGCTGCACCGCGCCAGTTTGAAAGGCCCCTAAAGGTCATACTGGGTTATACTGGGTTAGCTGTAGGACATTTAGACAAACAATTCCAGCAACCGCAACCAAAATAGTGCGCAGATAGAATCGCTGTGCACCAGACCAAACCTTCTCCCTAAGCCCAGATGTTAGCGATACTTATGTGTTCGAATGGAAAGTACTGATAATAGATTCAGCCGATCTTCAGGTGAATGATGGCATAAAATGCTATGTGGCAGTTTGTTGCGCTGTCATGAAAGGGTAAATGTAGGCAGCATTTCAGCCAGTGCCAGAACATTAAACCTCTCCATTGCTTTTGATACCATTTACTACAATAGTAAATACATCTGAGCAATTGTGCTGCCAACCAGAGAATTGCCCCATGACATACAGTGACTATGGAAGTGCTTTCCTCCTGTGATAGAACATTAAATCCTAATAGAGTCAAAAAATATATACACATGCTATTATCTCCATTCTCTTCTTACACAAATCCACAGGAAGGACTCTTTCGTACCAGAGAGATCTATTTATCAAGGGCAGGACATTAGAAAATGCTGAGTATTCCACTGATTCTTCTTATTAGCACATTTATAAAAGTGCTCAAAGGATAAAATAACGGCATCTGTCAGCGGGATCAGAATTTGTGAGTGCAGTGTTTATTAACCACAAAAACATGGCCAAACCTGTTCGTCATAGTGATAAATGTAAAGCCTAGTTCACACTACAAAGCGATTGAGATTTTGCAAAGTGATTTTCAGAGCGATTTTTAAAGGAATGAGCATTTTTGCACTTTCCTTTAAAAAAAATTGCTCCAAAAATAGTAGAGGCAGCACGTTTACAATTTTGTTAAAATCGAAAAGCTGCAGTTAGAACACCCTAATATGCTGACACTGCTGAATTGCTTTGCCTATCGCTCATGGTGTGAACCAGCCCTAACAGTGGAAAACGCTGTTTGTTGCTAATGCCCGTCAGCACTTTGCCAGCAATAATGACCATCTGCATCAAAAGTTAGTGGGGCGCATATGCATATACCAGTGCATGGGTAAGGCTATGCTCACAGTGGCTGTTGGGTTCCCTGTGACAGCAGGAACACAACCAATCAGAAAAAGTGGCATCGCGCGTTACCCATTTGTTGCATCAGATACAGTGAAGCATACAAACAATAAAAAGTATGTTTTTGTTAATGCACGTGTTGTGCGATTCTGTACACCGTTACACCACAACTCACCCGCCGTACTGCGAACGTCGCATAGGTGGTGCATTGCTGTGCAGCAAGCTGCATTACAAAGTGGCTGTTATGCCGACCACAATGTACCACTGTGAACGTAGCATACACACATCAGACCATAGTCTTTTGAAAATGAAAGATCACAGACCAATCTTACCACCCTTCATGTAGTATGAGAGCCATACTCTACACAGTCTTTTCTATGGAGCTGAACTCCCCATCAGACAGAAATCTTTGCAAGATGCTGCACACACAGATGCTGTACAGACACAAAAGATCTGTATCTGCAAAAGATCTGTTCCTGCCAAAAATCCATTCCTGCAAATTGCAATGATAGTCTATGAGATCTGCAGATCATCATACACACATGATTTAACTGACATTCATCTGCAGATCAGATCCACCAGGATGGATTTTCAGATCTGCAGATGACTGCTTGATCTGCAGATGTATGTCAGTTAAATCATGTGTGTATGATGATCTGCAGATCTCATAGACTATCATTGCAATTTGCAGGAATGGATTTTTGGCAGGAACAGATCTTTTGCAGATACTGATCTTTTGTGTCTGTACAGCATCTGTGTGTGCAGCATCTTGCAAAGATTTTTTTCTGATGTGGAGTTCAGCTCCATAGAAAAGACTGTGTAGAGTATGGCTCTCATACTACATGAAGGGTGGTAAGATTGATCTGTGATCTTTCATTTTCAAAAGACTATGGTCTGATGTGTGTATGAGCCTTTAGAGTAATGCTTCATACACACTTGAGATAAAAGTCTTTGGAAAATGCAAGATCACAGACCAATTTTACCCCCTTCCATGTAGTATGAGAGCCATACTCTACACAGTGTATTCTATGGAGCTGCATACCTCCCAACTTTCTGAGATGAGAAACCGGGACACTTAAGCCACGCCCCCGACCACACCCCCTGACACACCCCTAGTCAAAAATGTGTGTATATATATATATATATATATATATATATATATATATATATATATATATATATATATATATATATATGGTGGGGAGAAGGGTGAGGGTGCCCAGCTAAAAAGAAGGATCGAGGCGCCAGCCGCGGCTGTGGTGTGCGGGATGCGGGCCAAGCTTGTCCCCCCTCCCTCCGAATGTGCCCCCCAGTGTCCCCCTGTATGGCGAGATACGAGCGCAGCAGAGCGGCAGTCTTACCATTCCTCTTCGCATATGGGCATCTCGTCTTCTCCGCTTCCTGTGACGTCACAGGAAGTAGTTGGAAGACGAGATGCCAGTACGCGAGGAAGATGGTAAGACTGCCGCTCTGCTGCGCTGCGCCATACAGGGGGACACTGGGGGGCACATTCGGAGGGAGGGGGGACAAGCTTGGCCCGCATCCCGCACACCACAGCCGCGGCTGGCGCCTCGATCCTTCTTTTTTCCTCCGCTGGAGAGGAGCTGCTGCCTGCCGGGACACAAGGGGGGCTATCCCGGGACAGCGGGACCCCTCCCCCAACCCGTGACGGTCCCGGCGAAAACGGGACGGTTGGGGCCCCTGGAGCTGCACTCCCCATCAGATAACATCTTTGCAAGATGCTGCACACAAAGATGCTGTACACACTCAAAAGATCATTATCTGCAAAATATCTGTTCCTGCAAAACATCCATTCCTGCAAACTGCATTCATAGTCTATGAGATCTGCAGATCCTCATACACACCTGGTTTAACAGACAATCATCTGCAGATCATCTGCAGATCAGATCCACCAGGATGGATTTTCAGATCTGCAGATGATTGCCAGATATGCAGATGAAGTCTGTTAAACCAGGTGTGTATGAGGATCTGCAGATCTCATAGACTATGAATGTATTTTGCAGGAATGGATTTTTTGCAGGAACAGATCTTTTGCAGATAATGATCTTTTGAGTGTGTACGGGCATCTGTGTGTGCAGCATCTTGCAAAGATTTTATCTGATGGGGAGTGCAGCTCCATAGAATAGACTGTGTAGGTATGGCTCTCATACTACATGGAAGGGGGTAAAATTGGTCTGTGATCTTGCATTTTCCAAAGACTGTTATCTCAAGTGTGTATGAAGCATAAGGCAAGGTTTACCGTATTTTTCGGACTATAAGACGCACTTTTTCTCCCCCAAAAGTGGGGTGAAAAAGTCACTGCGTCTTATAGTCCGAATGCAGCTTTTACCTATATGGGGGCGCATGTGTCCGATGATAGCAGCAGCCGCTATGAAGTTTCCCCGCATCAGCCAGAGTGTCCAAAGTGAGGAGGCAGCAGCTGGATACAAAGTTTCCCCGCATCAGCCAGAGTGTCCGCAGGGAGGAGGCAGCCGCTCGATACAAAGTTCCCCCGCATCAGCCAGAATGTCCGTGCGAGGAGGCAGCCACTCGATACAAAGTTTCCAGCATCAGCCAGAGTGTCCCCGCAGCGAGTCAGCAGTAGCCCGACCTAAAGTACTTCCTGAATCAGTGTGATCAGAGCAGTACAAAAAGACACCTTCAGCCGCTATATCGGCAGAGTCCTCTGAGGCTTCCATACTGTGTTGTTTATTGGTGTCAGCCCATAACCCCGCGCACGTGCGCTGCGGGTGATTGGAGGGCGCCAGTAAACAACACAGTATGGAAGCCTCAGAGGACTCTGCCGATATAGCGGCTGAAGGTGTCTTTGTACTGCTCTGATCACGCTGATTCAGGAAATACTTTAGGTCGGGCTGCTGCTGACTCGCTGCGGGGACACTCTGGCTGATGCTGGAAACTTTGTATCCAGTGGCTGCCTCCTCCCACGGACATTCTGGCTGATGCTGGAAACTTTGTATCCAGTGGCTGCCTCCTCCCACGGACATTCTGGCTGATACTGGAAACTTTGTATCAAGTGGCTGCCTCCTCCGATGGACATTCTGGCTGATGCTGGAAACTTTGTATCAAGTGGCTGCCTCCTCCGACGGACACTCTGATGCGGGAAAACTTTGTATTGAGCTGCTGCCTCCTCGCTGCGGTGACAGGCTCATTGCTGATGCGGGGAAAACTCATCGGGCTATTGCTGAGGGGACAGATTTATTACTGAAGCAGGGAACAGATGCCACCCAGGCTGGATAGGTGAGATAGATCTCATTTATATTGTAGTGGTTAGCATAGCTAGTGTTTTGGGGGAGAGCAGGGGTTTGTGTTGTGTAGTGTAGTGTAGTGTAGCTGGAGAAGGTGGTATCAGTGGATTTGTGAAATGTAGTATAGTTAGTGGGGGCAGCAGTGGTTAGTGAAGTTAGGCAGTGTAATTTAGAGACATCTTGGGGAGGGGGTAAAGGTCCATAAGACACTCCTGGACCATGGATGCACCTAGGCTTAGTATTTTTTTTTCCCCTGGTTTTTGCCTTCTAAACCTGGGTGCGTCTTATAGTCCGGAGCGTCTTATAGTCCGAAAAATACGGTATATTTGTCTTCATAGAAAGCGTGAATTTTCAGCATTCGGTAATGCTGAAAACAGCTGATTTTACTGATCACTTAGGAAAGTGTCAATTCATCAAGCCTGTTACCGCATGAAAAGCTGAAATTACTGAGCAGTGAGGTAAAATACTGACTTGTGCAGTAAGCACCTCAACCCGTCAGTAAGGCCCAGTGTACACCAAAACCGCTAGCAGATCCACAAAACGCTAGCGTTTTTTGGTGTGGACTGTGAGATGTGGCCCCATGCACACCGAGCGGATTTTGATGCAATCCGCCGGCCGCATCCGCCTGAAATTCCACTTGGCTAATGTATTTGAATGGGCTGGTGCACACAGGCGGTTTGAGGTTTTTAGCAAACTGCAAACGTGCAGCAGGAGGCACATTTGCGGTTTGCTAAAAACCTCAAACCGCCGGTTTGCACCAGCCCATTCAAATACATTAGCCAAGCGGATTTTCAGGCGGATCCACTCAGTGTGCACTGGGCCTCAATGTCAATGCATCAAGGTTACAGCATGCGGTACAGCCCTGGAATATTATGGGCAGTTCACCTCTGTCGGAATCAGTACGGGACTCACAAAACTCTCTGAAGCAGAGGTGATTCCCTATGACTGACAGGAGCAGAAGCCAATAGGAACAGCCGTGTCTCCTGCAAGTGATTTTGATTGGACCCGGTGGGTCCTGCTTTCCTACCCCCAGGAGCAGAGCAGAGAGAGAAAGGACAAAAGATGCTTCCCCTGCCTCCCTTCGGCAGTTTAACCTCTTCTGTTCCTGTTTTAAGATGCAGAGTAGCTAATGTGGAAAGCCCCTAAGCGGGGGAATGTTTAAAGTTTCTTGGAACTTCCTCTAAGCTGTGGCAAAGAAATAAAATGTTAAGAAAGACTAATGGAGACTAATAGAGAAATTCAGAGCGAGCAGAGGCAGAAGCAAAACATGTACATCTAAAGGGACATCGGGATGCCTCTTACTATTGTAATGCTGTCTCTGCACAGAGAACAGGTGTAACACAAACAACTCACACTCTTCTGCTGTTACCAACAACTGGGCTTCGGAGAATTACAGAACTTCTGCCGCATCTGTGAAAATATTGATGAATTGGCACACAAAAGTCTAAAATATTTTCCTGACTTGTTTTTTTATTTATTCAACAGCCTTGATGAATTGATGCCAGTGAGTCTGATCCAATTCACTTTTTCTCCTAAGTTTTCTCCTTGGTGGTATTTTCACACCTTACAGTATCAATAACATGTCTTTTAATCCACCAGCAAGAAGGAAAATACTCAGAATAATTTTGAGAGTACTTTTCACCTACTTTTTGGTTCTTTTTAAATTGTAAAACTTTTTAGAGTGCTAAAAAGTAGTGGTGTGTGTCCGGTTTATGAGTGATTGGTTCATATGAGTTGAGTGATCTGACTCATCACACTGAACCGAATCAGTTCAGTGGATGAGACAGCCAGCTGCACAGGGTCCTTTTCCACTGCAAAATGCAAAACCGACCAATTTTGATGTGCGTTTTTTGTTTTTTACGCGTTTGCGTTTTTCTGATTGGCAAGTGTCTTGATTTTTAAAAATAGATACTAGTGGTTAAATCAAAGCATGTTTCATGCGTTCCTATACTTTACATTGAAACGCAAAACGCTTCATAATCGCACAGACATGCGTTCGTGTTTTTTTTTTTTTAATTGGAATGCAGCAGTGGAAAAGGCCACCCAAGATTATTTTAAACAGGCTGCACTTAGAATCAGCAAACGCATGCTTTTTGTGTTTTTGTCAAAAACGCAGCTAGTGGAAAAGGGCCCACAGACAGCTGAAGGAGAAGGAGCCAGGAGGAGGAATAATAGATGCCTGGGCCAATTAGCAGGGGAAGGGAGTGACTAGCAACAAGTTACTGCTAGCCACACCATCCACAGTGAAATTAATCAAATGATTCGGTTCATTATCCGGTTCTTTTTAATCAATTGAATCGAACAAAACGATTCATTGAAAAGAGCCGGACTCCCCATCACTACTAAAAAGTTATTCCAAAGAGAAAATGAAAAATGATTTCCTGGAAGAAAACTTAGCACAAAAGGCAAATTGTATGAGGACTATAGCACTTATCCAATTAACATTTTCTCCTAGTAGCTAATTTTTCATCTTATTTTAAAAAAATAACTTTTCAGCACTTAGGAATTGGAAAAGTACTAAAAAAAAAAATGTCTTTCCCTTTAAAAGCTTCATCACAGGCTACCCAGACAAAGCTTTTAAAGTAAAACCGGTTGGGCAATGATGAACGTGGCTGGTGGATGGCATACCGCATTTTATTCAAGATACTACAGCCGGTCCCTGTAAAAGGGCCCCGATGTAAGTGTTTTGTTTTATATTTTTATATATTTTTGTCAGTTGCAAATAAATCCTGCAATTCAGGTTAAGCTTAGAGGCGCTTTTTATTTCTTTTTACATAGCTATTATGTGAGCGCAACTCCAGAATATTACTCAGCGAGGTGGAAACTGAGAGGAAGGAGAAGAGGCTGGCAGATCGATGCTCCGCTGCCTGTCTGCACTGAGCCCTGTACAGACCTTATAATGTGGGTCTATAGGATCTGGTAAGCAGGGCCGGCCCTAGACTTTTTGCCGCCTGAGGCAAATTTTTTAAAAATTGACACCGCCCCCCCCCCGTGGGGGGGCGCTCTGGGGGGCCGCCGAGCTGGAGGGGTAGCTGGCAGGACAGGGGTATTGGGCCAGCGGCGGGGAGGTGGGTCGGACCCCCCGCTCCCTCACCTGGGTCCCCCGTCCTCCGCTCCCCTCCAGCCTTAAATAGAAGCAGCCGCTATGTGTAAGAGGCACGGGTGGGGAGGACACTCACCTCTTCCCAGCGTGCGCTCCACTGACGTCACTTCCTGCAGCGTTGCAGGAAGTGACGTCAGTGGAGCGCACGCTGGAACGAGGAAGAGGTGAGTCCTCCCCGCCCGTGCCTCTAACACATAGCGGCTGCTTCTATTTAAGGCTGGAGGGAAGCGGAGGACGGGGGACCCAGGCGAGGAAGGGGGGGGTCCGACCCCCCTCCCCACCGCTGGCCCAATACCCCCGTCCTGCCAGCTACCCCTCCAGCTCGGCGGCCGGCTCCCCGCACCCACGGACGGGCGGGTGCCGCCCCTGGAAATTTGCCGCCTGAGGCAAAAGTTTCACCCCGCCTCATGAGCTGGCCGGCCCTGCTGGTAAGAGTTTCCATTTTTTGATGTGGTGATGGATTATCTGTGCTCAGGCATGGGCTCACGATTGGTGTGTGGCTGGATATGAAGGGGTTAGTTAATAGTTACCCATAAGTCCGTGGTCCTCCCTGCGCTCCAAACTGCTTGCAAGCGTCCTATTGCACGCGTTGCAATCCTCACTACGCGCACTTCCTCCTTCAAGCCAGAAGGAGGTAGTGCGCGGTGGTGAGGCTTGCAACGCATCCAATAGGACGCGTGCAAGCTGTTTGGAGTGCAGGGTAGACGACAGACCTATGGGTAACTAACCCCTTCAGATCCAGCCGCACACCTGAGGAAATTAAGCCTCATTTAAATCACAAATTCAAGTCCCTAGGGACTCTTAACTTCTCGTGAGCCCATGCCTGTCTGTGCTGAAGTATTGGATTGTATTTTGAAAGATTTTTGCTTAGAACTGAACTTTGGCTGCAATTTTTAGACATATAGCGCAGAAGAATTTTTTGGGATCAGTAAGTTCTAATGCAAATTTGCATGCTAGAAGATGCTTCCAAAACAGTCAAGTGTGAATCTTGAACAACAATTCAGTGATGAAGAAATAGTTAACCTCTTTTAAGGCAAGTTAATAGCTCTAAGCACCACTTAAAGGACACCTGAAGTGACAGGGATATGTAGGCTGCCATGTTTATTTATTTATTTATTTTTTTAAACAATACCAGTTACCGGACATCCAGCTGATCTTTCATTCATCTGTAGTGTCTGAATCACACACGAGGCAAGCATGTGTCAAATCTAGTAAAGCTGCATCTCTGATAATTTTAAGAATGTAAATCGGGGTGGGGAAGGAGGATAGGAGGTGTGGTTATGGCATTGGGGATGTGTACACTAAACCCCAGTACACTTTGTGAGCAGGTAGTACGCAAAAAGTGTAAAAAAAAATAATAATTTGTTTAACTCATATTAAATGAACAACTGAGGAAAGCAATATGTAATTTCCATAAAACCCAGTAAACTGTACCTGTGCTTCCTGCATACATAAAGTATACTGTGGTTTAGTGAATATACTCCATTGTGTCTTGACAAATATATGCAGACACTGAAGCGATTTTTTTTTTTTTTATGATATGATTTGTATGTGTAGTACAGCCAAGAAATAAAACATGAGGAGCAGACACCTAAGTTTAATATTGATTCCAGTACAGGAAGAGTTAAGAAACTCCAGTTGTCATCTATGCAAAAGAGTCATTGAGTTCCACGACTTTCAAAGTCGCAGAGAGCTCTGTCTTCTGAAGCTTGTTGTCTCAACTGTCAGTCATTGTATTTTATTTTTCTCTGCAGAGAAGAGTTTAAAAGTTCACTTACCTGCTCTGTAAAATCATTTAGAATGATGAGTAGTGTGTAAACTGCAAATATTAGAGAATGATGCAATGTTATAAAAAAAACTAACTGAAAATAAAAATATGAGAATATTTTCTTTGCTACTAATGTTCTAATAATTATCCGTACTACACAACCAATTCATTATATAATGTATTTATTTTTTTGCTTCCATGTTTCTTTACAGGACACCTGAACTGAGAGAGATATGGCGGCTGCCATATTTATTTCCTTTTAAACAAAACCAGTTGCCTGGCTACCCTGCTGATCAGCTGCCTCTAATGCTTTTAGCCATAGACCCTGAACAAGCATATGCAAATCAGATGCTTCTGACTGAAGTCTGACTGGATTAGCCTCATGCTTGTTTCAGGCGAACGCAGTGAATGCAGCGCAGGAGATTTGGACGCAGCCGGCGCCACCATAGACCGTAATAGGAATTACAGCTATAGCAGCGCACACAGAGTAACTCCGGCGCCGTCAGAAGACGGAGCTGAAGTTACTTTTAAAACACAATAATTCGGCTTCCAGCAATTGCTGGAAACCGAATTATTTTATTCCCCACAATCCATGGTGGCCTGGAGGGGGAATAGTATGTAGCGCGGCCGGGACTTGTGCAGCAGCAGGATCAGCCATATACCGGCTGTATCCTGCGTCCAACTCTCCCGCACTGATTTCTCTCGTACGCGTTTCAGGTGTGTATTCCAGATACTACTACAGTTTGAGCTAAGCAGGACTTCCTGGCAACTGGTATTGTTTACAAGGAAATAAATATGGTAGCCTTTATATTTCTTTCAGTTCACTTGTCCTTTCACTTGATATCTTCTTTTTTTTAAAATGTATCTTAGTCATTCAGTTTCTTATACTGAGGAACTTGGCCATATGATTCAGTTTTTACTCATCTGCATAGCGTACTGGTTAAGGCTGTTGCAATTGATGTGGGAGTCGAACCTTTGACCAGGGTTCGAGTCCTGGCTTAGTATGTAAAACAGTAAGGAGTATTTAGGTAAGAATACATAATTATCCTGGTCACCCGTGGAGTGCACCCTAAATGACTGCAGCCCTGAAGTGCTTTGAGTCCACCAGGAGAAAAGCACGATTTTATGTGTCTTTACAAAACTGTTCATACACATTTATCCATAACAGAATTAGGCCTCTCTTACACTAAAAAATATTAATGATAAAAACTGGGGAGAACCGCTCACACCAGACTAGGACAGTGCCAGGACCAGGGTAGCCAATCCAATAATACACAGGGACAAAAGGATGCCCGCACAATGTCCATAAGATCGAGATCCTTTATTATGGATGTTTCCACGTCAATTCACACATCACCAGCTGACATGTTTTGGACCTTGGTAGCTATGATTAAGGACCAAGGTCCGAAACATGTCAGCTGGTGATGTGTGAATTTACGTGGATACGTCCATAATAAAGGACCTCGATCTTAAAGGGATACTGTAGGGTGGTCGGGGGAAAATGAGTTGAAGTTACCCGGGGCTTCTAATGGTCCCCCGCAGACATCCTGTGCCCGTGCAGCCACTCACCGATACTTCAGCCTACAGCGTGGAAAATCTCATGCATCCGAGCAACGTTCACCTCCCATTCATTCGCCAATAACTTTATCGCTACTAATCACAAAATCACAATTAATTGATCAATATCTTGTTTTTTCCGCCACTAATTAGGCTTCCTTTAGGTAGTACATTTTGCTAAGAATTCTTTTTTTCTCAATCCATTTTAACAGGAAGATTAAGAAAGAAATGGAAAAAAATCATTATTTCTCAGTTTTTGGCCATTGTAGTTTAAAATTAATACATGCTATCGTAATTAAAACTCATGTATTTTATTTGCGTATTTGTCCCACTTATTACGCCTTTTAAATTATGTCCCTATCACAATTTATGGCGCCAATATTTTATTTAGCAATAAAGGTGCATTTTTTCAATTTGCGTTCATCACTATTTACAAGCTTATAATTAAAAAAAAAATTAATAAGATGCTCTCTTAACATGTATATTTAAAAAGTTTAGACCCTTAGGTAACTATTTATGTAGTTTTTTTAATTGTAATTTTTTTATTTATTTTTTAAATAAAAAATGTATGTGGGTGATTTTAGTTTGGGAGGTAAACAGCTATTTTTAGGTGTAATATAATGTAATTCTTTATTTAAAAAATGTATGTGGGTGCAGTTTATTATTTGGCCACAAGATGGCCACAGTCAAAAAAGTTCCTGGAGCATACGATCATGCTGCCAGGAACTATTAGGAGGCTGCAAAAAAATTTTCCGGGCAGAAATACTGCACTCTCTGCTTAGAAAGCGTCGGTATTTCTCCGGGGGGGGCTTCGATCGGTGAATGGGAATTATATTCCCATTCACTGATCGGGGGGCTAGCGGCAGGCAGCGGGATCACGCCCGATCGCGCGCACCACGCTGCAGGAGCAACACAGTCTATCTGGACGGATATATCCGTCCAGATAGGGCCAAGTGGTTAAAGTCTGAAAATCACTGCGCCTGCGTTGCCGTGTCCTCGCTTCCCCTGATGTCACCAGGAGCGCACGGCGCAGGCCTAGTATGGTCTGTGTACAAGTATTGGGAGAACAGGCAGGCACACGGGGTTCACTGGATCAATGGATGACTGTGCTTCATCACCCAGGTTCCAAAACTATGTGCTCAAGACTAAAGCAATAAATGCAGCAATGTCCATAAGAGAAAGAGAACGTCTGGCACTATAGTTTATTTACAGCAGACAAAGATACAAAAGCTTGTGCAAAACTTTGCTGTGCAAAAAGCAAATGTGCAGTAAAAAACTGACATGCATAAAACAGTTATCATTAGAGTGGATCCAATTGCTGTACCTGGGTGGTGGGAGGTAGCAGGTGTGGACACCCCACCTCAGAAGAAGCCTGGCGTTTAGCCTAGCGAAACGGTCGTAAGGCCGTGCACCAGCGGCGCCCACACCTGCTACCTCCCACCACCCAGGTACAGCAATTGGATCCACTCTAATGATAACTGTTTTATGCATGTCAGTTTTCTACTGCACATTTGCTTTTTGCACAACAACGTTTTGCACAAGCTTTTGTATCTTTGTCTGCTGTAAATAAACTATAGTACCAGACGTTCTCTTTCTCTTATGGACACTAGTATACTCTGTCCCTGTGCAGTACGCTCCTGGTGACATCAGGGGAAGCAAGGACACGGCAATGCAGGTGCAGTGGTTTTCAGAATTTAAAGTCTGAACTTCCAAAAGTGAACCAGAGGCGGGGCCGGAGCATTGGGGAGTGGCTGCGCGGGCACAGGATGTCTGTGGGGGACCATTCGAAGCCAAGGGTAACTTCAACTCATTTTCCCCTGACCCCCCTACAGTGTCTCTTTAAGGACATTGTGCGGGAATCCTTTTGTCCCAAAAAATATTAATGCTTATATACAAATACATTTATTTCAATTCATATTGTGTGTGTTTTTACGTGCTTCCATGAGTTTCTCAATGTATTTTTTATGACTGCACTTTGTTTTATTATGCTTTAATTTTCAAAGAAAAATAATGAAAAGATGTGAAATGTGTAAGCATGCAAGCTGCTTGTGTTTGCTTGTACTACCCATGGACTGACACTGGCATGCAATATGCCTGAAAAGGCTCACTGCTGTGCTATTCTGTATCTCACACCGCTCATGTAGTGTAAACATTCAAAATGCTCTCTGTGGCTTTTTTCATATGTTTTCAGATTGCACAACATGCGCATTGCATGAAAACCCATGGAAACAACCAGTGAAAGAAGCCTTAACCACTTCACCACTGAGGGGGTTTTCCCCTTTGTGCACTAGAGCAATTTTCATCTTTCACCCCTCCTTCCATTCATTGGCCTATAACTTTATCACTATTTATCACAATGAAACAATCTATATCTTGTTTTTTTTCGCCACCAATTAGGCTTTCTTTGGGTGGTGTATTATGCTAAGAATTATTTTATTGCGAATGTATTTTAACAAGAATAATATGAAAAAAAAGGGGGGGGGGGAATCATTTCTTCTCGGATTTCGTCCATTATACTTTTTAAATATTAGATGCCACCATAATTAAAACCCACATACGTTATTTGCCCATTTTTACCGGATATTACACCATTTAAATTATGTCCCTATCACAATGTATGGTGCCAATATTTTATTTGGAAATAAAGGTTCATTTTGTTCAGTTTTGCGTCCATCACAATTTACAACTTACAAGCCCATAATTTACAAAAACAACATTAATATACCTTATTGACATATATATTTAAAAAAGTCCAGTCCCTAAGGTAACTATTTATGTGTTTTTTTAAATTGTCATTTAAAAAAAAAAAGTATGCAATTTTTTTATATGGGGATTTATGGGAGAGTATTGTACAGTTGTACAGAGGCGCCACAAGTATAAAAGTAGGATAAAATGTTTTAAAAGAGAACAATGGAGGCGCTAAGCTTGTACTGAGAACGTATGAGTTGATTGTACTCCAATTTTATTGCCTGAAGAAGAGGGATGTGCCCACGAAACGTGTTGCATCTATCCGGAGTATGTAAATAGATCACTTTTGCTGAAATAAGCAAAATTTTTCTGTGTCTACTTTGGGGAGGTAAGTCCACCACTAACCCCCCATTGTTCTCTTTTAAAACATTTTATCCTACTATTATACTTTTGGCGCCTCTGTACAACTGTACAACAAGTGTGTCCACCCCTGGTGGAGGGGACTTGGTTCCCTTTTTTCCAATCTACAGAGAGCGACGTCTTAATCCTGAGTGGGGACAGGTCTAATACTCCCCATTTCGTCATGCCAATGACTCATTAGGGGCTGTTGTTCAACAGCCCCTGTTGAGTCATTGGCATGACGAAATGCATAGGGCGGAGCTTTAACACACGAGACTGGATAGGATAGGAAGTAATGCTGGGAGAGAGAGTGAGTGAAAGAGGATCTGATACAGCAGCAGCTGAGTGTTTTCCCGGGGGACCCTAACTGTTATGCTATGTGCTTCTGATCCACTGACACTTGTGAGTGCAATTGTTTTAACACTTTTTATTAAATAACGGATTTACGCTATATCAGTGTCTCTTAGTTGCAGTGTGTGCTGGACTAGAGTGCATTGGAAAGGTGTGACTGGCTGGTTTCCCCTCCTGCTGTTAAATCCTACCTCCGGAGACTTGGGAGGCTAGCGCAGTGAGTGCGGACACAGAGGGGGGTCCTGGCACTGGTGTTGGTCTGAGGTGGTCTCTGGCATCCACACACCTTGATTACTCTGGTGGTGGGTTCTGTCCTAGAGCAACTAGTAGTTGCAGGTTTACGCTATGTATTGTCTTTTCTTTCATTGCATGTGGATGTGATTGTCCTGGCACAGAGTTGGATGAACAGTTTAGTACTCCTGCAAGTGGAGCCCTGTGGAGATTTATGAACTACAGAACTGTGAGACTGTAACCCTTTGTGTCCTGGAGACATATGAGCGTGTTTTTATTTTATTATCTTTTAGATTTTATGTCTGCACATTGACATATTTTAAACGCGAACCACGGAGTGCAGTGTCATTCCTAAAGCGCATGTTTTGTGAATTTGTATTGGAGGTAATGAGTTAGTTATAAATTAAGGCTAGGTTCACAGTACTCAGTTGCATTGCAGAAAAATTTTGCATGGCAACTTACTGCTCATACTATTCTATGGACTTGTTCACAGTAATGGGTCGCGTTATTCTAACTTGCTGCAGGCAGGCTTTGCATTAAAGTCTATGCCCAGCCTCCATTGCAGTTCACACTCGTTTAAACTCGTGCGTTATGCAACTTACCACTGTGAATCCAGCCTAAGTGTAGGTCTTTTTATTAAAAAAAGTATGTAGGTGTCATTTTACTATTTGGCCACAAGATGTCTGCAGACATTTTTTTTTCAATGCGTCCTGCACGCTTATGGTGGCCACTAATGATCCAATCTTTTTCATCCAATCTTACCATTTCTATGTATATTTCTATAAGGAAAAAAGCACCGGAACACCGCTCACTCAAAGGGGGACAGTGCTGGAACCAAGGAGGCCAAATCCAAGAAACTATAGCAAAAAGGAAGGGATCCGCACATATCCTAAAATGCTCCTTTATTGTGGACGTATCCAAAAAACACCAATCATGCATCTATAGCTGACATGTTTCAGACCTGCTGGTCCTTAATCATAGCTATGATTAAGGACCAGCAGGTCTGAAACATGTCAGCTATAGATGCATGATTGGTGTTTTTTGGATACGTCCACAATAAAGGAGCATTTTAGGATATGTGCGGATCCCTTCCTTTTTGCTATATTTCTATAAGGTAACTGCCTAAAGTATCCATTCAGTATATTCACTCAATTTACCCTTCTACTACATAGATTTGGTGAGATGGGATGAAAAAGATTGGATCATTAGAGGCCACTATTACAGGAATTGAACTGTGGATGTGTAACTTTTTTTTTCAGAATGATTGCGGCTTCTCATTGAATCATTGCTGCGGGTACTTAGATCAATGAATGGGAACTGCGGTCCCATTCATTGATCTCTGGGTTAACAGGCGGCGATGCATACTCCCGCGTTAGTGGGAGCGTGGGCGGTGGCGATGCGCATATCTACTCCCCAGGCGTGGAAGTATAGTCTGGAAGGGCGTATATATACTGTCCCCGGGCGCTAAACTGGTTAAGGTATGTACACATGTCCAACAAGGTATACGACCAACACCACAACAAACCGTTCACATGACTTGTATTTTCCACACACCAACCGACTTGAACGAGCAACTAATTTACAGACTGTGCAGGTAAGCGAAACAAAGGACTGCACGAAATGGCCACGTTCAAAAGAAGTACAGAGTTCAGACGAAGCTGTGCACACGTGGCCAACTGCATCACATCAGCCCAACAGTCATGTGAGTTGATTCACCGGATGGATCCGGCAAACCGCTTGTGCAGTTGTGTAGCCACGCGTACACATGCCTGATTGTTGTCCAACAGACCAAAATCAGATGACAATCAGTTGGTTTGGTTGAGTGTGTGTGCAGGAATTAAGGGATATTATGGATTTCTGTATAAATATGCAATTTCATGGGTCATATTGTGTGAACAAGTATTGTTATTTATTTGTACTGTCACATTTCCATTTTCCTCAGCACTATACAGAGTACATTTATCAGTTTGTTACTCGCTGTCCCTTACATAAACTCACAATCTAATTAAACCATAGTATAGGGCAAGTTTGAGGAAAATAAAGTTAACTTGCCAGTTGGTTTTCAGCATGTGGATGGAAACCTGAATTCCCAGAGGTAACATGGAGAACATACAAATGCTATATGACAGTGACATTTCCAACTCTGAACTTTGAAGCTCTAGCACTGCAAGAAAACAATGTTAGTCACAATGGACATGATTCACACAGCTTTTTCACCTGTTTTCCTTCGTATTCACCTTGTGGATTTTACATTTTTTAAGCTCCCAAAAAGCAAAAATATAATTAAGGAAAGAAAAGTAATACTGAAATGAAGTTAATCAGGAACAACTTACTTTGAGTGAATGTTTTGCTTGCAAATGTGTTGAAAGGTTATTTTTATCAGTTAGGCGATAAATAAGTAGTTTAAGTTTTGTGATCAGGGCCCAACGTGTATAAAATAAACTGTGTTAAGCAGAATGATGTGCATAAAGTCTTACGCATGATGCGTAGAGCATAATGAATTGCACACAGTTTATTGCATATGTTACGGCCAGAACCCGAAGTTTGGCCACTGCGCGTTGTGGCTGGCCACTTCAGGTTCTGGCCGGTCAATGTGCGAATTAGCCGCGGCACTGCGGCCAATGTCCGAAATGAGCCGAATCCTGGCGGCTCCGATCATTTTCCCCGGCTTTGGCTCCGCCCCCTGCCTCCCTGCTATCGGCTTCTGACAGCCTGAGGACACTTGCGTCCACCCAGAGTTGTTTGTGGCTGCAGGAAGGCAGAGGCAGGAAAGCAGGAATTCGTTCGTCCCTGCAGAGCGGGTGATAACAGCAGCAATGTCTGCAGCGCTCCCCGTTCTGCTTTCCTGCAGCCACGAACGACTCGAGGAGTGGGGGACTCGTTTGTCTCCGGCTGACTGAAAGCCGATAGCAGAGAGGCTGGGGCGGAGCAAGCACCAGGGAAAATTATCGGTGCTGGCTCATTTCGGACATTGGCCGCAGCGCCGCGGCCACTTCGCACATTGACCAGCCAGAACCCGAAGTGGCCAGCCACAACGCGAAGTGGACAAACTTCGGGTTCTGGCCGTAACACATACACCCCTTAGCCACAATATCACATATATACTGTTATATTGTACTTTACTGTGGTACATAGACTTAATTTATACAAATGTCTTCTAGTGGAATGTGATAGAACTAACACTGGACCATAATCGTGCCATCGTTTTCTGCTTCCCATCCTCCGAGGTCCCCATGATAGGTAGAGATGTCGCGAACATAGAATTCAGCAAATGTTCACGAACAGGCGAATCTGGCGAACCGCCATAGATTTCAATGGGCAGACGCACTTTAAAACCTACAGACCTGCCCACAAAAGTGACGGAACAGTTCTTTCAAGGGATCTAACAGCTGGACAGGGGCTTGCCGGAGAGGGATCCATGCCAAAAGTTCCATCAAACATTACGAAATTGAAGCAAAGTCTGGTTTTAATCCCAAAAGGGCAGAAATCACATTATGTACAGCTATGGGGGTCAGTGGGCTGTGGAGTGTCTCACACAGAGAAATGCAATAGTACTATTAGAACACGTGAAATAATGCACTGGAGTGGTTCTGTGCCCGCAACTTAATGAGGCAAAAAAAAAACCACAGGAGAACGATGTGCTAGCCCTTAAAAGGCCTGTTTGGGGTGCTTTCACAGCAAGTGGGGAACAAGAACACGGGCCTAGCTAATGCTTTCCCTACCTATTTGCAGCAAGTCTGACCCTGCTCTCACTAACAGTCAGCAGCCAGCAGAGAATTAATCCAATATGGCCACCGCTACTGCTTTTTGATAGAGGGGTGGGGGGTCCAGGAAGGGGTGCTAGCTGATTAGCTGCCATGTGTTTGCTGACTGTGAGGTAAGGGGTCAAAGTTTATCTCAATGATGTATAGGGTGGCGAATCGAATACTAATCTTCTAATATAAAACAATTTTGATATACAATGATGTGATATAGGTCCGCCTAAAAGACTACAACCCCTATTACAGCCTGTCTTTTGGCTGCATACCAGGCACCTCCAGCCTATGTATTGTTCGTTTTAAACCTTCACATTGGTAGGCAGAAGTTTCCTAGCTTTATCCGAATAAAAAACCCTAGGAGTGCAACCAACCAATTCCTGTTTTACAGACCTGGAAAACCGAGCAGGGACGGTCATTTTTCTGCAGGCTCTTACGATGGTTGCTAGGCTTTGCAACCTACCTTTGTGAGTATATTAATTGATTGACTGCACCATTGGGCTCCTGGTGTTTCCCTTCTCTCTTAGATTATCCTGGTGTTCTGTAACCACAGGAATTATCATCATAACCAATCTATCAATTATTTTATTACAGTGTAAACTAAATGTGCAATTCATAATAACAAGTGGGAAAGTAGTGGAGAGATGAATAAACGTTATACATTCACGGGTGGCTAACCTTGAACGGCATGAATGTGTCTGTGCAGTTTCTTTGTTTGTATGGTTACATTAGCCACTTTGTAATGTTATCAATCCATCTGCTGGTGTTCTAAGACCTTGTTTCCACAAATAATCTGTAAATATATTTATGAAATACGGATAAATGAAAACAATAATATATTGTCCTTAAAGGACTTACGAGGCGAAACGCGGAAAAAAAGTGAATCACTTTCCTCATCTTTTAAGGCACGGAGGACGCCGTCCACGCCCTCCGCGCCGATCCGCCGGGTCCCCCCGCTCATTAGCCCCCCGGGCCGGCTGCCGACCCCACGGGCCGTGGGGTCGGGCTCTCTCGCCTCTCCTAAGATGGCCGCATCCTTTGCCTGCGGCTGTGCAGTCCGCATAGCCGCGAGTGCGGCTGCACAGCTCTAGGGCCAACCCTCCCATCCACGCTACGTAGTGTGGATCCGGGGGGTTGGCTCTAGAACTGCGCAGCCGCACTTGCGGCTATGCGGACTGCGCAGCCGCGGGCAAAGGATGCGGCCATCTTAGGAGAGGCGAGAGAGCCCGGGCCATGGGGTCGGCAGCCGGCTAATGAGCGGGGGGACCCGGCGGATCGGCACGGAGGGCGCGGACGGCGTCCTCCGTGCCTTAAAAGATGAGGAAAGTGATTCACTTTTTTTCCGCGTTTCGCCTCGTAAGTCCTTTGAAGAGACTCTGTAACAACATTTTCATCTTTATTTCTTCTATCCTATAAGTTCCTATACCTGTTCTATTGTGCTCTGTCTAACTGCAGCCTTTTCTAGTTGCACAGTGGCTGTATTATCTCTGTTATATGATCTAATCTTCTCTCCTCTGTCGGGCTGAGGCAGTCAAGCTGGAATGTGCTGTGCTGATTGTGATTGGATAGAAGCTATACACACCCTCTCCATCCCCCTGCACACGCTGTATGACTCACACACTGAGCTCCTCTCAGTCTATCACTTGCTATGTCTTTTGTTTGTAAACACTGCATAAAAATGGCAATTACAAGCCAGGATTGCAGCAGGGAGTGGTAGAAACAGTACAGAGGGGCCCAGGAGAACATAATGAATAGAATGGTATGCTTTTTATTGTAAGAATTTTAGAGTACAGATTTTCTCTAAAATAACATGCTCTGTTTTAGATTTGTGCCTTCCTGCTTAGCCTAACAACAAGTCAGCCATTCACAAAAGCATACTAGCATTGTACTAATTGATGCTGTTTATTAAGACTGCTCGATGAGATGCGCCTAATTCAGAGTTGGTGCAATATTACACAAATTATGTATACACACGTTTATGCAAGTTAAAAATTGTGGAATTTGATCATTCCATTTTCAAGCTGCATTAATTTGCATACACAATTTACTTAATCCTGCATCAGTTTGGAATTATTTGCATCACCTTGCCCATTGATACTGTCCTTCCTCTGACAATTAGCTGCAGGATGATAAAAAAAAAGATACTGCTTCTTCAAATAAACGTTGTGTTGATAATTAAATCTGTATGGATCAACTGAGGCCCTAATTTTGCTTTTCAAAAAGTTTTTATTAAGGTTTACAAAATGATACAGAATAACACATTCTTTTAACATATGGATCCCAGGAGTTCATGGTATGCCTAGCCCCAAAGGCCCTCATTTTTAATCAACTCTTGTTGTCTTTGATGTTTTTATCACATTGAAATTCTAACTGATTAGACAAATGTATAGTAGATGAGGGCCTGACTGAAGAAACAAAATTAAATAAGTCAACAAGAAGATGGAAGGTAGAAGCTGGAAAAATGAAAAGGGATGGCGGATGTATGAATAGGAAAAAAAAGAACATGGGGGAAAAAAGAAGAAACCGATAAGTAGAAAGAATATAGATAATAGGAAGAAGAGTTTTATATAGGAAGAAGGAAGTAAGAAAATAAAGGGTGATGGAAGAAAAAAAGAGTAACTAAAGCTAAAATAAAAAATAAACTGCATACATACAGAAGATTTAAGAAGGAAGATGAGGCAAACAGGAAAATAGAAGAAAACGATGTAAATAAAAGGATCAGGTATAAGAAGATTTATGAAAGAAAATACAAGAGGATGGGAAGAACTAGAAGAAAAAAATAATTTTGAAGATAGAAAAAAGTTAAGGGATAAATGTGAAGTTGAACAAGGAATATGGAGAAAGTTGGAAAATGGCAAGTACAATAAAGGAGCGGCAAATAGAAATCTGATGATAAAAGAATAGAGTGAAGTAGCAAAATTAAATAGAAGAGGAAAATGTGTTAACTATGAGGATAAAAGAAACAAATAGAAAAAGGAACATATCATTAGGAACAAAGAGGCAAGTAGAGAAAATGTTGGCTAGAACATTAAAACATGCAAGAAAGAAGACAGAAGAGTTACCTTAGAAGATACAGTGGCTTGCAAAAGTATTCGGCCCCCTTGAAGTTTTCCACATTTTGTCACGTTACTGCCACAAACATGAATCAATTTGATTGGAATTCCCCGTGAAAGACCAATACAAAGTGGTGTACACGTGAGAAGTGGAGCGAAAATCATATATGATTCCAAACATTTCTTTACAAATCAATAACCGCAAAGGGGGGTGTGCGTAATTATTCAGCCCCCTGTGTCAATACTTTGTAGAACCACCTTTTGCTGCAATTACAGCTGCCAGTCTTTTAGGGTATGTCTCTACCAGCTTTGCACATCTAGAGACTGAAATCCTTGCCCATTCTTCTTTGCAAAACAGCTCCAGCTCAGTCAGATTAGATGGACTGCGTTTGTGAACAGCAGTTTTCAGATCTTGTCACAAATTCTCGATTGGATTTAGATCTGGACTTTGACTGGGCCATTCTAACACATGGATAGGTTTTGTTTTAAACCGTTCCATTGTTGCCCTGGCTTTATGGTTAGGGTCGTTGTCGTGCTGGAAGGTGAACCTCTGCCCCATTCTCAAACCTTTTGCAGTCTCCAAGAAGTTTTCTTCCAAGATTGCCCTGTATTTGCCTTCATCCATCTTCCCATCAACTCTGACCAGCTTCCCTGTCCCTGCTGAAGAGAAGCACCCCCAGAGCATGATGCTGCCACCACCATATTTGACAGTGGGGATGGTGTGTTCAGAGTGATGTGCAGTGTTAGTTTTCCCCCACACATAGCGTTTTGCATTTTGGCCAAAAAGTTCCATTTTGGTCTCATCTGACCAGAGCACCTTCTTCCACATGTTTGCCGTGTCCCCCACATGGCTTGTGGCAAACTGCAAATGGGACTTCTTACGCTTTTCTGTTAACAATGGCTTTCTTCTTGCCACTCTTCCATGAAAGGCCAACTTTGTGCAGTGCACGACTAATAGTTGTCCTATGGACAGATTCCCCCACCTGAGCTGTAGACCTCTGCAGCTCGTCCAGAGTCACTTGACTGCAGCGCTCTCCTTGTTTGGCCTGTGAGTTTAGGTGGACGGCCTTGTCTTGGTAGGTTTACAGTTGTGCCATACTCCTTCCATTTCTGAATGATCTCTTGAACAGTGCTACGTGGGATGTTCATGGCTTTGGAAATATTTTTGCAGCCTAAGCCTGCTTTAAATTTCTCAATAACTTTATCCTTGACCTGTCTGGTGTGTTCTTTGTACATGGGTGTTGTTGCTCCCAATATTCTCTTAGACAACCTCTGAGGCCGTCACAGAGCAGCTGTATTTGTACTGGCATTAGATTACACACAGGTGCACTCTATTTAGTCATTAGCACTCATTAGGCAATGTCTATGGGTAACTGACTGCACTCAGACCAAAGGGGGCTGAATAATTATGCACACCCGACTTTGCAGTTATTGATTTGTAAAAAATGTTTGGAATGATGTATGATTTTCGTTCCACTTCTCACGTGTACACCACTTTGTATTGGTCTTTCACGTGGAATTCCAATAAAATTGTTTCATGTTTGTGGCAGTAATGGGACAAAATGTGGAAAACTTCAAGGGGCCGAATACTTTTGCAAGCCACTGTAGAAGTCTTGTCCTAAGATAAAAGAACAAGAAGGAATTAGTTGTGTAGAAAGATGAAACATAGAAAAAAAGTAGCAGGTAAGAGATATATATATATATATATATATATATATATATATATATAAATAAGAAAGAGGAAATGGAGAGATACAAGAAAGAAGATGGAGTCCAGAAGATGACAAACAGATGAAGCTGGAAGAGAGGAGATGGAAAATAATCATACCATAAGCAGTGGTAAAGAAAATAAAATAAAAGAGGAAGCAATAGTTAGGAAGACGACAATTAGAAAATAAACAACAGAAGATGGGAAAAGGAAGAGATGGAAAAATGAAAAAAAAAGATGTAAGCAGTCATCAGAAAGTAAGCAGAAATCAATAAAATGTAAGAAACAGAAAAGAACAAAAAGCTCAGTAGAAGGATGGGAAAAAAATGAGGAGGATAATAGAATAGGCTGAAAAAAATAGGGAAGGGGTAGGTATTAAGAACAAAGAACATGGGAAAATAAATAGATAAAAAGAGGATGTAGAATAAAAAGAGGATAGCAATAAAAAATAAAGATAAAATGAAAGAAAGAAGGCAGAAGACAAACTAGGCAAGTGTGAATCTGATAAAAGCAGAAGGAAGTGGTCAGTTGAAACATGAAATAAATAACTAAAGGTTAAAGTGTGAACCTGGAATGAAGAATGTGGATAAGCTGAAGAAAAAACAATGTTAAAAGAAAATTAGGCAAATTTATAGATGAAAGAAAGAAAATGAAAGAAATAAGAAACAGCTAGGTATGAATATTTGTGAAAGATGAGGGGGAAAAAAAAAGGAAGAAACAAGGAGGAGGTCTACAGGAAGATAGAAAGAGATGGACGAAATGGGCATGAGTAGGACTATGAAAAAAAGAAAAAACATGGAGAAAAGAAGGTACTGTATCTCACAAGTAAAAAAACAGAACAAAGAATATTTAAGAAGGAACAAGAGACAAGTTGGAAGATCGAAGAAAGAAGAAACCATAAGGAATATGTAAGTAGCAAGCTGTGAGAAAAGTATAAGGAAGAGGTCAATAGGATAATGGAAGACTGTAGATGGATGATACTTGAGGGAAGCGGCAAGTAGGAAGATTTGTCACTTTTACTTTATCTCTTTTTTTTGGTTAAAGGTAAACTTTAACCTTTTCACTACTACAGTTTTATTTGCATTTTTCACATGCAATAAAAAAAACTGATTTTAGACGTTATATCTTTTTATACAAGACATGAGTAGCAAAACCCATTTTGTACATCCCACAGTATTTTTTTAAAATATTTTTCAAAATTATTTTTCCTTGAAATGCACACAAGTCATTCTTAAATCAAATATAACACAGAGGTGCCAAGCGTGTATTGGACCTGCAGCCGTGTGATACTCCTTTTGTTGAATGCCTGATGAAGCGGGATTGTGCCCGTGAAACGCGTTGGTTACGTTTGCGGAGTATGTGAATAAATTGTATTTAATACAAGCGACAGCATCGAGTCTGTTTTTAAGTGGCTGGTCCACCACCGCCACTTGAATATTTTAAACATTTTAGTATATTTTATCCTTTTGGCGCCTCTGTTCTTCTATTCCTTAAATCAAATATGAAGGACTTTCTCAAATATGTTTAAAAACTTGAAACATTGGCTGATTGGGTCCGCTTTGTCATCTGGCGCCGCCTGGATCCTCGGACCAGTACATTTGCCAGTCAGGGTGTACTCTGTACTGCACAATTGTGGCCTGACCGCGCACGTGCCCCATATCGTTCCCATCATCGGGAGAGTTCTCTGCCTGTGCAGTACTACTGTGCAGATGCAGAATGCTACCAGCCATGTAAGTGCGATGGGGGAGCGCAAACGGTCTGACTGCGCCCTCACAACTGGCGGAGGATCTAGGCAGCGGAGGATGGCGTGGGACTGATCAGCCTGAAGGGGGCTGGAGGAAGCCCCAAGTATACATAAAACTTTTTTTTTTTATTCCTCTCGGGTACCCTTTAAAACCACTTGAGGACCACAGTGCTAAACCCCCCTAAAGACCAGGCTATTTTTTCAAAGTAGGCCACTGCAGCTTTAAGGCCAAGCTGCAGGGCCGCACTACACAGTGCATTAGTGATTCCCCCCTTTTTCTCCCCACCAACAGAGCTCTCTGTTGGTGGGGTCTGATGGCTCCCCCTGTGTTTATTTTATTTTTTTATAAATATTTTTGTTATTTATTTTTTATAAATATACCTATTTATTTCGTTTTTTTTTCCCTCCCCGCAGTCAGCCAATCTGCCTATGAGAGCTGATCGCTCTCTTGTGCTGCAGAGGGACAGCCATGTCACAAGGCTGTCCTCAATACAGCGCTGCCGTGGATTGCAGCGCTGTACTAAGTAAAAAGACGTCAGTTTCGCCATCTAACAGTCTCCGAGTGGCGTTCGCCGCTGGGAGACTGAAGGCGGAGCAGAGTTCCGCTTACCATGCAGGAGATCGCAGCCTGCGAGCGATCTCCTGCAATAGCCGGCCCCAGGACTTGACGCCAATTGGCGTTAGGCAGTCCTGGGGCTGCCGCCGCGGTCACGCCCATTGGCGTGACTTGGTCATTATGTAGTTAAATAATTTTTCAGCACTTTGCAACTAAAAAGCTACCAAAAAGTAGATGAAACAGTGCTATTGAAATTATTCTGAATATTTTCTTGATTGACCAAAAAGTAGGTGAGAAAAAGTACTTTCAAATTTATTATTTTTTTAATACATTATTACTATCACTAGGTGTCACACATGCCCCTTGTTTATGTAGACATCAAAAATCTCATTAATCCTTTGCTGTATCTAATATATGCAACAGAAGCTTTCATATAATGATGCCCAGCTTCTGTTGCCTAGCAACCAGTAGTGATACTGGGAACCCTGAACCAGAAGTGAATAGGTGGAATCAGTTCCTGTCTAGCACTGCAGAGAGATATGAGACATGACCACTGCAGTATATTTCATTTGCTGCAAGAGGGCTGAAGGTTAAGTGATCTTATAACATGCATATGAATTAACTCCAAATTGCCCCCGATCAGTAATACCATTATAATTTATTACTGATCTGACCCTTCCTAAGGACCCTGTGGTTGCTTATTGTTTACAAACATGCCACTTACCAGCAGTCTGCATACCCCACACAGCAGCATGATACCTTATCTACATTCCACTCTCATCATTACTCTCTGTAATAGGATCATTTGAAAACGCTGCAAGTTTAAAAGGGCGCAGCTACCTCCACTATTGATTTTAGTAGCTGTACAGAAATCTTGGCGCACACTATAATAGCGGCTACAATTTGTGGCAGCTATTTTCTATGTATAGCTGCAATAGCGGTCGCTCTGTGCTATTTTCTATGTGTAGCCAATATTTGTCGCCGCAATTCGGGTGTCCTTCCAAACAAGAGGTTGGGGTTAAGGTTAGGTGGGGGTTAAAGTCAGTTGTCCACCTGAGGGGGGGAGGCTTAGGCACCACCGGGGGGAGGGGTTAAGGGTTAGGCACCACTGCAGAGGGGCTGAGTGTTAGGCACCACTAGGGGAGGGGTTAAGGGCTAGGCACCACTGGGGATTGAGTTAAGGGTTAGGCATCATCAGGGGAGGCCTCTGTGTGAGAGTAGGGAGAGTTTAGATCATAGTAAAAAGTGAGTAAATATTACCGATATTTTACTGTTTATACAGTATGTAGTAGAATATCTGTAAAACTACCAATATTTTACTACGGTTATTCTGCGCTTTTAAACATGCGGCTTTTTCAAATGTATTCTCTGTAATCCTGTCCTGTAATCCTCGTCCTGTCCAGGAGTTGCAATCTATGGAGAAGTTACCTGTTCCTCATATAATTCATTTTATCAAAGAAGAGATCACCTGCTCAACCCCATTCAGAATCTTCCTTTATTGCACTACAAAGCACAATGTTCCATGCACCATTACACTTTCCCAAATGCACTTTAAAAAGGGCAGTAGAGAACATAATGTTGTACTCTATTGCTGTGAAGCTGCAATGCAGTAAAGAAAGATTCCAAATATGGCTGAGCAGGTGAAATCTTCCTCAATAATACTGCCTTTGCCTGATGTTATCCATTCTCCTTCTATTTCTGCCTGTATGTACAGTTAAAAAAATGCAGTTATCTTAAAAAAAAAAAAAAAAGAGCCTGAACATAAAATGGTGGGTGGAGGGTTGACAGAGAAGTAAAAGAAGCTATTAGTACAGCACAGAGCAGCCACAACACCGCCGTATGCAGTATACAGACTGATGGTAATGGTAAATCAATATTATTTTTTATATACATAGTGCCAAAATCTTCGGTAGCACTGTACATAGTACAAAACAAAAAGTGTGTAGCATACAGTGGCTTGCAAAAGTATTCACCCCCCTTGAAGTTTTCCACATCTTGTCACATTACTGCCACATGAATCAATTTTATTGGAATTTCACATGAAAGACCAACACAAGGTTTTGTACACGTGAGAAGTGGAACGAAAATTCTACATGATTCCAAACATTTTTTACAAATCAATAACTGCAAAGGGGGGGGGGGGGGGCATGCGTAATTATTCAGCCCCCTTTGGTCTGAGTGCAGTCAGTTGCCCATAGACATTGCCTGATTAGTGCTAATGACTAAATAGAGTGCACCTGTGTGTAATCTAATGTCAGTACAAATACAGCTGCTCTGTGACGGCCTCAGAGGTTGTCTAAGAGAATCTTCGGAGCAACAACACCATGAAGTCCAAAGAACACACCAGACAGGTCAGGGATAAAGTTATTAAGAAATTTTAAGCGGGCTTAGGCTACAAAAAGATTTCCAAAGCCTTGAACATTTCACGGAGCACTGTTCAAGCGATCATTCAGAAATGGAAGGAGTATGGCACAACTGTAAACCTACCAAGACAAGGCCGTCCACTTAAACTCACAGGCCGAAAAAGGAGAGCTAATCAGAAATGCAGTCAAGAGGCCCATGGTTACTCTGGATGAACTGCAGAGATCTACAGCTCAGGTGGGGGAATCTATTAGTCATGCACTGCAAAAAGTTGGCTCTTATGGAAGAGTGACAAGAAGAAAGCCATTGTTAACAGAAAACCATAAGAAATCCCGTTTGCAGTTTGCCACAAGCCATGTGGGGGACACAGCAAACATGTGGAAGAAGGTGCTCTGGTCGGATGAGACCAAAATGGAACTTTTTGGCCACAATGCAAAACGCTATGTGTGGCAGAAAACTAACGCTGCACATCACTCAGAACACACCATCCCCACTGTCAAATATGGTGGTGGTGGCAGCATCATGCTCTGGGGTTGCTTCTCTTCAGCAGGGACAGGGAAGCTGGTCAAAGTTGATAGGAAGATGGATGGAGCCAAACACAGGGCAATCTTGGAAGAAAACCTCTTGGAGTCTGCAAAAGACTTGAGACTGGGGCGGAGGTTCACCTTCCAGCAGGACAACGACCCTAAACATAAAGCCAGGGCAACAATGGAATGGTTTAAAACAAAACATATCCATGTGTTAGAATGGCCCAGTCAAAGTCCAGATCTAAATCCAATCGAGAATCTGTGGCAAGATCTGAAAACTGCTGTTCACAAACGCTGTCCATCTAATCTGACTGAGCTGGAGCTGTTTTGCAAAGAAGAATGGGCAAGGATTTCAGTCTCTAGATGTGCAAAGCTGGTAGAGACATACCCTAAAAGACTGGCAGCTGTACTTGCAGCAAAAGGTGGTTCTACAAAGTATTGACTCAGGGGGCTGAATATTTACGCACACCCCACTTTGAAGTTATTGATTTGTAAAAAACGTTTGGAATAATGTATGATTTTTGTTTAACTTCTCACATGTACACCACTTTGTATTGGTCTTTCATGTGGGATTCCAATAAAATTGATGCATGTTTGTGGCAGTAATGTGACAAAATGTGGAAAACTTCAAGGGGGCCGAATACTTTTGCAAGCCACTGTAGATACATGAGATGTTGAGGACACTGTACAATCAGTATATCCAGCAATACAAGTACAAATACATACATAGTTGATGTGTGGTTTGAGACATCAGCAATACTGGTACGTGTCCATATGATAAATTACAGCAGAATAAGAAACACTAGGAGGAAGTCCCTGCCCTTGCAAACTTACAGACTAGTGGGTTGGAGACAGCTCGAAAACTGCTCGTCACAGGATAGAACCACAAACACAGGAGCCCCGCAAGGGTGCGTACTGTCCCCTATCCTGTTTTCCCTCTACACGAACAGGTGCAACTCTTCCGCCGACTCTGACAAGGTCATAAAATGTGCAGACGACACCACCATACTTGGACTCATAGGCAGCGACGGCGAACACGCGTACAGGGAGGAGATCGCACGCATCAGCAAGTGGTGCAAAGACAACTGGTACTCAACTCTACAAAAACAGTCGAGCTGATAGTGGACTTTAGAAGGCGCCCTCACCCACTCCACCCTGTCTCCATCGATGGCACCGACGTCTCCAGGGAGTCGAGCATCCGTTTCCTGGGTGCCACCATCACAAAAGACCTAAGGTGGGCTGAAAACACCTCCAAGGCCCAGAAGAGGGCTCAGCAGAGGTTGTTCTTTCTGAGGCAGCTGAGGAAATTCGGGATGCCGCAGGAACTGATGATCACCTTTTACACTGCAACCGTGGAGTCTATCCGCTGCTCCTCTATTGTCATTTGGTATGCAGGCGCTACCGCGAGCGATAGACTTAAGCTCCAGAGAGTAATCAATGCCGCTGAGAGGATCATCAGGTCTCCCCTTCCACCTCTGGATCTCCTACATACCTCCAGACTGTGGTCTAGGGCAAACAAAATACTGAACGACGAGGAGAACGCCAGCGCATACCACTAAGGCTGCATCTGAAATGACCACCAGCTCAGTGTGTAGCACCTATATAGACTTTCTACACACTTCGCATTCAATTCAGATGCAAATCATATGCAAATCTGCTACTACTTATCATGCAAACAGGAAACTCAGGAGGAGGGGCTGGGAGCAGCTAACCTGACAGTTACATAGTTACAAAGTTAAGGAAAGGTGGGGGGAAAGGCTGCGCATCCCTAAACACATGTTGCAATTGAATGGTTAATCGCACAGGCATACACCGCCTCTGCCAGACTGAAAAATGCATGCCCTGTACCCAAGACAAGTGCTAACATTTATTAAACTAGGAGGAACTTGTGTTTAGGGATGCACAGCCTTTCCCCCCACCTTTCCTTAAAATACTGAACGACCCTACTCACCCTGGCAGCCGATGCTTCGACCGTCTGCCATTGGGACGCCACTACAGAGCGATCCTCACCAAGACCACCAGACATTTGAACACTTTCTTTCCCCAAGCTGTTCTCCTACTGAACTCGAGCTACCACCCTTGCAAAGCCCCCCTAGCTGTGCATTGACGCTGCACTACTGCCCGACCATGCTTAACACCCCCCCCCCCCCTGTAATTTGTTTGTTTGCAATCTTTTCAGCTCCTTCTCCCATCTGTGTGAACTGATCTGTATAAGATCTGTATCTGGATACTCCTGCCGTGTGTACCACAAAAAATTCTGGGTGCAACAGTTGTCGTACTTGGCGAATAAAGCTGATTCTGATTAACAAAGACACAGGGGTTAGCGGATGAGGCAGTGAACCTCCAATGCTACCTATAGCAAATCATAGACTTGTCTGAACAGATGTGTGTTGAGAGAACGTTTGAAGGTTTCCGGATTCAGAGCATGATGGACAGGCTGGAGTTGAGTGTTTCAAAGTAGAAGTGATGCTTGTGAGAAGTCTTGGATGTGGGAGTGAATTGCTCAGCAAGAGTGCAGTTCAGCTTTCCTTCTGAAAGAGGCCTGAGTGATGCATCTAAGTTTGGCTTTTACTTTATTTTGGTAGCATTCCACAGGAACAACTTATGTTTTTGGCATGCACTATTGTATTTGCATGCATTTTCTTTTTAATCTTATGGTTTATTATATTTATCCTGTTTGTGCATTATGAATTGAAATTAGTGAGGATAGTACAACGCCAGATGCGGCAGCAGCGCAACTGATATCCTTATCTTAATACTAGTGGAAGACCTGGCATTGCCAGGGTATGTATTTGGCTGTTGTTGTCTCTGCCCACTTTTTGTAACCTTAACACACAAACACTCAATCAACTTTGTGAGCTTTTCTGGGTTCCTCAGCATAAATAATTAACATTTTCACATAGAAATTAAACAAATTTGATTGGCTGGCTGTGGCTCTTTCCAGAATTTGAACCCCAGTCACCCAATGACCGACTGTACCAGGTTTGAGGCCTCTCCTACTAACAGTGTAAGAATGGCAACATTTTAAATATTCCCCTTGAAAATAAATGGGTGAATTTTGATTAGCTGTTGTAGGCTCCACACACTTTCCTGAATATTAATATCAGTTACCCAATAACCACCTGTGTGAAGTATAAGAACCCTCCCAATAAAAGTGTAAGAATGGCTGCAGTTTACATTTTCCCAGTGAAATTAATGTTTTTTTGGCTCTGCCCACTTTTTGTAACGTTGAAACAGCGACTCTATGAACAAGTTTGTGAGCTTTCGGGTTCCTGGCATCAAAAATGTGTGAAAGGAAGCCGTTTATCCAGCAAAGAAATCTGATTGGCAGTGTGTGGCTCCGCCCCTTTAGTAAGTTTGAACTCCAGTCACCCATTGACCAACTGTCAAGTTTGAGGCCTCTGGCATTAACAGTATAATAATGGCAGCAGTTTAAATATTCCCCTTGAAAACAATAGGTGAATTTTGATTGGCTGTTGTAAGCTCCACCTACTGTCCTGAAAATTAATCCAGTCACCCAGTGACCAAGTGTGCCAAGTTTGAAAACCCTGCGATTAAGAATGTCTAATTTACATTTTTCCATTGAAAACAAAATGCTGAAATTTGATTGGCTGTTTTATGCTTCACCCATTTCCCCCGAATATTTGACCTCGGTCACCAAGTGACCAACTGTGCCAAGTTTGGGGGCTCTGGCTTAATTGGGGTAAGAGTTGCAGCCAATTCCATTTTTTCCATTGACTTGAACGGGTGAAATTTGATTGGCTGCCTGTGGTTCTACCCAGGAGTGCAGGGGGGATGCGAGACCCCCAGAACATCTCTTCCCAGGGAGTAAGGCATCTGTATACCAAGTTTCATTGAAATCGGTCAAGGTATTTTCGAGTGATGGTGGCACATACATACATATATACAGTATGTATTGCATGAATTTTTTTGCAGGGGGAGGTGCTCGGTGGGAAAGGGCAGTGTTTTTCAGGGGGACGGCTTACTCAGATTTGCTGATTAGCACGGTGGCGTAGTGGTTAGCACTCTCATCTGGCAGCGCTGGGTTCCTAGTTCGAATCTCAGCCAGGGCACTATCTTCACAGCGTTTGTATGTTCTCCCTGTGTCTGTGTGGATTTCCTCAGGGCACTCCGGTTTCCTCCCACATTCCAAAAAACATAAGTTTAGTTAATTTGCTCCCCCCCCCCCCCTAAATTGGTCCTAGATTGAGATACATACACTACATGATACATACATAGACATATGAGTATGGTAGGGATTAGATTGTGAGCCCCTAGAAATGACAAGAGAATTTACTCTGTACAGCGCTGGGGAAGATGTCTGTGCTATATAAAAATACTAAATAATAAAAATAATTTGCTGGGTGGGGGGAGGGGGGGGGGTCCTGGGTTCTCTGGACGCCCCTGTACTATAATTTGATAGTACTTATTCAGTTGCAAAGTGTGGAAAAGTTATTTTTAAATAATATGAAAAATTGGCTGCTTTATGAATACGTTTTCACATATAGACGCAGCAGTTTATGAGTGGCACTCCCTACTAAATAATCTGCAGGAATAGTGTGAATGAAAACAGGCAAAAAACGTCTCACCCTTCCACCGATATCCCTTGATGTTGACTGCTTGGACGGGTGCACATCGGATATTAAGAAGAAAGAAATGTAGATGCTGTAAACAGGAAGAAAAAGAGGCACATACCGGGCACCTTCCGTCCTTAGTTTTATTGCAGTGTGCTTGCATCACATCATCACAGGTTCCATGCCACAAGTGCGTACATCTAATGGTCGGTGCGGTGGTGGTGAGTTGGAGGTGGGGGTGCCAGGCACCAATTGGGGACAGAAGTTGCCCGGTATGTCCCTCTTTTTCTTCCTGGTTACATGCTTTATGAATAAGCCCCATTTTATACATACAGTGAGTCATATAAACATTTGCACATATCCGTGAATGTTTCCTTTAAATGTTCTTTGGGATGAATCACAAATGCAAATCTTTTTGGTAACCTACGTCACCCTATTCCAACTCATTTATGTTTCCAAATGTATACGTAGAAGACTTCAGAGGTGTCGTATCAGTCCTTACTCTGCTGCTAAGCCAGTGATGTGCTGCAGTCACCAAAATCTTCAGTCTGTGACCTCCAAATGCAGTCTGAGTAATCCTCTGTGAAAACCAATGAGAAAACCGCAGTGTAAGTTTCTAAGGGATTCCCACTCCCGGCTCCCACACTTTCTTTAGGAGCTGCGTCATTCACTTAATAAAAAAAACACCTCTTGTATATTAGCAAGCTGCAGTTCACTGCAAATCCTCAGCCCCGAGAAATGATTTACTCATCTTTGCTACTCATTTCCGATTCTTTTAGCAAATGTAGCATAGCAGAGCATAAAACAGTATTCTGAATTGACGTCAGGAGGTGGTGAACACACGGATATCCAGTCTACAAGCTCTGATTTGCATCTAAACTGGCAGCGAGCTGTCATTTCATTTCAGTAATTTTAAAAGATAAAAAAAAACAAAATAACCAACTTTTTAAAATGTCATTCTGCTTGTAGCAGATCAACCATACAATCCATTTTGCAATGAATAAATTGCAAAGCGCTGCAAAAGTTTCCCACAATGTGTTATTTGTTTTAGAATTGTTTTCAGAGAGAGCATTAAAAGATTTCCAGTTAAAAGCCCAACAAAGATAAACATGAAATACAGATAGCAGGGCCAGTGCTGTGAGTTCAGGGCCAGTTTTGCTTCCTTACTGACTACAGTGGCGTCTCATGTGATCCGGCAGCACGTAACAGGTCACGTGAGGCATGAATACGGGACCCTGGGTGGGTGGAGATCTCATCTCTGGAATGCCGAGAGCAGATGAGTGAAGCTGCGCTGCACATCTAGGGAGGGGGACATTTGGGGAGGCGAGCCGCCTGTTGCCGCCCGGAAGCATGTGATCCACAGTGCTTCATGGAAAAACTGGCCCCAGTTCTTCCAGGCAGTCACAGACTCTGCAATTCCACACCTCCCACTAGAGTGTGTGACTGTCAGGAAGATCAGAGGAGACCCAAAGGAGCAGGTAAATATTAAACTGCTCCAGTGCGCTACTTTGCAGAAGAAGGGAGGTATGGGCCCCCCCATGGTCGCTATAGTTACACCACTTAGTTTGAGACTGTTCAACAAATGCTACATTTTAACCACTTAACCACTTTACCCCCGCGCGTACATATTTCTCCGCCCCTTTTTCCATACTTTAAAAACCAGGGACGGAGAAACACGTACTTTCCGCGTTCCCGACGCTGCCCGCGCTCCCGCTAGTAAACACGCCGCCCGCCGCTAGTAAACACGCCGCCGCCCGCTCGCCCAGAGATCAATGAACGGGAAAATCCATTCCCGTTCGTTGATCTAAGCCCCGCAATGATCAGCTGCTCTCCGATGGGCAGCGCGATCATTGTGAGAAAAAACTCACGTGTCCAGCCTCCTTATTCTTCCTCCAAGCTTCCGGAAGGAAGCTTGGAGGTCGCATTAAAACAAAAAGTTACTGTGGCCATCTTGTGGCCAAATAGTAAACTACACCCTACACATTTTTCACATACAAATAAATGACTTTTACACATAAAATTAACTCATTACCTCCCACACTCCCCATTTTTTTTTTTTTTGTAATTAAAAAAAAATTAAAAAATTTACAATTAAAAAAAATACATAAATAGTTACCTTAGGGACTGAACTTTTTAAATATTTATGTCAAGAGGGTATAACACTGTTACTTTATAAACTATGGGCTTGTAATTAGGGATGGACGCAAAACTGAAAAAAATGCACCTTTATTTCCAAATAAAATATTGGCGCCAAACATTGTGATAGGGACATAATTTAAATGGTTTTATAACCGGGACAAAAGGGCAAATACGTTTCATGGGTTTTAATTACAGTAGCATGCATTATTTAAAAACTATAATGGCCGAAAACTGAAAAATAATTTTTTTTTCCCCACATTTTTCCTATTTTCCCATTAAAACACATTTAGAAAAAAATAATTCTTGGCATAATGTCCCACCTAAAGAAAGCCTAATTGGTGGCGAAAAAAACAAGATATAGTTCATTTCATTGCGATAAGTAATAATAAAGTTATAGACGAATGAATGGAAGGAGCGCTGAAAGGTGAAAATTGCTCTGGTGCTCAGGGGGTAAGACCCCTCAGTGGTGAAGTGGTTAAGGACCGCAGTGTTAAACCCACCTAGTGACCATGCCATTTTTTTCAAATTAGCCCACTGCAGCTTTAAGGGCTCGCTGCAGGGCCGTACAACTCAGCACACAAGTGATTCCCCCTTCCTTTTCTGCCCACCAACAGAGCTCTCTATTGGTGGGCTGTGATCGCTCCCCCAATGTTTATGTATTTTTTTTTACAAATGTCTTTTGTTTAGTTTTACAATAAATTTAGCTTTTTTTATATAATTATTTTGTTAATCCACCCTCTCTCACTCCGCCAGCCAATAAACACGATCGGCTGTCATAGGCTTCAGCCTATGACAGCGGATCGCTTCTCTGCCGCCCAGGGGAACAGCCGTGTCACACGGCTTTCCCCAGTACAGCGCTGCTGTAGATCGCAGGGTTGTACAGCATAAATAGATGGTGGTTTCGCCGTCTAACAGTCTCCTAGCAGTGATCGCTGCTGGGAGACTGATGGCAGAGCTGATTGGCGTGGAGCGGTCCTGGGGCTGCCGCCGCGTTCATGCCAATTGGCGTTACGTGGTCGGCAAGGGGTTAATAAACAATTTGGCCAGCGACACAGACTATGTTTTAGATTTTGGCTCCTTACATAACTGAGTTTGACCCCCACCCCCCTGCTGCAGAGTAACCGTAGAGGCACTTGCAACAACTGTTAAGAGGAGGCTCCAAGGACAATAAAATACATTAAAATTACTAAAATAGATAGTTTGACCTACCTATCTAGGTGAATGAGTGAGTCAAACACCCAACTAATGGAAAATATTTTTACTGCACAAGAGTAGACTAAAGCTACATACTCACCAGAAGATGGATCAGGGAACCTACGGCGACGCGACCCAGCGAGGGAGCACTTCCCGATCCACTCTCTACCACGGGAGCATGCAACGGCACACAACGGGCGTTAACGATAGTTCAAACGATTGCAGTATTTCATCATGATGGCCGTAATCGCCGTGCTACCAAAAGACATAGCGCAAACATACCCATGTCACAAAATTGTGGAAACGATTGCTTGTTACAGTACAAGTCATGCATCATGGATAAAATTGCCACAAAACTCACGTTGTGGGTACGAGCCTTTGGAGTTTGAACTTGCTTCTTCAGGTCAGTAACAAGTTGTGCCAGGTGGATTGTATGTACCAGGAACGAGCACCTCTTGACTTAAACAGCGAGGAGAACGCCAGCGCATACCACTAAGGCTGCATCTGAAATGACCACCAGCTCAGTGTGCAGCACCTAAATAGATTTTCTGCACACTTCGCATTCAATTCAGATGCAAATCGTATGCAAATCTGCTACTACTTATCATGCAAACAAGAAACTCAGGAGGAGGGGCTGGGAGTAGCTAACCTGACAGTTACATAGTTACAAAGTTAAGGAAAGGTGGGGGGAAAGGCTGCGCATCCCTAAACACATGTTGCAATTGAATGGTTAATCGCACAGGCATACACCGCCTCTGCCAGACTGAAAAATGCATGCCCTGTATCCAAGACAAGTGCTAACATTTATTAAACTAGGAGGAACTTTAGCTTCCAATATGGTTTGCATGCAAAATATATTATACCTCTTGACTTGAGTCTACCCTTGTGCATCTTTTCCATTAGTAACTGGCTCATTCATTTAAATAGGTGGGCCAACCTATTTCTCTATTTTAGTAATTTGAATGCATTTTATTGTTTTGGGCGCCTCCTACCACCAGTTTCTTCAATATACACCAAAAATTGGAAGAGTCCTTTTTAGTTTCTCCCCTCGTTTGGGAGATTGTCTGCACTTACTCCCTACATTAAGGAGCCTATTCACTTGGAGAGCGACCAACAGGGTGGACACCCTAACCCAAGCAGAAGTGGAATTTTTTTTGTATGCCTTGATAGTGGTTGCCAGTCAATTGAAACCTGAAAAATGTGAGCATAACACTTACCTACTACTACTGAAGGTGTAATTTACAGTTTGCACTATTGGTTTCTGTTTTTTCCCTTTTTTTCCAGTATCCTAGGAGCCAAAGGTTTTTAGTTGAACTCTGGAGGTGGTTAAATTATTGGATCCTTTTGATCTGAGGCTGTGGGAGGCGTGACACATTTTCAACAAATCCTTCAGGTATCCAGGGCCCAGGGCATGTAAGGATTTGAATGTTAGCATGCCAATTTTGAAAAGGAGTCTCCATTTTATGGGTAGCCAGTGCAGTAAGCAAAGGATTGGTGTTATGTGGCAATGGCGGGGTTAGCTTGTTAAGTCTTGCGGCAGCATTCTGCACTAGCTGCAGGCAGTGTAGGTCTTTATTTGAACATTACATAGCAATTGTTCATGCTATGAATCTAATGTGCCTGCTATAACATAGGCATAGTATGATTGTAGACTTAGGTCATGATTTAGTGAGCTTTTGCCCCAGGAGATTTCCTCATGCTATCTACAATGTACCTAGCAAGCAAAAACTACCATTAGGGTGCGCGCTTACACTATGCTTGTTGTGGGACATTTTAATGTTATTTATAGAGTATGCATAATGCAGTATGAAAATAAAAAATGTAATCTAAAATGTATGCATGTGTGAATGTATCAGGTACTGCAGCAAAGCAGCAGCAGGTAGTGTGGAAAGAAAGGCCATGCTGAAGGGTTTCCACTTTGGGATCACTAAATGAAGCATAAAATAAAGTTGAAAATAATGTGTATATTCGCTTTTCCTAGATTTAACAGAAATAAAGATAAAATACTTCAATCTAATGTACATATCAGAAAGATATTGGCGCTCTTACAGAACATTGGAAGGTGAACTTACAACTTAGATGAAAGCCATCAATCAAAGTCATAATAAATATCTAGCAAAGGGTTTCAGTATGTGATCCATCATATAGCAATGCCTAAACCGCCTATATTCTGGTGAGAATATCATGAGTGCTACTAAAGGAGGAAAAGGAATGAAAGGGAATTGTAGGAAATAGGAATAGGTGCAGATAGGGAGAGAACATGTACAATAAGAAAGGAGGGAGGCTGCTTCTAAAGGTGCGTACACACATCCAATCTTGACTGGCCAATTTTACTAGAGCTTACCTACACAATCTATTCAAGATAGTCAAAAGCTGCATGCTTGTTGACGGTCTATGGCTAAAAGTATTAAGGTGCGTACACATGCACTACGGCCGCCAACGATGGGTCCGTCAGACCCTCCCGCTGGGCGGACTTTTAGGCGACAGTAGCGCGTGTGTACGCACTGTCGGCGGACTGATAACTAAGGCTGTTTCTGAGCAATCCGCCGGACATCAGCAGGAGCGAGGACACAGCAACGCAGGCAAAGTGGTTTTCAGACTTTTTAAAATCTGAAATTCCATAAGTGAACCGGAGGCGGGGCCGGAGCATCAGTGAGTGGCTGCGCGGGCGCAGGATGTCTGCGGGGGACTATTAGAAGCCCCGGGTAAGTTCAACTCATTTTCCCCTGACCCCCCTATAGTATTTCTTTAAATAGATACTCTGGAAGGTAAAACATTTGGGGCAACTCTGAACTAATCGGCTGTTTGTTTTATTTTATTTTTTTATTTAGCTTTTCATTGGGCTTTAACCAGTTGGACATATGATATATTATAGTGTATTCATGTCAGCTGAGACTTCACTTAAAGCTCAAAAATATGACGATAATGCTGGGGATACACGGTACGTTTCTGTACCATATATCGACCAGCTGATCCTGCCAGCTGATAATATTCAGCTGGTCCGATCACGCTGCTCGACCCCCGCCCGCTCAATCTCCGCCGGTGGACAATGGCAGGGAATCGAGCAGCTGATAAGGAGCGCTGGCGGGGACGAGCAGTAATCGATCTGAGCGGGGATGCGGCTGGAGTCGATCCGGCGGCTAATCATATGTATTCCCAGCATAAGTCTGTAGGTGTTAATAAGCAGGAGGGCATGTAGTAGCATCTGCCTATGCTCCTTTTCCCTGGGGACCTAAAGAGGACTAATTAAATATGCCATTTCTGGTGTCTGATCCCCCAACCTGCAGAGCTTGGCAAGTGGCAATTACTCTTAAGGGGAATAAAACTCTGACACAAAATTCTATAAAAATGTGTCTTCCTAATTTTTATTACCCATTCAGTTACCATATTTGCTTTTGTGCCCAAGTAATATTGCCTGTTTACAAATTCCAAATTCCCAAAGTTCAGTGTATCTGCTCTGAAAGCTGCCATTGCATTTTATTCATGTATTCTAATATAAATACAGCAGCTATCTAGTGATAAATGTATGTGTCTTTGTTTGATGTCATCTCTGAGTAGTTCAGTTTCAGCAGTTGCTAGTTGTAACTAATTATCTGTTGTTTACATTCCTCTGTTGACAATGTTATCAACTCGAATCACACAAGCTAAAAGTTCGGATCACAAGCTAAAAGTTTGGATCACAAGCTTCTACTGCAGAATGAAGTGCTGTGTGAACTGTTTGAATGCTGTTCAGCTAGAATTTTTTTTCTGGTAGTTGCTTTAAGGCTGTAAATAATCTTCTAGAGCATAGAAGAATTGCTGAGTTTCAGACCACTTCTTTGTTCACATCATAGGTCGCCAGCGCTATCGCAAACGCTGAGTGATTTATTAAGAGTTTTTTCCTCCGCTTTTCCCTGTGCTTTGCGCTTAGAAAAGCGCTTTTTTTTTCTAAGCGCTTTTTCACTTCCTGATGTCAATCGCTTTGCGATTTCCCTATACCTTCCATTGAGCAAAAACGCTCAGAAAATGGTAAGGGCAGTGTTGTGCTGAGCGGATTGGAAACGAACCGCTCAGATGTGAACTCTTTCATAGGAAATCATTGCACAAGAGCTTTCAGGGCGATTTAAAAAAAAAAAAAAAGAAAACACCCTAGATGTGAACAAGCCCTTCGTGTTATATATGACCTCGCCCCATTTCTGTTGTGTTGATTGCTGTGCTCCTGAGTAGTGTTGTTGTTCAAATCTGTAACAAAATTTTTAATTTACCAGCACACCATCCGCACTGAACCTGCGAACAGGGTCAGAGGGAGTACAATTACTTGTGGTTCACAGCACGTTTCAGGGGGCTCCATACTTCCTCCTTCCAAAACCAAAAGGAGGACTTATCAGTCACACACGCTGTGCAGTGTAAGTAAGTGAACGCCTTCCGGTACTGTCACCAGGTTCAGTGCTGAATGGTGCTGTAGTGTGGTGTTCGGGTGAATTCAAACACCAACATTACCCCCGGGTCCACCATGTCAGCTATAGGCACCATAGCAAGCAATGCACTCCTGTCCAAACACAGCCATATTTAAACAAAAATGAAAATAACATAATGAATACAATTGCTTATTTTTTACTATATTCATTTCTAGAATTGTTTTTTAAAATTATATTCCCTTTTCCATAGCAATAAAACCTTGATTAGGAAAACATCATAGAATCGAATTCCCTGAAAAAAGAAAGGTTTCATGCACCTTATCGCAACACCACCCAAACCTGCCCTCAACTCCTCGCCACGAGTTTTACTGTGCTAGAAAAGCCTCAGTCAGTTCCAGCCTATGTGGACTGTCTCCTCATCCACTCCCTATGACTCTTAGTTTTCCAAGGGTGCCCCCAATGTCCTCCCGGCTGTACCAAGAGGTCAGTGTTAAATTGCTCATCAGAGCATTGACCTGTTGTGGAGTGAATTATCGCAAAATAACGTTCCTCCATGTAGGCTTTAGTTCTCAGTCCCTTTGCTTGAAGGGTGTTTAATGTTTCTATGTTGAAGACATAATTTATAGATCGTTTAGTCAGTTTTTGCCCCTTGTTAAATTTCAGAATGTAAATCAGGGAGAGAAAAGACTTATCACAGGTGGCAACATCTTTAGTTCTGCCAGGTGATCTGTACGGAATGTTCGTTTACTGAGAGTTCTAAGCACAGAGGGAGATTCCGCTTGCTCGGCAGTTGGAAAATGGAAATGGCCATTATTTCCCACAATGCAATGAGGTTTACAGACAGTAAACTGTCAGGACCATAGTCATGACATCACACTGTGGGAGGGGTTTCACCACAATATTAGCCACACAGACTGCTATTGAGAAAAGGTAAAGAATTCTCATGGGAAATGGGGTATCAGCTACTGATTGGAATGAAGTTCAGTCCTGGGTTTGAAGCAGATCTGTAATGTTTTATATCCATATGTATATACATATGTATGTATTCAGGGTTACCCCCTAATGTTATTGCTGTCACTTTCCCAGCTCCCTGTTGCTGTTTTCTTGTTTATGTTTACATTTATAAATCTGTTTTTTTTCCAATACGGCCACAACCCCCAAACTTCTTCCGGGGTCGCGGCCATATTGACAAAAAAGCCAAATTACATATGTAAAAATGAACATGAAATTGGGGGCGGGGAGCTGCGAAACTGACAGCAATAACATTAGGGGGTCACACTTAAGACACACATAAGTTTATACATACGTATTGTGGCACAAATCCCAGCTTGCTTTATAAACAGTAAGCCAGGACAGGCTGGACAGCTACATAAGCGAGCGAAAGGAGGGAAGGAGATGGGCGACAACTGCTCTGCCTTTCCCAAAAAGTTTCTTTGTCTTTAATGTCAGCGATATCACGAGCGGCGTACGGGGCCGGTGGTGACTGCAAGTGGACCCTGACCCAGCATACAGGTATAGGGACCTTCAAGGCACATACTGCTGCGGTCAGTGTCGATGTCAGATTATCTCCTTTAAAGAGCAGGTCCGAGCAAATTTATAATAATAAAAAAAAAACTACTTACCCGGGGCTTTCTTCCACCCCTAACAATCGTCCAATGCCCTCGCCCCAGCTCAGCATCCAGCCGGTGGCCCATGGTCCCCTCCATTGCAGATGCCAATCACTGAGGTGGTTGTACTGTGCAGAACACTCCAGACCACGTGCAGGTGCGGTAGATGTCCATCAGCATCTGCAGCGGAGGGGACCCTGGGCCAACGGGTGGATGCTGAGCTGAGCTGCAGCGAGGGCACAGGACGGCCTTTTTTTTTTTTTCTTTTTTTTGCTTGCAACTTTCCTTTAAGTTCCTCTATATGCTATACGTTGACTTTCTTTTTCTCTTGGAAATAAAAATTAAGTGATGACGTAGATATTGTAGTTCTCCCTATTTTTAAAATGAAGAGCCAAGGGTTTATGAATAATAAAATAGATTTACAGGGAATATGCCACCATCAGAGATATCCTACCAGTATACACTGTAAACACACAATAGATGCTGATGATTTATGGCAGTAGTCCCAAAATAAAAGGGATTTTGACAGCACAATGGCCATTAATGCAATGTACTCTAGCAAGATTAAAAAAATCCTTCACTACGCTGCAAAATTAGTTAAAAAGCTCAATAAAACGTGTTCCATGAATTAATAACATCCCCATCCACAGCAATCTCCCAGCTTCCTCCGTAAACATAATAATCCCACTCATAAACAATTAATTGGGAATTCATCATAAATTCCATAAATAAGCAATATATTAATGACACAGCCAAATCACAATACCAAATAATTATAAAATCCCAGAGCAAATCATTTCGGTGGACTCCCCCGCTGTAGATGCATTAACGAATCTTTGTCAAGGCTGCGCTGAAAATGATGGCCTGTACCGTCGTTTTTTTGGGAAGCCAATGTTGTGATATATAATTTATATTAAATATATAATTTCACAACTCATCCTAAAGGATAAGTGAACTGACAAACTTCACTTTTTCTTCTGCTTTCCCAAGAATATTAAAATTGTACAAAAATGTGCAATGTTCTCCAGCCCCTATTTTCGAACGTTATACAAAAACATAACCGATGGACAGCAATTGTTTATTAAAGAGAGTCTGAAGCCAAATAAGTGGCGGCGTTAAGAAACAGACATAGAGCCTGTTTTTAAACGGGCTAAGGTTGCTAGTGATATAAATAAAGTTATATAACTACAAATAAAAATATGAGACTTTGCTAGTAATGTTCTATTTATTATCCATGCTACGCATACAATTCACTATCCCATAAGTTTATTTTGACTTTAGGTTCGCTTTAATGCATATAGGGATTTTAGCTCTATTATAAAATACAAGATTGTTACAGCCATTGGTTACATCGTGAAAGAGTCTAATTACGCGTTAGTATGCTTCCTATTTTATGCATGCACATATCTGGATATATATATATATATATATATATATATATATATATATATATATATAATATATATATATATATATATATATATATAATATATATATAAAAATATATATATATATATATATATATATATATAATATATATATATATATATATATATATATATATATATATATATATATATATATTATTTTTTATTTTTTTTTGGTTAAATTACCACCTCTAAAGCCTAATTGCACGTTAGTATGCTTTCCACTTTATGCATGCACATATCACCGCATTCTAAAACAAAAAAAACAAAAAATCCCACTTAAGGGCATCTTGTCCTCACTAAAAATGGCCTCCACTACTTCTGAGATGTTAACACACACGCTCATGACATAATTCATGTGCGACCCATGTTAAGACGGCCCACTTTGGGCACTTTTTGATCACATCTCCACTAAGGAGACCCACTGGTTAACCAGTGGTTAATTGGCTCTTAATTAGCCCTCTCAGGTGTATAAATAAGCACTCTATGGGAATACCAGTCACAGAGGCGCTGAGCTTTGCACCAGACTTATTTGAAGTAAGATCTTTTGAATCACTTCTATCTTGTCATTCCGCTGTTTATTACTTATGTACCTTTCACCTTTCACCAATCTTAGCCCTATTTTACCTATATATGGCTCCCTCACACCCCATGGTCATCTTAAACCCCAACCCCCCCCCCCCTTTTTTTTTATTGCACGCTATTATGCTTCCCACTTTATGCATGTGCATATCACTGCATTCTGCAAAAAAAACAAAAACATTTCCACTGCCTTTCCTGCCTCCCCTTGTTCCCCACTATTTTCCCCCTATAGACAATATTGAATATCTGATGTTCTATTTTGAAAAGGATTTTGTATGCTCATATTATGTACTATGTCAAACTCTATATGTCTCACTGAGCCAGCCTTTTCTGTCCTACAGTTTTATGCTCCGTTTCTATTGCCTGATGAAGCTGGAGATGCATGCGAAACGCGTTGCACTTTCTGGAGTATATAAATACATTTTTGTTTTGAATATACACAATAATCGTGTGTGTCTGCTTGGGGGAGGTAAGTCCACCTCTGCCGCCTCTCATTTTAAACATTTTACAATATTCTATCCTTTTGGCGCCTCTGTCTGCTTATACACTTCCCCCAGATGTTTCACAGCAGCTGCCTGTCTATTACAATTAAAAGTGATAGTTGTTTGGCTTCAGGTTTCCATTTCACACTGTTGCACGTTGCAATGGACAAGATGGACGGTAGAACTTGACCCAACCAACCATCAATACATTTGTTTAATTGGCTATCTTGGTACATTTGAGACAGCTACGGAGAGCCTTTTTTTTTTTTTTTTACCAGGATTTTGCAGGGAGACAGCATCAGAGACGTTTTTAGGCATAGACAAACCAGGCGCAGGCCTGGAGTGACACCTGCAGAAGGGGCTATTTTTAGCATGCTTTCCTTTTGGAAATTATACACCAGGCTAGTTTGATTAAGACAATAATAGGTGATGATTTTAACATGTAAATGACCACTGTTGATTAGCATAACAAAGGATATCGGAATAGCATAACAATTAAATGGCTGGTACTATTACTCATCTAATAAAGCTTCAACTGTCTTAAGGTGGCCATACACTGGTCGATTTGCCATCAGATTCGACCAACAGATAGATCCCTCTCTGATTGAATCTGATCAGAGAGGGATCGTATAGCCACTTTTACTGCAAACAGATTGTGAATCGATTTCAGCCTGAAACCGATCACAATCTGTGGAGATGCCGCTGCTGACGCTACGTTACCTGTTCCGGCCGGCGTGAGTCCCCTGGTCCCCGCAGCTTCTTCTCCGCTCCGAGCTCCAGACCGTTCCTGCAGCTACTGAACTTCTTGTCCAGGGAAAGTTTAACCACCCTGGCGTTCTGATTAAATCGCCAGGGTGGCTGCGGGAGGGTTTTTTTTAAATAAAAAAAAAACTATTTCATGCAGCCAACTGAAAGTTGGCTGCATGAAAGCCCACTAGAGGGCGCTCCGGAGGCGATCTTCCGATCGCCTCCGGCGCCCAGAATAAACAAGGAAGGCCGCAATGAGCGGCCTTCCTTGTTTTGCTTATATCGTCGCCATAGCGACGAGCGGAGTGACGTCATCGACGTCAGCCGACGTCCTGACGTCAGCCGCCTCCGATCCAGCCCTTAGCGCTGGCCGGAACTTTTTGTTCCGGCTACGCTGGGCTCAGGCGGCTGGGGGGACCCTCTTTCGCCGCTGCTCGCGGCGAATCGCCGCAGAGCGGCGGCGATCAGGCAGCACACGCGGCTGGCAAAGTGCCGGCTGCGTGTGCTGCTTTTTATTTCATTCAAATCGGCCCAGCAGGGCCTGAGCGGCAGCCGCTGGCGGTGTTGGACGAGCTGAGCTCGTCCAGACCGCTCAGCTGGTTAAACAGTAGAGGGCGCTCTACTGTTTAAACTTTCTGCCATGACAGGAAGTTCTGTGTAGCTGCAGCCGGTCCGGAACCCAGCGCGGAAAGAAGACAGCGGGGACCAGGGGACTCGCGCTGGCTAGAACAGGTAATGCATACCCGCTGTATTGCGTCGGTCGTCGGGCATTCGAACTCCGCTATCGACACACTCCCGACCTGCCGGCGATCGAGAAAAATCTTCCGCACGGCCGGATCGACGGGAATCGACGGGAACGATCGATTTCGGATGGAAATCGATGGTTCTGTCAGCGGTGTGCGGGGCGATTTCACAGCCGATTCCATCACTGTGATCCATTCGGCCGTATATCGGCGGGAAAATTGTTAGGTGTATGGGCCCCTTTAGATTTGATTTGCATTGAATGTTGCAGATTTCAACCTGTAAGGACCCAGGCTGTAGATAAACCGTGTGTATATGTACAGTATATGTGTATGTATATACTGTATATATCACTAATATTATAAAAGCGAAAGTTTGGATGTTTGTCACTCAATCACGCAACAATGGCTGAACGGATCTGAATGAAATTTGGCATACACGTAGTACACTACCTGGAATAACCTATAGGATACTTTTTATCCCCATAACCAAAAAGTGGGCAGAGACAAATATAAATTTCACTGGGAAAATGTAAACTGCAGCCATTCTTACACTGTTTATGGTAGGGTTCTCAGATATTGCATAGTTGGTCATTGGGTGAATGGGATTAATATTCAGATAAGTGGGTGGAGCCTACAAAAGCCAATCAAAATTCACCTATTGATTTTAAAGGGGAATATTTAATTCCTGCCATTCTGGCAGTTAATGGCACAAGCCTCAAACCTGGTACAGTTGGTTATTGGGTGACTGGAGTTCAAATTCAGAAAAGGGTGTAGAGCCACAAACAGTCAATCAGATTTGTTTCATTTCAATGCAAAGTATTGATGTCAAAGCCTGCAAACTTGGTCAAATTGAGTAATTGTGTGTTATAGTTAGGGAAATTGGGCGCAGCCAACACCAGCCAAATGCATACCTGGGCAATGCCGGGCCATCAGCTTGTGTATGTATGTATATTATTATTATTTTCTGGCTACAGTGTGCTACTCTCCACGCATCCAGTAGACCTTTATCGCTGGCTCAACTTTCAGGTCCTCCCACTTCCTCAATCACTTGCTCAGCCCTCACCCCCCCTCCAAATGACTCATGCATAGGATTACAAGTCCACAAACTCATGGCACCATGTTTGTCAGAGTGGATGCCACCCCTCTGCTTGTTCTAATCCACATACTGAGAAAACAGGATGAGAGAGCAGTTTGGTTGCGTGGAGAGGTACATTTCTCTGCTGTGCAATTGTTCCCAGCTTCACTAATTCAAATGAACTCCCTATCTTCTCCTTCAGGCTAATGCTTTTTCTCCCTCTGCCTCAGCCCAGCCCTTTATAGCACCATATACTTTTTAAGTTCAAGTAAACATTCAATAATTATTGTAAAGTATCAAAAAGAACTAACCTTCACCCATGAAAAAAGCTTTTTGATTTTATAAAAAGCATTTGTTCCAGAAAATAAAACTGGTAACTGCAAAGCTATAAAGAAAAATATACTTACGGAGAGTCAGGAAAAAAAGAGTGTAAAACAGATAAAACTTCAGAAATATATAAGTCAAGATGCCAAGAAATGTTCAGCAGAGGTGAAAAAGAGGTTCTGTGCATTATTAAGTGACAGTGTTTATTGAAGAAACTATCAGAGATTTGCTGCCCACCTGTCTGTGGATCCATAAGCTTGCAAACCACAAATACAGCCACAAGCAAAACAAACCGTGAAACTGAAAAAGAGTGAACGTCTCCTGAAATGTCATTACATGAAAAGCAACTCTCTCTTGTATGTCTGCATACTGTCCATTAAAAAAATTAGTACCGTTTGTGATACTCTACATTTACAAAGTAGGTGACACTCCGGGAGCTGTGCACGAAGGATGCAAGAAAGCCAATAGGAGGTCCAGGAAAGCTAGAAGATGGCACTGGAGGCTTGGTAATTATTTTTTGCTGCACAGGGGGAGGGAGGGGGCGGGGGTTGTGCTTTTTCAGCCGACATATTTTGCATATACTTTGCTTTGCTGTATTATACAACATGCTGAAGGAGGGGCAATGGCTCTATAGCTATGCCATTGGAAAATTGTATTTACTGGCTTACAACAAAAAGGCAGCAACATATTCAAAAGGGGGCAGGTCAGATATGTGGGCACCCCAATTATTATAAAAGGGATTTCCAATCATTATAGTATTATTACCATCATCTCTTCCTGAGAGCTAGAGGTAGGTAACAGCCTCTTTTCTGTAGCACTGGACAAGATAGTTTTAGGAAAGGAAGAAGGATGGCTCTTAATTTTACCTTATGTGGAAGGGGGTGGGAAACCCTCTCCCTTACAAGGCAATGTTGAGGTCAATGTATCTGGTTCCCAGGAGAACAAGGAAAAGAGCTGGCACTCTATGCAGTATTCAACAAGGAAAAGAGCTGGCTAAAATATGATGGTTTCCAGGAGAATTAAGTTGAAGGGGGAGAAACAGCGCACACAATAGGGTATAGCCCATAAGGTCTTGGGGCCAAGAGCAGTGGTAACTGGACAACCAATGGATAGTAAATGTTCTGCACTCCAGTTAAAAATATACAATCTTTATTACTGCATAATTAACATTTTGAGACAACAGTGTGTCTCTTTCTCAAGGACAAAATGCCAAAAAGATCTGAAAATAACACAAACCCAGCAATAAGTCATCTAGAACCAAAAAATAAAATAAACAAAAGTACCAAGAACAGAAAATCTTCCAGGTATAGTGGAATCTACAGTAGTAGTCAGATATTTCCACCCAGACGCATGAGTATGGGGGTTTATGTGTGTCACTGTGTCACTCAAGTGAGCGCCAGTATCTGTAGTTGAAAGGGTGGTGGAAGCAGTACATTTTCTATTGAAGATTTTTCGTTATGATTAGAGGTGGGAAGACAAATCCCTTGAATCTTGATAAAGAATTGAGATTCGTGGATTCTGATCTCGATATCATTTCCGCTATTTGAATCCAACGAATCTTGACATAGTGAAGTTGCATTCCTGGGCCCCACGAGAGCGACATTGTCCCCATGCCTCACGAGACAGAGACCAAGCCGATGGAGAGATACACAAGCTGACACTGTTGCCTGAGCCACACACAAGCAATAGACGCAGGTCCCCCTGACACTGTTGCCTAAGCCCTACAAAAGAAATAGAGCCAGGTCCCGCTGACATTGTTGCCTGAGCCTCACACAAGTGATAGAGCCAGGTCCTGCTGACACTGTTGCCTAAGCCTCACACTAGTGATAGAGCCAGGTCCCCCTGACACTGTTGCATAAGCCCTTACACAAGAGATAAGACGCAGGTCCTGCTGACACTGTTGCCTAAGCCTCACACTAGTGATAGAGCCAGGTCCCCCTGACACTGTTGCATAAGCCCTTACACAAGAGATAAGACGCAGGTCCTGCTGACACTGTTGCCTAAGCCTCACACAAGTGATAGAGCCAGGTCCCGCAGATGCTGTTGCCTAAGCCCTTACACAAGCGATAGAGCCAGGTCCCGCTGACACTGTTGACTAAGCCTCACACAAGCGATAGAGCCAGGTCCCGCTGATGCTGTTGACTAAGCCTCATACAAGCGATAGAGCCAGGTCCCGCTGATGCTGTTGACTAAGCCTCATACAAGCGATACAGCCAGGTCCAGCTGACATTGTTGCCTAAGCCTCACACAAGTGATAGACCCAGGTCCCACTGACACTGTTGCCTGAGCCTCACACAAGCGATAGACCCAGGTCCCACTGACACTGTTCCCTGAGCCTCACACAAGTGATAGAGCCAGGTCCAGCTGACACTGTTGCCTGAGCCTCACACAAGTGATAGAGCCAGGTCCAGCTGACCATGTTGCCTAAGCCTCGCACAAGCTGCCGCCAAATGTGGAGAGAGAGAGACCACCACATACAAAGCGATAGACCCAGAGACCTTATGATCCTGTTGCCTAAGCCTCACTTAAGCTGCCGCAAAAGGTGGAGAGAGAGAGACAACCACAGACATCTTGTCACAGTAAGAGAAATAGCCACTATACTAGTATTCTCTATTAAAGGGGCACTATACTGAGGGATTACATGGCCTAGTTCTCTACAAAAGGGACATTATCTATTGAATTTGTGATTCGCTACTAAAGGGGCACAATGTACTGAGGGGTTATTACTACTATGGGGGCTCTATACTGAGGGTGCCCTTCCTTTTGTTAGTGGTACGCATCCACATGGATTACTTTATCCCACGGTATCACAGACTGGTTGACAGTTTCTGGTGCGCATTTGATTGTGTGCATATTGTGTGCATCTGAGGAAGGGGTTTTTGACCATGAAAACATGCGCCATGCTGTTTTGTTGTGAATTGGAAATCTGCTTTGTGCATCTGATCTTGAACCAACATTTTGTACCTAAGCAAAGAAGAATAAAGAGTGATCCTGTTATATGTGACACTGTGTGATTGGCTCCATAAAAGCCCCCAATGAATGGACTTTTTCTTACTAGAGAATTTAGGTTTCAGAAAGTTGTTTAACCACCTAGAGCTAAGATATGTCATCCCAAGCAGGGAACACTTTGCACAAAAGGTAATTCCAGAAATGTATGAAGAGATAAAGACAAAAGTTGAGGACCTTCTAGGAAAAAAAAACAAAGTAAGCACTCTTTATTCTTCATATTAAGAGAATAATGAGTTTGCATTAATATGTTTCTTACATAGATCACTCAATTCTTATGTACAGGATTTGTTATAGTTCAGATTTGAAAGATTTGAGATATCCAGGAACCTTTTTGGATTCGAATTTTAAGAAATTTTGGACTCGGCCCATCCCTTTTAACAATTTTTTTGTTTGTTTTTTTACAGGTCCTATTTTGAGGGGTTAAATGTCCTGGTGTTTTTCCTCTCAGCTTTAAAGATCATGAGAGCTACTGTCAGTCTAAGGTAATTTTTATTGGGGTGGGAGGGCGACACTGAATCGATTTGTATGTTTTACTGACATCTGTCTAGCGAAGTCACAATTGGAAACTACATCTATGGGGAAAGGGGGTTGGGGACCAAAAGTTCATATTAATCTGACCTTTTGTCTAGTGATACAAATATCCAAATATCTATCATATTTATCTGTTGTGATTCCAGTGACACAAATCTTACCATGATTGCAGCAAAGCAGAGAACCCATGTTCTCCTGCAACAATCACTAAAACATTGACTGTCTTCTGTTCCTCTTCATGTCAGAAAGAGAAATTAAAAAAAGGCCCCAATACTTTCCAGTTGATCTCCAGCAATAGTGTGCTTGCCAGAATCTGTTGTAGTGATCTATAGATCCAGCACAGCTAGCACTGCAGCACTTTCCATTCTCCTCCTCCTCGGAGAAGTGGCTCAGCTGACCTGGAAATCCTGCAAGACTTTTTATTGGCACATCTCCAAAGCCCTGACAGCAGTAAATATCCCGAGCCTTGACAGCAGTAAATCTCCTTTGCGGTTTGCTTACCTTAACTCAACAACAGTTGTAGTGTGTAGAATATACAGGGGCGTACATTGTGAAATCAACAACAGAGGTGTGCAGAATATAGCACACTGTTCAAAACAAGGTGATGGCAGGAAAAAGGGCAAGAGTTATTGTTCAGTTGCCAGAAGAAAATAAATATTTGAAGTTCTTGTTGGAACTCCTAAATAGAGCTGCTATATTTTTTCCCAGCTTGCATACAAATTGTATGTGATTGGGTTTTGGGCAAGCCAAATAAGCAGGAAAAGCAACTGATTGGCCCAATTCCAAAGCTGCATACTGTTTGTATTAAATGTCCAGCAGGGCAGAATTATTAGCATCTCCTTGGCTATTTCTGCTCTTGATGACTGGCTAAAGAACTCATGACTGTGTGTGCCGCCCCCTGGAGAGACTTGCATGCAAAACAGGTACCGCAGAAATGTGGGAATCGGAAATAGGCTCATTCAGAGAGAGAGCTGAGAAGTGATCACTTGATACATTATAATATGTAAATATAGAAGCTATTCAATCCACTTCCAATAGCGCTCAATGTTCAGCAATATCAACCATTCATAGATGCTTGAATCCTCTGATCATATGTACACCTTAAAAGAAAAACCACATATCCTAGTGCAGCAAGCTTAACATCAGTTGACACCTCCGTGCACCCTTTACACACTCTGCTAGGTCCAGGGATGTGCAGGCAACCTGAGGACGGCGTGGAGAGATACACATAGTAGAAAGAACTTATCTGGTGAGCGGGGAAAGAAAGGGGGGGAGAGTTCCCACCCCCGGTGAAGGTGGTTGCCTGCACATCCCTGGACCTAGCAGAGTGTGTAAAGGGTGCACGGAGGTGTCAACTGATGTTAAAGAGAAACTCCGACCAAAAATTGAACTTTATCCCAATCAGTAGCCGACACCCCCTTTTACGTGAGAAATCTATTCCTTCTCACAAACAGACCATCAGGGGGCGCTGTATGACTGATATTGTGGTGAAACCCCTCCCACAAGAAACCCCTCCCACAAGAAAAGTACATACTTTTTTTTTGGCAGTTTCCAGTCTGTGAACCTAGTTGCATTGTGGAAAATAGCTGTTACAGCTGTTTCCAACTGCCAAAAACCATGCAGCAGCTACATCACCTGCCAACACTAAAATGTTCACTGGAGTTCCTCTTTAAGCTTGCTGCACTATGATATGTGTTTTTTCTTTTAAGGTGTACATATGATCAGAGGATTCAAGCATCTATGAATGGTTGATATTGCTGAACATTGAGCGCTATTGGAAGTGGATTGAATTGATTTGGAAACTGAGGTGTTTTTTTCCAGAGCGCTTCACCGATTTTCTTACAAGGTTGTAGGACATTGCTAACCACTGCTAAATCTTAAGCACGATTCTTTAACTGTTTGAATATAGCAGCTATGCAGTAATATACAATGGCAGCTTTCAGAGCAGATAAACTGTACTTTGTGAATTTGTAAATTGTAAATAGACAATATTACTTGTGCACGAGAGAAAATATGATAAATGTAATTTGTAAATAGACAATATTACTTGTGCACAAGAGCAAATGTGACACCTGTATTGGTAATAAAAAGTAGGAAAACACAATTTTATTGCATGTTTTGTCCCACTTTAAGGGAAATCTACCCGACAGAGATACAAACAGGAATAAAAACCTGCCTGAGGTTCTAAATGTTATTGGTCCAACACTAAAATAATAAAAAAAGAATATTGGCAGGACTTACACTTTAAAAGAACACTGGCTGATGGAGATGAATACATTGCCATTTAAAAATAGCATTTAGTTATGAGCTGAGGACACAACACTTGCCTCTTGGAATCTGCGAGATCTGTTCCCAGAGAGGAACATATGCCATTTTATCTTGCAAATAATATATTTTTTTATTATAAGTCAGGCCACACGGACTCAGCTGCACCTAGATTGCATAAATCTTGTTCTTGTTTACTGATGGATTCATGTTCCCTTAATATGCTTTCATGGCTTTGTAATGACCCATTTGTGCTCTATCGGTATAAATTATTCCCATACTACTCTCGTTTGTTCTAATCCCTAATAATAGTCCCTGTCACCTTCCCCTGTTTTATCCCATCTTCCATATCGCTCTTTCTCTGCGATGACAAGGGTGCTGGGAAGCAGCGTGGGGCCCAAGGCAATCAATTCTTCCGGCCTCCCTCCCTCCCACCTGCATTTTTTAATTAGGGCCCATAAACTCTTGCCTGTGTGTCTGCATTGAAATGCATGCCTCTACTGTACTAAAATTCAAATACATTCATTTCTATGTGGCTATTATTTATGCTGCAACTGACTGCGCTTTTAAAAATAAGACATACTGCATTCTAAAGTACACCTGTCATGAGATTAATATTGAGGCACTGCTGGTTCCTTACATATGCTTTAAAGCAAACCTAAAGCTAAAATAAAAGTATGAGATAATGAATTGTATGTGTAGTACAGCTAGGAAATAGAACATTAGTAGCAAAGAAAAGAGTCTCATATTGTTTTTCAGTACAGGAAGAGTTAAAAAAAAGTCAGTTATCTATGCAAAAGAGCTTCTCTGAGCTCTTCAACCCACTAAGTCAAATACAGTCCTGTTTTCTGAAGCACTGAAACAGCCAAGAAACAGTGAGAAAAGATTTAACTGCAGGGAAGTTCAAAGGGTCATTATTTCTGCCTCGTTTTATAGCTTAATAGACAGTGTGGTTTTAACCACTTTACCCTCAGCGGTGCGGATATCTCCGTCCCTTTTTCCACACTGTCAACACCAGGGACGGAGATATCCTCACCTCCCGCCGCTGTCCGCACTCCCGCTTGCTCGTCCGTGTGCCCCCGCGCTCGTGCACACCGCCGCCCGCTCGCCCGGACATCAATGAACGGGAAAAAACTTTCCCCTTCGTTGATCTAATCCCCTGCAATGATCAGTTGCTTCTGTGAAGCAGCGCGATCATTGTGAAAAAAAAAACGTTTCCCAGCCTCATAACATTTCCTGCAAGCATCCTTCCGACGCTTGCAGGTCGCATAAACAAAAAGTTACTGTGGCCATCTTGTATCCAAATAGTAAAACTACACCCTAAAGCATTTTTCATATACAAATACATTAGTTATACACTAAAAATTAACTCATTACCTCCCACACTCCCTAATTTTTTTTTTGTAATTAAAAAAAAAAAAATTACAATAAAAAAAAAATACATAAATAGTTACCTTAGGGACTGAACTTTTTAAATATTTGTCAAGAGGGTATAACACTGTAACTTTATAAACTACGGGCTTGTAATTAGGGATGGACGCAAAGCTGAAAAAAAAATGCACCTTTATTTCCAAATAAAATATTGGTGCCAAACATTGTGATAGGGACATAATTTAAACAGTTTTATAACCGGGACAAATGGGCAAATAAATTTCATGGGTTTTAATTACAGTAGCATGCATTATTTAAAAACTATAATGGCCGAAAACTGAAAAATAATGAATTTTTTCCTATTTTCCCTTTAAAACACATTTAGAATAAAATAGTTCTTGGCATAATGTCCCACCTAAAGAAAGCCTAATTGGTGGTGAAAAAAACAAGATATAGCTCATTTCATTGTGATAAATAATGATAAAGTTATAGACGAATGAATGGAAGGAGCGCTGAAAGGTGAAAATTGCTCTGGTGCTCAAGGGGTAAAACCCCTCAGTGGTGAAGTGATGAAAACTGCAACTATGACAGTATGGTGCAATGTTATACAAAAAAGCTATATAATTGAAAATAAAAATACTAATGTTCCATTCATTAATCGTACTACACACACAATTCATTATATCATAAGGGTTTTATTTTGCTTCTGGTTTTAAAGGCTTTTTGCAGGCCCGTATATTCTGCCCACCTTGCCTTGATCAGACCTTCCAGTACTGCAATACGCATAGCATATACATTTTTCTAGGAAAAAATGAAAAATACCTAATTTCAATAATAAGTAACAATGTCACATGACTTGTGTTACTGCTCTATGAACAGAATTTTGCCTTCTGATTGGCTATGATTAATCTGCTGTTCACTCCCTCCATATCAGGATGATAGGGGGTGTGGCCAAGATATTACACAACCTCTAATCCACTGTGGTATATAGAGGGGGTGGTGTGGCCAGCAGAGCGTGTTTTGGTTCTGATGGTATGCTCCCAGGGTGTTAGCAGTTGGGATGGTCAATGAGAGGCAAATAATTTCAAATTGATGCAAGATTATGCAAATTTTGTATGCACATGTATGCAGCTTGAAAATTGACCAATTGAAAATCTAAGTTTACCTCAGCAGTAATTGATTGGTTTATTTTTAAGCTGTATAACTTTGCATACAAAATTTGCATAGCGCTGCATCAACTCGAAATAATTTTCATTACATTGACCATCCCTATTTAGCAGGGCCATACCCACCTTTAGCATCTTAATTGTCATGGATGGTGAACAGTAGATTACCCACGGCAATTCAGAAGGCAGAATGCAATACATAGCGGAGAGGGGTGCACAGGACCTCAAAACAAGTCCTGAATTCTGAACTACAGTATACTCTGGCATATAAGACTACTTTTTAAGCCTTAAAAATCTTCTGAAAAGTCGGCGGTCATCTTACACGCCGAGTGCCATTGATGCCGAATGATACGCCCAATCCTGTTACCGACTCTCAGATCTCGCTGCTGAGGACTGTAGTGAAGCGGCGCAGGGACACATGTGCAAGATCTGAGAGGCAGAGAAGGATGTAAATAGGATACGTGGGTGGGCCAGACGGGTGAAAGAGGTGTGTTTTATGGGCACAGCGCGATCTATTTTTCCATACCGCTCTGATAAACGGACAAGGAGAGCTGACCAATCCACTTAGGGAGAGGGAGGGTTAACCAATTCAACCAGTCAATTACCCATATACTGTTATATACTGGGTACCACATACAGTGGGTGGGATTCCTATATTCCCCATACCACATTCTTGCACTGGCTGACTGGATTATGCTTATTACATTGCAACTCGTGTACTGAATATGTACTGATGTATGAGTACCGGCAATCCAGATGCAATGCAGCATGCCAGATGATGCGCATATACATCTCCCGGATACACTTGCATCACGGCTGGTGCTGATGCAGGCACAATAAGGTGGAAACAGCCCAATGATTTTCAAAGAACGGTCACTCCTAATGCAAATTTTGTATGCGCTTGTTTCTGGAAATCCCACTCGATGGAAATATGGTCCTAATGATGCAGGCTCAAAAATAAAATAAGAGAAGCAATACAAGTGGGTAAGCACTACAATAGTGCATGAATCTGCATGATTTAAAAAAAAAATCTAAATAAAACAGCATTGGCAAAGCAACTTACTGCTCTTTCCTGTATCTCAATCATGAGTCAGTGTTCTGCATCACAGTCTTCAAACCTACGCAGAAGCACCACACGACCAGTTTCATATTCTGCCTCAGGGCCAAGCACAGTTTGTTGACAAAAGCATGCTGTGAAAGAACCAAACAAGCAACACCAACAACGTTTTTTTTGTTTGTTTGTTTTTTTAATATATGTTAGTCCAGTGTTTCTCATCATTATTATTTAGTATTTATATAGCGTGACATTTTCCACAGCGCTGTACATTGTCTTGTCACTTAACTGTCCCTCAGAGGAGCTCACAATCTTATCCCTACCATAGTTATATGTCTATGTATGTATCATAACATAGTCTGGTGCCAATTTAGCGGAAAGCCAAACATCTGTCTGTGTTTTTGGGATGTGGGAAGAAACTGGAGTGCACGGAGGAAGCCCACGCAGACACGGGGAGAACATACAAACTCATGCAGATATTGCCCTGGCTTGGATACGCAGGGCCGGTTCTAGCTACAATGGGGCCCCAGGTAAAAGTAACTTGGGGGGCCCTAGCAACACCCCCCTGCAGTCCCGAGCCGGCTCCCAGGACCCATCCCACCACCCTCCCAGCCACACAAAATCATTAGTTGTCCATCATATATCCCCCAAAGCATTGTTGGGTTCTCATTATTCCCCTTCTTCTTTCTTTTACAAATTCATGGTTTACCTACAGCGGAGTCTTACATAATCCAGGCAGGACATGAGGCAGCACTGTGCTCTGAACTTCTCCCCACCAACCCCTCTTTTCCTTGTTCTCTGCAGGCATGTATAGGATGGGGGGCCCCTACAGGCTCTGGGGCCCTAGGGCAATTGCCCTCTTTGCCTCTATGGTAGCGCCGGCCCTGTGGATACGAACCATGGACCCAGCGCTGCAAAGCGAGAGAGCTAACCATTACACCACTGTGGTGCCCATTATTACAACATATTACAGCATGAATACATTTATTAACCCTTTAGCAGCCAATTTATTTAGAGGCTTGCAAGTGCTCCAGGTCAATTTATTTTGGCACTTTTTTATAATTCTTTATTTGTTACATTTTCTTGCTTCTAATTAGTACTGCTGTAATGTGTATTTATGGCGGAAGTGTGAGACAATAATAGAGGTCTTCTGCTTTCAGTTTCTATGTTTTCTGCTAGAGAGAGAGCAAAACATTCTAAGAATTTACAGCACAATGAGTTCTGCCGACTGAGGTTGAAGGCAGTGCACATATCTCAAATGAGATAATTCTATTGAAGCTGCCTATGGGTTAATGACTGTGTTGGCCATGAACTTCCTGTTTTGAGTAACATCCTCTTAAGTACCCTTTGATGCATACATACTGTTTAGAAGTACTTTACAATTGTGGATAAAAGCTTTTCAAACATTTATTGATGCTTTTAATGAATTATAAAGACTGATTCAGGTTAATGTATACATGGTTTATCTCTTTTTTATACTATGACAAGTTCAAGTAACCTCTGAGGCCTATCAAAGTACCCCCTGGGATACGCGGACCATGTGTTGTGAACCTAGGAGTCTATAGGTCTTATTTCCAACTGCATCAGGTCAAAATGGACACCCACGACATGTGCACTTAGGGCCTGTTTCCACTATTGCAAATCTGCCTGCATTTTCTGCACGCAGATTCGCACAACCAATACAACTTAAAGAGAATTTGCAACAAAATATCTCTCTATACTGAATCTAAAACTTAACTTTTAATCAAAGTCTAAAAACTCGAAGCATATTGCTGGCTGACATTACATAAATTACACTTGCAAGTAGTTGCTAGGCCAGCTCTGTCGGCATATAACTGGACAACCTAGATTATCCAAGGCTCATAGCAATACTGATAATGATACAATCACACAACCCCCACCATACAACCCGACATGTTTCACTTCTAACTGAAGCTTTTTCAAGGGAAAAGTGCTAAGAACGTGCAAATAGTGATAAGGTGCAATAGTACATTGTAAAACCTGGCCTGGCTGCTACAATGATTTAAGCCTATAGGCTAATACTTATACAAGGTTACTTATACAAGGTTAGTCTTGGTGGGACATTTGAGAAATGATCGCTTCCCCCCCAAAATGGAGGCAGGAAGCCTTAAGTCATGGATTCAGAATGTTGACATTGTTCATTGACAAAAAAACAAGCTCAGGCTGATGACATTAGGGAACAGATAGAGGTGAATAAGGAGATACTGGAACCATTTAAAGAACATCATGATTGATATTAATAAATTGAATGATCAACTTAAAAGGGAAATTGAAAATACACAAAAAAAGATCGAAATGACAATCTTCCTGAAGGCTGTACGGGATAGGCGTGATGAGGAACTCCTGTTTTATCGTCAAAAGAGAGATTGTCAGGTCCACCAACAGACAGGCAGAGTCTCCAGCATTCTCTGCAGAGGAAACTGACAGTGAATTGGAAGCCTATGTAACTTCTGGGTGCTCGATTTCTTTTTTAGCGCCAGGTGCAGGAGATGAAGGGGGAGATGATGGTGAGGAAGAGGAAAATGTAGCCAGCATACAGTAAAAAATGGCGCAGAGTAAAAAATGGTGCACCGTTCTGCCGATCATAAACCGCTGTTTACCGTTTTAATGTAAATACATTAAAACGGTAAATAGCGTTTTATAAAACAGCGGAACGGTGCGCCATTGAAAAATGCAGGGAGCTAGTCAGGCAGAGGATGTTGGGCTGGAGAGGCAGCGGGCTGGCAGCGGAGGTCGGGCTGGAGAGGCAGCGGGCAGTGGGCTGGCAGCGGAGGTCGGACTGGAGAGGCAGCGGGCAGTGGGCTGGCAGCGGGGGTCGGGCTGGAGAGGCAGCGGGCAGTGGGCTGGCAGCGGGGGTCGGGCTGAAGAGGCTGCGGGGTGGAGGGAGGATTACGTAGCATTGGTATACATTACCTTATCCCGGCCGGCGATCGCTCCTTCACTTCATAGCTTGCAGGAGCCTACTGCCCGCTGCCTCTCCACCCTGACCCCGCTGCCAGCCTACTGCCCGCTGCCTCTCCACCCTGACCTCGCTGCCAGCCCACTGCCCGCTGCCTCTCCAGCCCGATCACTGTTAAAAAAATGTTTTAACATAAAACGATAAATATAGTTTTAAGTTAATTACTGCAGCGTCATTCTGACACTATTGGCGCTGAGCGCCATTTTTTGCCTCTCCCATGTAGGCAGTCCTAACATAAGGAAAAGTAAAGAACAGCTATCCTCAAAAAGGGGGACAATTTGCCCAGGAAGAGCTGGTTTTATTGTAATCAGACTTGACAGTATGGAATTGACAGCCAACCATCTCTCCCTTCTCAATCATGGGCTCACATTTTCTCATGTGTGTAAGGCAACAGTAGAACAAGAAACCCAGAAACCGGTTGCACTGCATGTATTGTTTATCCATTTTATTTAGACATCATAATAGGTACAAATATTAAAACCATATAAAAATACGAGCATACATACCTACTGCACAAATAATTGTGAAGGTAGACCAACAAATGCTCCCTGTTGTATTCTAATCAATCCTTCTGAAACAACCACATGCAGAATAAATTTCCTCTGCTGCAAAAGACCCAGGTCCAACGCTGGTGAGGAAATGAACCTATGCTAAGGTAAATGCGAGAGATAATATTTAGTGCAAGAATAGTGGAGATAGAAGTGAACAACAATCACCTGTACAGCTCACTGTGATTAGCGATCGAACATGTAAGAAAGTAAAACTAAACTAAAGTCATAAGAGAAGATAGGAGTGCCTGATGAAGTGGTTAATATAATCAAGGTACCGGGAAGACTGCGGTGGTCAGAAGTAGTGACGGGAGGAGAAGGCCCCACATGTGGCATCTGGCATGGTTATATTAACCACTTCATCAGGGGCTCCTATCTTATCTTATTACTTTAGTTTTCTTTTTTTTATTTTCTTACATGTTTAATGTATCTTTTTTATTTGTTCAACATGTTCAAAAGGCGATTGTTGCTCACTTTGTCTTCTATCTCCACTATTCTTGCAATTATTTGTTGTGCAGTAGGTATGTTTGCTCGTGTTTTTATATGGTTTTAATATTTGTAACTATTATGATGCCTAAATAAAATTGATTGACAATATATGCAGCGCAACCGTTTCTGGGTTTCTTGTTCTACTATGCATTTAATGTTTGCTCTTCCCTGGGTTTGCACGCTTCCTCTTAAAGTATGCATGTGCTTAACTATCCTTGTAAACTGAATCCTGTGTGTAAGGGAGACCCATTGGAGTTCTTTAACCACCCTGGCGTTCTGATTAAATCGCCAGGGTGGCTGCGGGAGGGTTTTTTTTAAATAAAAAAAAAACTATTTCATGCAGCCAACTGAAAGTTGGCTGCATGAAAGCCCACTAGAGGGCGCTCCGGAGGCGATCTTCCGATCGCCTCCGGCGGTAAGAAATAACACGGAAGGCCGCAATGAGCGGCCCTCCGTGTTTCGCTTCCCTCGTCGCCATGGCGACGAGCGGAGTGACGTCATGGACGTCAGCCGACGTCCTGACGTCAGCCGCCTCCGATCCAGCCCTTAGCGCTGGCCGGAACTGTTTGTTCCGGCTACGCTGGGCTCGGGCGGCTGGGGGGACCCTCTTTCGCCGCTGCACGCGGCGGATCGCCGCTCTGCAGCGGCGATCAGGCAGCACACGCGGCTGGCAAAGTGCCGGCTGCGTGTGCTGCTTTTTATTTGGTGGAAATCGGCCCAGCAGGGCCTGAGCGGCAGCCTCTGGCGGTGTTGGACGAGCTGAGTTCGTCCAGACCGCTCAGCAGGTTATATCTACATTTACTTTTAAGAATAACTTACCTTCTACAGGTAAAAACAGGGCCGGCGCTTCCATTGAGGCAAGGGGAGCAATTGCTGCTACTGGGGCCCCCAAACTCCCCCTTAACATCCTGTGCTTTTGGGATTATGCCACTGGAGCCCCCTCCTCTCCCCCCCCCCCCCACGTTGTCATACCTCCGATCCGACTTCCCCACTAATTGTCCACGCTGACTGCACTAATCACTTTGTAATCGAGGCAGCAGCAAGATCACAGCCTTTGCATATCCCCTGTCCCGGCTGCTGTGTTGCTGCTGCTTGCCTGTCTTAATCGCATTTCCTGTGTGATCCAGCGCATGTTATACATGACATGATGCGCTAGATCACACAGGATGTGCAATGTAGACAGGCAAGCAGCAGCAACACAGCAGCCGGGACAGGGGATATGCAAAGGCTGTGAACATGCTGCTGCCCCGATTACAAAGTTATTAGTGCACTCAGTGCGGACAATTAGTGGGGAAGTTGGATCGGAGGTATGGCAATGTGGGGGGGTGGAGGGGGGGGGCCAGCAGCACATTCCCAAAAGCACAGGATGTGAAGGGGGGGAGGGGGAAGCCAGCTAAATGCAAATTTTGCTGGGGGGTGAGGACCCAGGTTACCTTTTCCCTGGGGCCCCATCGAGGGTTAAACCAGTGTAGTGACATTTTTTACAACTATCAGATTTTGCAACCAGTTGCACTCACTTATAGGTATAGCTATCAGAAAGTGCAACCTAACCATTGACTTCAACCTATCTGTATCAGAAAATGCAACCCAACCAAACCCTATTCTCACACAGTACCCTTCCCTCTTGCTCAACTAATAACCCCCCCCCCCCGGAGGGAACAATCCCTCTTCTAGCTCAACGAATAACCCCCCCCCCCCCCCCCCTAGAGGGAACAATCCCCCTTCTAGCTCAACGAATAACCCCCCCTGTAGGGAACAATCCCCCTTCTAGCTCAATGGGATCCATGGTTGCATACAATTACAGGCGTGTTAACAGAGTGAACTGCCTATGCAGTTATACATTGTCCTCTATGGCAAGTTGCAAAATATAATGGGTTGCAAAATCTTTCATTACACCTGCCCTGCGTACAAAGGTCACAATTAAACAAAAGTTAATGAACCAGAGGGAGAAAGGTAATGAGGGGAGATGGAAGATATGGAATGGAGCCTAAAAGAGAGGGAAGCTATTAGAGATTTGGAGGTGCTTCAAGAGCTGGTCTAGAGGAGCTGCAAGTAGAGGAAGAGATGAGAAATGTATGTCCTACTTGTTTTAGTATAAATTTATTTTTACATTTTAATAACCCTGACAGAGACTTCAATCACAACCCAATAGGGGGAAGAAAATGGATAAGTTGCTGCTAATGTGCAGGATTGTAGATGGATTTATCTGTTGCGTACACTGTAGCCCAGGAAACTAAAATGACCTTGATTTAAAATGTTTTTTGCATGAATATTCTGAGCTGAAATGCGCATTCTTGCAACCTTGGATGGACAGGTAAATGAATACATTTAGATTTCCAATATTTAGTGGCTTTAAGTGGTCTACCTCTTAGACTAAGAAGGCCTGAAGTCCAATAGAGATTGCAAATCACTCTAAAAAAAATTTGAGTTTTTGAGAGCTATTGTGCCATTAAAAACTCTGCAATTTCCGGAGCGATTTCAGGCAATGCGATTTTCGCTCCTGAACATCCCAAATTAAATTGTTCTGAAAAGGCTGCAGGCATTGTGATTGGGATTTTGACAAGCCTCAGTTTCTCCTATGGAATCAGGACCATTGAGTAACATTAGTGAAGTCCTTTTGGAATTGCTGGCGATTCCTAGAACGTTCAAATTGCGACTGAAAACACTTAAGTGGGACCAAGGCTTAAGGGAGATTGATTGCAGCATGGAGCAGGTGTGTAAATTGGAGTCTGTTCTGTGGCCCACTTTGAATTTCACATTTATGTTATTAAATTTGCATGCCTTAAATTTGTTAATATGTGTTAGATGGCTTTATAATTAAACTCACTTCCAAGAATATCAAAATCTGAAGACTTAAGTTAAACTAAGGGTTTGATGTTTGAAATACAACTGCAATAATAATGGAGGAAGTGACACATGAAATTAACTCTAATAATCTGGATGACATCTAAGAGTGGAGTTCCCTTTTAGGGAGACGAGTATAGGAGGTACCAGACGCAAATGGTCTTCATGGTGACATGTCAAGTTATGAGGAGGAAGCACACGGCCACATATTGATGTCACAGGAGGCGAGCCCTCCACCCCCCCCCCCCCCCCAAAGCGTGTCTCCCCAATTCGGGCTGAAAGAACCGAGGTGCGGAGATATCCATGAAGGAAAAACGTACCATAACCAGATGCAGGATTAAGTGTGACCCAATGGTAAGAACTAGTTATCTGCCACACACAAGGTGAGGAGTCTGGCTATGCCAGTCTGATACATGCATTAATACTTACTTGTCTCAAGTTACTAACTATGCTTGTCTGTACTTTCCACTAATGCTGAGGAACTTTGCTTGCTTAATATGGCAATAGTATAAACTTCTTCATTGGTGGCAATCAAAGTGGATTTACTAATCTTGAACTGTTGACAAGTCTAGGTTACAAGTTTTGCATGCATATGTGGTATGTGGTGTGTATTTTGACCAGTCTAGGTTACATAGGGGTAGAGCGCTTCTTGATGAGGGGCGCCTAGCCTGCTGAGAGCTCATATAAGTTACTCTTTTTATGTTAATTGCCTGAAGAAGGGGTTGAACACCTGCAAAACATGTCGTATTGTTTGTGGAGTATACAAGTTGTTTTCCTCATACAGACCATTTGCGTCTTCATTGGAGAGGTAAGTCCACCACCACTACCTCTTATTTTTTTAAACTGTTTTTAGTATTTTATTCTTCCTGAACTTCTTGATGAGGGAGGTCCTGGGGTATTTTTTATTAAGGATACTTGTGTGTGCAATAAAGTTTATATCAATACAGTATAATACTATGTAGAGCAATCTGCTATTTGTTTTTGTATGGTACTTTTATAGTAACACTTCTGCTTTTTGCAGAATAAAACTGATGTGTAACCAGATGAACTCCCAATTTACTTTATATGGGTATCAGCTAGTGTTCTCAGTTAGGCATAGGCATCGATTTGGAGGAGCATGGTTAGTAAATAAGGTAGGAGGAAGTTAGATTTAGTTTTTAAAATGAGAAAGTTATGGATAGGCATCAGGAAATGTTCAATGGAATAGGAAACATTATTTACTACATGTTTGTTTTCTCTATATACTTGTATATCATACCATTGGATACTTGTATATTCTGTAGGCTGAAAAATTTTCAATAAAAATTATTGTAAATGGAATAGGAAACATGAACAATTGTGTCAGGAAGGGACACTGTAAAGGTTAGGTATAAGGAAGGGGTTATTGTTAAGGAGGACAGTCACGGAGGGTCAGCAGGAAGAGGGTTAAAGGGGTTTACATACACACATGTATTTCATATTTTTCTGTCTGGCCCATCATTCCAGCACTGTCTTCTGGTGTCCCTATGGTTCAAATAGCACTTTAGAGTTGGTTTAAAGGGCTATTCGGTCAAACAGCTACAACTGGGGACAGCACTAGAAAGACAGCTAGACTTAGAGGACAACTGAAGCGAGTGTGATATGGAGGCTGCCATATTTATTTTCTTTTAAGCAACACTAGTTTGCTTGGCTATTCTGATGATCCTCTGCCCCTAATACTTTTAGCCATAGACCCCGAACAAGCATGCAGCAGATCTGGTGTTTCTGACATTTGTGTCAGATCTGACAAGATTAGCAGCATACTTATTTCTGGTGTTATTCAGACACTACTACAGCCAAATAGAGCAGCATGACAGCTAGGCAGCTGGTATTGTTTAAAAGGAAATACATATGGCAGCCTCCACATACTTCTCACTTCATTTGTCCTTTAAGAACAGGAAGGCTCTATGCTATCCAGAGCCTTCCCACTACTACGATAAGTATCAAACCTAAAGTGAGGTTTCTTAATTCAGATTTGCTTTAGTTATTTTATTTGCAGGTGTATGACTGCTTAATTATTTTATCTGAATGAATGTGACTACTTGATTCTTTTATCTGGAGGCATGTGACTATTTAATTATTTTATATGGAAATATATGACTACTTATTTATTTTATCTGCTGGCATGTGACTACTTCATTATTGTATCTGAAGGCATGTGACTACTTGATCCTTTTAAAAGACAAACACTTATATTGCGCTTTTCTCCTGGCGGACTCAAAGCGATAGAGCTGCAGCCGCTAGGACGCGCTCTATAGGCAGTAGCAGTGTTAAGGAGACTTGCCTAAGGCCTCCTACTGAATAGGTGCTGGCTTACTGAACAGGCAGAGCCGAGATTTGAACCCTGGTCTCCTGTGTCAGAGGCAGTGCCCTTAACCATTACACTTTCCAGCCAGCATGACTACTTGGTCCTGTTATCTGGCGGCATGTGATTTCTTGAGTCTTTTTGTGGAAACATTTGACTACTTAATTCTTTTCTCTCGTGGCACCTGGCTTCTCCATTCTTTTATCTGGAGGCATGTTATTACTTGCTTATTTTATGTGGATTCATGTGACTAATTGCTAATATAATCTGAATTCATGTGACTACTTGATCCTTTTATCTGGAGGCAAGTCATTACTTGATTCTTTTATGTGGAAACATAACTGCTTAAATATTTTATATCAAGGCACCTGGTTACTTAATTCCTTTATCTGGAGGCATGTTACTACCTGATTGTTTTATGTGGAGGCATGCGGCTGAGATCTTTTAACTTGCCCAAGCACCCTAGCATCCAATAAACAGGGAGCCGGGGGAAGAAGGGGGTAAATTAATTGTTCTTTTTGGGGCCCTGTATGATGTTAACCTGGCCCTGCTGCTGGATAATTAGGCATTTTCTGTCCACATTTTAAAATTGTCTGTGGACACCAAAACTGCTGTTTTGTAAAAGTTTGCATGTCGGATTATTGGGTGCACTACTCTCCTGTCGCCCCTCACTGGCTAAATCTAATTAAGTGGGGCAGACTTGCACCAGATTTTACCAGGTGCCCAGTATGTGCCCCATGGTCACTTTACCACTCTGCCCCACCTTTAATCTGGTCAACCTTTGGAACGCTAGATTGATCTTTTCTATCTCTAATTTGAGTCATTTATTTCCAGTCAGTCAAGCTATTTACATCCTCTCCATTTCTTGCAATGTCCTTATGTCACTCGTTTTGTAACTAGTCCTTACCCCTCCTTTCCAATCCCTTCTTTCACGTAATCCCTCCTTCTCCCTTACTTCTGTATACAGCCCCCTTTTCAATGTACCGCATCCTCCCTTCCCCTGTTCATGAGTCTGCTCCTCAGCACAGGCTCTGTGGATAACCCAGGAGGAAGGAGCCTCTGTCTCTCTCTCTCTCTCTGTGTCTCTCTCTCTCTCTCTCTGCATCAAGCCCAGATGTTGCGTGTGCTGCATTTAGGAAGCATTATTGGCTGTGACATGACACTACAGGCAGAATGAAGCATGGAAGAGCAAGAAAAGGAAGACACGGACTGTCCCCCTTGCTTCGCCACAGACACCCCTTATTAGAGAAGGCAACCTAGGAGACCCTAAGAATAAGAGAAGCCAGCTACCGCCCAAATACGGAAACATGCAGTGAGCCCTGTGGGCGCATACTTATAAGGTAACAAAAGAACAATCAGTCATTCACCTCCTGACTAAACACTTCATTTGAAAAAGAAAAAAAATTCTAGCATATTGTAATACAATCAAGTCTCTCTCCAACCATCCTCATAGACGTGCTATCAATATACAGCAGCTGCCTGCTTTCCCGTAGTAGTGACATGGGGTCTGTCAGTCATTCAGGTTACAGCCAAATAAGGAACATTCTGGTAGAAGGGGGTTAATGTGATTATAGCCTCCATGTGGAAGCAGTGGTGTGCATAAATATTTATGATGTAAGCCTCTCTTCTTTTTTTGTGTGTGCTGGATGCAATGCTGCATCATTATGAGTCGCTGGTGTCTTGTTCCCGGGCAGCTGACTCCTCACATTGCTCTAAATATTGGTCATTCAGCTGCTTGGGTGCCTTTCCTGCCTTTACAAGCTTCCGAAAGGTGCAGTTCAAGCGGCTGCTTCTGTAGGGTGGCATATTCTTTCATTAGGAAGGCTAGAGGCTTATGTGATGAGCGAGCATGGTAATCAGGATCCCCCCCTGATTGGCATGTAATGAGTCTACGTCTGGTTATAAATGTGTCTTCTTCTCTGTTGTGCTCTGCTATGACAGGAGCAGCAGGTGTAGAGGCTGAAGCAGAACTGCACCAGCTGCAGATGCATCTTATCATTTCTCCTCATTTCTCTCCATTCTCTATTCTAGCTCATCCACTCTCATCCTTACCAGTCAAAACTTCATCTGCTGTGGGGGGTTGTACTTAAAAAATAAATAAATCTAGACACTCCATTTAACCAAACGAAATGGGAGAGATTGTACTTTGAAAATGGGAAGGAATTGTGGGTAAAGGGGTTGGTAATTTGCAGCAGACAGGGTGGGCTAGATGTTAATTTGCAGAGTGTATTCTCCTCATAGTGTAGGAATACAGCCTGCCAGGCATTGCTATTAATATGCAGCACACAATACAACTCTGTTATTTGCAATTTTCAGCTGACCGCTAATAATCCAGGGCCATTGATTTTAATTTTCTTCCTTTTTTTATTTAATTTTTTTTCAAAAAACCTGGAGTGAAATTTGAAAATCTAAACCAAATGACCTCGGCAGAAAGATGGTAAAGAAAATGGATGTGCAGTAGGTGAAAGTATGTGTGGAATGATAAACAGGCTTTTTTAAATGTACATTCACTGAAACGTTAGTTTAAATTAGAAAAAAAAGTTCAGCAAAACTAAAACATTTTTAGGGGTAAAATATATAAAGTGGAAATACCCGCTGCAATGAAATATTAATCTACAGCAACCTACAGCAGCTGCATGTTCACTCCCTGACTGAAACAGTTCTCTTTTACAGACGAACTTTAACCAAGGACTGAACTTCATTCCAATCAGTAGCTGATACCCCCTTTCCCACATTTTCTCATATAGATCATCGGGAGAGGGGGGGTTGGCGGAGTGGGGTGTCTGTATGGCTGATATTGTGGTCAAACTCCTCTTACGCTGTGATGTCATAACCATGGTCTTGACAGTTTGCTGTCTGTGAACCTCGCTGCATTGTGGGAAATAACAGCTTTTTCCAAATGCTAGGTAAGCCATATCTCCCTCATAGAACTCTCAGTAACGAACATTCTGTACAGATCGCCTGGCAGAACTAAAGATGTCAGAACCAGAATGTAAATCAGGGAGAGGAAAGATTTTACAATGGGCAAATCTTTCCTCTTCAATTATTACAATGAATATTGTAAAAAATAAGCAATTTTATTCATATTAGTTTTACTACAGTTCCCCTTTAAGGCTGCCTTACGCGGTTTGTCATTTTTAATTTAAGAGTAAAACTAAATATGAGGAAATATTGAATCCAATAAAAATCTATAAAATGTAAGACCGCCTCAATGAATGTTTGATGATTTTATAGTTCAAACACTGATCAGGAAAGGCAGTTGTTTTATGGATTTAATGTGGAGGGAGATAAATGAACACAACAGTAGATCAGACGTGGATTCCTGCTGGAATTGGATCTGGCACAGGGTGGCAGAGCAGGGAAATCATCCACATCAGGGAGGTATCAGTTGTGTCCCTGATCTACTACAATACACACATCATACGAGAGCTTACGTCACATGGACATGCGGGGGGAGAGTGATCGCTCTGCCACCTGAAACCTCTGCTGACTGATAGCCTGGAGTCTTTAGTAGGGATCCGGGGCTTCAGAGGCACTGGGGGACGGGGTACATCACATGGACATGCGGGGGGAGAGTGATCGCTCTGCCACCTGAAACCTCTGCTGACTGATAGCCTGGAGTCTTTAGTAGGGATCCGGGGCTTCAGAAGCACTGGGGGACGGGGTACATCACAAGGACATACGGGGGGAGAGTGATCGCTCTGCCACCTGAAACCTCTGCTGACTGATAGCCTGGAGTCTTTAGTAGGGATCCGGGGCTTCAGAGGCACTGGGGGACGGGGTACATCACATGGACATGCGGGGGGAGAGTTATCGCTCCGCCTCCTGAAACCTCTGCTGACTGATAGCCTGGAGTCTTTAGTAGGGATCCGGGGCTTCAGAGGCACTGGGGGACGGGGTACATCACATGGACATGCGGGGGGAGAGTGATCGCTCTGCCACCTGAAACCTCTGCTGACTGATAGCCTGGAGTCTTTAGTAGGGATCCGGGGCTTCAGAAGCACTGGGGGACGGGGTACATCACATGGACATACGGGGGGAGAGTGATCGCTCTGCCACCTGAAACCTCTGCTGACTGATAGCCTGGAATCTTTAGTAGGGATCCGGGGCTTCAGAGGCACTGGGGGACGGGGTACATCACATGGACATGCGGGGGGAGAGTGATCGCTCTGCCACCTGAAACCTCTGCTGACTGATAGCCTGGAGTCTTTAGTAGGGATCCGGCGCTTCAGAAGCACTGGGGGACGGGGTACATCACATGGACATACGGGGGGAGAGTGATCGCTCTGCCACCTGAAACCTCTGCTGACTGATAGCCTGGAGTCTTTAGTAGGGATCCGGGGCTTCAGAGGCACTGGGGGACGGGGTACATCACATGGACATGCGGGGGGAGAGTTATCGCTCCGCCTCCTGAAACCTCTGCTGACTGATAGCCTGGAGTCTTTAGTAGGGATCCGGGGCTTCAGAAGAACTAAGGAAGGGGGTACATCACATGGACATGCGGGGGGAGCGTGATCGCTCTGCCACCTGAAACCTCTGCTGACTGATAGCCTGGAGTCTTTAGTAGGGATCCGGGGCTTCAGAAGCACTGGGGGAACGGGGTACATCACATGGACATACGGGGGGAGCGTGATCGCTCTGCCACCTGAAACCTTTGCTGACCGATAGCCTGGAGTCTCTAGTAGGGAGCTGGGGCTTCAGAAGAACTAATGAAGGGGGTACATCACATGGACATGCGGGGGGAGAGTGATCACTCTGCCACCTGAAACCTTTGCTGACTGATAGCCTGGAGTCTTTAGTAGGGATCCGGGGCTTCAGAAGCACTGGGGGACGTGGTACATCACATGGACATGCGGGGGGAGAGTGATCGCTCTGCCTCCTGAAACCTCTGCTGACTAATAGCCTGGAGTCTCTAGTAGAGAGCCAGGGGTGTAAATACAGGAGGCCCACAGCTGTAAAGTGGGCACCAACTACTACCTCACTCCCTCCGATAAAGGGGTTCATCCTTCAGATCAGGTGTTTTTCTGGCTACACTTGTTCTGGGTGTGAAGATCCTGATGGTCACACTTGTATTGCGATTCTTGCAAAATGGACCCCCAGACTGTGAGGGTCACCAAGTGGTTGACAAGGGAAGGGTGTGGATATTGGGGGGCCCATCAAAGTTTTGTTGGGGTATCCCATGATTTGTAGTTACGCTTCTGATTGTAAGAAAGAGTGTCTGAACTTGGTTTTTAATTCTGTCAGCAAACGTGGATCATACAGACAGGGCCTTTTCTAGACTTGCTGCTTGAGGCAAACTTTTGAGGATGCACCCCCCCCCCTCCCGCCCCCTGAATTGGAATGATCACACAGCACCCGACAATCTGAACCGCACATTATAGCTGTGGTGAGCTACCCAAAAAACACCTTCAGTATAGGTGGGTAGCCAATTATAGGTTCCCCCAGTATTGGTAGCTAGGTACTGTTCCCCCAGTATAGCTTGCCAGGCACTCTCTTCACTTCCTGTTTCTGCCTGGTGCTGCCCCCAGACTTCTGCCGCCTGCAGAGGAAGTCGCCTCACTTGGCATCATGGGCAGACTGGGCCTGGATACAGACAGTCCATAAGATACCTAATACCAGTTTTCAGGCAAACATAGAGCAAATTGTTTGCTGCTTGGAATGTAGGCCAATCATATGAACTTTCTGGCAGTTTTGGTCCATTTCCAGGTTGCACACAATTTACATGGAAGCTGAAATGATCTGCTTCCCATTGACCATGTTTACTACTGGACATTGTCTGGCAGACTCACGATGGAGGTAAAACCCAGAGGGGTCCCTTCTCCATGCAGTATTGAGCTGTCCAAGTCCTGATCTGCTCCACACACCACCTGATAGCTAGAAGCAGCCTCCTGATTTCTCTATAGAAAATGTATTGGTCTGTAGGTGATCACATGTTCTCAGCATGCTGGAAATATTTGTTGCAGTGAATACTTCTGACACTTGAGGCCGGTGGCACACCTAGGGTTATTGGTGCGACTCCAGAAACCAGCCAATATATAACTTTGCGCCACAATGGGGAGACAGGGTAATATGCATAGTGCCGAACCTGGATAGTGACGTATTCCCTGCCTGGCAGGAAGGACTTCACTGGGATTCCCATCATTCCGTGCATGCACACCGCACTGCGCTCCCATCATGCACACTTACTGCATCGCCCATTGACTTGCATTACTGCACGTCAAACCGTCCAGTGAATATTAATTAGCCATGTGCCTGGCCGAGGAGGAATAGGGAAGACCACCTCCTCCAACACTACTGAGCATGTGCAAACAGTCTAACGCGGCTTAGCCGCTTACAACGTACAGCACGCAGCACTTTCAACGTACGTGCTGCGTTACAATGTAACGCAATGTGGGCACTGTGAACAGCCCATTTATTTTTCATAACTGTGCGGTGGGCTGCATTACAGGCTGCACTAACGTGCGCCTGTAACGTCTCACTGTGAAAGCATCACATCGGAAGTATTGTTTCGCACTCACTAATGGATCAAACCCATAGTCTTTAAGGGGAGTGCAACAGCTAAAAAGAGGTTCCCTTTAAGCAGATAATTCATCCAGACATGTCCGATTTTGTTCATTTGGTTGTGCCTGTTGCAGTGATGGAAGGCAGAGTCCTGTCTTGCACGATTTTCATGGGCACCGGAAGGAAGTTGAACATGTCATGCTAGTAATGCTATTATGACGCATCCGATAAAATGAACAGATCTGAACGTGGGTTCCTGCTGTGGACAGTGACTGAATTATGCGCTGTCACAGTATATGGCATGAACTCATCGTAGTGTGGACACAGTCTGACTGACATCTACTACCCAGCTTTGCACTTATAGCATTGTTTCCCAATAGGCCCTAAAGCGTCCCAAACCTTTTATAGACATCACATCACTGGGAGATATTTTACAAGATTTGTTTGTGCTCAAGCCGACCTCTCTGAGATTTAATCCTCCGATGTATTTCCGATGCGTTTTCCTTGGATGATTGACACAGTGCAGTAATTTTGAGCAGAATATGATGGCAGAGTGCTAGCTTGTGTTGATTGTTGACTTTGGCAAGCATTGCGTTATATTGCGTTTTTGTAAACACAGCATGTCCTTGTCTGCTGCATTTCTTGTGCTGCTGTCAGTAGGAATGCACTGTAAGGGCACGATAAGCAGAACAGGCATTCAAAGCCAAGTCATTCTGCCATAACGACCTTTTCAAATCAAACTTCATTTAGGCCAATTACTGTTTTCAATGCAAATGACTGACAAACATCACAAAAACCATTCATTAAAAAAATCCACGTTTCTCAAGGCTTCAGTCAAACTTGCTTCAGAGTCTAAATGTAACCGGAGACATAGACGTTCTCGCGTGTTTGAGTGCCAGCCTGAACTTTCGGTTCGGTAGCCCTGCAGTAAAACGAGTACATGAATGAAGTGTCTTACATCACTTCATTCTTGTCAGCAGCGCTTCACATCTCCACTATGGTGACCCCTGGCTGCTGCAGTGAAGACAGGCTCCCAGGCACGAATGAATTGTCAGAGAAGAGTTCATTACCATGCAGGATCTCTGCTCGTGTACAGCCGCACTACCTTCCTGCTGAGCCTGCCCCTTGCTCTGAGTGGGGAGCTAGTGCCGATTGCCTCAGTCTTGTAATGCTTAACAACCATTACAGCTCCTAATGACAGAACAAAAAGCTCTGAGACAGCTGCTGGGGTAGCGCCACAGCCAATCCTAATATGTTAGATAGACAAAATAAAGAGCCATGTCATAATACTAAGTGATTATTCCTAAATGTGTGCTATAAAAGGCCTTATCCACTGTTGAAGTCTCAGGTTCATTGAAGGAAGCGTACGATACGGCCAAACAGCCATGTGACATTTCTGAGGTATTTCCTCCTTCCTTGAAGGACCACTATCGCAAAAAAAGTAGTCAGTTCAAATCTGACGGAACCGATAGGTTTTGGGCCAGTCCATCTCCTCATGGGGGATTCTCATGGCTTTCTTTGTTTTAAACAGCATTTCCTGAACAGCAGTTGCAAAGTTTAACTGACTAAATGGTGTGCAAGTATGGAGTCTTGCTGGTATCTTACTATTTTGGCAGTTAAACTGCTGTTCAGGAAATGCTGTTGCAAACAAAGAAAACCCCGAGAATCCCCCATGAGAAGATGGACTGGCGGCTGGCCCAAAACCTGTTGGTTCTGTCAGATTGTAACTGACTACTTTTTTCGCAATAGTGGTCCTTTAAAGAGGAACTGTAACCAAGAATCGCACTTCATCCCAATCAGCAGTTGATACCAGTCTTCCCATGAGAAATCGTACCTTTTCTCGAATAGATCATCAGTGGGGTCTGTATGGCTGATATTGTGGCAAAACTCTCCCACAGAGTGATGTCAGGACCTAGGTCCTGACAGTTTCCTTTTTGTGAACCGTGTTGCATTGTGGGAAATAAAAGCTGTTCCCAACTGCCAAGCAACCCGTATCTCCCTCTGTGCATATGTATATCTATCACATTGTTAGGGGTTGTGGTTATAGATAATGGCAGTTGGTGCTGTCTAGTGTTTTTCATGTCTTCCAGTAGTAAAGATGATGATGTGCAGGCTGATTGTGGATCCAACAATATGAACAAATTACATGGCGAATATCAATAATTTCTTCTATTTTTAACATATTACTTTGTATTGGTATATTTTTTCGCCCTCCTTTTCGCTAAAGTTCCTCTTTAAACAATTATTGGAGTGAAATTATAGTAAATTATATTAAAGCCTGAACCGAAGGCCTCAGTAATGGCTCCTATGTGAACATAAACTGTCATTTCTGCAAGAACAACGGTTCATATGATTCACAGAGGATCTGGAATACCAGAACAGCCAGATTGCATGATTATCTAAAAGTCTGTGGGCGTCAGCCAACATTGTTACATGACAGCTCTCAGGGGAAACTATTCATCAGACAAGTTAGGAAATTCTCATTCAGAATCTTCAGTAGGTGAGATTCCGCTCCCTCCTGCCAATCCCAGTAATTATAGCATCTGCACTGGCTGCTGCCCAGTCTCTGCTGCCTTACTTTCCATAGGCATGTCTATTATTATTGTTTAGTATTTATATAGTGCTGGCATCTTCAGCAGCACTGTACAGAGTATATAGCCATGTCACTGACTGTCCCTCAGAGGAACTCACAATCTAATCCCTACTATTGTCATGTATACATTATAAAGTTGTAGTAATCCTCGGCGCTGTAACTTTAAGGTGTCAGCCTCTGTGAAGCCTGCAACCACCCAATGCTCAATAGTAGGGATAGGGCTTTCCTCCATCATCAGCCCCTGATGAGTGTGGAAAGCCGAAACCTGGTCGGGAGAGGAGAACGGGCAATCTACTACTGTACCGATGATGGTTTTATGATAGAAGGTGCACTTTACTGGTAGGATTTGTGCACATACATAGGCTCATTTATGGAAAAGGTTCCAGTATGCATGATCCTCAATGTAAGTTCATGTTTTAATTTTTTTTAACTGTAAACTTTTACTATAGTGTACCCCTCCGGGCAACAACACAAGCAGCCTGATTGTGATTGTATATGCCTTGGTGGCGGCCACATACCCCTACTGTTGAGCACTGGGTGATTGCAGAGAGGCTGGCACTTTACAGTTACAGCAGCGAGGATAACATACTACTTTGTCTACTGTCCACTGTGGATTGGAAACCTCTGGCTGCGATTACGAGGCCATTGTGCAGCGCTCATATCATCCTTTATCTACGTGTATACATCGTAGTCTATGGCCAATTTTAGAGGAAAGCCAATTGACTTATCTGTATGTTTTTGGGATGTGGGAGGAAATAGGAATGCCCAGAGGAAACACGCAGACACTGGGAGAACACACAAACTCCGTGCAGATAGTGCCCTGGCTGAGATTTGAACCAAGTACCCATCCATGTTTCTAAAGGTAATGCGTGCTTTAAAGAGGAACTCCAGTGAAAATAATATAGTAAAAAAAGTGCTTCATTTTTTACCATAATTATGCATAAATGATTTAGTCAGTGTTTTCTCATTTTAAAATCTTTCCTCTCCCTAATTTACATTCTGACATTTATTACATGGTGACATTTTTACTGTGGGCAGGTTATGTAGCTGCTCCTAGCTGTTTTGGCTGTTAGAGACAGCTGTTAACAGCTAATTCCTGTCTGTGAACCTTGTTACATTGTGGCAGTTTGCCCAGAGTACCGCGGTACTCAGAGCTTCTTGTGGGAGGGGTTTAAGCACAAAATCAGTCATACAGCGCCCCCTGATGGTCTGTTTGTGAAAAGCATTATATTTTTCATGTAAAAGGGGGTATCAGCTACTGATTGGGATAAAGTTCAATTCTAGGTTGGAGTTTCTCTTTAAGGTAAACTTTTATTCTATGAGAGCTGTTAGCTCACAACTAAACAATCAACTTGCTTGGTTTGTTCACACTATCACGTTTGTAAGAATTTCTTATGTTTTTATTTTTCATATGCAATAATGCATATATTTTCCTAACAGTAGTGCATATGGTGCAGGGGTGTAACTAGAGGGGTGCAGCCCCTGAGATCACAGGAAGTCCCAGAGCTGTATTAGGGCCCCAAGAACCAACACAAGGAACTATAATCCAATACAGGAAATTATACTTCAGATCAGGTGTTTTTGTGGCTACACTTGTTATGGGTGTGAACTGTGACGATCATAAAGGCCACACTTGTATAATGAGCCTTGTGAGATGGGCCCCATGGCCATGAATGGAACCAAGGGGGAGGCAAGGGAAGGGGTGGGGGGACTTCATCAAACTTTCGCTGGTGGTCCCCATTGTAGTTCCGCTACTGATGTGTTGCATTTCAGTGGCACCATTCACTTCCAACATGAATTATGCGCTTCTGACACAAACTGCGGGAGTCAATTTGTTGTTCTACGCACAATGGGCCTGATTCACAAAGCGGTGCTAACAGTTAGCACGCTGGTGAAAAGCCCTTTATTATTATTATTATTATTATTATTTAGTATTTATATAGCGCCGACATATTACGCAGCGCTGTACAGTATATACATATCTTGTCACTAACTGTCCCTCAAAGGAGCTCACAATCTAATCCCTACCATTGCCATATATCTATATTATGTAGTGTAAGTACTGTAGTCTAGGGCCAATTTTTTAGAGGGAGCCAATTAACTTATCTGTATGTTTTTGGAATGTGGGAGGAAACCGGAGTGCCCGGAGGAAACCCACGCAGACACGGAGAGAACATACAAACTCTTTGCAGATAGTGCCCTGGCTGGGATTCGAACCAGGGACCCAGCGCTGCAAGGCGAGAGAGCTAACCACTACGCCACCGTGCTACCCGGTAAACTCAGTTTAGGCATGATAAGTTTAGGTGTGATAAGTTTAGGTGTGATAAGTTTAGGCATGTTAAGTTTAGGTGTGATAAGTTTAGGCATGATAAGTTTAAGCGCCAACTGGGTTAGCACCGCAGTGCACAGCTGATCAAAGGTTTTGCGCTAGCAAAGTCTGGTGCACTTCGCATAGAATTTAATGGTGCTGCTTTGCGTGCGGGACTTTGCATGCGATCTAAACTTATCTAAACTTATCATGCCTAAACTGGCTTTTCACCAGCGTGGTGTAATGGTTATCACGCCTAAAGTCTCTAACTGGGTTAGCACCGCTTTGTGAATCGAGCCCTATATGCTAGGTCTAGGCATCTACTGTTATGTATTCTTCTCATACGAGATGATCTTGTGTAAATGTGATTATACAGTTTTCGCTGCTGCAGAAATATAATAAAAGAAGGCCTGCAGAGTCTCGCAAATCCCCCCTGCATTCTGACCCAGGCTCGAAAGACTCTCTGCTTTTAGTAATGGGTTGTATGAAATCTCTCAAGCATGCAGAATTCAGCCCCCCTAAAGACAAAGGTTAGAGATGTGATTGCCCTCTGTTCTCCACTGTCAGTGCACAGTAGAGGCAGTGTTGTGAATCAAAGAACATGCTATGCTCTAAGTATACCAGGGTGTGCATCTCTATAAGCTGGGAAATGATTTCAGCTGTCACAGAGAGGACAATTTATATACCAGAGAGAACCTCAAATTTCATGAATGTTCACTGCAGACTCTCTGAGAATCATTCACACATTTATAAAGCTTTAGGCCCTGTTCAGACTGTCAGTGTTTGTAGAACGTATATAAATTCAAAGAAACGCAAGTTTAAAAACGCATGCTTTTTTCTTGAGTTCGAATGCGTTTTCTATTGCGTTTTGCACACACACGTGACCCGGGGAAAAAAAAATTATGGGAACCGCAAAGGGAAATGTACGCTAAAACGCAATAGTACGCGTTTTTTATACGTGTCCATAGACTTTCATTGCATTTGTTTCTGTGCGTGACGCACAGAACTGCGTGCAGCAATGTGAATGAGAAACGTATGCGTCTCATACGCATACATGTGAACGAGGCCATTGGAAAGCATTGATAGGCATTTCTATGCGTATCTTGTACCCGTACGCGTTCCCTCAAAACAGCTAGGAATGCACATAGTCTGAACAGGGCCTTATTCTGCAGTCAGATCAGCTGTCACCTTTACCTGTCCAGATGGATGTGCTAATATGTAGAACTTGTTCTTGAGGCTAGGTTCACAGTGGTCAGTTGCTCAATTCACACTTCATAATGTGTTATAATGAATGTGAACTGCAATGGAGACTGGACATAGACTTTAATACAAAACCTGCATTAGAATAACAGAATCAGTTACAGCGCAGTACCGTCTGTGAACAGTCCCATAGCATTGTATGGGCAGTGAGCTGACTTGCAGAACTATCATGCAACGCTACTGAGCACTCTGAACTAGGCCTCAGTGGAAAACACTGCATATCCTACCTTTTAATTGTATTTACAGCGAAGTAAACATTAAAGAGGAACTGTAGTGAAAATATAATAAATAAATATGCTGATTTGTTTATAATATTAATTTATAAATTATTTAGCCAGTGTTTGTTCATTGTAAAATCTTTCCTAACCCCAATTTACATTCTGAGGGATATGGAGGCTGTTATATATATTTTTTTAATCAATTCCAGTTGCCTGGCTGTGCTGCTGACCCTCTGCCTCTTCTACTTTTAACCATAGACCCTGAACAAGCATGCAGCAGATCAGGTGTTTCTGACATTATTGTCAGATCTGACAAGATTAGCTGCATGCTTATTTCTGGTGTTATTTAGACACTTCTGCAGCCAAATAGATCAGCAGGGCTGCCAGGCAACTGGCTCAGGCTGGTGCACAGTGGGACGTTGCGGAGCTGCATTATAAAGTCTTACAACGCAGTTTTCTTCTCTGCCATGAAGTGTCTGTGACGTTCACAGTGCAATGTTAGTGTTGCATTGCAAAGTGTAGCATTATGGTAATGCTCTGCTGCAGAGCGTTACCTCTAAACACACACGTTACCGGGTACAGAAAGCATACTTTTCATTGCCTGTATGCTTTTCTGTACCTACTGTATGCAGTGTTAATGTGCGTTACCACTTTTTTGTTGCTTTGCGTTGTAATGCTGCATTGTGACTTTAATGTCGCCTCACAACACAACCTCCCACTCTGAACCCTACCCTTAAAAGGAAATAAATATGGCAGCCTCCACATACCTCTCACTTCAGTTCTTTAAATTTGCTGAATTTTTACTGAGTGGTAAACCGAATTGTATGCAGCTTTACATTATTATTATTATTATTATTATTAACAATGTTAGCGGAAGCCATTTATCATACTGCTATGATGTCACTGTTGCTATTCCATGCTTTTTATGCAGATTCTGATGGAATTTTCATTTGTGCTTTTGATTCGAGATTACCAAGCGAGAGCAGAGCTTTGCGTGTTTGGCACTATTATTATTAATATGATTATTATTGTGTATTTATATAGAGCTGACACATTTTTTTCCACAGAGCCCATTGAACAGTTCACATCACAGTCCCTCAGGGGGTTCACAACGCTGTTATTATTATGATTATCATTGCGATTATTGCTATTATCATTATTGCTATTATTATGTACTTGTTAACATTAACATATTATGCAAAGGACCATTGCTAGTCAGATTGTGCTGAACGTGTCTGACCGAATCTCTCTGTGTGGCTGAGAACAGTTCTCATGGCTTTTCATGCAAGCTTATGATTTGCTGCTGCTGCTGCTGCTGGCCTGGCTGTGGATGAAATCAGTGAGGAGGTTTCTCACGTCGGAGGTCATGTTAGTTTGCCCCCTGTTAAGATTAGACAGCCTTGCGTGTTCATCCTGTTGTATGAGCTTTCTTATTGTGAAGAATCAGCTTTCTTGGCTCGAGAATCTGGATTTTTTTTTTGTACATTCGTATGGAAGGCTAATGCTGATCACACATGGATGGATTTTAGTGTGTCTTTCTATTGATTTTACATTGACACTGAAGCGAAAAAAAAAACTTACAATATAATCAGGGCTGGATTTACCATAATGCACTGTAGGCACATGCCTACAGGCGCCTGATGATGGAAAGGCGGATCACTTCCCTCCCTGAGTGCCTCTCTCACTCCTTCCTTGTGCAGAGTTTGGCTCTTGGCATTCCACTGATGAGATCTCCCTTCAGCCAGAGGCACCTTTAGCTACTTAAAGAGACTCCGTAACAAAAATTGCATCCTGTTTTTTATCATCCTACAAGTTCCAAAAGCTATTCTAATGTGTTCTGGCTAACTGCAGCACTTTATACTATCACTGTCTCTGTAATAAATCAATGTATCTTTCCCCTGTCAGACTTGTCGGCCTGTGTCTGGAAGGCTGCCAAGTTCTTCAGTGTTGTGGTTCTGCTATGAACTCACCCTTCCAGGCCCCTCTATGCACACTGCCTGTGTGTTATTTAGATTAGAGCAGCTTCTCACTTATCTTTTACAAGCTGGATAAATCGTCCTCTGAGCTGGCTGGGCTTTCACATACTGAGGAATTACAAACAAGGGCAAAGCTGTTTGCAGGAAGAAAAGAGCAGCCTGAAACTTCAGTGCATGGGGGAAAGAAACACACAAATGATCTCTTGAGATTCAAAAGGAAGGGTGTATACAGCCTGCTTGTGTATGGATGTATTTTTCTATGTGTGGACATACTGTACATCAACCTACTTCCTGTTTTGGTGGCCATTTTGTTTGTTTACAAACAAACTTTTTAAAACTGTTTTTAACCACTTTTAATGCGGCGAGGAGCGGCGAAATTGTGACAGAGGGTAATAGGAGATGTCCCCTAACGCACTGGTATGTTTACTTTTGAGCGATTTTAACAATACAGATTCTCTTTAATACTGAGGATAGCTCTAGCTACCTAATACTAAAGGGCACCTGTAGCTAAGATGGGTGAGGGAAGTAAGGGAGTAGACACAGCTGGGCCAGCCAGCACACTTGCGAAGCGGTTGGCGGGAGTTTGTAGGTTCATGGAGGGTGATGTTTAGGGTGCCATTGACATCTTTGCCTATAGGCTCCTGTGAGGTAAATCCAAGCCTGAATATAATGAATTGTATGTGTAATATGGATAATCAATAGAACATTAGTAGCAAATAATTTTTAATTGAATTTTTAGTTGTATAGCTTTATTTTTATAACATTGCATCATTCTCTAATATTTACAGTTTACAAACTACACTCTATTTTAAACTATGAATGAGAGCAGAGCTAATGACCTTTTGAACTTTCCTGCAGTAAAACCTTAATAAAACAAGAAACAGTGAGATCCAGGTTGAGATAAGTGCCTCAGAAAACAGCACTGTAGCCGACCAAGCTTGGCCGGAGAGCTCTGATAAGCTCTTTTGCATAGATAACAACTGCACATACAGATCATTATCTAATAGTTTATTTTCACTTCAGATTCCCTTTAAAAACATTGCAAGAGTATCTAAAACAATCATTTCAATGTTTTAAATCAGTTGATTTGATTCAATACAATCAATTTTTACAAGCACTCCTGTTTAATAAAATCACTGGCTTTGATAACGAGCAATTACAATTCATTGATCCTTCTAAATGTATCAGTTGCATTTTGTATTGGTGCAATACTTTTATTGGTTCTAATGCCATCAGACATTCGCAGCTGCAATGTGTGCGGCCGTTATTAAGAGTCACAGGCGATGAGTAATGGGTCTTTGTCTGCATTGTGTATGCAGCTCATGGACTTATACATCATGGGCAATGGCCCGTATTAGCCTGTCACCTTCCAGAACATAGGCATGGCTGAGCAAGAACTGCTGAGGATCTTACAACATAGGTGAATGCTCATGGATTTGCCATCAGATTTAAGCGGTGGCGAAGGGTTGTCAAAATTTAAAGCAAACCTTTTACTTACCTTCTAAATGGGAGAAGGATGTCTATGCTGTAATGATAAACAAATACAGTTTTCTACTTGCAAGATATGTGGTACCATAGCAATGCTGCTGGCATTACACAGATACCGCATGCTACTCTGCTGGTGAATAAGTACTAGAAAAATTGCGGAGCACAACATTGGCTGGATAGTGTACAGGTTCTGAATCTTGGCAGAACCAGTTCTAGCTACAATAGGGTGTGCTCCCCCTCCAGATGTGCTCCCCCAGTACTGTAGCCTGATGTGCTCCCCCCCAGCATAGTTAGATATGCCCCCTCTCCCCACATATAGTAGACATATGTGTGCTCCCCCCTAGTGTATTGTTTCTCATGTTAAAGTGGTAGTCCGCTAATTAACCCCTTCAGGCTCAGAGATTTTGCGCTTTAGAGCTCTAACAAGTAACCACTGATACATTTTTCACTAGCTGTCTTAGCAATGAAAATATGCCTGAAGAAGGGTACGAGCTCCATGAAACTTTTTCAGTTAGTCATTAAAAGGTATAATGTTTACTATATCTTTACTATATATTGGGTTTGTTTTTCTACCAACATAACATCATAATAAAAAATGATTGCAAGCTGGAGTTTTGTTGATCATGTTGTTACAGTAGGGCTATGCCTTTGTTTAAATTCCTCTGCTTTACTACTGAGCAGATAGATGGTGGGACAAATAAAAATAGTGTGTCTGTGTCATCAAACCCCCCACCCCCAACAACAAAATAAATAAAATAAAGCAACAAACAAAATGTTTCTTAATCTGCATCATTTTCCAAACAAGCTTGACCCACTTCTTCCCAGTCGGCCCACAATGATCACTGTTGTGTACTGGGACTTGCCAAGTGGCACCTCCATGTCATCTAATATAGACCCACCAGTGAGTAAATCAGTTATGCAGAGCAGTAACTACAGAGCCATGGGCCACAGTGCAAATATTCTACTGCCCTCGTTTTACTGCCCTCCTTGTCTTCTTCCCTTGTTTTCTTCCCCTCCCCAGCTCTGTATTTATAACAATCACATTCTATACTGCAGACATTGAAAACCGGAGTTCCAAGGACAGCCTCTGTGTCAGACAGGTGTATGTAGAGGAGAAGGAATGGCTTATTAATGATTACCACGATACAAAAGAGAGGAGATCTCACCTCTACCGCACCAATAAGAAGCTAATGCAGACACTGGAGCAGGGGCCTGACCTTGGGCGGCGGCACCTCTACATGAAATAGGGTTTGCTACATATGAAAGAAAAGGCTGGAAAAAAGTATAAATCTGGCTTTGGCAGGGGCCCCATGTGGTATCCTTAGGCTCGGCGGCCCTGGTGAGGTTGAAACCTGTCCACCCCTCTTGCTACACCACTGCTGCAGAGAATACCATCACAGCGCCTTTCTTCTGGCTTCAGAGTCAGATAGCGATAAACATTTTGCGTGTTGTAATGGGTACATTTCTTCAGTGGTATTAGTGCTGTGAAGGCTTTGATTCTTCTGTGTGTAGCCTGCTGTAAGAGACGTGAATTGAGGTGACGCTTGTTTTCTGCTTACAGCTGTGGCTGCTGTTTTGTAGTTGTGCCCTGTAAATGTGGCTTGCTGTCTTTTCCCTCTCATTACAGCTCTATGGCGATGATTTACCAAGGAGGACGTGGAGGCGAGCGCACTGTAACTCGGCTCACTTCAAGCAGCCAGCACAGGGCATTAAAAAATACATTTAGAGATGTTTCAGATGACAGCCGCTCCACTCCACTGCTCTGTGCAAAATCTCTCATTAGGAGGCCTATTTATATTTCTAGCAATCTGAGGTTTGATCACCATTTTTTTTTTTGTTCTTTACTTTTAAAGTTTTGTTTTCCAGGATTTAAGTGGCACAGAAGCCCCACTGATTTATATTGTCCTGGCAAGGGAGGCTTTTAGATAAAATGGAGCCATGCACAAAAATTACTGCGGGGCGCCTTAAAGTGAACCCGCAGTGACAGTGATAAGGAGGCTGCCATATTTATTTCCCTTTAAACAATACCGGTTGCCTGGCAGCTTTGCTGATCTACTTGGCTGCAGTAGCACCAGAAACAAGCATGCAGCTAATCTTGTCAGATCTGGCAATAATGTCAAAAACACCTGATCTGCTACATGCCTCTTAAGGGTCTATGGCTAAATGTATTAGAGGCAGAGGATAAGCAGGATAGCCAGGCATTTGGTATTGTTTACAAGGAAATAAATATGGCAGCCTCCATATCTATCTCACCTTGGGTTCACTTTAAGTTTGAAAGCTGTACCGACTAAAATGTTGTTGTAAGGCTGAGACTTTTCCAGGCCCTGACTTGAGGCCCCTTGGGCCATTGCCCATGTTACCCCGATGGAAGCACCCACTCTGGATGTTCTCAAAATGTAGAAATAGATGCTAGACATAGCAAGCAAGTAAGTCATCGTCCTCCACAGACCCTTCAATTCAAGCTAACGGCCGCCTTTTTTGCAGGACTGTAGGTGATTAACAGGACGCTAGGAGACACTAGATCGGAAAGAAAGAAGGGAGGGGGGGGTGCTATAAGACAAACTTGTGGCCAGTGAGGAGAGGTCCATCTAAAGGGGGAGGGATCTCCATAGTCAAAGCAGGAAATTTGGGCATCCGCTAGCGGTGAAAGGCACCCATTGAAATAGCAGGCCCTCTAGCGCCCCATGTTTAGCGGCCACCCAAATTAGCTCTCAATGGCACCTGAAAAATTATGTTTTTTAAATGGTTTGGGGGGAGTGAATGGTGGTGGTAGGCGGTGATTGGTGGCAGGAGAGGGTGGTTAAGGTTAGGCATGAGGTGGGTGGTTAGGGTTAGGCGTCAGGTAGGGTGTTTGTGCAAGGGGGAACGGTTAGGCATCAAGGAGGATGGAGGAAAGTTCTGTGTGAGAGTAGGATTAGATTTAGCTATAGCAAAATATCAGTATTTAAAACTGACATTTTACACTTTAATAGTAGAATAGCGGTAAATTTGCAGATATTCTATTATCGGCTCTCCTGGGCGCCCTTTTATTACGTACGTCTCAATAGTACCACCTGCAGCAAAGGGAGGAGGGAGAAAAAACTTGTAACTAGTAAGGTGCACTTGTGCAAAGGGAGGAGGTCCGTGCTGCATAATTCCAGCCTTGGAACCAGGATTAGAAGATAGCCAATGTGTTCCATCAGGAAGGCATCCTGGGGCACTGCAGGAACCAAACAGGAGAAGATGACCAAGCCACATGAGAGGAAACCATGGTAGCTGGGAATAGTGAAATGATCAGCATAACTGCAAGTCACTTAACAAGCTGAGAGTGACTCAACCATTTCTGGATCAATGAGGGAACAAGTAGATGCTAATGAGTGGTTAGGTTCAGAAAGGAACAGAAGTCCTGATTGATGAGGAGGGAAATTTTCTATTTGTATTATCTCTGTCTTTTTTTTTTTTTTTGTTACCACTGCTTAGTGCTGGGCGTTTACAGTGCTGCATGTACCCAGAAGAGTGGGCTCAGTGATGCTAGAGAGGAGAAGGCTAATATAAAAAAAAAAGTTGGGGCCCTAGCAACCTGCAGCAACATACAAGGGGGAGTGAGGAGGGGAGAAACGCTTTGACATGGCGTATTAAATGTCATGTGTGTATCCACCGACCACACCCACACCCACTTTTTGGACCCCACTTCCTCTTCCCCCATTACTATGTCAACCAAGCATGCAGCCAGTGGAGTCTGATATGATTCAAAGCAACAGAACTGAATTCTCCTTCTGGGTCGGTGACTCGAGGTATTAGAGGCAGAGCAATCAGCACAGAAGTCCGGAAACTGACATTGTTTATTAAAGAGGAACTTTAGCGAAAAGGGGAAAAAAAATAAAACAATACATTGCAAAGTGAGAATTTAAACATAGATGAGAGATCAAGAATTGATTGATATTCGCCATGTAATTTGTTCATATTGTTTTAAAGAGAATCTGTATTGTTAAAATCACACAAAAGTAAACATACCAGTGCGTTAGGGGACATCCCCTATTACCCTCTGTCACAATTTCGCCGCTCCCCGCCGCATTAAAAGTGGTTAAAAAGAGTTTTAAAAGTTTGTTTATAAACAAACAAAATGGCCACCAAAACAGGAAGTAGGTTGATGTACAGTATGTCCACACATAGAAAATACATCCATACACAAGCAGGCTGTATACAGCCTTCCTTTTGAATCTCAAGAGATCATTTGTGTGTTTCTTTCCCCCTGCATCTCTCATGCACTGAAGTTTCAGGCTGCTCTTTTCTTCTTGCAAACAGCTTTGCCCTTGTCTGTAATTCCTCACTATGTGAAAGCCCAGCCAGCTCAGAGGACGATTTATCCAGCTTGTAAAAGATAAGAGAGGAGAGAAGCTGCTCTAATCTAAATAATACACAGGCAGTGTGCATAGAGGGGCCTGGAGGGGGGAGTTCATAGCAGAACCACAACACTGAAGAACTTGGCAGCCTTCCAGACACAGGCTGACAAGTCTGACAAGAGAGAGATAAGTTGATTTATTAAAGAGACTGTGATAGTACAAAGTGCTGCAGTAAGCCAGAACACATTAGAATAGCTTTTGGAACTTGTAGGATGATAAAAAACAGGATGCAATTTTTGTTACGGAGTCTCTTTAACTACAATCAGTCTGCATGTAATCTGGCAGATGTGAAAAAAACAGAGCACCAACTGCCATTATCTAGAACCACACCCATTAACATTGCGATAGGCTAAAAGGATATATATATATATATATATATATATATATATATATATATATATATATATATATATATATTACAGTGTATATAAATATGCACAGCGGGAGATACTGGTTGTTTGGCTGTTATTTTCCACAATGCAACAAGGCTCACAGACAAGAAACTGTCAGGATTTAAGTCCTGACATCACACTGTGGGAGGGGTCTCACCACAATATCAGCCATACAGACCCCCTGGCCCCTGATGATCTATTTCAGAAAAGGTACCGGTAATACTTTTACATGGGAAAAGTGGTATCAGCTACTCATTGGGATGGCATTAAATCCTTGGCTACAGTTTCTCTTTAAAGAGAATCTGTACTGTCCAATTTGTACAATAAGAAACGAGTCACTGTGATCTCCTGGATCCCCCTTTGACATTTCCGCTGCTCACCGCCATGATCCTGGCTCTTAATTCCCAGTTTTAGGCAGTGTTTACAAACCAAACAAAAACATGGCCACTAACCAGCAAGTGGTGTGTGTGTGTGTTATACATACACATACGTTAATATATGTGTATATATACTGTATATATATATATATATATATATATATATATATATATATATATATATATATATCTACATATATATCTACACGTTTTTATTAGTGAATTATCTGCACTCCAGTCTGGGATTCTTACAGTTTCTCAGCATGTGACAGGCAGCTCCCTTCCCCCCTCAGCCTCACAAACTACACAAGCTGAAACAGAAACAGAGAGCAAAGTCTGTGAGGAGTAAACAAAGCACACAGAGCCTGCAGGGGATGTGCATAACTTGCATTCATTACAACAGAGGCAGCCCATTCCTCCCTGGGTAGACAAAGCTTGACAAAGAAAAGAAGATTACTGTAGATTTATTACAGAGACAGTGCAACTAGAAAAGGCTGCAGTAATCCAGACCACATTAGAACAGGTATAGAAACTTAAAGGGACTCCGAGCAGTGCGGAAACTATGGAAAGATGCATATCATTTTCGCGAAAATAGAGAAAACTAAAAGGCGTAGAGCGACGATTTGGGTGTCGCCAGAAAGAGGAGAAAGAGAGCTTTAAAATGATATCCATCTTTCCATAGTTACTTGTACTACACAGGACGACACTTTCCCCAGTGTCAGCAGCTCCATTCAGCAGAAAAAGTCACCCTGTGTAATACAATGTAACTATGGAAAGATGGGTATCATTTTAAAGCTCTCTTTCTCCTCTTTCTGGCGACACCCAAATCGTCGCTCTACGCCTTTTAGTTTTCTCTATTTTCGCGAAAATGATATGCATCTTTCCATAGTTACTTGTACTACACAGGACGACACTTTCCCCAGTGTCAGCAGCTCCATTCAGCAGAAAAAGTCACCCTGTGTAATACAATGTAACTATGGAAAGATGGGTATCATTTTAAAGCTCTCTTTCTCCTCTTTCTGGCGACACCCAAATCGTCACCCTACACCTTTTAGTTTTCTCTATTTTCGCGATTGAAATCGCGGCCGCAGCAATTTCAATCGCGAAAATAACGAAAACTAAAAGGCGTAGGGCGGCGGTTTATATATCATTGGAAAAAGGAGAAAGAGAGCTTTAAAATGATATGCATCTTTCCATACTTTCTGCACTGCTCGGAGTCCCTTTAAAGGATAGCAGAAATAAGGCTGAACATTTTGTTACAGAGTCTCTTTAACCACTTGCCGACCGCACGCTTATACCGTGCGTCGGCAAAGTGGCAGCTGCAGGACCAGCGACGCAGTACTGCGTCGCCAGCTGCAGGCTGATTAATCAGGAAGCGCTCGCGCGAGCGGCTGCTTCCTGTCAAATCACGGCGGGGGGCTCCGTGAATAGCCTGCGGGCCGCCGATGGCGGCTCGCAGGCTAAATGTAAACACAAGCGGAAATAATCCGCTTTGTTTACATTTGTACGGCGCTGCTGCGCAGCAGCGCCGTAGGGCAGATCGGCGATCCCCGGCCAATCAGCGGCCGGGGATCGCCGCCATGTGACAGGGGATGTCCTGTCACTGGCTGCACAGGACGGATAGCGTCCTGTGCAGCCCGGATCACCGGGGAGGGGACAGGTAGGAGAGGGAGGGGGGAATTTCGCCGCGGAGGGGGGCTTTGAGGTGCCCCCCCGCCAGCCACACGCAGGCAGAAGAGATCAGACCCCCCCTGCACATCATCCCCATAGGGGGGAAAAAAGGGGGGCAATCTGATCTCTCTGCCTGCACCCTGATCTGTGCTGGGGGCTGTAGAGCCCACCCAGCACAGATCACTAATAACCACGCTGGTCCTTAAGGGGGGGTAAAGGGTGGGTCATCAAGTGGTTAAGAGAATGAAGATAGCATCATGGCAGCCTCTGTATTCCCCTTACTTCAGGTTCCCATTAATAATTCCACTGTTTCAGTTCATTCTTTACCATGATTGTTATAATCAAAATGGTGTTTAACCAGCTGAGCGGTCTGGACGAGCTCAGCTCGTCCAACACCGCCAGCGGCTGCCGCTCAGGCCCTGCTGGGCCGATTTTAATGAAATAAAAAGCAGCACACGCAGCCGGCACTTTGCCAGCCGCGTGTGCTGCCTGATCGCCGCCGCTCTGCGGCGATTCGCCGCGAGCAGCGGCGAAAGAGGGTCCCCCCAGCCGCCTGAGCCCAGCGTAGCCGGAACAAAAAGTTCCGGCCAGCGCTAAGGGCTGGATCGGAGGCGGCTGACGTCAGGACGTCGGCTGACGTCGATGACGTCACTCCGCTCGTCGCTATGGCGACGATATAAGCAAAACAAGGAAGGCCGCTCATTGCGGCCTTCCTTGTTTATTCTGGGCGCCGGAGGCGATCGGAAGATCGCCTCCGGAGCGCCCTCTAGTGGGCTTTCATGCAGCCAACTTTCAGTTGGCTGCATGAAATAGTTTTTTTTTTATTTAAAAAAAACCCTCCCGCAGCCACCCTGGCGATTTAATCAGAACGCCAGGGTGGTTAAATATTCCTTTTTTGTCCTCAGGTGTCACCCCCTTTTCTTTTTATAAATACCGTGATAAATAAACCCTAACTGAGAAATGGTGAACACACACAAAAAGATTATATTTTGATCTAATAAATGTGGTGCACATAAAAAGATTTATCAGCTTAAAAACTGCTGAGCCACCTGTTTACACATTTATTATTGTTAGGCCCCTTGAAAAAATCAATGTACACAATTTGTGGATGATGTTTTCTCTCAGCAGTCACAGGTTAGGCATCCATTTATAGCAAAATAAAATCTTCACTTCCAAAACCTTCATCTACTGAGTAATCTACAGACAGGTACTTGCAGCCACAATACTGCAGTTATGGAACAACAATCATGTAAAGTATGAAAAGTCATAATCAAAATATTGACAAGTAAATTTAACAGTGTGTTTTAGGTGAAGATATACTGTAGGTTCCCTTTAGGAACAGTGGCATACCAATAGAAGATACCATGGTTGCCACTACACTGGGCCCCTGGACCAGAGGGAACTTCCAAGGGCCCTCCTTCAGCCAATGTATTAGCGCTTCACTGATGCTGTGCTGGTAACAATCACCGCTATATGTGTATTGATACACTAACCAGACATCCTAGTTTACCTGGGGCATGTCCCAGAATTACGGTCCCCTGTCCCAGGCAGTATTATGTCCCAGCCAATGTCCCAGGTTGGCCACCAAATGTCCCAGTCACCAGACTCTGTGGCCGCACAGTTGGCTCCCATGCTCTGTGCCTGCATCCTGAAAACATTGGCCCGTCCACAGATCAGAGACGTAGCTGGTGGGCGTGAGGAGCCACTCTGACTACCCACCTTTCTTCTTTTGTGTCCCACACTTAGATTTGTGATGGTCGGCTCACACTGCCTAATTACTTGTGGGCAGATTCTGTTTAATTATATTTTGAGTTGGAGGGTATGATTCTTAAAGTGAACCTGTAAGGAGAAATAAGGTAAACGTTACTTACCTCAGTAGAATCATTCTTGAGCCCACTGTTCCTGCTCAAGGGCCCTCTAAACATATATGACAGGCGCTTGTCATATTTGTTCTTGTGGCTGCACTCTTGTTGTACAAGCGCTGATGTACTGCGCATGAGCGAGTACAGTCTGCACCTATGCAGTAGCATGTAGCCGCTAGTACATGAGCAGCTTTGTGGTATGGTGGAGGTGCGCACCGTACTTGTGCATGTAGATAATGTCTCACAAAATTATTTGCAAATGTTTTCTGTAGTGTCATGAATTTATTAGGATGGCTCTAGTGCTGCGCTGTAAAAATGATATATATCCATAGCAGATCTCTCTCCCTGCACTATATATATTTTTCAATATTAATCACTTGGTAAGTGATATATTATCCGTTGCCTGCCCCCTGACAGTGGTTTGTCCACCCCCCCCAACTGACCCCCCCAGGTTGGGCCCAGGAAAATCTGGGTACTGTAGTTTTGATTGAATAGTGGTAATCATCATTAAACTGTTCCCCTCACTTGCTTAAAACTCTCTGACACTGCGGCTGTCCTTGGCAATGGTAACAATAACAATTTATATGGACTGAGGCATATGGAAATGCACAAGAGATAAGTCTTTCCGTACAGGAAGACAGGATTGTCTCCAAGGACAAACATTCCGAGAGGTAGATCATCAGAACTGTCCCTAGGAATATTATCCATCTAACGTCTGTTTGCTCTGTGCTCGGCCAGGCAGCTACACATACAATAAAATGACTTATGTCTCTGCTGCCTGTATTATATCTTGGCATACTTCATATCATAAATTTGCAATCTCCTCATTGGCTTTACGATCATCTCTTCATCATAAACTGCATTATGGCAGAGCTGTGTGTCTTGTAGGACAGAGTAGTGTGTAGGCAGCCAGTGCTGTAGTTCACCCACTGAGAAGCTAGGAGATGATTCCAGGATGCACTGTTCTGCAGTGGAGGAACACAGGTGACTTGCATGTGGCCTCTGGATTCTCAGACGTTTGTAGTCTCAGAAAATCTGATACCCAAATTAAAGAGGAACTTTAACCAGGCCGGTGAAGGTCTAGAACTGGCCCTGGCTTAGGCATGTGCATGGGAGACATTACAAGATGGAAGCTGCTGCTACTCAAATCCTAGAGCAGGTTTTCTCAGCAGGGGTTCCCTGGAACCCCAAGATTCTCTGCAGGGGTTCCTTGGCATTTTCCCCCATCTTAGGGGAAGTATGATAGAACACACTAAAATAGGGGATGCTGTAAAAAGAAGCACTAAATTGGGGATAGTATACTGTAATAATGAGCACATTAATAAAAATCTCTAGAAAAGGGGACGGTGTAATAAGGGACACTGGAATAGAGAGCAGTAAAATAAACGGCCACAGCTACTTTTGAAGTCTATGCCTCTTGCAAAATAAATGTAGGGGTTCCTTGAGATCCAAAAATTATTAGCAGGGTTCCTCCAGGGCAAAAAGGTTGAGAAAGGCCGTGCTAGAAAATATTCACTTCAACTGTAGTTGCCGTACCTCATTATTTATACAATGTTATTATAAACAGTTTTCTTTTAGTGTTGTCTTTTTAACATGTTTGGTATTTGATTTTGCCCAGTTCAGTTACATCCACTTGAACACAGAGCAGGCACAGGGACTGCAGTCTCAGATTGATGCTACATAGGAGGGCAGGCGGGCACTCCCTGAAAGTGGAGGTTGCAGTCAACCTGCTGGAGGCTGTGGGTGCAGATCTATTAGCAACCAGAAGCTGCCAGCCACTAAAGCAAAGCAGAAAATCACACTCCAGTTTGGCCACTTATCAATCCTTTATCCTTTTTTTACGTGAATGGAGCTGTCATAGAAGCCAGTAATCCCAGGGATTCCCCAGGAGTGTTTGGCTTCTGCTGCATCAATGTTGTGGTTTTGAATAAAGAATTCATGACATGAGGAGCCGACTAGAGTCCAATCATCTTCCTTTTTTGTAGTCACTGCCAGCCTGTATATTTCTGCACCCTTTACAGTCAGGACTATGGCGTGGTGAGTGTGACTGGTAGTGGGCAAAGTAGTACCAGCCCACCCATATATGTAACATCACAGTGAACTCATAGGCCCATATGCAATTCACTTTTTCACCTGAGTTTTCTCCTAGGAGATAATTTTTCTTCTTCAATTTAAAATAACTTTGCCGCACTTTTCAACTAAAGAACTACCAAAAAGTAGGTGAAAAAGTACTTTTAAAAATTATTTTGAGTATTTTCTTGCTTTCTGGTGGCTTAAAATGCACTTTATTGATAAGTTTAAAATTATCACCTAGGAGAAAACTCAGGTGAAAAAGTGAATTGCATATGGGCCATAGTGTTTGTGCTTTCTGTGCCTACCTTCTATTTGCAATACAACTATCTGTACTCCACAGCAGCATGGCATTGTAGAGCGTTGAGCAACCTTAGCAGAAAATCTGTGCGCACTGCTTACAAACAATCATCTTGTTAAACAGCTTAGAGTTTTTCCGGGCTCTAGCCCTTGCGTTGGCCATCTGGTTGGCTTAGGTCCGCTGTAAGCTGACTAGGTGGCCAACACATGAGGTGGAGCCCGGAAAAACTTTAAGTTGTTTTAACAAGATGAAGACAGATGTTTGTAAGTTTTCACTCTTTTTCTTAATAATGTTTTAAGCAATTTTACACTAGGGTGGCCAAATAAGTTTTTTTGAGGTGATATGACACAATAAGTCTATGGTCCGAGGAAGGGACAGCAGAGAGTCCTGATAAGGCAAGGGTGGCCAGATGACCCCGCAAGCACTGTATACCCATCTAACTGAGGGTCAAAGAGGAAGGGTAAGTGCCCATCATTTGGGGTGTGGTGGAGGGCTCACGCCGAAGTGTCAAAGCAAGCTGCCTCTGCTTTAATGTGGAAAGGTTTCTCAGTCTCAGACTGTGGACTTTTAGAATAGTGACTTCTGTATTGTTATTGAGCACTTACTGATGGTGTTTTTTTTTTTTTTTTTTTTGGTGAGAATCAATTTCAGCCAAAAATAGGCACTGGCATCACACACAATGTCCGTGCCCCTTCAATCTTTGTTGCATGCCATGATCAAACTTGATCCTATGGGTGACACTGCGGGGCCTCAGTGCTGTACAGAAATGTTGCCAATCAATGCATTCTGTATCCATGGAGACGGAAAGGGGGATGATGGTCCCTGAAATAACAAAGTTGCTTCTATGGGCTAGGCAAGGAGGGAAACAATGGTCTCACCTGCCAATTGTTGCTTAAAGGGGAACTTCAGCCTAAACAAACATAGTGTCATTAAGTTACATTAGTTATGTTAATTAGAATAGATAGGTAATATAATTTTTTCCCATCCTGTTTTAAAAGAAAAGGCAAATGTTTGTGATTCATGGGGGTTGCCATCTTTGTCATGGGGGCAGCCATCTTTTTGGTTGAAAGGAGGTGACAGGGAGCAGGAGACACTGTTCCAACTGTCCTGTGTCCTGATTACCCCTCCCAGCTGCATGCGCTAGGCTTCAAATGTCAAATTCAAAACGTACGGAAATTTTTTTTGCACCAAAACAGCAGAACGAGAGCAACAACATCAGAAATCCCATCATGCTTTGCACAGCATCAGGGGAAAAATGCCCGGGCAGTTTTCTTCTGTGCAGCTAAAAATGAGGCTTGTATAAGAGAAACAAAGTTCTGATGCTGTGAAACTGTTAAAGAAACACCAGGCCTTTTCAGTGCTGCTGAGTCGATTTTTAGTCTGGAGGTTCACTTTAAAGACCTGGGTCCATATGCAATTCATTTTTTCTTCTAAGTTTTATTCTAGGGGTTTGTTCACACCTTGTCAGTAAAAATGTCCTTTAAAACTACCAGCAAGCAAGAAAATGTTCAAAATAATTTTGATACTACATTTTGGTACTTTCTCAATTGCAGAGTGCTAAAATGTTATTATAAACAGAAGATAAAAAAATTATCTCCAAAGAGAAAAGATGAATTGAATAAGGGCCCTGGTGTGCATGGGTCATTAAAGGGATACTGTAGGGGGGTCGGGGGAAAATGAGTTGAACTTACCCGGGGCTTCTAATGGTTCCCCAAAGACATCCTGTGCCTGCGCAGCCGCTCACTGATGCTCCGGCCCCGCCTCCGGTTCACTTCTGGAATTTCAGACTTTAAAGTCTGAAAACCACTGCGCCTGCGTTGCCATGTCCTCAATGCTGCTGATGTCACCAGGAGCGTACTGCGCAGGCACAGACCATACTGGGCTTGCACAGTATGCTCCTGGTGACATTAGCGGGATCGAGGACACGGCAACGCTGGCGCAGTGGTTTTCAGACTTTAAAGTCTGAAATTCCAGAAATGAACTGGAGGCGGGGCTGGAGCATCGGTGAGTGGCTGCGCGGGTACAGGATGTCTGCGGGGGACCATTAGAAGCCCCGGGTAAGTTCAACTCATTTTCCTCCGACCCCCCTACAGTATCCCTTTAAGTGCCCTGGCCTCGGGAGACACTTGTATACTTGCTAGATTCTTGGCTGAGATGGCCCCAACCGGAAATAGGTGTGTGAAACATGCATTCGTTATTTGGACTACAGATCTACCAGACAAGGTAATAGTAGTGAAAATTGGAGTACTGCTCCAGCTTATATATCTGACCCTTATGTGGCCTGTATTGTTTAATCTCCTGAGCAGTATGCCCAACACGGTTTTGGGTACGCCGCTCTACAGGTTTTAATAGCCTCAGGAGTCCCCCGCTATAAAACTTTTAGATGAAATGCGATCAGTACATATTCGCTATCACTAGGCTAGCTGGAATAGGTGGTTGGCCCCCCCCGATTACCCAGAATCCCCCAGATCAGTCTGCTTATACATTACCCAGCCAGGATCCAACGATCGCCGCAGCCTCCCGCACAGCTCCGGTCTTCTCTATGGGAAGGGTCGGGTCTGTGCATGACATCATGTACGATCCTCCCTATAGAGAAGAGCGGGAGGCTGCGGCGATCACTGGATCTGGGGGGGGGGGGGGGGCTTATTCTACCTAGCCTAGGGCTAGCTAATATGTACTGATCACATTTAATCTAATAGTTTTATAGCGGGGGACTATGAGGCTACAAAACCTCCTGGGCAGCGTAACGCTCAGGAGGTTAAAACAGTTTCTCAAACTTGTGCTCGTACCTCCCCAACGGTGCATGTTTTGCAGACAACCTCGCTTATGCACTGGTGGGGTAATTAGTGTCTCAGTTTAGGTGGATTCCATGTAGCTGAGACACTAATTACCCCACCTGTGAATAGGTGAGGTTGCCTGCAAACATCTGCTCTTAAATCTGGCCAAAAATGCCTCTAGTGTGAGCGAGCCCCTAAACCACCAGCAAGCAAGGAAATACTCAAAATAATTTTGATAGTACCTTTTCTAGGGATGGATCTAGGGGTGGGGCAAGCGGGTCTCTTGCCACAGGCGCAGTTTGTTAAATTCTTAAAAAGGCGGCAAAATGTGGATGGGGAATGGCAGTTTAGGCGCCAAAACCTGACCTTGCCCCAGGCGCAACTTGGGGCAACTTGGTCTAGATCCGTCCCTGACCTTTTCACCTACTTTTGGGTAGTTTTTCAATTGTAAAGTGCTGAAAAATGTATTTAAATAGAAGATGAAAATGAAAATGATCTCCCAGGTGATAACTCAGGGGAAGTGAATTGTAAATGGGCTTATATCTTTAAAAATTATTAAAAAACTGTATCAAGAGGCACCCTAAAAACATACTGGCCCTAGTGCTGCAAGGCGAGAGTGCTATTCACTACGTCAGCATCAAAGTGCCAATCCAGCTGAAGAGGGGTGAAGCTTTCAGCCGATCTCTGCATTTATAAATGTGGAAGACTATTGGCGGTGCTATTCCAGAAGAACAGGTTGTAATTTCCTTCTGTAAATAGATTCCAAATCGAAAATTCATAATCAATACATTTATGATGCACTTTGTCGATAGCTTGCTAAGATGAATGCACAAGGTTTTTGCAAATAGGAAAAGTCAGAAATGGTTTTCCATTAAAAGCCAAATTGCCCTTTTAGAAGTATGAATTACAAATATAAAAATACAGTTATGCTTTTCTGGCATTTAATACTTATGCATTTGGGTACTGTTCAAATTCATGGACACAACCCATGTTACGTTTGCAAAAAGTATAATATAAAATGGAATATAAAAGTCGCACAACACATTATTGTTCCAGAAAATGTCATCTGTTGCACTCATTTTCTCAGGAACTCCAGCTAGAGCTTAGCATATTGGTGTGCTGTACAGGTTTCTGCATTGTTCAGTTATGTATGTGTGATCTTATTTGGTATTCTGTAGGATTGGCAGTATTATCAGCCTGGAAGGTGTAGAATGCCCTGTAAGGAGAATATGTGTTTGCTGATTGTTTTTCATGATGTTATCATTTAATATCAAGCGCTACATAAGCAGAAGACATTGTTCTCAACTATAGCATCTCTACCTATCTGTAATACAGAGACCATTCTTTTTCTGTTCAGTGTGAAACGTTTAAAAAAACAAAACAAAAAAAATAAAAAAAAACAGATATCCAGACGTTATGTCTTATTGTTTTCATCCGCCCGTACAGATCTGTTATGTTATGGAACATGCACAAAGAATAAAATGTTCATCTTGGAGTTTATAGTCCAGGATTCACAATAGACAGTGGAATACTAATAAGAATTTCCAAATAACACCAACCATGGCAAACAGTTTTGTTTTAAAACTTGGCTATAATTAACAACAATTGTCCCAGCTAACAGTATCCATTGCATGATGCTGTCATGTCGTGATCAGTGACCTGCTTCACGGTTATATATCACCCCAGTATTTACACATATGCACACCTTCACAGTCGAGATGGATTCACAGGCACCTGTGAAGCCGCAACCTTTTCCCATGAAAATAGGGCTGTACACCAACTACATCCAGAGCTGGATCATCCACAACACAACTTAGGCAGTTACCCAGGGCCTGGAGAGACTCTAGTGGCCTAGTTGATGCTAGCTCCCCTTCAAATAAGCCAGGTGGACATCAAGGGTGGGCTCAAAAGTGTTACTTGTCTAGGGCCCCATTTCACCTTGAACCATCTATGACTATAGCTATTACCAGTAGAGTAATATAAGGGGCTTGGGATCCTCGTTGTGGTTGTTGCTACTGTAAGTAACCTTCCAAAAAGTTGAGGATTTGCAAACTCAAAAATGTAAACCATTTGTTTGTTAGCTGCATGTGTGGCCTCATAAACAATGATGTAATGTGTAGGGTCATATTAGGTTCCCTTTACTAGGGCAGATGTTTAGCATAGAGTATACAATAAATACCTTAATACACCTCAGTGTGAAATCACACTTAATGGTAACTATCTGTTGTGCTATATATAAGGTATATTGTAGTGTACTTTTTATGCTCAATATTCATCTGTGGCTCCAAAATGTCCCACTGGTGTTTATGAGCTCATGTGCTGATCTAATAAATGGTTAGAACCAATTTCTAAATATGTGGCTCTTCAGTGTTTTTAGTCAAGCCGAAACCCATCCCCTTTCCCCAAAGTTTAGTTTAGTTATGCTACATAAAAACCAGTTCATTCATGGAACATTTCAAACGTACCCTCAAGACACACCTATTAAGACTAGCTTATAATTTACTATAGCTAGAATTTGAAGTTTATTACCCCCTCTGCTAACCCCATTGCCTACTCCCCCAGTGCCTCCTCCCTACTACCCTCTAGATTGTAAGTCACAAGGAAAGGGACCTCCTCCCCCTTTGTTTCCTGTTTCTGTGCATTTTATCAAATGAACACCCATCAGTATTGATCATGTTTATCAAACTATACATCAATTGTATGTATCGGTGCCTGTGTCACTGGTTGTCCTGATTGTATAGTGTGTTGAACTGTGTTCACGTATCAATGCTCCCCATTACAGTGTTACGGAAGATGTTGGCACTATATCAATTAAAACAAATAATAATACATGTGCATGAAATGTATTGACCGTCAATGAACCGATAATTCATGCTTAACCTGGAATAAGCCGACTTGCTTTTCTCAGTCTGCTAGCACATAGATGGCAGTTATCCAACGTGGCCACGTGTTACAATTTTTTTTTATGCTGATTCAGTTCAACTATTCTGATCTATTTTCTCGGTTGATTGGAAGTTTTGAAGAAATTGTTAGATTGAACACACGTGTTCAAGATTGGCGCAATTTTGGTAAAACATTTGGTTGGGTAGAAAACCCCTCCCTACATGGCAACCTTTCACTCAATATTCAACTTTAGGTAATTTTGCATTTTCGTAGAACTACATTTTCCACTGTGACATTTATCGCCATTTTCCATCTCTGTTCATCTATCAATATCTCATCCCATTATCATTTGCTGTTTAACATCACAATTACCTCTGAACACCACATTGCTACTTACAACTGTATTTACCATACTTTATTTTGCCACGAACACTCAATGATTTCTGTTTATGAATTACATTAATAAACCAAGTACAATACAGTTACATATTATGACAATTCTACATAAAAATCACAATTCCATATATATTATTTTCACACTATATCAGGGGTCTCAAACTCGCGGCCCGCGGGCCATTTGTGGCCCTCGATACTATATTTTGTGGCCCGCGCCGGCAAAAGCTTCCTTATAGTTCGCTTCTGTCCTACCAAGCAGCTGCTAATTGACTTTTTTTGTGAAATCCCTTATGCGGCCCAGCCTCATCCTGATTTTGCCTCCTGCGGCCCCCAGGTAAATTGAGTTTGAGACCCCTGCACTATATACTAGAACATACTCTTTCCATCTTTTCATTATATACATATGCACACGCACTCTTTCATAATTCCGTCCTTTTTATTGTATATACAAGACAAAGACAAATAACATTTATATTGCGCTTTTCTCCTTGCGGACTCAAAGCGCCAGAGCAGAGCAGCAGCCACTAGGGCGCGCTCTATTGGCAGTAGCAGTGTAAGGGAGACTTGCCAAAGGTCTTCTACTGAATTAGTGCTGGCTTACTGAACAGGCAGAGCCGAGATTCGAACCCAGGTCTCCTGTGTCAGAGGCAGAGCCCTTAACCATTACGCCATCAGCCAACTGCATATACAAGCAACAAACCACGGTTCACCATGTACTGAATAGTTATATTCAAGTTATTCAGATTGAATACAATTTGACAATCCATCACACACCATACAATTCTTGGTAAAGTTGGTCTGAATTTTCCAATCTCAAAAAATGGAGAAAACAGACGATTTGATCAGATTTCTTGATAAAAAAGTAGAATTTTTCAGTATAACAGATCGTTTTAATCGAATTGGAGTGAAATTTAACAGAAAAAATGTAACATGTGTGGCCACCTTCCTTTTCCATACATACAACAGCATACTTTCACCCTGCTCACCTTTCCTACCCAGATAATAGAATCTTTAGGCTCCTCTATGTTCTCGTTGCCCTTTTCTCTCTGTCTTTACTCTGCCTGCCTGCTGTATCTGCACTGGCTTTTTACCTCCTCACTTTGCCTTCATTGATGCTTGATGTCACTTCTTCAACCCTGATACAGTAATTACTAATCTACTATGCCTGATGTCCATCCATCTCCACCTTGGCCAACACTCCGCTAATGTCAAGCTTCCCAAGACCTGGGCCTATGTGGCCTTTCTAGAAATCCAGCCCATCTCTCCACAACCGCTAATCTCTGCTGCCTCCTGTTACTTCTCTATATGCCAAATGACTGAAGCTACCTCCTGGATGAGGTAACAAGATTCTGCACCATCCATGATACCTGTTGCTTCCTCTCCTATCATGCTGCACCAACAGTGAATTCGGCTGCATTCTGTCCTGTATCTTATCACCATAACTGATCCATACTACTTCCTTTTTCATCCCTCTCCTCAATGTCTCCTGCTCTTTGCCATCATTGATCATCGATGCCTCTTCTAACAATTTCTTAACCATGATATTGGGTACAATTTCACAGATAGCTACTGCATTGCTGCTGTTATTGGCAACATAAAAGTCTATATAGCAACAAATCTCACTCAGGCAGCAATCTGTATTTAATAGTGAAAACTAAGAAGCAGAATATCTTGCCATCAAAAAAACTGTTGATTAAAATCCTGAATATTTCAGCTGCTTGTTGACTTAGCAGCCAAATACAAACAACTTTAATAAGTGACTTCATTAAACTAAAGTAAGATCGTAGCACTGAATAATAACTGCAATATGGAACATGGGGAAACTGTCATTACTATGGTGTCAATTAAAAAATCATTATGCATGCAAGCTATCAGTTCATATTCTTAATGCAAGATCTTTTAAAGATGCAATGAGCACTTCATACTTCAGTAGTGTCACAAATTTACTGTTAAATAACAGGTGGCTAGAAGATATTTACAAAAACACAGCAGTCCTTAACAGTATAAGGTCCCCATCCGTACATACATCAATTGCATATAAAAAGTCACACGCAAGAACAAAATGAGGGTTTTGATAATAATAATAATAATTCCTTTTTTTGTATAGCGCCTTTCTCCTGTCGGACTCAAAGCGCTTGCGAGGCAGCCACAAGAGCGCACTCAGTAGGCAGTAGCAGTGTTAGGGAGACTTGCCCAATGAACTCCTTACTGAATAGGTGCTGGCTTACTGAGTAGGAAGAGCCAGGATTTGAACCCAGGACTCCTACATCAGAGGCAGAGCCCTTAACCATTACACTGGTGTGCAGTAGTTTTCAATACAAAGTGTAATTTTTAATACATCATATAAAAATTATTACAGAACAGGTACGTAAAAATCTTAAATACATCGCAACAATGATAGTGTAAGGGCTCTTTCAGATGACACAACGCGTGCAGGAGCCGTTGTCCTGCATGCGTTGAATAGCCTGCGGAGTGTCGTCGGGATGCTGCGGTGCGACACAATCATTGACAGTAGCTATTAATTCACCCGACGGGAAAACGCCGTCTCCTGACAATTAAAAGCTCCCGGGTGCTTCCAACCACAACGTACCAAAACACAGCGTCGGGTGTAAAAGGTAAAATGACTTTAAATTTACCTTGGTTAACGCAAAGTTTTGACTTTGTGTCAAAACGCAGAAAACGGGCTCTTGTGTGAAAAAGCCCTAAGGCTGCCCTAAATGACACAATCATGATGTATTAAGGTTTTATGTATCTGTTCTGTAATAATTCTCATATGATGTATTAAAAAATACACTTTATATTGAAAACTACTGTACACCATTGAAACCCTCATTTTGTTTGTGCATATGGCTTTTTGTATACAATATAAGATATTTACTTAAATACCGGTTACATCAACCCTACCCAGTCAATGCCTGACCCCTAAAACTAGCTCCTCTCCAATTGGTCAGGCAGGTCATATGTTAAAACCGCTTATGAACCAAGCCAATTTTCAAACTTCTGCTATGCCTTTGCTTAACTTAAAAGACAAAGAGGGCTTTCTTTTGATAACATTTAATTATAATAAATCTGTAATTTGCTTGTTTTTTAATTAGAAAATATACCGGTATTTAAAAAAAAAATAACAAATTGATTTTTCTGAATTTTTCAATCAAAAATATTGTAAATATCTGCAGGAGCACTAAACGGAGGTGAAAATTGAGATTTTAAGAAAGAAAAAGTGATAATTATGCTATCCTAAGGGGATCAAGAGCCAATCAAAAGCACTCTTTATTAATTCCAGAAGTTGTCAGCTGTCAAAGCGCACAAGAATGCAGTAGTAGACATTCATTCATATTCATATAATGTCATTTAATTTGACTGTGGGCGGTCCTGAAGTAGTTTTAAATTTTAATCATCATGTGACTCACAGAAGACAATTGGGGGTGATCATGAAGAACAAAATCACCACTGTACATTAGAGTCATGTTTGCAATATAAACACACGCCTTTAATAAGCAGGCCCTAATTTATACTGCTCTCAGCTGCGATACGCAGGGAATTGGGATGACAATCAAGTGGTGGTTTTCTGCCAATTGCTGAATAGGCCCTTAAATGACCCATGTGACATTGGGCTTTGTGACTGAAACACAATCAGTTCTTTTGTCCTCTGCACAATACAGCTATTTGTACGAGACAAGTGTTCATATTTGTTTACATTCACCCATCACTTTTGATTAAGACTGAAGAGCGAAGTGTTAGACAATAAAAAATTCACACAACTAAAATACAGCAAAAGCCTTCACAGAACCTGCTAAATAAACTATACTCAGGGATTCCGCTGTTCACTTACTCCCTTTTACGCTTCAGAAGCCAGCCCTTTATTGAATGTTAGGCCTCCATATATGACACGTCAAGGAATGTACTGTAAGTCTGATGAAATTACAACTATTGAAACCCTCCACCACACGGTCACTGACTAACAATGTAACCCAGTGCCAGAGAACTAATATTTTCCACACAACTACTTCTGTTGATATACTGGCCAATGTGAAGGTGAAGGTGAAAGTCGAAAAAATAGAATATGGTCCAAAAGTCCATTTATTTCAGTAATTCAACGTAAAAGGTGAAACTAATATATTAAATAAGAACCCTTTCCAAGTGTTTTGGATTCATTATCTGATTCGAGTCTGACACTTTGAGCCTAGAACATTGAACCTTTTCACAATGTTCTAATGGTCTGAGATTTTGATTTTGGGTTTTCACAAGCTGTAAGCCGTAATCAGCAAAATTATAACTAATAAAGGCATGAAATATCTCACTTTGCAAGTAATGGGTCTATTTCATATATTACTTTCACCTTTTAAAATTACTGAAATAAATAGTCTTTTGCAAAGTATTCTAATTTCTTGCACTTCACCTGAACATGTTTAAAATAGTGACTTTGGGGTTCCTTCAGAGCACATTTTTTCTCAAATTATCTCACCTTACTTATTTTTACATAAGTTAGGCCCGGTTCACATTAGCGGTGGCTATCCGGAATCGCCGTGCCGGAGCCGCACCGCATGCGGAACGGACGAAACGGACGCACGGCATAGCAATGTAAGTCTATGCCACCGTTCACATGCGTCCGTTTCGTCCGGAGCCGGACCGGATCCGGACTCCGGCGTCCGTTCCAACATGCGCTATTTTTTGGTCCGGCTCCTCCGGCAGCCGTATCCGGGGCGGAGCCGGACTGCACCATCCGGCCAATACAAATCAATGAGAACCGGATAGCGCACAACACACTGGCTAAAAATCCGGATGTTCTACCCCACTTCCTATGAGGATTGTTGCGGCGATATTGGATCGGGGACACATGGGCAAGCATTTTGGAGTGGAGCAGCACGAGCTGGAGATGTTGGCAGCATGTTGGAGGTGGAGGTGAGTGCTAAACAGCGGAGGGCCTGATTCCACAGGTCCCCCTTCTGCTGACCTCCCAGACCCCAACATTTTTTTTGTTTTTTACGTAACTTTTGCCAAACGGATCCGGATCGCATCCTGATGAACACCTGATGCAACCTGACCGGATCCGGATCGGATCTGGATCAGAACCGTACGGTTCCGATCCGGATCCGGTCCGGATCCGGTCAGGTCATCCGGTCCGTTTGGCAGACAACCGCAAGTGTGAACGGGGCCTAAGGAGCTACAGGACGGCTACAAGATGTCGATGGAGGCTCGGTGAGTATTTTAATGCCTGCAAAGACCCCTGAAAGCCCACAATACGAAGTCCCTGTTATCCCCTCAGGCACGCCAGTTTGTTGAGACTTCCAGTTGCATCAGTTCCGAATAACAGGGAATTTGCTGTACCTGTAATATACATGTGTTTCTGTGCATTTTCAAAATGCACGATTTGCTGTGTTTTCATTGTTAAAGGATTCGTGCTTTCTGACTGGTCCTCTTTGCTGATTAGTGTTTTTGTGTCTTGCTGATTAGTGTTTTTGTGTCATTGCCTTTTCACAAATGCATGTTTGTCTATCAGCACTGTAACCTCATATCGCACATTACCTTTATTTACAAGGGAAATATGAAGGATGTGATTTTGTGATTAGAGCCACTTAGCCAGAGCTGAAGTAAATTCTAAGCTGCACATTAATGCCCTGGGAAAAAAAATCTTTTGTTCTTGCACTACAAAGGTTAGAATTAGACATCTCTGCAGGCAGCACATGATTTAGTTTAACACAAAAATTAACAATAATAACTGGTTTCAGCCCCAAGTCTTAGACGTTAATGACTCTGGTTTTGTCTAGTAAAAATTATTTAGTTTGTGTTTGGGAGAAAACACTCCAGAGGGATAACCGGCTGCAGTGAGGCAGACAGAGCACAACCTTTGATGCAGTCTAACTGCTGCCTTGTTATAGAGATAACTTTACGGAGCTCTTTGATGACAAACACAAGTGTTTTCTATCTCGGTAGAAATGATGTCAGAAAAAGAAAGGGGCCCAGCATACAGCAAAGTCATGATTGTGAGCCACAAAATCAAATTATATTTACCCACTGCTCTGTGTTTATTATGTAGTCTACATCTTGACGCTGTATTGCAAGCATTCCAATATAACAATTAATTTTTTTTCTGTAATGAATCTCATCTCAGTTAGCCTGTCTCCTTTCTGGTACATTGCAGGGGAGAGGAAAACCTGTTATTTTTCCCCCTCCCCAGTTCTGCTCCTCACGGATTGGCTGAGGGCAGTACAGTGTGACTCAAAGCTGAGAAGGGACATACACCTCACCACTCTGCAGAAGCTGCTGAAATATGATATACGGTGTGATCACGTCTTTACAAAGCAAGCAAGATATGACAGTGAAGTTTGTAGGAGAAAAAAAAAGTAAGGAAGGAAATGAAATCAGGATTAGCTTCAGTCAGAGGCAGTAAAGATGGAAAATGCCTGGAAAAGTTTTCTCTATGCACTATATAAAGTTCATAGCAACCAAAACAGTACAAAACACATTATGTAAGTAGAACAAGTATTTATCTTCTTCAAGATGTGTTTTTTCCCCTGGGATAGTATGGCTGACCCTTGTGCTTTAAAGCAAAGTTGTCAAGCCTTTCTACATAGTTGGCTGTAGTGGCGGATCACACCTAGGGCTGATTAGCCCAGTTTCTGTAGACCTGCAACCGGCTTGAACCGTTAATAGTTCAAAAGTTAAGGGCTAAAAAAAACTAAAACATATGCTAAATATATGAGCTCTAAGGAAGTTGATCATGCCAATCTATACTCGCTGTACCCAATTTAACATCTAGAAAAATATAATCGCTCCTTCATGCATTATGTGAAAAAACATGTCACCCATTGTAATCCAATAATAAATTGTTAAAAAATACATAACGGCACTATTGGATAGTGATGAAAGTGAGGGGGTACAAGTTTGGCAATACTATTCACCCATCCAACGGGATACAAGCATAGCAGTTGCATGACATCAAATAATTTATGAATTTTGTCAGAGTAGCCCAAACAAAGCAGCATAACAACAATGTGTCAATGACACTAGGAACAAGTGTGTTTTGATTTTTCAGCAACCCTGGTGGCCAGAGGTGACAAACTCCATGTCAGGGTCTATTTGGCATTCGCTCTGTCACCTCTAGACCCAGGGGTTGATGTTTTGGATTGATACATAGGCTTCAATTTACTAAGAACTGTTCAGTAAAAAAATCAATACGTCTGTAAAATACCATATTCAGTATTTTAGACTTTCTTTTCAGAATACACTAAGATTTTCACATGTGGTAATAGTTTGGTTATTTACCGAAAAACATGGCTTCAATTCACAAGGACCTGTTTGGCAAAAAGTAGAAGTCTAACCAGCTGTGGAGTAGGTGTCGGGCAGCAAGGTCTGTTTCGGCTATGGTGATGTTTTCCCACTCTGGTCAGAGTGCTGATAATTCTTCTCGTACAAGTGGGCTGCCTAAAACGAGCTGTTCCTTTGCAAGTTGCTGCTTCTGTCCTGTGACAGCGTACAAGATCAAAAGGCATCCCTGTTGTCCCTTTAGGTCTACATGCCACCTCTAGTCTCTCAGTTTCTCTGTATCGTTCTTTCTCTGTGTTCACCTCTTTGAATGTCCCCTGCTCCTGCATCTCGTATTTAGTTTATTTTCTGATGTCCTATCTAGCTGTACATCAGTACGAATGTAGTGAGTAATTAGACAGGGTGGCTCCTCGATTGATTGGCCCCTTTGCCATTCCAGTTTACTGAATGGCTGGTTGTTAGTTATGGACAACTCCAGGCTGGAGATAAAATACCAAACATCTCACTTGTTTTACTGAATGCTCTAATCTTTGTGAATTGACATTTCACTAATTTACCTTGTTGGAAATTTTACTTTTCCATGCAGTAACAGCCCTATTGAATTGACATTTGACAACATGTTTAGTAAAATCGGCTGTTTTCTGTTTTACCGAATGTGGTAAGGCTTTGGGATTTGAAGCCATAGACTCAGATGTGGACTTATTGTCCTTGTGCATGCCAACATCTGCCTCTACTGATATGTTATCCCTTGCTTGTAAAAGGGTTTCTTGAATTCCAAAATGGACCAGTTACTAGTGTTGTTCCCACTTTGTTATGCTATATTGATTGGGCTTTGCCAACCGGATTCATTTATGAATTGTATGATGCTATTACTACACTTTATGGAACTACTTTAAATGATTGGATACTTGTATGAATGATTTAACTACTTCCCACTTGATGGGTGACTGTATAGCGTAGACAATACGTCACTTCTAGCCGTGTCCCGAAGTACCATTGTATACTTTTTTAATGATTTATTGAATTATCATGGTATTTTTTCATGTAACAAATTAAGGTGTTATATTTTTTTAGATTCCTCACTGGATACAATTATAATACACAATGGGCTCTATGCAATTCACAAACTTTCCAGTGATAACCCCTGGATGAATGGGCAGTCCAAGCAGGAGCTTCAAAAATGCGTTTTTGCTGGGGCTTTGTTGTTACACAGCGAAGAGGAGACTAGTGGTGGCAGTCACAGCAGGTGCAGAGATTTGGAGATGTTGGAGAGTGGTGATGACAGGAGAGTGTGGCATGGAGTGGTAAGCATCGGATAATAGGTCGAGAGTTTCCTGGCTCTGGCAGCGGATGTTGGGTGCATGCCCATCTCCCGGGGGAGTAAGGCAGCAGTTCTGTGGGGCTGAAGGACAGCTTCTTGGCACATATTGCTCGCCATCACTTGGGAGTCGGGACAAAGGAACATCGCTCAGGCGAATAGCTAGTACAGTTATGCACTTTTCTTTTGGACATCGCGCAGGTGAAGCTGTCAATTAGATTTGTCGGTAAATCCTGAACAATGTGAGGTGAGAAGAAGCTTGCACGTTTTGAGCTTCTTATACCCTCTAATTACATATGGCTCAATGAGGTATATTAATCAACGCATGTGGAACTGCTACCCTGAGCAACCACACAAGTTTTGCTGGTGTAATAAGAGTTCAGGATGTTTAGAATACCCATAAGAAGGATCCCTACTGCAAGACCTCTGAGTAGAATTTTGCTGCCATCCATTACCAACAAAGCATTGGCTACTCAGAATGGTAATTTATTTGGAACGTATCCTCCACAGATGCATCATTTGTGTTGTCATGGCAACCAGAAGTGTTCAAAGCTAAAACATGGACCATGTCAGAGATTGCAGCATTCTAGGTGTTTCTTCCTGTGTCATCCATATAAACATATAAGCTAACACTACCTTAGGGGGTGGGGATACACTTAAAGAGAATCTGTATTGTTAAAATCGCACAAAAGTAAACATACCAGTGCGTTAGAGGACATCTATTACCCTCTGTCACAATTTTGCCGCTCCTCGCCGCATTAAAAGTGGTTAAAAACAGTTTTAAAAAGTTTGTTTATAAACAAACAAAATGGCCACCAAAACAGGAAGTAGGTTGATGTACAATATGTCCACACATAGAAAATACATCCATACACAAGCAGGCTGTATACACCCTTCCTTTTGTATCTCAAGAGATCATTTGTGTGTTTCTTTCCCCCTTCTGCTCTCATGCACTGAAGTTTCAGGCTGGTCTTTTCTTCTTGCAAACAGCTTTGCCCTTGTCTGTAATCCTCAGTATGTGAAAGCCCAGCCAGCTCAGAGGACGATTTATCCATCTTGTAAAAGATGAGAGAAGAGAGAATCTGCCATAATCTAAATAACACACAGGCAGTGTGTAGAGAGGGGCCTGGAGGGTGGAGATTCATCACAGAACCACAACACTGAAGAACTTGGCAGCCTTCCAGACACAGGCCGACAAGTCTGACAGGGGAAAGATACATTGATTTATTACAGAGACTGTGATAGTACAAAGTGCTGCAGTAAGTCAGAACACATTAGAATAGCTTTTGGAACTTGTAGGATGATAAAAAACAGGATGCAATTTTTGTTACGGAGTCTCTTTAAAGAGGAGCTGTTAGGTATAAGGTCTCAGAGAAAATAAACACATATATCAGTAGCTAAAGATTGGCTGTACTTACATTACATATGCATTTCACTGTCCACGTTTGGATTTCACAGAATTTGTATATAGTATATGCAGAGATAGATGCTCCTGACAGCTCATGGCAGGCTCCATGTTTTTCTGTCAAATGTGTGTCCTGCCTGCTTCCTGATCACAGATAAGCTGGTACTAAATAACACAGTGTGCAGTGAATATTAATGAGCCATGTGGCTAGGAACAATAGCTGACTCCTGCAGTGTACTCTGCCCGAGATTTATCAGTGCTACGCGATTACAAGCTGCTGTAAAGTCTCATTAGCAGCCGAGGGGAGAGCCCCAGAATGCTTTGCAGTATGGTATGCGGCTTGCGTCTTCTTAAGAATAACAGACTTGCTGATAAGCACACATCAAAGGTAACTGAGATTTTTATCTTCACTAATTGCTTTTGGGCTTCCTTCTAAACTGTTTAACACAGGAGAATAGAGGTTTAAATTAGCTTCTGCAGCCTGACAGTTACTCTTTAAGAAGTGATGACAAAGCTTTTTTTGTCAATTTAATTATTTTCAGTTTACAAACGGATACTTTGTGTATACTTTGTTTAAAATATTTTGTCTCAAATTTTGATGGATAAACATTTAATAAATGGAACATTCACAGTGTATCACATTTGCAAAACATTCTGGGTTTTCTCATATGAAAGCCTAGGATTTCCTGTTTGCTTAGAGGCACATTTGAGTTCTTTCTATACTCGGCTGAGAGGTGGTGGGAATAATGCATAGCACCTGCATAACTCAGTCTGTGTATTATGTAATTAGATCTCACACAGGAGCAGACTGTAAAAATGCTGCTGTATTCAAGCCTACAAGAAGATTGTTTGGAGTTCCTCCAGCTAGCTGCAAGTGGAAAATGTAATATATTCGCCGGCAATATGTCACATTTTACTGCAACACAAATAAAAAGGTAACCAGCCTCTATCCGACTTGTGGTTGTATCCTTATGACATCCTGAAAATGCATATTTCATATCCATATTCATATTCAAATATGTTATACTTATCTGATCAATAAAACATCTACCTCTTCTACTGAACATAGCAAATTAATGTCGGCAACATAATTTCAGGCACAGTCAGATAACTCAGCTGAAGCTTAAGATCTGTCTGCTCAGGCAGTCACCCAATACTCAGTGCTGCAGCCTCTCATTCTACACATTAGAGGGAGGGACCCGTAGCAGAGACTTAAAAAGCAAATCTGAACTTACATGGGGCTTCCTCCAGCCCCCCCCCCCCCCCCCGTAGCCCGCGAGGTCACTCGGCGTACTCTGGTCTCCTCCGTGATCCCACTGGCTGCTCCGTTAGCCCGGCGACTTTGGCCAAAGCCATGTGCAACTGAGCATACGCAGCCTGTGCATGCACCCGGCTCGATCACGCATCCGCTGCCCTAAGCGTCCTGCATATGCACAGTTCTTTAAAGACTGAACCCTGCATGACTTCAGCTGAAGTCACTGGGCTAACGAAGCTGCCAGCTTTTATTTTTTTTGCTTTTTTAGTCTTTGCTCAGGGTCCATTTAAAGTGACACGGAAGTGATTTTTTTTAATGATATAATGAATTGGTTGTGTAGTACAGATAATAAATAGAACATTAGTAGCAAAGAAAATAGTCTCATATTTTTATTTTCATATAGTTTTTTTTTTTGTAACATTGCATCATTCTCTAATATTTACAGTTTACACACCACACTCAGCATTCTAAATGATTTCACAGAGCAGGCTAATGACCTTTTGAACTTTCCTCTGCAGAAAAAAAACAAAATACTATGACAGACAGTTGAGATAATAAGCTTCAGAAGATAGAGCTCTCTGTGACTTTAAAAGTCGGAGAGATCAGTGAAGCTCTTTTGCATAGATAACTGGAGTTTCTTAACTCTTCCTGTACTGGAAACAATGTTAGACTCATATCTCTGCAGCTAATGTTTTATTTCTTAGCTGTACTACACATACAAATCATTATATCATAAGTTTATTTTCACTTCAGATTCCCTTTAAAGGACCACTTTCATGAAAAAATGTGACCTTTAAAATACATATGTACACATACATAAAATGTACATTTCTCCCACATTAAAATGCACTATAAATCACTTGCTGTGTTGCTTTGGCTTACATTAGGCAGTACAATTCTGACAGATCTGACAAGATTTGGACTAGACCATCTCTTCATGGGGGATTTTCAGTATCTCTTTTGTATTCTTTACAAAAGCAATCCCTGGAAAGGTCCTATACAAACATGTCAGCTAGACTCCATACTCACTGGATAGGATACTATTCTGGCAGTTGGACTGAGCAACTGTAATTCAGTAAATTAAGAAAACCCAGCGAATCCCCCTTGAGGAGACTGATTAGTCCAACTGATCTGTCAGATTTTTCAGATATTTACTACCTACTGTAGGTGACTGAAACTTAGGAGGCAAGGATGCTGTACAGAGAGTTGGAATGGGGAGAGCCAGCAGGAGGCGGAGTAATCAGAACAAGCCGGCGTGGGTGGTGAGGGCTGGGATTCCCGGGGGCTGCCTGCCACTTTACAAACAGTCTGATGTAATGTGCATTTTTGAAAGTAGTTAATGTAAGCACAGTTTTACTGTGGAAGAGCATTTAAATATTAAGGATTTAATGCTATGGTAGGATTATTTATTTTTGAGGTAAATGGAATCTGCTAAAAATGAAGAGGAGAGAGAGGTGTATTTGATACTACCGTTCATTGAGCATTGCATCGGATCTGGGGTGCGCCTCACAATTGTGTACTTAGTGGTGGTCATGGAGGTTTGTCTTGCGGAGGTAGTGGAGAAGTGATATAAGCAGTATTGTGCTATGTGGTCCCCAATCTATTCCTAATAGATAACTCAGGAGAAAAGATTGAGAGGTCCTAGGAGTGCCGAGATGAACTAAGTGTCCAAATAAAAAGTATATCAGGATACAAAGTGAGGTAAACCAGGAAGTGATTTTGATGGACGATAAAACAGTCCTGGTTGTGCACCTTGGAGAGTCGTCTTCAAATAAGTTGTAGTGGACATATCATAAGGTGCGCATTAACGGTACAGTTATTAGTGGATGATCATTCATATTTTCTATCAGACTTTACTTAAAAGTTTTATGGCTATAATTTGTTTATCAGTGATGTTTACTATATTCCCAACACTGTACCAACAAGACAAAAGCTGACACTTGCATGCCTGAAAATGAACTCTTTCAGGCAGCAAAATAAAAAACAGCCTGGTTATTAATATGTTTCTCACTATGCACACACTTGTTTATCTAATTATGTCACGTCGCCTCGTGTACACTTTAAAGAAATCGACAGGCATGGCAGATCTTCTTCATACAGTAGATCTGATCGCAACTCATTTAAATATAATCTTATCGACAATACCATCATCCATTCAAACAATTGCACCGTCACTGGTCATGCTATCTATGACATGTCCGTGTTCCGTGCGTTCATTGATTGCTGAGCCATTTTTTGATCTAATAAAAGAGCTTTAATACCATTTTTGGAGTGGTGCCGGTCCTACTTGTTGGTTTGACTGCTGCAGGTCTCTGTGGGCACTGAGACCTTGACCGTGGCACACTGAAGCCTTTATCTTTTTGGTGCTTCTGCTGAATACTATTGCTAGTGTTCCGTGCATTGTCTGAAAAAAACTGTGCAGCATCAGAAGGTCTTTGCGTTCTGCAATGCACACAACAACCACGTCCACAACAGATCCTATAGTTAACAGAGGACCTGTTGACATGTCCATTTGTCCAATGCTGTCTGTTGCAGAAAACATTCCGTTGTTGGGCGTATTGTGAACCTAGCCTAAAGGTGATAACTGAATGGTCTACTACTTGCTTGTTTTATCTCCTTTTATCTCTTGAACTTCCCAGAGACTGCACTGCACTAACCATTCATGTTGTGCTTTAAAGACTGCTGCTGTAAGAACTGTACAGCTGTGCATGGATGCCTTAGAGACATGACTCTGCCCTCTCACTCTTTCTCTTACTGCGCAGCATAGACTTAATTTTTAAATGGTCTGCAGATCATAGAGGTCACATTTCTATTGCCGCAGGGTACTCTTATGCCGGCTCAGTGTGTTGTGATCTGTTCTAATTTTTATGTAGTTTTTTTTTTATCATCTCAATATTTGCATAATAAAGGTTGGTTTTACACTTTTTAAATGTGCACCTATTACAATGGCATCCTCTCTGATTCATTCACTTGGTAGTATTTTCGCTGCTGGGAAAGAAACTACAATAAACAGGTATGTACGTATATTTAGCCTTCTTTGGTTTTGTTCCTGACTTTGAAGATTGAAATGCTGATATTAAATCTTTATGCTTCTAAACTGATTTCTATTGTGACTACAGGTTGCTACATTTAGGCTACTTTCCCACCAGGACGTTGCGTTTTAGAAGACGTTATGGTCGCATAACGTGCCCCTAACGCAACGCCTGGTGGTGTTGGATGTGGACGTCAGAGCGAGCCGCGTTGTGCAGCTCACTCTGGCGTCCGTGATGCGTACTCTTGGACGCATGCAGCATCACGTGGTCCCGCCAGCCAATCGCCGCACAGAGCGGCCGCTCCAGAAAGTAAACACTGCACACGTCACAAAGTGCAGTGAATATTAATTAGCCATGTGCCTGGCCGCTCTCCCCTCCTCCCCAACATTACTGAGCATGTGCAAGCAGTCTAACGCGGCTTAGCCGCGTATAAAGTACTGCATGCAGTACGTTGTCTTGACGTCTTGCGTTACAATGTAACGCAACGTTGGCACTGTGAACAGCCCATTGATTTTTCATTACTGTGCGGTGGGCTGCGTTACAGGCTGCTCTAATGTGCTTCTGTAACGTACCACTGTGAAAGCAGCCTTAAAGAGATACTGAAGCGTAAAAAAAATAAAATAAATGTTATGATTTGTATGTGTAGTACAGCTAAGAAATAAAACATTAGGAGCAGAGACAATATTGTTTCCAAACGAGATAAACAGAGGGACACCAAGAGCCCCAATAGTGTAGTATGTATTGACAAAGGGGATAATGACAAAGAGTAATAGTTGTTATACTCACAAACATGGGTCACCAAGAGGCAACCACTGTAAAGGCAGGTGGGGAGATTATCCTGACCCCACTCAGGAATAAGAAGTCGCTCTCTGTAGATAGTAGAAAAGGGTCGCAACCCTCCACCCAGGGTGGATACAATATTATATAGGAGAGAACAGAGGCGCCAAAAGGATAAAAGGGGTTTTAAAGGAGCTTAAAAGCCGAAAATTTGGTAATTAGAGGAGGCAGTGGTGGACTTACCTCCTCCAAGCAGACATAACACGACTGTACATTCAGTCTATTTATTAACGAACTCCAGATAAAACAAAGCAACGCGTTTCACGGGTCAGCGCCCGCTTCCTCAGGCAATAGAAAAATGAGTTACAGCATCTAGCAAAACAAACAACACTCAGCACCTCTGTGACCCTTTTTATCTCTTTCCTGCGCTCAGAAGCCATTTTTTGCTAGGAAAGTGTTTTATGGTTGGAATTTCTTAACAGTGAGGGTCAATCTGTAGTCACTTCCTGACTGAGTCAGGACTGAGTCAGCCACTTACATACAGTGGTTTGCAAAAGTATTTGCCCCCTTGAAGTTTTCCACATTTTGTCATATTACTGCTACAAACATGAATCAATTTTATTGGAATTCCACGTAAAAGACCAATACAAAGTGTTGTACTTGTGAGAAGTGGGACAAAAATCATACGATTCTAAACATTTTTACAAAAAAAAACAAAAAAACTGCTAAGTGGGGTGTGCGTAATTATTCAGCCCCCTGAGTCAATACTTTGTAGAACCACCTTTTGCTGCAATTACAGCTGCCAGTCTTTTAGGGTATGTCTCTACCAGCTTTGCACATCTAGAGACTGAAATCCTTGCCCATTCTTCCTTGCAAAACAGCTTCAGCTCAGTCAGATTAGATGGACAGCGTTAGTGAACAGCAGTTTTTTCAGATCTTGCCACAGATTCTCGATTGGATTTAAATCTGGACTTTGACTGGGCAATTCTAACTCATGGATATGTTTAGTTTTAAACCATTCCATTGTTGCCCTGGCTTTATGTTTAGGGTCGTTGTCCTGCTGGAAGGTGAACCTCCGCCCCAGTCTCAAGTCTTTTGCAGACTCCAAGAGGTTTTCTTCCAAGATTGCCCTGTATTTGGCTCCATCCATCTTACCATCAACAATTGATTCATGTTTGTGGCAGTAATATGACAAAATGTGGAAAACGTCAAGGGGGCCGAATACCTTTGCAAACCACTGTACCTGACATTTAACGCTTTCAAACAGAGAAAGAAAAAAAGGAACACAGCACAGTTATGTAACGATTGCAGAATTATCTCCGTGGTCAGCGCACAAGGTGTGCGCTGACATGGCGGAAAGTCTCCACAAGTGTATAAAATGACAGAACCCAGCTTGGTGCAATGCACTTGTAGAGGGAAATTCCCACCGGCAGATGGAGCTGTGGAGTGCAGAGGAACAACCCCTCTGCACTGCCACAGATGCCAGATGGGAATTGTACGAATTGCAACAATGCAGGGCAAGATCGCCCTCAGAGAGAGAGAGTGAGCACAGTGACAGAATGTATGTGTGTCCACCAATCTAGTCGCCCCCCCCGGCGACGGTGAACACACAACAATGGAAATCACGTGGGAACGCAATCGCAAGAGTGGCGATTGCCAACAGTGACACAAGACCGAATAAAGAAAGAGCACAAGTGTAGCAAGAAAGACACAGTAAATAACAATGATCAGAACACCAAGGAAAATAACAAACGCACTCCCTAAGCGCGGTCGCCGCACAAAAAGCACAAAAGTGACAAAGCACGCTAATGGCGCGGTCTCAGCACAAAAAGCGCAACAGAGACAAAGCACGCCAACCCTAACTAACCAATGTAACACGAAAACGAATAGAGAACGCGAACGCTTGCTAAAGGGTTACCTCACCGAGCCTACAACAAGCGTTCGTTCCAGACAAGACAGACAGGAGTAGCCAGTAGCAACCACTGCTCTGGCTTGCACCCCTAAGACAGAGTACAGAAGGAACCACCGCTACTACGGCTAGGGCGAATGCGATCCCAACAGACAGAACGATTTCCTGTCAACCGCCGCTGGCGACAAGACAATCGCAACAGATAGACAGTACAAGGCAAAACAGATAATACAACCTGACTATGCTAGAAGGAATGCTAGTGCACTCCCAAGGAATTACTCTAAGATAATCTTAGCAAACAATTAGCAAAGGCTGAGACTCCAGGTAAGTTAGCAGGAACAAACCATCATGACCAGCAAGGAATTCTGGGAGAAAATTGTTTTTATACTGCAAGCCATCAGAGGAAGCAGCTAAGCAATTTGCATGACAAGTGGATGCAAATTCCTCCCCAGAACAGCAACTCTGCAGCTTGCAGAGTGGAGACAGGTCTCTTTTCCAGGGACCTGCAGCACTCAGACCTAACAAATGGTCAAACAGCTGTCTGCCTGTGCAGACAGCAGCGCAGATCATTACAAGTTATTTGTGTGCTAGGCACTGTATATACACATGTCTATCTCATCATGTCACATGTCACCTCGGGTATCCTTTAACCATTTCAGCCCGCTGGTATTTTTCACCTTATAGACGAGAGGAATTTTCCTATTTCAGCGCCTCCTCCCTTTCATTCCCCAATAACTTTATCACTACTTATCACACAAAAATAATCTATACCTTGTTTTTTCCGCCACCAATTGGGTACTACATTATGTTAAGAATTATTTTATTCTAAATGCATTTTAATGGGAATAATTAAGAAAAAATTAAAAAAAAAATCATTAATTCTCACTCTTCGGGCATTATAGTTTTAAAATTCCACATGCAACCGTAATTAAAATCCACGCATTTTATTTGCCCATTTGTCCCGGTTATTTCAACGTTAAAATTATATCCCTAGTATAATGTATGGTGACAATATTTTATTTGGAAATAAAGGTAATTTTTTTTCAGTTTTACATCCATCGCTAATTTTTAGCCCATACATTTATAATATGCCCTCTTGACATACATATTAATTTTTTTTATTCCCTTAAGTCAGTAGGTGTAATTGTACTATTTGGACAAAAAAATTTCCCCGATGAGCAAATCTCCTATTAGCGGTACGCTACATAGGAAACAATGTTTTGCCACATTGTAACTAGGGAAGTGACGCAGGCTTCAATGGAAACCTGTGATCACAGTGCTTGCGGGGAGATTAATGAATGGGAATTTTGTTCCCATTTATAAATCTAACAATTGGTGGTGGAAAGTGGTGGCGGAAGGAAGCGTGGCGGCTCTATATAAGAATAAACACTGCTTTTGAACAAAAACAGTGTTTATTCTTGGCAGACATGTACGGATTGGCACAGGGGACTTTTGTCCCCTGCAGCCAATCCCCCCTGCTACCAGCAACATTGCGATCACGGGCATCCACCCGCACGATTGCCCACACAGCCCCCCAAGCTGCAGGGACGAGACTAGCGCATCCCTGCGGCTGTAGCAGCTGCGCTGCAGACGTGAGGCATAAATGGTTATCTGCTGCATTCATTATGAGTAGTAGTAATGAGCAAAAAATTCTCCTGAAATCTTAACTAATCCAGAAGGGAATTAAGTTGGGTCTATGAAAGCACCTGGTTGCAGGTTAATTAATGAGCTCCCAGCTAACTGATAACCAGCTTCTGGCTTAGATTGATCTTATTTCTTGCTCTACCTGTGTCACTGAAAATTTGCATATGAAGAGAATTTTTTGCTCATGACTACTTAGAGATAGATATATCACATCCTGTTTTTGAAATTTGACGTATTTTATTTTTCTGGAGAATGCAATGTGAGTAATTGATATGCAGCATAGTAGACAAAAACACCTAAACCAGCTTTTATGGAGGAACCAAGCCAAGCATAATTTTGCCATTATACAGAGCATTAGCATGGCCTTATCTTGAATATTCAGTTACATTTTGCTGTTTGCCCTTTAACTGGAAAGGTCAGCTAATTTTATAATAAGTATGAAGGACCCCAGTTATGAAGACAGACTAACTTAAAGGGAACCTTAAATTAGAGGGATATGGATGTTTCATTTTTAAACAATACCAGTTGCTTGGCAGTCCTGCTAATCTCTTTGGGTGCAGTAGTGGCTGAATCACACACCTGAAACAGGCATACAGCTAATCCAGTCTGACTTCAATCAGAGCACCTGATCTGCATGCTTGTTGAGGGGCTGTGGCTAAAAGTATTAGAGACACCTGATCAGCGGGAGAGTCAAGCAACTGGTGTTATTTATTATATATACAGTTTATTAAAAGGAAAAATCCATATCCTTCTCAGTTTAGGTTCCCTATAAATCCATTCACCCTTTAGATTAAAGGACACCTGAGGTGAGAGGGATATGGAGGCTGCCATATTTATTTCCTTTCAAACAATGCACATTCAGACGCGTATCTGGAAGGGTGCAAGCATGGCACGTGCCCCAGGTGACCTCCCTCTTTAAACAACAGGGTGGGGGGCACAGTGCTGCTGACAGCATTCCTGAGTCTAAGGGAGTAACAATCATCCAGCAGCCTGGCAGTCTCAGTCTTTGTCATATATGTACATTAGAAGCTATTGAGAGGTGAGCTCTGAACTTTTCCCTCTCTCCCTACCACAGATCATGTCTCAGTCCCCTGAGATAGCAGCAGATGCTTTTGGTCTGGAGGTTACAGGATCTCCCATTCATTCTCCTCTCTGTCATTCACACATTCCTCAGCCTTATCTCAATGTTCTGTTTACTTACTTTTAATTATTACACTTTCTGCACTTTAACCATTACCCTGCTGGAATATCTGTGGCCAGTTTTAAAGAGAAACTCCGACCAAAAATTGAACTTTATACCAATCAGTAGCTGATACCCCCTTTTACATGAGAAATCTATTCCTTTTCACAAACAGACCATCAGGGGGCACTGTATGACTGATATTGTGGTGAGACCCCTCCCACAAGAAACCCCTCCCACAAGAAAAGTTCGAACTTTTGGCAGTTTCCTGTCTGTGAACCTTGTTGCATTGTGGAAAATAGCTGTTTACAGCTGTTTCCAACTGCCAAAAACCATGCAGCAGCTACATCACCTGCCAACAGTAAAATGTTCACTGGAGTTCCTCTTTAGGCTATGTTTCCATTTGTGCGGCTGCATGCGTCTTGCGAGACGCGATGCCGGCACAGCTGCTGCCTCTCACAGCCGAATCCCTCTAGCCGTGCTATGCGCGGCTATGGGATTCAGACAGCTACGCACAAAATTATGCTGCAGGGCCTCAGATTTTTCCTCTGTCACGAATTCGGATGGCTCTCATAGACTTCTTTAAGCTGCTGAAATCCATCCGAATTCGTGGGCGGGGAGTCGGCCCGTATTCGGAGCAGTGGAAACCCGGCCTTAACAACTTCTCTCTTGTACAGTGTACCTCAATAGTTAAAATGCATTATATTTCTAGCTCAGTATCTATATACTGATATTTAATAGGTTGTCAGGCTTTTATTATGTTATAATCGTCACTGCAAAAATGTTTCATTGCTTTCATTCATATGAGAGTGGTGGCTGCAGTGCCATATTTATTTCCTTTTAAACAATACCAGTTACATGGAAATCGTGCTGATCTTTCCGGTCACTAGGGTCTAAATCATACACCTGAAACAAGCATGCAGCTAATCTTGTCAGATGTGTCATAGACATTTGATCTGCATGCTACTTCAGGGTCTATGGCTTAGGCAGGGATCACACTTGTCTTTCAGTTTTCAGCTCGCCTTTTTCTGCGTACATTTTCTGCACACCAAGTGTGTTTCTATGCAGAAAAACACATGCGTTTTTTTCACAACAGCTAATGTAATTGATTCAGAAAACTGACACAAAATGTGCAGAATTATCATCCCTCCCTATATGCGAGTTCGACCCGCCCCCTATACTACATCATTAGGGTCAACTTTGACCCTCTACATCTCAGTCAGCAGACACAGGGTAGCCAATCAGGCTACACTCCCTCCTGGAGCCCCCCCCCCCCCCTTATAAAATGCAGGCAGTGTCAGCCATTTCACTCACTCGTGTGGCTGCAGTAATTAGAGAAGGGAGAGAATCTGGCTGCTGACATAGGGAAAGCTTAGTTAGGCTCTTGTGTTAGGCTTGTTAGGTTGCTCCTTCTAGCTAATACTTATTGCTAAAAAGCACTCCTCATCCTCAACCGCTCTTTTGAGAGCTAATGTTGTCCTTCTGATCTATTTTTTTTTTGTGTGCGTGTCCCACAGACACTTGTGTTGCATATACTGTACAGCCCTGTCAGTCAGTCGCAGCTGCTGGACCTTGGCCCCTTGGTAATTCCTACTGTGCCACTGCCAGGCCCAGCACATTCAGTGACTACCTGTGCGTGTGACAGCTGCACATTTGTAATACCAATCACTGCATACCCACCTGTTCAGTGCACCTACCTACCTACGTGAGCGCACGCAGTTTTATATACCACCAGTTGCTGCACCTGTTCACGGTACCTGTGTGTGTGTGACAGCTGCACATTTGTAATACCAATCACTGCATACCCACCTGTTCAGTGCACCTACCTACCTACGTGAGCGCACGCAGTTTTATATACCACCAGTTGCTGCACCTGTTCACGGTACCTGTGTGTGTGTGACAGCTGCACATTTGTAATACCAATTACTGCATACCCACCTGTTCAGTGCACCTACCTACCTACGTGAGCGCACACAGTTTTATATACCACCAGTCGCTGCACCTGTTCACGGTACCTGTGTGTGTGACAACTGCACATTTGTAATACCAATCACTGCATACCCACCTGTTCAGTGCACCTACCTACCTACGTGAGCGCACGCAGTTTTATATACCACCAGTCACTGCACCTGTTCACGGTACCTGTGTGTGTGACAGCTGCACATTTGTAATACCAATCACTGCATACCCACCTGTTCAGTGCACCTACCTACCTGCGTGAGCGCACGCAGTTTTATATACCACCAGTCACTGCACCTGTTCACGGTACCTGTGTGTGTGACAGCTGCACATTTGTAATACCAATCACTGCATACCCACCTGTTCAGTGCACCTACCTACCTACATGAGTGCCCGCAGTGTTATATACCACCAGTCACTGCACCTGTTCATGGTACCTGTGCGTGTGACAGCTGAACATTTGTGGAATCGAACCCTGATTCCCTGGCCATTACCCGTGGTCACCATGGTACTGAGAAAGTAATATGGAACTTTGTTTATCAGTCACACAGTTGAATGAATGGCAGACTTGCCCTCCATAACAGATTCTCGTTACAGGATTTAAAGTTGATTAGTCTCATATACAGCAGGGCCTCGAAACTCCTGTACTGTTGTTTTTCGTCGATATCTCCCTGAGTTGGGACTTGCATGCCATGCCTGCTGCCTTCCTTGGATGTGTGGCGGTAGACGCTCCTGCTTCTTCGCCAATAGTGTGCCTGCTGCCTTCCTTGGATGTGTGGTGGTAGCAGTTTCTCAGGCTCGCACTCTGGACCGAAATTAAACCCTGATTACCTGGCCATTACCCGTGGTCACCATGGTACTGAGAAAGTAATATCGAAAGTTTATCAGTCACACAGTTGAATGAATAGCAGACTTGCTCTCCATAACAGAGTACTGAACAGCAAGCAGAACAAGTATTTAAAAAAATAGCAAGAAGTTTTAAAGGGACTCCGAGCTCAGCAAAAAAAGTAAAGTTGTACTCACCAGGGTCTTTCTCCAGCCCAGTGCTGGTCGGGAGGTCCCACGCCGGCGTCCTGGCTCCTCTCCTTCACCCCGCTCCGGTATGACTGACAGGCCGCAGCCCGGGCGACACTCGGTGGAGTGTCGGGCTGCAGCTTCCGCGTATGACGCGGATTACGTCACACGCCGGCCGCCTCGCGTCATCACGGCGGCCGGCGTGAAAGTACTGCGCATGCGCGCTTTAATCGCGCATGCGCAGTACTTTCACGCCGGCCGCCGTGATGACGCGAGGCGGCCGGCGTGTGACGTAATCCGCGTCATACGCGGAAGCTGCAGCCCGACACTCCACCGAGTGTCGCCCGGGCTGCGGCCTGTCAGCCATACCGGAGCGGGGTGAAGGAGAGGAGCCAGGACGCCGGCGTGGGACCTCCCGACCAGCACTGGGCTGGAGAAAGACCCTGGTGAGTACAACTTTACTTTTTTCGCTGAGCTCGGAGTCCCTTTAAATCAGGATGATACCATTTATTGGCTAACTACAAATTAATAAGAATAAACAAGCTTTCGGCCTTGCAGCCTTCGTCAGGTTTACATCCTGTTAGTTTGCAAGCTGGTGGTACAGACAGCTTATATACATGCAACATCAAAAGGAAAAAATAGATATTTTTTTCAAGCATAAATAAATACATCATTAAGATGCCTTAATACAAACAGACCATCTAAATGGGGTAAGATAAGGATCCTTGTTTACTTTATTGCTCACAGACCTGGTATTAGGATTGACCCAGAGGTATCGTAAATTCTTAGTTCACAAGTTCAGCTAGGGTGGCTGAGACAGTTCATATATCATCAATCTCATACCAATATAGAAAGTTGTTGTCCTTATTCAGACCCTTCTGCACAGCTTTGAAACAATTTATAAATTTTGTTTCTGCTATTAATCGGTCATTTGACGTTTTGAAGCCGCCCTTCAGGGCAGTGACACGAAGATCATCCATGCTGTGTCCGTTGGACCGAAAGTGTGTAGCAACTGGGAGTCCAGATTTGGTATCATTAATAGTGTGCCTGTGTCCATTCATACGTTTGCGCAGAGTTTGTCCAGTTTCTCCCACGTACATAACATTGGGGCATTTAGCACACATGATCAGATATACCAGATTGGTGGACCCACAAGAAAATTTACCTTGTATTCTGTACTCCTGTTGTGAACCTGGTATCGTTACCCTGTCAGTGGAGTAAATGTGTCTGCAGGTCCCACATATTTTTTGTCGGCAGGGTGATGTTCCGTTTTGTTGAGGCCTTTTCAAAGAGCTCCTGACAATCATCTGTTTTAGATTGTGTGGTTGCCGATATGACAAGAGTGGAGGTTTAGGGAATATCGTTCTCAGTCTGTGATCCTTGTGTAAAATGGGATGAAGTTCCTTAGCAATCCTCCTTAAGATTTCCAGGTGTGGGTTGTAGGTGACAACCAAAGGGACACGTTCCTCTTTCTGGTTTTGCTTATATTTCAGGAGTTCAGTCCTGGGGATGTTGCTGGCTTTCCTGATTTGGGCCTCAGCCATGGGAGGACTGTAACCTTGTTTAATGAAAGTGTTCTTAAGGTGATCCAGGTGCTTGTCTCTGTCCATCCGGTCAGAACAAATCCGGTTGTACCTTATAGCTTGGCTGTAAATTATAGAGTTCTTAAAAAAATAGATATAAGCTTTAACAATGGTAGAGAAAGAACCATCGAAAGTTGATAAGGCAATCAGACATTACCTGATATCACTGAGGAAGAGCACTCTCGCCATGGTGCGCACCAGTCCAGCACGGCCGTCACAACACAAACAGCTGTTTGCGGTGCGTTACACAGTGAGTTTGGTGTGTCAGTGTTAAAGGAATACTTAAGTCAAAATAAAAAAATGATTTTTACTCACCTGGGGCATCCCTGAGCCCCCTGAAGCTGTATGGTGCCCTCGCAGCCCCACTCCGATCCCCCTGTCCCCGCCAGTGGCTACTTCTGGGTTCGGCAACAGCCGCTGACAGGCTGGGAAGGCGAGTGGTTCTCCGCGTTCCCAGCCGCTATATCACCCTCTATGCTGCTATAGCGTACATGTTATATGCTATAGCAGCATAGAGGGTGATATAGCGGCTGGGAACGCGGAGACTGACTCGCGTTCCCAGCCTGTCGGCGGCTGTCGCCGAACCCGGAAGTAGCCGCCGGTGGGGACAGGGGGATCGGAGCGGGGCTGCGAGGGCACCATACAGCTTCAGGGGGCTGAGGGGATGCCCCAGGTGAGTAAAAATCATTTTTTTATTTTGGCTTACAGTAAGTATTCCTTTAAAGAGAGTCTGAAGCGAGAATAAATCTCGCTTCAGACCTCATATATAGCAGGGGCACGTGTGCCCCTGCTAAACCGCCGCTATCCTGCGGCTTAACGGGGGTCCCTTGACCCCCAAATCTCCCTCCATGCAGCGGGGGAGCGCTTCCTGGTTGGGGCAGGGCTAACCGCCGCAGCCCTGCCCCACGCGCGTCTGTCAGCGCGTATCTCCGCCTCTCCCCCGCCCCTCTCACTCTTCCTTCACTGAGAGGGGCAGGGGAGAGGCGGCGATGCGCGGCTGATAGACGCGAACGGAGGCAGGGCTGCAGCCATTAGCCCTGCCTCCAGGAGCGACCAAGCCTGCGACCAAGTGTCGCAGTGGGGGGTTTGGGGGTGAAGGGACCCCCGTTTAGCGGCGCGTATGCGGCGGTTTAGCAGGGGCACACGTGCCCCTGCTAACTATGAGCTCTGAAGCGAGTTTTTTTCTCGCTTCAGAGTCTCTTTAAGCAGTACACAAATTACACTACCTGATTGATGTATACACATGCAAGATGTTTTAAAGCACTTTAGGCCTCCAATTTAGCATTCAATGTTATTTCTGCCCTTAAAACACTGCTGTCCGTCAAATCCAGATTTTTCCCCGTGACTTTTGGCGTGTATCCCACTCCGCCATGCAAATACTCAGATGTTAGTACCCTTGAAACATGTTTTCCATCACATTTGTGGCCAGCATAAGTGTTTCTAGTTTTCAAAGTCCACCTCTCCATTGAAGTCTATTGTGGTTCACCAAAGTTTGCGCAAACCAAACTTTTTGCGGAGGTTCGCGTTCGAGGTTCGCGAACCGAAAATCGGAGGTTTGAGCCATCTTTACTCCTTAACATATGGAGCAATTTTGGTGACAATAGCATGTATGGGGGCTTTGCTATTAACTTCTAAAGTGAAATGATGTGAAAAATACATGAAAGGATGAATGATCTACAAGAAATCAGTTGAATGTCCACATTGTAATTCTATATGACCGTAATTGTGAAAATGTATGCAAAATTTTGCGTAATCGTAATTATCAGTGTATGATGATCATCACTATATATACCACACCGTAACATTTTCAAACCTATATGAGGCAAACCTATATGTTCACCCTAGGTCATACATGTCAAACTCCAGCCCACGGGCCAGATCTGGCACCTGGAGCCATTAAATTTGGCCCCCAAGTGGCTTTCCCACTTTGCATTATATTTGGCCCACTCTAGACCTCCAGGAAAGCTATATTAGTAGTGAAGCCCTAGATGACCAGGGAGGCCATATGGGGGAGTAAAGGCGGGAAGGAGAACCACTAGACATCAGGGAACTGTATAGGGACTGGAGGGGGCCATTAGACACCTGGGAGCTGTATAATGGAGGAAGGGGACCAGTAGACATTGAAGCCCGCGACTAGATCCCAGTGTCCAAATTCAGCCCACTTTGTATTTGAGTTTGACACCCCTGCCCTAGGTAGAGAGTCAATGTAATAAAAAAAACTTTATCACTAACATAACACTTCTAGCTTGTGGCTTGATTTAACCCCAGCCGCATATATTTTATGTTCAGTAACAAAGAAAGAATGCTTCTTCCCTCATGCTGGGAATGTGCTTGCCTTGCCATCCATTAGCATCTAGTAAAATGTATTCTCTTCAAGCTATGTAAGCTTCATACAACCTGGGGGCTCGTTCATTATGGCTACCACTGAAAGAATTGTCAAAATAATCAAAAGCTCTGTTCACCTGTATCCTGACAACTGCAGAATGTCTTATTTCATTTTCATGGAAAGAAGCAAACCCGATAAAAGACTTGGAACTGTAGCACAAATAAATATGTTCCACTGGAAATAGAGCCTTCACGGACAAGACCGTGAGCATATATAACGGGGGCTAGTTTGGTTACTTATAATAACTAGGCTTCTCATTTGTGGCTAAATTCTTCACAGGGAATGAATAGGTGAGGAAAGGTCAGGCTTCACCTCGGTGTGTAAATCCCCTTTAGTCTCTTACACATCCTTTCTTGCTATATCTACTAGGTAAGAGCAAAACATTCTTCTAACAAGCAGATCTCCACTGAGCCAGGGAAGGAATGCATTTTAAAGGACAACTGTAGTAAGAGGAATATGGAGGCTGTCCTATTTATTTCGTTTTAAGCAATACCAGTTGCCTGGCTGTCTGGCTGATTCTCTGCCCCTAATACTTTTAGGCTGGTTTAACAGTGGGATGTTACAGGCGCACGTTAGTGCAGCCTGTAACGCATTAGTGCAGCCTGTAACGCACCCTAATGCACAGCAATGAAAAATCAATGGGCTGTTCACAGTGCCCACGTTGCGTTCGTTGTAACGCAGCACGTCTACATAATGTACTGCATGCAGTACTTTACACGCGGCTAAGCCGCGTTAGACGGTTTGCACATGCTCAGTAGGGGTTGTTTTTTTTTTTTACATTTTATGGGCGGAGAGGAGGCAAGGAGAGGCCGCTACGTAGCCAGGCACATGGCTACTTATTATTCACTGCAGTTGCAGTGTTTACATCCTGGAGCGGCCGCGGATTGGCTGGTGGGACCACGTGATGCAGAAAGCTCTGCTTACGTGGTCTCCGCAGCGCCTCCGACAGAGCAGGCGCACCAAGAGCTGCTTGTAACGCGCCTCTTGGTAGCGTCCTGCTCCAACACCACCAGGCGTTGCGTTAGGGGCACCTTATGCGACCATAAGGTCCCCTAAAACGCAACGTCCCACTGTGAAACCAGCCTTAGCCATAGACCCTGAACAAGCATGCAGCAGATCAGGTGTTTCTAACATTATTGTCAAATCTGAAAAGATTACGGTAGCTACATGCTTGTTTCTAGTCTGATTCAGACACTACTGCAGCTAAATGGACCTGCAGGGCTGCCAGACAATTGGTACTGTTTATAAGGAAAAAAATATGTCAGCTTCCACATATTTCTCACCACAGTTGTCCCTTAACCAATCAACCAATGGCATAGCCAGAGATAATGGGGCCCCATAGCAAAACCTTGGATAAGAGTTAATTGACAGTTTACATTCTTATTTGCTCTACATTACTTATAGTCCACGGTTACTGAGACTCCAGGTTTATACACACATCCAATTTTTATCTGCAGAGGACTGGCCAATTTTACCACTGCCATGTATTAGGAGGGCCAACAGTTTTTGAATGCTGAAGCTGGGTGCACAAAAGATAAATCTTTGAAAAGGAAAAGATCAAAGATAAATCTGCAGATAATCTTTGTAAAAAAAAAGTTCACAAAAGATCCAGACGAAAGTTATATATCTCTCAATCTTTCAGATCCATCTCGGTGATGGATGACTGTCCGTTAAACAATTTGTGTATGAGATTTCCAGATAATATAGATTATGGGGCTGATTCATTAAGCTGCGCTACTTAAAGTGGATCCGAGGTAAACGTTTACTCATTGCATAATTGTGTTCCTTTCATATAGTTTATAGGGCATTCCTCAAGCCAAATACTTTTTTTTTTTTTTGCTTTAATACTCTAATTTCCTATAAACTAAACAAGCCTTGCCTACAGCTTCTCCAGTGCCTTGGACTCTGCACAGCAAGGGTTTATGGGAGTTCAGCCTGGACAGGAGGAGGAGGTTACTAGCCAGAGATTTCAAAGGCAAAGGTAAGGAGGGAGGAGGAGAGGGGAGTGATGCTTTCACAGGCTGAGGGGAGGAGATGCAAATCAGCTTGCCTGTGTGTAATGATTACAAACAGAACATGGCTGCTGTCATTGTATCACAGGAAGAAATAATCATATACTGTTGAAGCTGTTTGCAGCTAGATTTGCTGTGTAAACTATCTAAACTTTAGAGAAGATATATAGACAAGTTACTTTTTCATCTTGGATCCGCTTTAAGCAGCACAGCTTAATGAGGAGGGTGAGTTATTACTGCTATGCGCAGAAGTGCAGGCACTTGATAGGCATCCTATTGGGGCAATCATAGTGTGGAAATCACATCCATTAAAGCCACTGAACCCGCCGGGGCTCAAGGCGGGTTCAGTTGAATGGCCGTTATTAGCAAGGAGCAGTGGCGGCACCAGAGGGGCGCTTTGGGTGCTGAAGCACCCCCTAAAATTAAGCACCCCTAAAGCACCTTCCAGCGTGAACTGACTTTTGCCGTCTAATAGACGCCGTGGCAGTTCACTGGCAGCAGCAGCCCACAGCTCCGGAAGCAGCAGAGTAGATCTACAGTATAATGGCGTCCAAAGCCCTGCTCTGGAGTCTTCGAGTCTGCAGTGCAGGGCTTCGGGCGCCATTTTCCTGTAGCCCTGCGGCTTCAGCGCGGGAGTTCCAGTTGCTTTTTTATTTATTAACAGGTGTATTTTCTGGGCAAGTCTGCCACATGATTTAAGTTTTTTTCTGGTCAAGTCTGCCACACATGATTGAAGTGGTTCTGATCAAGTCTGCCACACATGATTGAAGTGTTTTCGCATCAAGTCTGCCACATATGATTGAAGGGTTTTCTGATCAAGTCTGCCACATATGATTGAAGTGTTTTCTGGTTAAATCTGCAACATGATTGAAGTGTTTTCTGATCAAGTCTGCCGACGTGATTGAACGTATTTTCTGGTCAAACCTGCCGCCGTGATTGAACATATTTTCTGGTCAAATTTTCCCCATGGTTGAATGTATTTTCTGGTCAAATTTGCCCCATGGTTGAACGTATTTTCTGGTCAAATTTGCCACATGATTGAACATATTTTCTGGGCAAGTCTGCTCACATTACGTGTATTTTTCTTGAGAAAACCTGCACAATTATGTGAATTTTCTGGGGAAAGGGTACCAAAACTTGGGCCCACTGTCTTTGCATAGCACTTTTTAAAGGGAACTCGAAGTGAGAATAATATTGAGGCTGCCATATTTATCTCCTTTTAAGCAATACCAGTTGCCTGGCTGCCGTACTGGTCCTCTGCCTCTAATTCTTTTAACCATAGACCCTGAACAAGCATGCAGTAGGTCAAGGGTTTCTGACAATATTGTCAGAACTGACAAGATTAGCTGCATGCTTGTTTCTGTAGTAATTCCATTCACTACTGCAACCAAATAGATCAGCAGGGCTGCCAGGCTACTAGTATTGTTTAAAAGGAAATAAATATGGCAGCCTCCATATTACTCTCACCTCGGGTCCACTTTAAATTACAGTTAGCCCCGCCCCTCATCCGGTCATGGCCACGCCCATCTTTTTGCCGTGGTGCGCTTTGCGCGCCGCAGGTTATAGCCACACCCATTTTTTTCCGCGGGTCACCAGCTAACGCAAAAGTTAGTCCAGCACCTGCATAGCACCCCCTCCCCCCCCAAAAAAATCCTGGAGCTGCCACTGGCAAGGAGCACAAAGTAGTTAGCAGAGCTCACCACGCTGCACTACCGTGTACCAAACGGATAACTCGCGCACCTCTCATTAAGCTGCGCTGCTTTAGCAGCCCCAATAAAATAATTTTGCAGGAACTGATCTTTTGCATGTGTACAGCATCTTTAGAAAGATCAGTCTTTCAAACTTCCCTGACAAACCTATGTGACAGCTAAACTCCTTATGCTGGGAATACACAACTCATTTTTTAAGCAGATTTACTGGCCAGTCGATTTTCTGATCGTTTTTCCTATTGATTTCCATTCACTTCTATGACAAAATCAATCAGAAGAACGATCTAAATCAGATAGGACCTGTCGGAAATTATCTATAGAGCCATTTATCTGCCAAATCTGCTATGGTGTATTCCCAGCATAAGACAGAGGGCAGAGGAACATAAGAAAGTTAATGGTGAATACCACCAGGGCTCCCTCTGCTCCCGGGCCCCATAGCATCTGCTACGGCTGCTATGGCTATTGCTATGCACCTGCAATCAAAGCATGAAGTGCTGTACATTTTATTGCCAAATGCTGGTTATAATCAGCCTGATTACAGTTCCTTCCTGGATCAATGGAAATTGAATTGTCTCTGGATTTATCATTGATATCTACTTCTCCTCCTCATTCACTCAGTAGACTCTGACTCTTCATGACCATATGTACTTCTGTATGCCAGATATATCTGTCAATCACTGCTTCTTTCAGCTGTTGCACAGGCATGTTCATAGCTTCACATATACTCTCTATCCATCTTAGCCACTGTTGACCTCTTCTTCTTTTGCTCTAACTTTTCCCAAAAATAGAGGATTTCTCCAAAGAATCTGGTCTTCTCAGTATGTGACCAATGTATTTGAGTTTTAATAGTAGTCTCAGCCATTGTAGTAAACACTCTCACCTTATTTCTTTAAGTATTGATTAGTTAGATCTTCTAGCAGTCCAGGGAACTCTCAGTAGCGTCCTCGACACACACATTTCACAGTTTTCAATACGTGACCTTATTTATAATCCAGCTTTAGGTTAGATAGGTTACTACTGGGAAGACCATGGCTCAAACTATCCTGATTTTTGTTGGTAAAATGACATACCTACAATTTAGTATCTTGTCCAAACTTGGCATAGCTTTCCTTCCAAGCAACAAGCCTCTTAATGTCATAGCTGTAGTCACCATCTGCAGAGATCCGATTGTGAACCAGTCAGTTATTCCATACTCAGTTTTTCACTATTGCTTCTTGGTTTGCATAGAGATTCCTCAAAAGGCAAATGAGATGGCCCGGGTATCCCCATTTCCATGAGCATCTGTCACAGTCTATCATGATTAGTGGTGCTCAGCAGAGCTCGAATATTCGAGTAGCTCGAATATTCGAGCTCTTTTTCAGCTATCCGAGCTCGGTATTCGAGCTCCGAATAGCTGTAGCTATTCGAATGGGCTATCCGAGTACACTCGAATAGCCCATTCACTATTCGAGCTATTCGAGCAAACGGCGCTATTCGAGCTCGGTACCGAGCTCGAATAGCGTCATAGCCCAGATTGATGTCCTTAGAGCCAATCAGAGGGCTCCCAGGCCCTCTGACGGCAGCCAATCACAGAGGGGGACCCTGGCCAGCCCCTACCCTATAAATAGCGGCCGCCATGTTCCGTTTCTCCATGCTTGCCTGAGACTTGTACAGAGAGAGAGTTGCTCCTTTGTGCTTTGGCTTAGCAAGTGCTCTATTGTGATCATTTACCTAGCGTTTTTGCTCACCTACACCTGCCATATACACCTATATTGTTGTTAGTTAGATAGACATTGTATTTTAGTTAGTAGCTTGTGTGTTACATTAGAGACAGGCAGCTGCTGCAAGCTTACAGGTTTAGGCCTCAGGGGGGCCTTGCCTCTGTGGGCAGCTGTCCTCTGTTTATTTCTCTCATCTATACCAGTATTTCTGCTGTCCTTTACTAATAGTATTGTAGTTATACTGTACTAGGAGTAGGACACTCACTGACTGTCACTGTTTATAGGCTACTAGCTAGCTCCTGCGTGTGTGCACTCACTCACTGTCTGTGTGTACACACACTCTATTTCCTTCTGATTACTGATAGATTATTGTTAGTTAGTTGTACTTACTGTTACTACTTACTCTTACTGTACTAGGAGTCTAGGACACTCAGTCAGACAGTCACTGTGTTCATAGGCTACTAGCTCCTGCGTGCGGTCACTCACTGTCTGAGTGTACACACACCACCCACACTCCATTTCCTTCTGATCGCTGATTGATTATTGTAATTAGTTAGTTCTACTTACTGTTACTACTTACTCTTACTGTACTAGGAGTCTAGGACACTCAGTCACTGTGTGTTCATAGGCTACTAGCTCCTGCGTGCGGTCACTCACTGTCTGAGTGTACACACACCACCCACACTCCATTTCCTTCTGATCGCTGATTGATTATTGTAATTAGTTAGTTCTACTTACTGTTACTACTTACTCTTACTGTACTAGGAGTCTAGGACACTCAGTCACTGTGTTCATAGGCTACTAGCTCCTGCGTGCGGGCACTCACTGTCTGAGTGTACACACACCACCCACACTCCATTTCCTTCTGATCGCTGATTGATTATTGTAATTAGTTAGTTCTACTTACTGTTACTACTTACTCTTACTGTACTAGGAGTCTAGGACACTCAGTCACTGTGTGTTCATAGGCTACTAGCTCCTGCGTGCGGTCACTCACTGTCTGAGTGTACACACACCACCCACACTCCATTTCCTTCTGATCGCTGATTGATTATTGTAATTAGTTAGTTCTACTTACTGTTACTACTTACTCTTACTGTACTAGGAGTCTAGGACACTCAGTCACTGTGTTCATAGGCTACTAGCTCCTGCGTGCGGTCACTCACTGTCTGAGTGTACACACACCACCCACACTCCATTTCCTTCTGATCGCTGATTGATTATTGTAATTAGTTAGTTCTACTTACTGTTACTACTTACTCTTACTGTACTAGGAGTCTAGGACACTCAGTCACTGTGCTCATAGGCTACTAGCTCCTGCGTGCGGGCACTCACTGTCTGAGTGTACACACACCACCCACACTCCATTTCCTTCTGATCGCTGATTGATTATTGTAATTAGTTAGTTCTACTTACTGTTACTACTTACTCTTACTGTACTAGGAGTCTAGGACACTCAGTCACTGTGTGTTCATAGGCTACTAGCTCCTGCGTGCGGTCACTCACTGTCTGAGTGTACACACACCACCCACACTCCATTTCCTTCTGATCGCTGATTGATTATTGTAATTAGTTAGTTCTACTTACTGTTACTACTTACTCTTACTGTACTAGGAGTCTAGGACACTCAGTCACTGTGTTCATAGGCTACTAGCTCCTGCGTGCGGGCACTCACTGTCTGAGTGTACACACACCACCCACACTCCATTTCCTTCTGATCGCTAATTGATTATTGTAATTAGTTAGTTCTACTTACTGTTACTACTTACTCTTACTGTACTAGGAGTCTAGGACACTCAGTCACTGTGTGTTCATAGGCTACTAGCTCCTGCGTGCGGGCACTCACTGTCTGAGTGTACACACACTAAATTTACTTGTGATTACTACTGATTATTGTAACTGCTAGTTGTACTTCCTGACTGTTACTACTTACTTACTGTACTAGGGGACACTCACTCAGTCACCTCACCAACCAACCCACTCCATTAAAGTACCCCACTTTTCACCCGCCCTTTTAAAAAACTTTTGTCTATACGCCCAAAACATTGAAGATGTCTGGAAGTGGCAGCCAGCGCGGTTTGGGCAAGGGGAAGGGCAGCAAGGGAATCAGGAGGAGAGGGAGCAGCATTGTGGCAAGCCGCGGCCGCGGGCGCGCCACCATGCACAGTTCCGCAGCAGCAGCAGCAGCGTCAGTGGCTAACATTCCTCCCATAGCCACTGGCCGTGGACGCCTTGGGCGCCGCCCAGCAGGAGCATCTGCAACTCACGCTGCAGAGACACAGCAGCAGCAGCGTGTAGCACCTGCTCCCATTTTCCTCCAGCCGGGTCGGAAACGTCCCATTGAGGAAAAGGATGCAGACACTGTGGTGCAACTCATGACGGAGGATGAGCAGCCCGCCATCAGCTCTGCATCCGAGGCCTCCACCCTCACCACCACCACCACCACCCCTGTTCGCAGCAGCCGCCCAGCAGGGTCTGGGGAGGAGGCCAGTTCACCGTCACTCGCCGACCTGTCATTCAGCAGTCTTTTGACCCCAGGCATCATGAGTAAATTGTCTGCTGTTGTTGGCGATCTTGAGGAGGAGATGCTGATGGGCACTTTGGGGGATGAGGGATTGGACAGCAAGACTGTGGCGACAGTCAAGCAGCCCATCCATGCATCAGGAGAGGAGTTTGGGGGGTCCTCATCCCAGCAGGACATGTTTCAGGAGGGGGAGGATGATGATGACCCGGTGACAGACAGAGACTGGGTGCCACCACCTCCAGGGGATGTCGTCCTCAGCAGCTCTGAGGAGGAGGAGGAGGATGCGCTTGTGGGCCTTGCAAGGAGGCGCATCATTGCAAGCATTGGCAGCGTCCCACACCCTGCTGGTGTCTCAGGCTCAGCAGCAGCAGCATCAGCCAGTACCACCACCAGCCGCACCCAAGCCCCCCCCCCAACCACCACAGGGAGACAGGCAGCAGCGCTTCCATGCCGTAGGGGGATGTTTAAGTCACCAATCTGGCGATATTTCACCATGCCCACTGTGTACAGCAAGTACGCCACTTGCAACCACTGTCAGCGGAAGTTGAGCAGAGGTGCAGACCCCTTAAAGTTCTGCACCAGCTCGCTCATCAACCACCTTGCGGCTAAACATTTCCACCAGCATGAGGAGTTCCAGAGGCTGAAGGCATCTGGTGCTGGCAGTGGCACCACACCCATCACTGCACAGCCTTCAGCAGCAGCAACAGCAGCCACCCGCCCTCCTGCTCCTCCAGCAGCACCAGCAGGAGTGCGGAAACGCACTGCTCCTCCCCCCTCTGCAACTCCTGCCGCCGACACTGAGGCCTGTTCTGGCAGCCAGTCCTCAGTGGCCTCCTCCGCTGTGTCTGCTGATTCCCGTGTCAGCAAAAGGCCACGCCAGAGCCTTTTGAGCGAGTCCTTCCAGGGGGTGGTTAGGGCTCTGCCTCCCAGCAGCCGTCGCGTGCGGCAGCTGAACGGCTTGCTGGCACGGGCCATGTGCTCCCAACTCCTGCCGTACACGCTCGTGCAGGAGGGGAGCGACATTCGTGCGCTGCTTGCTTGCGCAGCCCCAGACTGGCAGCTCCCCAGCAGACACTTTTTCTCCCGCAAGGCCATTCCTGCACTGCACCGCTTTGTGATGGCCAATGTGGAGCGAGGGCTGGAGCACGCGGTTGGTGAAAGGGTCCACGTCACCATGGACTCCTGGAGCAGCCGCTTCGGGACAGGCCGCTACCTGTCCTTCACTGTCCACTGGGTCAGCTTGGTGGAAGGGGGTGAGGATGGGAGAGCAGCAGCGGGCACAGCAGCAGCAGCAACACAGTGGGTGGTGCCACCCCGCAGGCTCAGGGGAACTGCAGCAGGTTCCTCCGATCCTCTGCCATCCTCCGGCACACCTGGCCAAACCCCCCGCCTCAGCAGCAGCGTGAAGGCCCGCCACTGCCAAGCGCTGCTGCACTTGGTCAGCCTTGGGAAGACCAAGCTGACGGCAACCCATGTGTTGGCCAAACTCCAGGAGCAGGAGAGGATTTGGCTGACCCCCAGAGGCCTCAGAGTCGGAGAGGTGGTGGCCGACAATGGGGCCAATCTGGTTGCCGCAATACACAGGGGAAACCTGACCCACATCCCCTGTCTTGCCCACGTGCTGAACCTGGTGGTGCAGAAGTTCCTGCGCACCTACCAGGGGATGGGCGAACTGCTGGAAACGGCAAGGAATGTTGTGCGTCACTTCCGGCGCTCGGCTGCAGCCTGTGCGAGCCTGGAAGACGTGCAAAAGGAGCTGGATCTGCCACGCCATCGGCTGATCCTTGACGTTCCGACTCGCTGGAACTCCACCCTGGCGATGTTGGAGCGTCTGGTTGAACAGAGGCACGCTGTCAAACAGTACCTTGCCCTGGCCACTGTTTCCGCAGCTCTGAGAAGGGACAAGACCAGCAACTTCCCGTCCATCGTCCCCGATGATGACTGGAGGCACATGCAGCAGGTGTGCTTAGTGCTGGCTCCCTTCCTGCAGGCCACAAACATGGTGAGCAGGGACCATGCTATGGTCTGCGAGTGGGTGCCCCTGGTTTCTCTGCTGAACAGGGCCCTCGATGCTTTGCTGGAACAGGGAGCGGCAGCCTTGGACCAGCAGGAGCGGCAACCAGCTGCGCAGTCCACCTCTGAGGGGGAGGAGGAGGAGGACTTGGTGGAGGTCCCTGACCTGGCTGCTGATGAGGGGGATCAGCACAGCGCAGCTGAGTTGGTGCGGGGGTGGAGAGAGGATGAGGCAGCAGAGGAGGAGGATGAGGACAGCACTGACGTCGATGTGCCAGCAGACGTGGCCCGCCTCTTCCCAATGGCAGCGCACATGCTGACGTGCCTGCGCAGGGACCCCAGGGTGATCCAGATGAAGCAGAGGGAGGACATCTGGATCAGCATGATGTTGGACCCACGCCTCAAGGGGAAGTTGAGCCAGTTCCTGCCGCCTGCAGGAGGAGACCCAGCGCAACAAATAAGGAGCTTGCAGCAGGCCCTTGTTGAGCGCTTGGAGGAAGCCTTCCCCCAGCCTTCCACCCCCACTGTCCAGCAGCCAGCACAGAGGCAGCAGCAGGTGCCTGCATCCAGCAGCAGCAAGCGCCCCACAGACCTGCTGTCTCTCAGCCACGAGCTCTACAGGACTGTAGAGGCTCCGGCAGCAGTGACTAGAGAGGAGATGCATGCAGCAGCATCCTCCTCCGGTCACAGCCAGCGCCTGACCCGCATGGTGGCTGACTACATGGGGTCGTACAGCGGGCTTGACAGCGATGCCCCTGTTGATCCCATGGAGTATTGGGTCAAGCGCATGGAGATCTGGAGCGAGCTGGCGCAGTACGCCCTGGAAGTGCTGTCCTGCCCCCCTTCCAGCGTGCTGTCCGAGCGCTGCTTCAGTGCAGCTGGTGGCGTGGTCACCGAGAAACGCTCACGTCTGTCTCACAAGTCTGTGGACAGACTGACGTTTCTCAAGATGAACCAGGCGTGGGTGGAAGGCGAGTTCCTGGCCCCTGTTGTCGGCGAGAGGGGGACATGAACTGGCTGCCGGAACCATCGTTAATGTGCCTTACCACCCTTTACCACCTCCTGGCTCCTGCTCACTAAGCCAGCCTGGTTCACTTTGACTATTACGTCGCCTGCAGCCACACATTTTACACCTACAGTGGGCTGCTGTGTACTGCCCTTCTGCTGTCTGTCTGTGTTTCCCACTGCCAGGGTACACAGATGATTTACCTTCTGCTGCCACTCTGCCACCAGCTATTACGTCAAACAATAGCTATATTGGTTGCAAAACCAAAAACCAAAAAACCATAAAAAAAAAAAAAAGGTTTAATTTTTCTGAGGTGCCCGGGTTGAAAACTGTGTTGTCCCAGTTGTGTATTGGACACAATGTGGGCTGCACGACCGCTGTCTGGGACCTCCTGTTGTGTTTATTTACAGCCCTGGTATCACCGCTAGGTACCAGGGCTATTATGTCACGGCGAGCTGCCTGCCTCATTGACTGCCTGCTGCCACACACTCATCCTCCTCCTCCTGCTGCTGAATTTACCTCCTGCTGTCTTTGTGTTTCCACTGCCAGGGAGCACATACAATGGCGCTTCCAACATGCGTGAAGAAGAAGAAGAAGAAGAAGAAGAAGAAGAAGAAGAAGAAGAAGAAGAAGAAGAAGAAGAAGAATATACAGTAACACTACTGAACAAAATTAAGGACACAACTTCTCTTTCCACATTTTTTTCTAGTACAGTAAGAGTAAGTAGTAACAGTAAGTAGAACTAACTAATTACAATAATCAATCAGCGATCAGAAGGAAATGGAGTGTGGGTGGTTTTTTTAAAGGAACATCCCCACATAATCACTTGCTGTTGTTACTTGGAAAAAAAGAGGTTTCTTGCATCATTCACCCTCAAAACAAGTGTTGGAAGCTATTTAAGGCCAATTCGAATAGTCAGCTCGAATAGTTAGCTCGAATACCGACTCGAATAGTGAGCTCGAAGTCCGAGGTCGAATCGAATAGTAAAAATTATTCGACTCGAATATTCGAATGACCTCGAATAATTTACTATTCGAATTCGACCAAACTCGAATTTTAAAAAGGGGTATTTGAGCACCACTGATCATGATCTACACAGTCAAAAGCTGGATATTCTTCTGGAATTCTCTTGTTTTCTCTACTATCCGTCGAAAGCTGGCAATATGGTCCCTTTGTGCCTTTCCCTCTTCTAAGACCAGCTTGCACAGCTGGCAGTTCTCGGCTCGCTCCATATATTGCTGCAGCCTAACTTGTAAAATGTACCTTGCTAGAATGTGATGTAAGTGAAATTGTCCAATACTGTAATTTGAGCACTCTTTGGCATTGCACTTTTTAGGGATTAGAATGTAAACTGACCTTTTCAGTCCAAAGATCACTCTTCTTTTTCCCATATTTGATTGTATATTGCCAACAGCATCCTCATGCAAGCTTTTCAGAAGTGCTACTGAAATTCCATCACTTCCTGGAGCCTTGTTATTAGCAAGACCTTCTAACGCCCATGTGACTTCACTCATCAGAATGCTTGGTTCTTGATCAGCATAGTTTTTTCCAAGTGTAAATACTGTCTTTGGCCTCAATTCACTAAGCTTATCTCCTGTCTTTAATAACTCTTTTAGAGTTATCACCATGGTGATAAGGCATGTAGTATTCTGGAAACATTTTACCTCAGGCAAACCTAAAGTTAACTCTTCTGTCTTTAAGTTAACTCTTCAATCCTTAAAATAACTCCAGAATTAGAGACAGGCTGTTTATTAACTGCGTGTGAAAATAACTACAGAGGAGGTAAATTAACTACAGAGGAGGCAAAATAACTACAGAGGAGGTAACTTAAGGAATGAAGAGATAAAATAACTCTCTCACTGTGTGGAGGTAAGTTATCTCTTGCCTTATTATCTCCAGCGTGATCTTAGTGAATTGAGGCCTATGTCTTTGTATAGCTGTTCTGTATATTCTTGTCATCTTTCCTTAACACCGCCTTCTGTCAGAATTTTTTCATTTTTGTCTTTCACCATTTCCATTTTTGCATGGAAGGTTGCCAATCTTAAAGGACAACTGAAGTGAGAGGGATATGGAAGCTGCATTATTTAATTTCATTTAAGCAATACCAGTTGCCTGGCTGCCCTGCTGATGTTCTGCCTCTAATACTTTTTAGCTATAGACCCTGAACAAGCATGCAGCAGATCAGATGTTTCTGACATTATTGTCAGATCTGACAAGATTAGCTGCATGCTTGTTTCAGGTGTTATTCATATACTACTGCAGCCAAACAGAAGAGCAGGGCTGCCAGGCAACTTGTATTGCTTACAAGGAAATATATATGGCAGTCTCTATATTCTCCTCACTTCAGTTCCCCTTTAAAAATCTATCTGGTCTTTCCCATGACATTGTCTGTTTTTATTTCCTTGCACTGTTGGTTTAGATAAGCTTCCTAATCTCTGTGTGAAATTCTCTGGAACTCGATGTTCAGCTGGGCAAACTTTTCCTGTTGTCTTTAGTTTAATTCTACACTTTCCAATTAGAAGCTGATGATATGAGTCACAGTCGGCTCCTGGTCTTGTTTTACCATTTGTATAGAACTCATATCTACAATGTAACCTTAAAGTGGATCCGAGATTAACTTTTACTCATTGCATTATTGTGTTCCTTTCCCATTGTTTATAGGGCATTCCTCAAGCCAAATACTTTTTGGTTTTTGTTTTAATACTCTAATTCCCTATAAACTAAACAAGCCACGCCCACAGGTTTTCAGAGAGTTAAGGCACTTTCAGACAGTAGCAAGGGCTCATGGGAGCTCAGTCTGGACAGGAGGAGGGGGGAGGTATTACTAGCCAGAGATTTCAGAGGCAGAGGGGAGGAGGGAGGAGGAGGGGGGATTAGTTTTTTTTGCTCAAGATGCAGATAAGCCTGCCTCTGTGTAATGTTTACAAACAACATGGCTGCTGTATCACAGGAAGAAATAATCATATTCTATTAAAGCTGTTTGCAGCTAGATTTGCTGTGTAAACTATCTAAACTTTAGATAAGATATATCGACAAGTTACTTGTTATAGTTAGTTTTTCATCTCGGATCCGCTTTAAAGCACCACTAAATCCAAAATTGAAGATGTTAAATAGACACTTTACCTAAAAATAGTAGTAGCAGAAAAATAAATAAATCAAGACATTGTAAGAAGAAGTTAAAACATAGAAAAAGTGATGATTGGTGCTTGCTGTGTAATTTGTTCATGCTGTTTGAGTCTCTGTGAACCTGCAGATCATCATCTTTTCTGCTGGCAGACATGAAAAAAAATGACAGACACCACAAGCACACCCACTAACAATGTAATAGGCTAAAAGACATCACACCGTGGGAGGGGCTTCACTGCAATATCAGCCACACAGATGTACCTAATGCACTATTCAAAAAAAGGTAAAGATTTCTCAAGGGAAAGGGGTCAGCTACTGGTTGGGATGAAGTTCAATCCTGGGTTAAAGTTCCTCTTTATATTTTGAGAGCACACACAAACCTTCTCCCGTCGCTTGTGTATAAAACTGAATGTGGAAGAGGTGGGCAGAAAACTGGGCAGACAAGGAAGTGTGCAGAATTGCCCATGTACAAAATAAACCCTTATATGCCTTGTATGTACATTGCCTCAGTACACTATGGCCCATGTGCAATTGACTTTTTATGCTGAGTTTTCTCCCAGGTGATATTTTCAAACTTGTCTATAAAATACCTTTCGAGCCACCAGCAAGCAAGAAAATGCTAAAAGTAATTTTGAAAGCACTTTTTCCACCTACTTTTTGGTACTTTTTCCCTTGCAAAATGCTAAAACCTTATTCTAAATTGAACTTGAAAAATGATCTCCTAGGAGAAAACTCAGGTTAAAAAGTGAATTGCATATGGGCCTATGTGTCATCTCTCTTTCCCACATCTCTCATGGAACTGCCACAACCGGTTGAGCTCCCTAATCTGGGGCAGCAAATTTACAGGCAAGTGTATTTGGAACACAAATGTACCATGTAAATGTTCCAAATGTACCGCCAGGTAAGTTTGCTTGCTGCCCATTGTGAAGTGACATTATTGCATTGAGCTGCTGTGTCACAGCAATTCACGCGGAGTAGGGGAACGGTTTGTGAATGATTACCACCATTCAAAGCACTTACAGAGGTGACCATTGCCAGCAAAGCACCAATGAAGAACTAATACAGTAGGTGCAGGGCCGGATTTGTACTTTTTACCGCCCAAGGCCAGCTGTCATCAGCCGCCCCCCGCCCCCACCCCCTCCCCAACTATTAACATCCTCACCACTACCCCTGCCGAACTGAAACATTCCCCCACAATAAAAGCAGAGATATAATGCCCACTTGGAGGCTGCAGAAGTGTATCTCCCACAGGAGCACTAGAGGTAGCGGCACACTTTATTATAAGCTATGTTCCCTGTACAGCATAGGTCTCTATGCACCCCAGAGGGCTTACAGGATCCACTGTGACTAGCAACATGTATGGCACGTCAGTAATTGGTGCAAGCACTAGTGCTCTGGTCGAAGATGTGCAAATCATTAGAATGATACAAGGTTGCCTCCCTGGGAATTCTGGTTTACTCTGGGAGAATGTACTCTCCCAAAACTGTATTGTGATGTGTGCATATACTGTATATGCAGTATTTGTGTGATATTTGCGTGTGTGTGTGTGTGTGTGTGTGTGTGTGTGTGTGATGGGAGGAGGAAAAAGAGGGAGGGGGGGAGAGGGAGGGGCAGAGAGAGGGGGAGAAAGGGAGGGAGGGGGCAGAGAGAGAGAGGAGAAAGAGAGGGAGGGGGCAGAGAGAGGGGGAGAAAGGGAGGGAGGGGGCAGAGAGAGAGAGGAGAAAGAGAGGGAGGGGGCAGAGAGAGAGGGCAGAAAGAGAAGGAGTGGGGCAGAGAGATAGGAGAAAGAGAGGGAGGGGGGGGGGAGCAGAGAGAGAGAGAGTGGGGGAGAAAGAGAGGGAGGGGCAGAGAGAGAAAGAGTGGGGGATAAAGAGAGGGAGGGAGCAGAGAGAGAGAGAATGGGGGAGAAAGAGACGGAGGGGGGCAGAGAGAGAGAGAGAGTGGAGGAGAAAGAGAGGGAGGGGCACAGAGAGTGGGGGAGAAAGAGAGACGAGGGGGCAGAGAGAGAGTGTGGGAGAAAGAGAGGGAGGGGGCAGAGAGAGGAGAAAGAAAGGGAGTGGGCAGAAAGAGAGAGAGAGAGAGGAGAAAGAGAGGGAGTGGGCAGAGAGAGAGTGTGGGAGAAAGAGGGCAGAGATAGTGGGGGAGAAAGAGAGGGAGAGGGCAGAGAGAGTGGGGGAGAAGAGCGAGAAGGGCAGATAGAGTGGGGGGGGGTGGAAGAGAGACATGGGGGGCAGAGAGAAAGAGAGGGAGGGGGGCAGAGAGAGTGGGGGAGAAATAGAGACGGGGGGCAGAGAGAGTGGGAAGAAAGAGAGGGAGGGGGGCAGAGAGAGAGGGACAGAGGGAGAGGGCAGAGAGAGTGGGGGGAGAAAGAGAGACAGGGGGGCAGAGAGAGAGTGGGGAGAAAGAGAGAGAGAGAGGGGGGGCAGAGAGAGAGGGGGGGGGGAGAAAGCGAGGGAGAGCGGCAGAGGGAGAGAGAGGGGGGGATAAAGAGAGGGAGGGGGCAGAGAGAGAGAGAAAAAGAGAGGGAGGGGGGCAGAGAGAGAGTGTGGGAGAAAGAGGGAGGGGGGCAGAGAGTGTGGGAGAAAGAAAGGGAGGGAGGCAGAGAGAGAGGTGAGAAAGAGCAGGAGGTGGAAAAGAGAGTGTCTTACCAAAGCTATCTCCTTCCTCCACACGCTGACTCACTCACTCAGCCCCAGCAGCACGGCAGCTTCAAGACCTTTTGACCTCCTCTTCTGACCTGGCAGGACGCTAAAACTTCAGCTGCCAGATTCACGAAGGCTGCCGAGTGCTGAATTACAGGGGAGACGGAGATCCAGCTCACGCTGAAGCCAAAGGGGATGCAGGCAGAATGCTCTCCTGTGACTTGAGGGGGAGAGGAAGTTGGGCAGCATCGGCGGCATCACAGGCACAGAAGCTCGCAGCAGAGATGGATGCCTGTTCTTAATGTCACTCTCCCTGGACGGAAGCGGAATTAGGGAGTAGCATACATCGATCGCGGTGCCAATCTGCACCCAGGCAACATGTGTTTCCTTGTGTGTTCCGCTTCCTGCCGCCAGTGCCCCTTCGGGAATTTTTTTATCCTCTGCCAGCCACTGCCTGCCACATGTGAGGAGTCCTAACATGACAGACCTGGCCACTCAGCCTGCCGCCCACTGCAATCTATAAACTTTTGATGCAGGGCGGCCATGGATGGACCAGGTGTGGCTTCCTGCACGTGTGTTGTGTATCGGAGGAGGACAGTGCAGGCAGCGGCTGCAACTGGGCTGCCTGGAGGATAGTGCGGTCGGGCACTTTGCCTCCTAATTGTTTGAATCTGGCCCTCAGCCGCCCTAAACAAGGTCAATTTATCTGGCGCCCTAGGCCAGTGCCTAGGTTGGCCTTGCCAGAAATCCGGCCCTGAGTAGGTGAAGGAGGGTGTGACGCAAGTAAATTGATCCCTGGACGCAGGCTGCAGTCAGAATATTAGACGCTGATGTAAAATGCAATGTATACTTGCAGATATGGCACACTGAGTGCTTAAATTGGGGGCTGGGGGAATTATCATAAACAGCGCAGGAGATTTGGGCCTGGCCTGTGCCACCTTAAGCCATAATAGGAATTACAGCTATAGCAGCGCTCAGTGAGTAATTTGGGTGCCGTCATAAGACGGAGCACAAATTACTATAAAAACACTGTAATTTGGCCGCCAGTAATAGCTGAAAGCCGAATCACATCTTTCCCCCACTATCCATGGCGACTTGGAGGGGGAATAGTAATTAGCACCGCCGGGACTTTTGCAGGAGCAGGGTGAGCCGTTTATCGGCTTTACCTTGTGCTCAAATCTCCTGGCGGCTGAATCATATGTATGCCTATCATATAACCATTCACTAGTTGAAGCATCTGAGACAGATCACAGGGACTAGTTGCATCATATAGTGACAGGTTACAGTGACAAGTCACAATAGTTGCAGCATCCAGTTTTTAACAGGTCACAAAGACTGGTTGCAGCATCAAATGACAGGTCACAGACAGGTTACAGCAGGGACTAGTTGCACCATGCAGTGACAGGCAGGGCCAGCTTTACATTTCAGGAACTTGGAGGCACAGAGATTCTAGCACCCTAAGCTCCACCCCTCAACACAGACTACACACCCAATACTGGCCCTTATTTTCTTACATCACATAAAGAGCTGAATAAACATGAACTTAGCAGTGGTGTAATTCAAAGAGTGGGCCTGCCCAGCAAAATCTTGGATAAGGCCACCCCCCACCAAGATGAGAAGAACAGGCGGCAAATGGCAGTGTGTGTGGCTAGAGTGCACTGCTGATCTGCGCTGCAGGGACAGAGGGAGGAGGATGCAATACCCACACCCCCCACAATGTTACTCTCACTTTCACAGGAGGTACTGATTAAGCCTCGGATTTCTGCCCCAACTACGTTTCTTCGGCTGCCAAACTGGAGCTGGGTGGTGAGAGACATCGCTCTACTGAGAGAGGGGACATTTGGGAAGGGAGCCACCTCTGCCACATAAGATGCCTGTAGGCACGTGCCTACAGTGCCTTATGGTAAATCTGGCCCTGGTGACAGGTCACAGTGACTAGTTGCGCCACACAGTGACAGGTTACAGTGATTAGTTGCACCATGCAGTGACAGGTTACAGTGACTAGTTCCACCATGCAGTGACAGGTTACAATGGATAGTTGCAGCATCCAGTGACAGGTCACAATGACTAGTTGCACTATGCAGTGACAGGTCACAGTAGTTGAAGCATCAAGTGTCAGGTCACAATGACTAGTTGCAGCATCCAGTGACAGGTTACAGTAGTTGCATCATCCAGTGACAGGTTGCAGAGACTAGTTGCAGCATCCAGTGACAGGTTACAGTAGATGCATCATCCAGTGACAGGTCACAATGACTAGTTGCAGCATCCAGTGACAGGTTACAGTAGTTGCATCATCCAGTGACAGGTTGCAGAGACTAGTTGCAGCATCCAGTGACAGGTTACAGTAGATGCATCATCCAGTGACAGGTCACAATGACTAGTTGCATCATCCAGTGACAGGTCACAATGACTAGTTGCAGCATCCAGTGACAGGTTACAGTAGTTGCATCATCCAGTGACAGGTCACAATGACTAGTTGCAGCATCCAGTGACATGTTACAGTAGTTGCATCATCCAGTGACAGGTCACAATGACTAGTTGCAGCATCCAGTGACAGGTTACAGTAGTGGCATCATCCAGTGACAGGTTGCAGAGACTAGTTGTTTTGACAAACTCACCTAAGTGAAACACCACTATATGACATTACACGGCCGAAATTAGATATATTTTTCTCTCAGTTTCTGTGTAGAAGTGGTTCAGATGCTCAGCAATGCTGGTGTGCTGTTTCATCTTCTGCTAAGGAAGCCTTGCTTCATTGTGTCAAGTTTGAACTGTTATAAACTTTGAATAGGAATCAATAGAAATCATCAGTATGTGAGACGTGTTCCTGGTCTCTCTCCTGGCACTGCCCTCCTGCGTCTCTTCCTGAGACTGATTCTCAGAGATGTTATCTACCGTTTCAGCTCAACATTCACACTGTGCTTCAGCAGAAGTGCTAGCTTCCATTGTATATCCATTACCAGTTCCACAATCTCAGGCTATCTCCTCTATAAGGATTTTGGGCCTGCTTTTGGCATTACTTTTGAATGGTAGCAGTTCACAGCTAATGCAGTGCCTCTTCCATGCTTCCAATGTCTGTGTCCCACCACTGATCTACAATATGTCATGAAAAAATATGAAGACAATCCATAAGCAGTAAGCAAACATGGAATTTAGATGAATGGTGATTTATTCCAGTCCAAATCCAAGAAAACAACATCAGTACCTAAATGTCCACGCCTTAGGTTTCAGTTGACCAAAATGATAATTACGGTAGTGATTGTCTCGTGTGTAAATCTGCTGTGAGTTCATCTTGCCCCTTATAGCCTTGGTATTGCCTTCAAAATCTCAGTGCATTGGATCACTCTTGCCGCGCTGCTGTTCCTCTTTCTTTGTGTTCCTGCGATGGGGCACCACCAACCTGTCCTGGCATCTTCCCATGGGCATCTTGAGCTGTATGGAAGGTGCAGCAAAGATTTTTCAGTTTTAAAAGTTCTGTTGAAATATTATTAATTTAATATTTTGCCTTGTTTAATTGTTGGTTGAGGGCTCATTCATAGAGGCCTAATATTCCTGCTGTATGTTGTAACAGCTGAATTAATGCTACCTGGCCACCTAACGCAGGATTGTGGCGGGACAGCGGCTCTCTTGTACCTCCGTGGCGCATATGTGCGTCATCTTGCGAGGAATGAGATTTGACGGGTGCTCGCACGAGCGCGCACTCCCGTCACTGCACACAGCGAGGCCCAGCAATCAGCCTGCCAGCTGCTGTGTTTTTTTTAATTTACATTGAAATATGTATATAGTGCTGACATCTTACACAGTGCTGCACAGAGCAAAGTCTTGTCATTTAACGGTCACTTAGAGGGGCTCACAATCTCAGAATCATTTATTTTGCCAAGCATGACAGGGTCATGCACGGGATTGGGTTTGGCACAGTACATAGCTCAAGTAAGGGATAGATACAGGAGGTAGGTTTACAACATGCAATTTAAAAAAACTAAAGAATTATACATCATAAAAGAAAGTGCACAAGAAGTGGCATGGAAAAAGTCTGAGATAAATCGAATCCCTACCATACCATATACAGTATGTAAATCTAACCCCCCCCCCCCCGCTTCCATATAGTGTAGTGTATGTAGCGTAGTCTAGGGCCAATTTGGGAAGGTTGGGGGTGTTAAAAAAAGTTTTTTGCATAAAAAAAAATCTTTCCTAATCAATACAAAAAAAACCCCTAAAAATAGCAGCAGCAATTACCACCAAAAGAAAGCTCTATTTGTGAGAAGAAAAGGAGGTAAAATGAATTTGGGTGCTAAGTTGTATGACCGTCTGAGCAATAAACCATTAAAGTTGTGAAGTGCCGCATTGTAAAAAATGGCCAGGTCACTGGAGAGGTATAAACCTCTGGGGCTCAAGAGGTTAAAATGTCAGCATTTAAATGAGTGATTTTGTCTAGCTATCTTTCTGGAAGCATTTCACCTGGCAGCAGCGTTAAATACTATTCTCTCTCCGAGTTGGAGCAACTCAGAGGGAATGTAATTCTCCCCGAATGACTCTTGCGCGGAACGTGCAGCATAGCACTAGTGCTTGACGGCGGTCTGCGCTGAGCACCAGGCGATGAAATAACCTGCTTAGCGGTGAATGCCCTGTCTGCAGCTGTCCTAAACATCCCCCAGCTTGCAATACACCACTACCAAGCATAAAGACAATTCACACTTTACAGTTAGTAAGTGCAAGAGAGAATTATATCTGTCATATTCTAAACAGTAGGCAAATAAATCTGCAGCAAAATAAATCCATTGCTCATAGCATAGATCTCAGTAAACTTTGCATTCAGAATGAATAGGCAAAAACACAGTTAAGCTATAAAATTTAGTTTAATATTGTTCATGTCAAAGCTGCCACAGAAGTCAATGGGGTATCATTTGCAGATGGAAGAGAAGGTTAAATCTCCAACTGAGGAAATAGCTCTTTACAACCGTGGAAATGTGGAATAGTCTTTCCTAAGAACTGGTTCACAAATAGTAGAGTGTTGATCCAGGGACTTATTGAAATGTCATAAGAAGTCAGGAAGGATTTGATTCTCCTGTTAAAGCAAATTGGATGACACTTTTTTTTTTTAAGGCATTGCTTTCCTTCCTCTGAATCAGCTGCTGGTTTCCAAGGGTTTTTTTTTTTGGTATTAATCTTCTTCTGTGCTTGAATGTGATGTCTTTTTCAATCTATCTAACCTAATTCTGGAACGGTAGGAGAGAAGCCTCACTGTTCATGCTCCCAGAAAATGGGAAAAGACAGCTGGTGGCTGAACATTATTTTGTTTCAGTTTAGAGGGCCATTTTATTAATGGTCGTTGTATAGATGCAATTCATCGGATCTCCACTGAGCCGCCTGTTCTGTCCTATGGGGAGGGGATGGGGAGAACGAGCAAGAGTGGTCTCGCTGTGAGCTGCAGCAGGATCTACAGTAGTGATCATCAACCACACTTTATAACAATCAGCAAATCACTGGTGATCAGCTTTAAAGAGAAACTCCGACCAAGAATTGAACTTTATCCCAATCAGTAGCTAGCTGATACCCCCTTTTACATGAGAAATCTATTCCTTTTCACAAACAGACCATCAGGGGTCGCTGTATGGCTGATATTGTGGTGAAACTCCTCCCACAAGAAACTCTGATGACCGTGGTACTCCTGGCAGTTTCCTGTCTGTGAACCTTGTTGCATTCTGGGAAATAGCTGTTTACAGCTGTTTCCAACTGCCAAAAAAGCATGCAGCTTGCCACCTGCCAACAGTAAAAATGTCACCATGTGATAAATGTCAGAATGTAAATCAGGGATTTAAAGAAAACCTGAACTGAAAATTTAAAGTCAAAATAAACATAAACAAGTCATACTTACCTCCCATGTAGTCTACTCCTCGATCTCTTTCTCCTCTCCCGAGTCCTGTTTGTCCACTGTGATCAAGGGAATTCTCCATCCTCTATTATGAAAATGGCCATTACCCCGTAACGGCTTTCTGGTCAGCACACTGTTAAACTGTAACATTGCCCACTTGAGAAATAGGGAAACCTGAACATTACGGGGCACATCAGTTGTCCACTCAGCTATAACTGACAGCAACTGATATATAACTGACAGCAACTGATATATTTCAGTTCTGACAAAATGTTGTCAGAACTGGAAGGGATCATTGTCAGAAGAAAATGGTGACCTTCTGAGTGGAACTGATGGCAAGGTAACTATGTAATGTTCATTTGAAGTTACCTCATGTGCTTATTTTAAATAATTGTACTCAGTACAGGTTCCCTTTTATATAATTTTTTTTCATCAATGCAATGAAGTTCACAGAGAGGAAATTGTCAGCGCCGTAGCCATGACATCACAATGTGGGAGGGGTTTCACCACAATATCAGCCACACAGACACCCCCCTGACAATCTATTTGAGTAAAGGTAAAGATTTCTCGTAGGAAATGGGGTATCAGCTACTGATTGGGATAAATTTCAATCCCGTCTTTAAATTCCACTCCGCCCAACAGCCCTGCACCCTCTTTGACCCCACCATTAACTGAAATATCATTGTTGGATACAGGAAATTTAAAGAAAGCTAATATACAAACATGCAGGCTGCTTTGCTTGCAACAACAGGTCATTCCCTTGGCTTTGTCTTCTGTTGGTAAGGATTGTGTGTTTTTTGTTCATGTGAAGTTTGATTGGCAGTGTTTAATTAAAAACTCTCAGGTATTGCAGCATGACATGCTGGTTGTGGCAGAGTTCTGTAGTTTTACAAAATCTGTATGAACTCTCCTTCTACCACAGCTCCCGCTAATTAACAAGTCTTTTTGTGAAACCGTGTGTGGGAGTTCAGGTTCCATTTCCTACATTGTTTGTTTACTGAAGGAATCATTTAAAATGAATACAAAAATAATACTAATAACAAAGCTTTGCAAGGCTTTGTTACTTAAGGTGATGAGAAAAATGTCCGCTCTGAGCCGGTGTTGTTGATGGATTTTTTAAATCGATGCCTTCTGCTGTAATAAAGAAAATAATTAATTTTCTTACAGTTCCAATTTCCTTGATAGTGACGGAGTATACAGCCGTTTCCCGTTTTATATCTGACAGTTTCTTATATGTAGGGGGTCTAAGTGTGAAAACTGTTATTAATGTAATGTCACTGTTGTATTACTGCCAGGGCAGAGCACATTAGTGTATGGATGTGGTCCTTATTTAGGAATGGGCGCAGACAGACTGTACAGCAAACTCCAGCCTTAAATGCTTTTAAATGCCTTAGGCTACCTTTACCGATTCAGGAATTAAGGGCACAGGAGCCCTTACCGGAAAAGGCGCCACCATAGGCGCCTATTATAAAAAGCCGCTAATTGCAGCAAGGAAGGGAAATTTGGGCGCATGGCAATGCACTACCTAAAGCGCCGTTCACATTGTGGTGGGTACATTGTGGTATAATAGCATGCAGCATGAAGCATACTTTTCCTTGACCGTATGCTTCACTGTATAGGACACAACTTGCAGGTGATGTGCGGCAGTACTTTTGTAATCTGTTGTGTTCCTGCTGTCACAGGGAACACAATGCAATTGGTCCACTGTGAACTTAGGCTAGCTTAAACTAGGGCATTGTGCTGTATACCAAGTAAAAACAGGATTGCAACCCAATGGAGGGAAAGCTCATAATGGCCTCAATTCACTAAGCTTATCTCCTTCTTTAATAACGTTTCTAGTGTTATCACCATGGTGATAAGGCATGTGGTATTCAGGAAACATTTTACCTCAGGCAAACCTAAAGTTAACTCTTCAATCCTTAACATAACTCCAGAATTCTAAAGTTAGACAGGCTGTTAATTAACTGTGTGTGAAAATAACTACAGAGGAGGTAACTTAAGGAGTGAAGAGATAAGATAACTCTCTCACTGTGTGGAGGTAAGTTTACTCTTGCCTTATTATCTCAAGCATGATCTTAGTGAATTGAGGCCATTGTGTGGTACTCATGCAGTGAAACGCACAGTTCATAAAAGTTATGCTTCACTGCAACTGTAACGCATGTTATCCGGTACAGCACAGCGTTATTCCAATGGGTTTTGTTGCACCATACTGCTAACACGCCAGTGTGAATGCACAGGGGCGTAACTTAACCTCTTGAGGACCACAAGTTTATACTCCTCTAGTGATCAGGCTATTTTTTAAAATTCTGCACTCTGCAGCTTTAACAGTTTATTGCAAAGCCATACAACTTAGCAGCCAAATGAATCTTACCTCCTTTTCTTGCCACCAACAGAGCTTTCTGTTGGTGGCATCTGATTGCTGCTGCGATGTCATTTTTGAAAAATTAATTTCATACTTTTTTTGTAATAAAAATTGCTAATTTTTTTTACTTATTTTAATAACCCCCCCCCCCCCCCTTCCCTTCCTCCCTCCAAGATCCAGTACTAAGATCACCTCTCATAGGCATCAGCCTATGAGAGGGATCCAATTGTGAGCCACTACAGGGGACAGCCAAGTGACAGGGCTGTCCCTAGTACAGCGCTGCACTAGATCGCAGTACTGTACAAAAGAAAATAGCCGTTTCTTTTGCCCCTAACAGCCTGCCAACTCCAAACACGGCTTGCAGGCTGTTTACGGAGCGGAGTTCTGTAACTCAGTGGGGATGCGTGCATTTCACACTAATCTCCGTCCACCGCTCTTGATGCCAATCCGTGTTAGGCGATCCTGGGGAAAGCCACTCTGTGACTGCTCATCGGCTAACCTTCCCAGCCTCCCCGCAAAATTCGGCCCCGCTCCCTGTGTGTGTGTGTGTGTGTGTGTGTGTGTGTGTGTGTAGCTATCTCTTTGCCACAACCACTACCTCTCCCCCCTTCCCTGTAGAGTTTGCAGAGTAATGTGGCAGTGGAAATACAAACTGTACCTTGTTCCAGCGGCAGACATGTCCTCTTCACCTCCTTTCAGTTCCACCCAACACTGCATGTCTTGCGTCAGGCATCGGAAGCTGCTAGGCGATTGGCTGCATGGTGGCTAAACTGAAGAGGACCAATACACTTCTGGAATGAGGTACAATTTGAAGCTATGCTATTTCTGCTCTGCCCCACTCCCCCTGCATCAAGCCGCCTTAGCTCCCAGCACCCCTGCAACTGCGAGGGATGCGGGGCTATTGTTCTGCCCCTGTGAATGCACCATTACAATATAATCACATTGCATTAACTATGCAGTTATGCTGTCCGATGCAACGCACTGATGCACATCAGTGTGAAAATAGTCGTATTTATTTGCTATAGATAATGCACTTGCAGATGGGGCTCTAGTGTAGAGGCCACAAAGGTCCTTGACTAGGTTGGCACCTTCATTTCACGTTACATGGAGGTTTGTAACTACTTATTTATATGGGGAGCATAAATCTGTGCAATCATAGTAAAAAGGCATAGAAAGTGGGCTGCAGCCATTTGGGCGCTGGGGATAACCACACGTAGCATACGGGGATTTACAGTACCATTGACATCCCAGTTGGAGGGAAGGAACCATCACGCATCACATGAAGGTTGGGTGCAAAGTCTGGGCTGCATAACTCCAGAAGTATGATGTCATTTCCTGTTGTACTGTAGATTACATAGACACAACATCTTAGCTGGAGGACAAATGAACTCTGGAACAAAGGAGGCTCTATGTGAGACCACTAGTCAGCACACCTCACCAGGTGGTGTTCCTCCTCTCCTGGAAGAAGTGCTTTCAACTTCCCTGTTTTTACACGTGGCTTCAACAGTTTCCAAACTACATGGAGATATGTGATTCACATCCACACTAGGATGAGAACTTTCCCATATCTGGATTGAATGTATGAATAGTATTTATATGGAAGCACAGCGTTATTGACTAATGTATTGCTGGCCTCTGAGAAGTAGTCTTCAACTGCCCCATGTTCTTCAGGTAAAAGTGATTAGGTGCAATCAGCTGTGAAATTGAGTTTTTAACTTGACATATTTGTGCGGGAAATTCCGATTTCAGATTGTGCAAGTTTATGATTTTTGTTTTCCAAATGTATTATTCCAGTTTTCGAGGAGTCTATTTTTGGGGTCATTTTCTGCATTCTCTGATTGGCCAAATACTTCAGAGTTGACTCTGCATTCTCTGCTGAGGGCCCTTTTACACTTAAAGGACTATTGTGAAAAAAGTAGGCAGTTAAAATCTGACCGAACCATTAGGTTTTGGGCCAGTCCATCTCCTCATGGGGGGATTCTCTTGGTTTCCTTTGTTTTCAACAGCATTTCCTAAACAGCAGTTTAACTGCCAAAACAGTAAGATACCAGCCAGCCTCCCTACTCACTTGTACACTATTTTGTGTGTTTATATTTGCAACTGCTGTTCAGGAAATGCTGTTGAAAACAAAGAAAACCCTGAGAATCCCCCATGAGGAGATGGACTGGCCCAAAAGTTCTGGTGGTTGAGTGGGGGAAAGATGCCCTTGGCATGAATTTGCTTGAGATGATCTACCAGGCAAATGGCTCGCCGACGCAACATGCCTTACAAGAGATAAATTCTCAGCAGAGGCAGCCACCTCAGCCAAAAACCATCAAGCATGTATACAGGACTTGAAGAATGTAGAGGCCATACTTATTTCCTATTAAACAATACCAGTTTCCTGGCAGCCCTGCTGGTCTATGTGGCTGCAGTAGTGTCTGAATAACACCAGAAACAAGCATGCAGCTAATCTTGTCAGATCTGACAATAATGTCAGAAATGTCAGAAAGACCTGATATGCTGCATGCTTGTTCAGGGTCTATGGCTAAAAGTATTAGAGGCAGAGGATCAGCAGGATAGCCAGGCAACTGGTATTGCTTAAAAGGAAATAAACATGGCAGACTTCATATAACTTCAGTTGTCCTTTAAGAGGAGTATTTCGGAGGGAGTACATTTCTTCTTTGATGGGGTGGGGGGTTAAAAAAGGGAATACATTTTAGTTTTTTTGATTGGACATACCATTATAACTTTGGTTTCCTACAATTCAATGAGTGGCATTTCCTAGCGGATTGAGTTTTTGGATTTACAATCCCCCCAGCGAAGTATTGACAATTTTAGAAGCTATTTGATGTGAAAAGCATTGCCTTGATTAAATTCAGATTACTTTTGGATTTTAAAAAAAAAAGTCAAATGTCTCTTTCTACAGATAACATCTGAATCAAAAACACTTTATAATCATTTTACTGATCAATGCAAAAAGCATAATGTTGTGTCAGCCGGCATTCCATTTATCATTTTACACAGATATTAGTCATGACTGGCTCGGATGTCATCATTGCGGATGTGATAAGTATAAAAAAAACGAAAACCATAAGCTGCAGGTAAAACATATCTGAGGAGAATATGCTTTACAGAATATTTATGTTCTGTTCCACCCCTACGCAAGCCACATTCAACAGGAAAACACAGATGTTATCTTTGCCTAATTACATCTTTTTCCAGCATGAGTAAAGAGAGAAAAGGGGAACGTTTGAAATAAGGTTGCATAATAATGCATCTGTGTTATATCTGTGACTAAAAGGGCTTTTAATTAGTTGGTATTTATACTGCAGTGAATGCGTGACTGGAGTAAACAGTGTGAGGTGCTGGTGAAGCGTACAAGGCATGTCACCACGTGAGCTTCCTTAGGTCAGTGTGATTAAACTGATTGACCTTGCCAAGAACCACAAAGACAAACATGTTGTCTGTTCATCATGGATAATAGCTGTGAAAACGCCACAGATTGTCTGCTCCTCTTCCTTGCTCTGTAAACATTGGGATTGTGACAGGAAATGTTTGCTATTTGTTAGATATGCTACCGACTTCTGTTTGAGGGATTTCTGTACTGCTGCAGTAAAGTGAGGTTATTTTTGCATCATAAAACTTTACCAGCAGGGGGAGCTAAAAAATATGCTTTCATTTGAAGGCAAACTAGTTATTTAATGTGAAGGTTGAATTTCGGTGGGTGGGGCTTTTATGCATTTGGCCAGCACACGCCTCCATTACACACGTGGGCTAGCGTCTATCAGCACTATGCGCCCTGTGGAGACCTATGGAGACACTGGGGTCAATTCATAAAAGGCTGTGCGGTAAAAAAATCTGGTCGGGAAAATACCGCATTCGGTATTTTAGACTTTTTTGTGTGCTAATTCATAAAATTTTTCACAGCTGTGATAGAAATTTTTCATAGCTGTGGGGAGTTACTGAAGTAAACTGGCGGTAACATGAGAAGAGTAGCTGTCTGTGTTTTGTTACATTCCTGTTCTCCATACAGAGACAGCATTACATAAGAGGCATCCCCAACTTCCCTTTAGATGTACATGTTTTGTTATACTGCCTCTGCTTGCCCTGAATCTGCTCTGTATCTGTCTATTATTATCTACTATTTGTTAACAATCTATTTAATTGCCACAGCGTAGAAGAACTTCAAGATACTTTACACATGGCAGGCTTTGTGATGTGAAATACACATCTTAAAAGCAGGAATCCAAGATGTTAAAGTTAAAGATGTTAAAGATGCCTAAGGTATTCAGGGGAAGCCTTGTTTGTTCTGCTCTCGCTGCTGCTGCTGCCTGGGAGATCTGTCTCCATTAACTTATGCTGTTACTCCATTAACTTGCTGTTATCGCTCTCTTATCACCTCTTCAAAGCAGGCGGTATGCTTCCTTGCCATTACCACCTGCTCTAATCTTTATGAATTGACATTTACTGACGTGTTGAGGTAATTACTGCACAAGTCGGTAATTTACTTCACTGCTCAGTAATTTCAGCTTTTCATGCGGTAACTGCTTTTATGAATTGACCTTTTTACTAAGTGCTTGGTAAAGTCAGTTGTTGTTTGCAATACCGAATGCGGTAATGCTTTATGAATCGACCCCACTGAGCTGGAACGCCAGCCGGTGGCAGCTCCGCTCACTATCTAGCACAGAGCGGCGAGTGATACACTGTAACCTTCAGCAGCAGTTGGTTCTTTATAGTGTATGGAGACCTTGGTGCTCGCCCATGCACTCCATGATTCTAAGGGACTGGTGAGACAATTGCATGGCGATGTTTAATGCGGAGGCCCGCTGAGCTATATTTATGCTTCCTATTCGAATGTGCTTACTTGCTATGAGCTTATATTGGAGGACAGTCTGCTTAGGGCCTGTACACACTGCTGCGCTTGCGTTGCGTTTTTAAAAACGCATGCGTTTTTAAAAACGCAAGGTCTTTTGAAAAAGAATGAAAATCGTGATGACTTGTACACACTGGTGCGATGCGTTTTTTAAAAAACGCAAACGCAGTGCCTGCTGCGCTTTTTTAAGTGCGTTTTTGCCTGCGTTTTTCAGAAGTCAGTATCCCAGAAGACTCTGCAATGTCCTGATTCCTGTTGAAATGTAAACTAGAAAAAAAACAAAAGGATTCTTTAGCCAATCAGCAATTACAAGAAAAACGCAAACGCACAAAAAACGCAGGCAAAAGCGCATGCGTTTTTAAAACTACAGGCACTTTAAAAACGCATGCGCTTGCGTTTTTGCCTGCGTTTTTCAGTGTGTACAGGCCCTTACTGTTTGGATGGTAGACCTGAATAATATTGCAAAAGTACCCGGCAAGTGCATGTATGCAGCAACGAACTGACCAGCTTTGGGAACACTGTACTACCTATAAACTGATAATACAGTTGGAATATATACTAATTGAAGATTTGATATATATGACTGTGACTATATCCCGTTATATTTAAAGTGGTACCATCAATAATAATAAAGCTTATTAGGTTGGATGATTGCTTTGTGTGTGGGGGAGGTTTAACGACTGCTATGCTGGCCAGCAGCAATGCAATATTGATAGCTCTGCTAACTGCTACAATTGTATAACTAATTGTAATTGTGTGTCTCAATAAATTTGGATAGTTTTGCATTTACACTTTATACCGAAATTGTTTTTCTTCTTTAGTGACAAGGCCAGATTGATACTTTTTGTGCCCCTAGGCCAAGTATGTTGTGACTCCCCTTACTTGTGCCACAGCGCCCCTCCCATTCCATATGAAGCCCCCTCTTCCATGTGTATCATGCAGCCCCTCTGCTTCATGAACAGCTTCCTTGATGATCAGGTTTTCTTTTTCATGTGTTGCTCCCCATTTTCAGCATCCTCTTTCATACAGTATGTAACAACCCCCTTTTCATGTTCATGTGCCCCCTTGGTTTGCAGCTGCCCATGGCCCTGGCCTTTGTGGTCTTTCCGGAAAATCCAGCCCTTTTAAAGAGAATTTGTACTGTGAAAATCTTACATAAATAAACGTACCAGCCTGTTTGAAGCCTTCTCCTAGCCCCCTCTGTGACATTTTCGCCACTCCCGCTGCTTTCTTGGTGATAAACTCACTGTTTTATTCATTGGTTTTGTAAACAATGAAGAAGGCTGTCAAACAGGATATACGTCATCAGAGCAGGTGCCTGTTTGCAGTGACTCCTCTCAAGCCTGACATGACTGCTGGAATGTTACTCCCACTTGTTGCCTTAGCTGCTTCTCTGGGCTTTGAACTGATCTTTCTGCACTCACAGCTGTTCACAAGGTCACAGCTCTGTGAGCCTCGCAGACATGCTGGCTGTGAGCAGAGACCTTACCTGTGACTCATTAACACAACACACAGGACAGCATAGGGGGCGTGTATAACTTCTCCCTAGCACAGCAGAGGCAGTGCATTCCTCTCTGGCTCAACAAAGCTTGACAAAGAAAAGATTAGATATCTTGCAGAGACAATGCAACTAGAAAAGGCTGCAGTAATCCAGACCACATTAGAACAGGTATAGGAACTTATAGGCTAGAAGAAATAAGGCTGAAAATGTTGTTACAGAGTCTCTTTAAGGTTCAGTTTTGTTAAGCAGCACTATGCATAGAAGAAGCCAAAGACACAAGTGTTTAAGTGCAGCCTCATCCTCCTCCCCATTCGTTTAGTTGACTTAGACTCTTCGTGACCATATGTACTTTTGCATGCCAGATGCGTCCGTCAATTGCTGCTTCTTTCAGCTGTTGCATAGGCATGCTCTTAGCTTCCTGTCTGTCCATCTAAGCCTCTGTCGTCCTCTTCTTCTTTTGCCCTGAGGCTCAATGGGCAATATAGGCACTGGGGTGAGCTGGAAAAAATGGTCCTTCATTTTACTGTAGTATTGATGTGATGCATAGCCTTGTAAAGTATTAAAAATAAATAGTTAACAAGCTTTTATTTTGCCATTAAAGTTAAGTATCCTGAATACTGTATAAGCAATATCAAAATCCTCTTTGGCAACTTCTTTTAAGCTTCTCTTAAAATGAGCGCTTTTATTTGGCAGCATTATTTTTTATGTATTTGGTTATTGCCGTTTCTTTTCCTTCTTGTTTCTTCAACATGGTGTTTGGCATTTTCGTTTCTCCGTATGTGTTTATACAGTCTGTCACTAGCTAATGCCACATTTGTGTTTATTTCTCTCTTCTCCTCGCTGCTCCATCTGCTTCTGAATTCCCTTTCTATTTATCAGTTTTAAATATGCAGCATAATAACCAGCATTTATCAAAGTCAAGTTCACAGTAAAAAAGCAACATAAACTAAAGGGGTTTACAGTGGAATTCCTGCCATTTGTCAAAGCTGGCTTTCGAGCGCTGGTGAGGCAACCATAGGTAGTGTGTTAATACTTTTAATAACATAAGGGATTCCATGGAAACAAGATGAATGCTAGTTCAGCTCCTGACCAAATCTGACAATATATCATGCACCAATCAGACATTCTTAGGGTATAATGTTTTGTTTTCACAGTTTTCGGTCTTCTCCTTTTTTGTCACAGTCTCTTAAAGAGAACCTGTAGCGAGACGAATAGTGAAGCTATGATCTTTATCTGATTTGAAAAACATGCCAGTTGTCTGTCATGCTGATTTTTTGGTTTGAGTAGATTACGAGTCACATGCCTGACACTATTGCAATTAACAATACAAGGAGATTTGTAAAGCTATTTTCCCCCATGGAACTGAAAGCGCACGGCATGTCTCGGTTCAGTAATAAGTGGGGGGAAAGGTTGTGGCACACAGGAAGGAGATACATGTCAGTAGTTGAGTACTTTTCTTTTCTACAGATTTCTCTTAAAGTGCACCTGAAATCAGAACCTCCTCTCTGCTCTAAAAGATGCGCAGCATCATAATAACCTTTAAACAAACAAAGTCTTTGTTACAGCGGATACAGATCCTAAAATAAATCTGCTGTTTCTACTTCCTGGTTCATGGAGGCAGACATATTGTTAGCGGCCTGTGCTTTCAATTGAGCTTATATGCTTATCTGCCAGTGGCAGTCATGTGACACAGGGGAGAGAGAAAATTACAAATTGTGATTAGCACAAATGAGGGGTAATTAAACAGGCTAAACTCTCTAAATACATATGGGGTGCATTTCTCTGTTTTCCTTCTGTCCTGTGCAAGAGTTCAGGTCCACTTTAATAATTTTACATATTACACCAAATGTGGCTAATTTTGTTCCTAGGATATATATTTTGATAATCTTGAAAATTACTCCATCAAAGTGTGTGATTTTGGCAGAGAACATCCAGTGCTGATTAACTTAGGTGCACATTCGACACCCTTGGGTGTGTTGAGGTGGGCCAGATTTGGTCTGGTGGCATTGAGTGTGACATCGGTTTTCTCCCAAATTATGATTGTGGGGTTGCAAATACTGCCATACAACTGTATGTAATTGCACCCAAAATGTGCTCTTGGCCAGAAGCCTGAGCTACCTGAAGAGTGTGCTGTTTAGCCTCCTGTATAAAGGAAGCCTAACATTTCCATGCTGTACTTTGCAATAAATTAGTGGGTTTTGTGTTGCAGTTTGGGCATTCGGTCCCTAGGAGGTTCACCATCACTGTTCTAGACCTAAATCAACAGGCTGCCAGTACAGAGAACCAAATTATTGCTGTCTGTACATTCACATTTTCTCATCTTTTTTTGGGTATATCTAAATGAAAAACGCTTGTATGGCACACAGGCCAGTATTAAATGCTTAATTAAAACTTACACTAAACTTTTTAAACATGTATCACTGTTGATCAAATGTTTTTTGCAAAGTAATGTTACTAAACATGATCATATCTGTTTCAGTCTGCAAATGGTTATGATTTTGCATAACTGAAAGCAAGACTAAGCTGTGCTACATTTGTATCCTGGAATCTGTTCTCTGTATTTCACCAGTTTTCAGGAAAAATGGCCCAGTTACTCTCTACTTCCTGTGGAAGTAATTATCTGCATACAGGAGGCACAAGTGGAGCCTGTTTTCCACAACTGAGTGACTTGCAGGAAACTGAAACTCTACCTATCAGTCAGTGTAGAGCTGCTTACCATTAGAATTCAAACATACAAGCAGGCCTGGATTTGCATCACAGGAGCCTATAGGCACAGATGTCTTGGCACCCTAGAATTCACCCTCCATGAGACTACAAACCCCCCCACCGAATTGCACTGCAAGTGTCCTGGCTGGCCCAGCTGTCACTTCTCCCTTACTTCCCTTGCCCATATTAGGAAGCTATAAGTGCCCCTTAGTATTAGGTAGCCAGAAATACCATCAGTATTAAGATGCATAGGGAAGGAGGGAGGAAGGGCCTCCAGCAGCAGTTCCTCACTGAACTGCCCTCAGCCAATCAGTGAGGAGCAGGAATGTTGGATGGTTGATGACAAGCTTCCTTCTCGTTGGCAATGTACCATTTATTATTTATTACAGCGGGAAGATGGCTGACTAGATTGGAGTGCTTGCAATGCAGAGTGAGGTTCTAGGCTGCATAATGAACGCAGTGCAGTGGGTAAATGGAATTTGATTTTGTGTCTGACAGTCCCTCCTTGAAAGGGAACGTAATGTGAGGCATTTGGGGGTTGCCATGTTTAGTTCCTTTTAAACAATACCAGTTGCCTGGCATCCTGCTAATCTCTTTGGCTGCAGTAGTATCTGAATGACACACCCAAAACAAGCATGCAGCAATCTAGTCAGACCGCAGTAAGAGCACCTGATCTGCATGCTTGGTGCATTGTTTAATAGGAAATAAATATGTCAGTCTCCGTATCCCCCTCACTTTTTGTGCTTTAATTCCAGCAGTTTGCAATCGTAGAGCCGAACGGAAGGGATTTTATTTTTTTTCTCAACATGGGTGGAATTTCACTTTAAGGACTGGCTACATTGGCAGCGTTCAGCTCCATTACCTGTCTGTGTATCTGTGATTCTCCATTATCTAATTAATTATTTCCACTGCATTATGTTACATTGTGTCATTTTTTCATCACAGTAATGCAATATTTTGCGCATTCAGTGGTGCAGTTCAGTTGCTCTGTATGAGCTTTAGGCAATTAATCTGTTCCATGGAGTTTAGTGAAACTGACAAGTAATTGCGGATCCCAGTAGACATCAGGCAATTCTTGGCAGACGGCTTTTTCCGACATAGAGAGACTGTAAGAACTGCATGCTCCCAGACTAGATATTAATGCCACACAATACTGCAAACAATGTTATTCTATTTTGAAAGGAGCAAAGTATGTGAGTTCATCTTTTCACCATGACTCCCAGCCAGGCGTGCTGTTCCATGTGCATATACTTGCTTCATTGGGATCATGGCTCTGTCTCTTTCCTGCAGATTTCATGCGCTGGACACAGAGACCATTTGGCTGCAAATTAATAACTGACAGCAGATTGGAGGAGCAGGCGTTAGTGGCAAACATTCCAGTGCCAGAAATGAAAGGATTGTGTAGTTCATGTCAGGAAAGATACAGGGTAAAGCGTCTACATTTTTAGCTTCTGCCAGAGGACTAAAGATACATAAAACTGCTAATCCATGCTGGGATTAAATCCAACTGGTTTGCGGGAGGACAACATTTGCAACATTTTGGTGATCTGCCAAAGTATTTTGATTCAGATTTGCTTCTGGTGGGGCAACTACAGGATGTATAGGAGTCTCTCCCATGACTTTTTAGTAGAAGCAGTAGAGCATTGTACTGTGTTAGCCATGAGTAAAAGCAAGAAGTTTTAAAACAGGATGATACCATTTTTTTGGCTAACTTAGAAGTAAATAAAAAGTAAGCTTTCGGCTAATAAGCCTTCTTCAGACTTTGTTCCTGTTAAACACACAGTTTAACAGGATGTTAAAGCACACAGTTTATATACACTGGACATTCAGAGGAGAAAAATTATTTTGCAAGCATAAATGCATTTCGTTAGATGCCTTAATTAAATAATTAACCTCCTTGGCGGTATGGACAAGCTCAGCTTGTCCATGACCGCCAGGGGGCGCCGCTCAGGCCCCGCTGGGCCGATTATCACAATTTTTTTTAAAACACGCAGCAAGCACTTTGCTTGCTGTGTATTGATGACGATCACCGCCGATGCGCCGCTCACTGCCGACGCGCCACTACCCGCTGCGTAATGCCCCCCCATCCCCCCCGCCAAGACCCCTGCGCAGCCTGGCCAATCAGTGCCAGGCAGCGCTGAGGGGTGGATCGGGACTCCGTCTGACGTCAATGATGTCATCGCGATCATCGTCATGGCGACGGGGGAAGCCCTCAAGGAAATCCCGTTCAGAATGGGATTTCCTTACGTGGGTACGCGCCGGCGGCAATCGAGAGGTAAGGGCGGACGCCGCAGGGAGGGGGCATCATGTAGCTAGCGCTAGGCTAGCTACATGATTTAAAAAAATATATATTTGAAAAAACCTGCTGCGCCACCACCCTGGCGCAGTTAATAGAATGCCAGGGTGGTTAAAGAATGTTTGTTCTTGTATATTAACTAGATGTTAAAACACACAGCTTATATACACCGGACATTCAGAGGAGAAACATTATTTAATTAATTAATTAAGGCATCTAATGACATTTATATATGCTTGCAAAATAATGTTTCTCCTCTGAATGTCCAGTGTATATAAACTGTGTTTTTTTTAACATCTTGTTAATATACAGGAACAAAGTCTGAAGAAGGCTTATTAGACGAAAGCTTACTTTTTATCTATTTCTAAGATAGTCAATACATGGTATCATCCTGATTCAAAACTTCTTGCCATGACTTTTTAAACATACTGCAGTTCCTCCTACTCTTACTACCAATAGGAGTTGATTTACTAAAGCAGGAGGACATTGGAAACACCAAAACAGAAAAAAGAAACGGCACTCCACTGGCTGCAATTCAAATTGCTATATTCAAGGAGCTAGACATTACATGTTACGGATAAACGCCTTCATCACATGTCAAAACGAAAGGAGTTTATCCGTAACATGTAATGTCTAGTTCCTTGAATATAGCAATTTGAATTGCAGCCAGTGGAGTACCCTCTCTTTTTTCTGTTTTGGAGTTACCTGAAACCGTTTGAGCAGTCCGGTTTGAGACCTGGCAACGGCAAATCAGGCTGAATGCACCTGAACAAGCTGTATCCTTGGCAACACACTAAGGACTGTCATGGACATTGGAAACAACCTGAAGAATACTAGCAGATCGGATTGCATTTTTTTAAAATCTGGTTGCCATTAGGCGCCTTAATACTTATTGCAAACAATAGATGCAGGGTGCGCACTCGTCCCTCAGGTTTTGCTGGCATTTTCTGGCGCTCCAGCACTCCGTGTTTGAGTTTACCACATATTCATTTTTGTGTGTGTTCATTTGCAATTTTTTAGATTGCAGCAAATACATTGAATTAAAACCCATGCAATGCACTAATGAAGCACTTATAAACAATGTCCAGTGCAGTGGTGCCCGCTAATCAAATAAGTGCTCTCCTTGCCAGACAGAATCTCAGAGGGAATAACCTTTGTTTGTTTATTTTTTTGTTAATTTTTTTAAACCCTTTCTTTTAATTATTATGATTAGCCAGTCATAGTGATCATGGATGGAGGAAATGGACAGAGTAGGAGAGGGGGTAGAGCCATGTGAATAGAGATGGCATTCTCTGGGTGCTGAGACTGCAAGCAGCAGTACAACTCGGGAGAAAGCTGCATGTGTGTGTGCATATGGCCAGAGAAAATTGTAGGACTGTACATTATTGATTATTGTGCCTGCAGCATGGGGTATCTGCAAAAATAGCAATTTACTGTTATTTACTGCATGGCAGTGGGAAAGAGATAATGAACCAGTACAGTAGCTGTGCTATTGCAGTCCTGTGCATGCAGCCTTAAAAAGAGATAATCTTTAAAGGAAAACTTAAGTCAAATAAAAAAAATGACATTTACTCACCTGGGGCATCCCTCAGCACCCCGAAGCTGGATGGTGCCCTCGCAGCCCCGCTCCGATCGTCCTGTCCCCGCCGGCGGCTACTTCCGGTTCGGCGACAGCCGCCGACAGGCTGGGAACGCGGCTGATTTTCCGCGTTCCCAGCCGCTGCTATCACCCTCTATGCTGCTATAGCGTATATATAGACGCTATAGCAGCATAGAGGGTGATAGCAGCGGCTGGGAACGCGGAAAATCAGCCGCGTTCCCAGCCTGTCGGCGGCTGTCGCCGAACCGGAAGTAGCCGCCGGCGGGGACAGGACGATCGGAGCGGGGCTGCGAGGGCACCATCCAGCTTCGGGGTGCTGAGGGATGCCCCAGGTGAGTAAATGTCATTTTTTTTATTTGACTTAAGTTTTCCTTTAATACATCTAGGACAACCTGGATTTATTTTAAATAAATTACTTTAGGTGGACTGTTGTCCTCCACTATGTTCTGACATTGACATGCAGGGCCGTTTCTAGGCATAGACAAACCATGCGGATGCCTGGAGTTACATCATTGCTGTCTGAGATGTCAATTAATGTAGGCTACAGACTTACTATTAATAAGGTTAAAGGGGTGGGGGGGAACACAACAGTTGTCTTGCCTTGGGCACTAAAATGGCCAGAAACGGCCCTGATGAAATGAACCTGGCAAGGGCAGCAAACTTTTGCCACCTTTTTTAAAGCTATTTTAGATTTGTGGGTCGCTTATGTTCTAATCAGCCTTATTGCATCATTTAGTAGGCAGACTCCTTATGTAAAAGTGTAGCATGACATGGTAGATCAGGATCATCCACCAGGCAAGCTAAGACAGGTGTCTGGGGCCTAGTGGGTGTTAAGGGTCCCACAGCCACCTTCTCTCCAATTCAGCTTACCAAAAAGACTACAAAGGAGCACTAAATCTACTGCCTTGCTTAGGGTTCCATTACATCGTAATCAATCTCTGCACACTGGTCATCATTTTCTGAGAGCCGCATAGTCAGTGAATATACAGTAATTACAGCATACAGAAGTCTGACAAAGGCAATAGGATCTTCTTAGCAAAAGCAAAAACTGAATACCGAGTGCTAATGTCAGAAGACATATGTGCTGTTATGTACAATATTTTAATGCAAAGGCTACAATATGGATGTTTTAGCCTTGATTCAATTAGCTTTTCTCTTGAGTTTTTCTCACTGGAGATGTGCTTCTTTTATGTACAAAATATGTTTTCTGCATCCAGCAGGGGAAAAAAAAACTTGTAAAAAAAAGTCAGGGAAAAAAAAAGTTAAGCTTAAGTTAATTTGGGACAACTGATTTGAAGTACTTTTTGTACTTGCTGGTAGCTGAAATGGTATTTTATTGATAAGGTGTGAAAACATCTCCCGTGAGGGGACTCAGAACAAAAGTTAATTAAATCAGGGTCCCTGTCTTCTTCTTGCCAGGAATAATCTGCCATCTGCTGTAGTTATTTCAAGAGGGAAAATTGGGCAGCACGCAAATACTGTATATAAAAAGGTTTTGTTGAGCGTAATTAGCCTTGAGGATGAAGATGACCCTCCGTCAAGGACATATGTTGATGTCAATAGCCATGGTGACCATCAGTGATGAATGTTTGCTGTGTGTGGAAGAGGATGTTGTTATTTTCAGACAGCTTAGTCCTCATGTACAGCTGCATGCTTGCTAGCTTCCAGACTGACCAATGTATAGTCCATACCGAATGATTTCATTGCACTGCAAAGGCTATAGTTTCAATGTAAATTTATCAGTTACATCGTATCGTAGACACAGCCTGTAAATTTGGGTGCAATTTAATGGTTCTATACTATACGGTTATACAGTATACACCATTACGACGATATTATTAGCCACAACAGTGTAATGGTATAAGCATTGGCTATAATTGCAGGGAGCTAAGTGTTAGAATTTAATGGTTAGACATCATAACGGTTAAATATACTGTTACAATAATATATGATATCGCGTCTCCATAAGACAACGTCGTGCGCATGTGCAGAGCGGTCCTGGGTGCGCGATCAAGGACGCATGCCGTTGGCCAGCTCCTGCTTACTACTTAAAGACCTTGTGACTCAGAAGTAGCCACAGGGAACGAACAGTTTTGTCACAGGGACAGGCAAACTGTTCATTTCATCTCTGCATACTCACGCTCAAACAGGCACAGGCTTTCGCTCTTTCCTTTTCCTGGCTGCCATAAACAAGCTGCAGGCTGGCTGTAATCCCGCTGACAGAGGAGGCAGCAGGAGGGTCTGAGCTGCATCCTGCCTGCATGTGCTCCTCTCTTCCCTATCTACTGCATGCAATGCTGGGAATACACAAGTTTTTTTGGCAGATTTTCCGATCGTTTTTCGATCAATTTCCATTCACTTCTATGAGAAGGTCAATCAGAAAATGATCAAAATCAGATTGGACCTGTTGAAAATGATCTAACAAGCCATCTAACTGCCCAAAAAACTCATGGTGTATTCCCAGCATACGAATAACTACAGAGGTGATAACTTTTAAGAACAACTATCAAAGAAACCAGCAACAATAAATGCTTTTCAGAGGTCTCTCAGCACAGCATGTGTGAAAAATAGCTTTGTTTATACCAGCTGAATGTAACAAATTTGTGTTGGCATCGGGCGGGAGGGGAAGGCAGAGATGGACTGTAAACTGCAGCTGATAATTATTTATACACATTTGAAGCTATATTTCTGCTTTATAGAATTCTGAACAAATTTTACTCACAGTATTAGAGCCAGTGAAGATTGTTTCTGTATGCTGGATGTGCTGGACACAGTCCTCCATAGTAATGCTCACAGTGAACACTGTTCCCTGTAAATGTCATATTTTCTTCTCATAAGATATAAGATGAAAAAAAAGCCTTTGTATTGCTATTTGCTAGTAATTACTGAAAATATATGTGGCATTTATAATTTGTTAACTTTGATAGTTGTCCTTTAAGGACTGGAATGTTAAGATAACACTCTCACTGTCAAATCTTATCACTACATGTTAATAAAGCAAACTTCTTTAGTGAATACTGTTAAAGTACTGATCGATGTGTGATGATAAGTTTTCACTCGCCTTATTATCACTAGCATGATCTTAGTAAATTGTGGCCAATTACTTAACAATTTATAAAGTAATGTAAAACAATAAGCAATGTTATTCAGGCGCAGGACGCTATTGCGGAAAGCAACGCAAGCAAGGATACGCGTTGCCAGGGCTGCGCAGGCATAGTGGCCCGCTAACTCAGAGTCTGTGAACACGAAACTAAGCTGCAGCGGGGAAAAGGAGGATCATCGAGGATTGGCGCAGGCATAGGACAGCCGAAGGGGACTGGTAGAAGCCCCAGGTAAGTGAAACTTATTTTTTTTTCTCAGATGGCTTAGGTAGACCTTTAAAGTGAACCTGAGACGGTTTACACTGCATTATTAATAACTTACCTTGGGCTTCCGCCAGCCCCATGTGGTTGGTTGATCCCTCATTGTCCTACCCGGCTTCTCCCTTCTCCCATGGTAACCGCTGATATTTTTATCAGTCGGGGGCCAGTCTTCCTGTGCGCATGCGTGGCCCAACCGCACTCGTGGCCCCAATCAGGAGTGTTCTGCGCCTATGGAGAACGGAGCAGCGGTGGAAGACTGTGAAGGAGCCAACCAACTGAGAGGCAGGAGGAAGCCCCAGGTAGTATTAATAATACAGTGTGTAATGTCTCAGGTACACTTTAGGTATTTTTTGAGGTTCAGTTCCTATTATTGCCTTTTGTTGCAGAGCCTTCATGGATGTGTCACTGACAGCAGGTGAAGGCTGTGCTTACTATGGCAGCAGACAGTTTTCTGAGGAAAGGGAGAGAGGGGGCAAGTGACTTCCTGCATGTTTCCTCTGAAAACGAACCTATGGGAGTAGGTGATAGTATCCTTACAATGAATTTGTAATCAATTCAGACTGGAAAACTGCCAGCGCACCCTCCTTATGCCAAGAAAAGGACGATCCACAATGTCTGAATCACACTTTGTATTACGTGATTAGCATGTTTTATCTTATCATCCATCTACTCTACCTAGAAAGGGAATATAGATTAGTGCCTAATGATGCATTTCTTTTACTCATGTGTCTTGTGTAAGCAGAACGGTAGTTTGAAATTTTCTTTTATTACCACAAAACAAAAGCAAAATAAATAAATTAAATTTAGGTTTGGGTAACCTACAATCAGGGGTGCTGCCATTTTTTTTGTGTGGCCCCAAGCAATACATCATTTTAGTCCTCCCCCTGTCAGAGGCCCCTTCTTATATAATAGGTAGCCAAAGGTCTCCCTCCTCCCCCCCCAGAAAAGATCTTAAAGGATACCCGAGGTGACATGTGACATGATGAGATAGACATGTATGTACAGTGCCAAGCACACACAAATCTGTGCTGTGTTCCTTTTTTTATTTCATAAACAACATTAGATATGTAAGTGGCAGTTCCTGAGTCAAGACTGGGTCAGACTGCATTGTGACCCTCACTGATAAGAAATGACAACTATAAAACACTTAAACACTTTCCTAGCAGTAAATGGCTTCTGAGAGCAGAAAAGGGGTAAAAGGGGTCAATAGTTTATAGATTTTAGCTCTGGCATACTTCAATGAATAAAAACAATAAAACAGTAAAAACTTAAGTAGATTTAAATATAAAATAAAGCTGTGGAATATCTTAAAAAGTAACTTTTAGGAGAAGGAGGATAGATTCAATTGTTTATTTCATTTGTTTATTTTCACCTCCGGTGTCCTTTAAGTATAGGTAGGTAGCCAGAGGTGCACACCCCCCCCCCAATATAGGTAGCCACTTTCAGTAGGGGTAGCCAAGATGTCCCCCCCCCCCCCCCATTATAGATAAACACCTCCAGTATAGGTGTGTGTGTCTGTCGCATATAGGACATTGGTGTCAGTGGGGGTATCTAGTCTCCTGTCATAGACCTGCAGATCAGCGGTGACCTGAAGAAAGGTGAGCAGTGCACAGTAGTCATGCGCACACGTCAAATGCAGGAACTGAGCAATGACGTCACTTGCACATGCAAAGTGTACTTCGTGGTCACTGTGCTGCTCTTCCATCTGTTCACGTTGCCTCTGATCTGAGGGATGTGTGTGAGTGATGGGGAGGCATTGGCAGCCATACAAGTCACAGACAGGGTGGACCTGGCAACATGGGAGGCCCTTGCTGTGGGTGAGGTCCAAAGCTACCACTTGGTTCGTCTGGGCCTGGCTGCACCCCTGCCTATAATGTTGTAAAATAACTCCTCTCTTATAAGCCCTAATTAACCTCACTGGTGGTACGCAGTTTCAGTGGCTGTGTCCGCGGGAGGGATTTTTTTTAATTAAAAGGGTTTTTTTTATGTTAGCTAGCACTAGGCTAGCTAACTATGTGGCCCAAGTCCCCTGGCACCTCTCTTACCCCCCTGATCGCCGCCGGCAACAGTCACCCGTCCGCGATCCCGCGAGAGCCGCAGCTTCCCAATTAGCTTCAATCGTCGATCAGACATGACATCATGCGCAGTTCCGATCCTCCCCATAGCGAAGTCGGGTGCTGATTGGGAGGATGCACCATCGCGGGATCCCTGGGGGGGTACGTATACTGGGGGTGATCAGAGGGGACTGGAGGGACTTGGGCCACATAGTTAGCTAGCCTAGTGCTAGCTTAACTATGTGCAACAAATTTTATTTAAAAAAATCCTCCCGGGATCCCCTGCGGCGGCTAGCCTGACACTGTGTTGGGCTTACCGCCAGGGAGGTTGAAGGGTTTACCTAGGTCAAGGTAAGGATTCGCCATAACTCTATGGAACTGATTTCCTAAGGCTAAGTTCACACTGTGTGTTGCATAACACTCATGCTACAAGGTATAATGCAGGGCATACGCATACTAAAAAAAGGCGCATGGAAATTTGGTCGCCCAGTAATCCCAATAGTAAAGTATCAGAATTTAATACTGATATTTTACTATTGCTAAACCTAAGTCTACTTTCAGATGAACCTGTCCCCCTGATGCCTAACCCTAACCTTCCCCCTCTGCACAGACTTCCTACCTGATGTCTAACCCTAACAACCCCCGCCCCCCCACCGCACACACACACACACACACACACACACACACACACACACACACACACACACACACACACACACACACACACACACACACACACACACACACACACACTGCCTTCTTCATTACTAACCCTATACCTTCCCTGCATGAACTTCCTACCTTACGCCTAACCCCCTCCCCCAAATCGTAACCTTAACCCCCCGTTGTGATGTGATTTGGGAGCCTGCAGTGCCTGACAAATGGTGGGTGCTGTACCAGTGCTTTTAAACCAAGCAGCATCTCAGCATCTGTCTTGTATATGGCTGCATGAACGGCCTCCTGGGTCATTAAAGGGGAACTTCAGCCTAAACAAACATACTGTCATTAAGTTACATTAGTTATGTTAATTACAATAGATTGGTAATATAATTTTTTACCCACCCGGTTTTAAAAGAACAGGCAAATGTTTGTGATTCATGGGGGCTGCCATCTTTGTCATGGGGGCTGCCATCTTTGTCATGGGGGCAGCCATCTTTTTGGTTGAAAGGAGGTGACAAGGAGCAGGAGACACAGTTCCAACTTTCCTGTGTCCTGATAACCCCTCCCAGCTGCACGCGCTAGGCTTTAAATGTCAAATTCAAAATAAAAAAATAAAAAAAATTGCACCAAAACAGCAGAACGAGAACAGCAACATCAGAAATCCCATCATGCTTTGCACAGCATCAGGGGAAAAAAAGCCCGGGCAGTTTTCTTCTGTGCAGCTAAAAATGAGGCTTGTATAAGACAAACAAAGTTCTGATGCTGTAAAACTGTTAAAGAAACACCAAGCCTTTTCAGTGCTGCTGAGTCGATTTTTAGTCTGGAGGTTCACTTTAAAATGCACAGACCAGGCTTATGCAATCCCCAGCACACATACACAGGAGCTGAAAGCTTCTCTTACTGCGCACGAGCTGAAAGCTTCTCTTACTGCGCACGTTGCATTGTAGAAAGTGTCTTGGAAATTGTTATTAATTTTGTATTTTGCAATATGTTATACATTTTGTTCATCGTGTTACATTTGTCATTGTAATCACCAATACTGTATTTTGTACTAGTGTCCATATTTGGTGTACACCATAGTCTGTATTATTATGTACCCCATGTTTGTTTTTCTTTCTTTGTACAGCAACACGGAATATGTTGACACTTTATAAATTATAATAATAATAACGTGGTCCGGTACAATTGTAAGAAAAGTGCGTTAACTTACAGCTATGCAGCGCAAAGCAGTGTGCATAGTGTCATCGCATATTGTAAGGCCAGTTTCACATTGGCAACCAGCGTTTTCATTGCAGTGCAGTCAGAAGGTTGCATCACACCGCACAGCTAAAAACAAGCCTCGTAGATACCTACGTTAAAGAGAGCCCGATGTGGGCTCACTTTTTTCTTTTTAAAGTAGCCCTGCGGATCAGGTAGCTGCAAAAACCGCCACTCCCCACCACTCCCGTGGGCCGCAATGGCCCACTTACACTTGCATGACCCCGGGTCACTGAGAGACCGTGTTTTCTCTCATAGCATGCGGGGGAGCGGCAGGAGGTGCGTCCAGGGGGAGAGAGTTGCCCAATGACAGCTCAGGAAACCCTGTAGAAACGCCCCTGCCGGGCGATTTAAACATGGATTTCCTCTCCCGTGTTTACCTCCGAGTTAGCAACAAATGTTGTAGCTAAACTCAGGGGACTATAGCGCGATGGGGGGGGGGGGGGTAGAGAACGGCAGTTGGGGGACACAGAGGCATGTCATTAGGCAGAGAACATGGCTCTGTGTCCCACCTCCCCCCGAAGATCCACCTCGGATTCTCTTTAATGAGCGGTAATGTAAATCTTGGCTCCAAAACACACCATAAATGAGGCTCTCTACTGCTCACCTCCCGTGGTGGAAATACTCATTGCAAGCAAGCGTCCTGAAAAATGTTGCTTCTGCGCATATGCAACGATAACGCATAAGAGTTTGAAATATCTGTGGCACCATTGACTTACATGACTTCCAGCCAACATACGTCAACGCAGATGACTTCCAGCCAACGTATGTCACTGCAGATGCTGGTCCATAATGCGCTGTTGCCCTAGCATTAAATCGGCTACTTCCGCCGCATCGCAACCAGTATGAAATGTCCCAGAGACTTTCAATGCTTTAGCGTCAGCCTACGTTAAAAATGGGTAACACAACGCAATGAAAATGTGGCAATGTGAAAGGGGCCTAATGCTAGGTACACACGATACGTTTTTGCGTTTGATAGATGCACTCGATAAATAATTTCCATCATGTCCGATATTACTTTCGACCATTTTACCATTCGATTTCTCATAGAAGTGAATGACAATTGATAAGAAAAGATAAGAGAATTGAGCTGGAAATCAAGTAGAAAAACGAATCGAAAATCGATCGAACGGAAATTCGACCGAAAAAGCACATCGTGTGTACCTAGGCATCTCCATTGGAGATAAGTGAATTAAAAGGCTGGACTGAATTTACAAAGAATCTGCTGCTGCTAAAGTTTTACAGCCAAATGCAGCCATCTAAAAATGTCCAAAAGTAAAAAATGTTTTTTTTTTGTTTTTTTTTTCAAAAGTGACATTAGGCTCAGTTTGCTTATCTTTTGCTGTCTTAGCAACAGTATTCATTGTATTTGGATACTGTTGCTATGAGACTCTTCAGAGACCCCCATCTTGCTGCAGGAGTAATTAGCTGCACAGGGCAGCATGCTTTGTCTGTTAGTCATTTTCGGCACCTGAGAAAAGATCACAGCCCTCACTTCTGTTGTACTGACACAGTGGGGATTGCTGAAGGGTTAGTAAATTAGCAGTTGTTGGATTTCATTTTTCACGCGGGGGCCTGCAGTGAGAAGTATTTTCTAATAAACTCAGGCCGTCCTGAATTTATTTTATAATAAATACTTTATAGACCTGTCAGCAACCCTGAGCGTGATGTAATATAATTCTAGCAAGACTGGAAACCCTAACCAAATAATAGCAGACAGTTGTTAATCAATCTGTTTTACAGTTTTGTAGAATTACTTCTGAAATCTCTAGAGATAGTAAATCTGGACCCAAAAGTCAATTTTTAAAAAAAAAGAGATCCGAGATAGCCTGAGGTTATTAGAAAAACGGAACACTGCAGAACCAGCCTGAGACTGAAGTCACTCAGCTGTTCATTTACTAACCTAATCTGCACTGTGTCAATGCAACAGACAGGTGAGGGTTTTCATTTTAATCACCTTTATTATTATTGCTATTATTATTTAGTATTTAGTGTATATAGTACCAACATCGTTCACAGCACTGCACAGTGTATATAGTCTTGTCCCTTAGAGGGGATCACAATCTAATCCCTGTCATAGCTATATGTCCATCGTAGTCTAGGGCCAATATTTTGGGGAAGCCAATAAACTTATCCCTATGTTTTTGGGATGTGGGAGGAAACCTTAGTGCCCGGAGAAACCCACACAAACATGAGGAGAACATAAAAACTCCTTGCAGATAGTGCCTTGGTTAGGATTTTAATTGGGGATCCAGTGATGCAAGGTGATAGCGCTCACCACTACCCCAACATGCTCACCTAACAGCAGATTGTGTTTGTTCAAATCCTAAATGGAGAGGCTTAGAGATTATTTAGTTAATCAGACCTACAGAGTCATATAAGTCCTTACCTTGCACTCATTGAGGAACATGATTATCTATATATAAGGGCCAAAGCCCTGAATGTAAAACTCTGTGTTAGAGCTGGATGGATCAGCAGAAACAAACCCGCTTTCCTGTAAATTATTAGAGGTCTGAAACTCCCTCCCTCCTCCATCAGCAAGACCTGCACAGCCATTTATATCCAAAGTCTTCCAGCAGAGCTGTGGCCACCCCCACCTGCATTGACGGGGCCCAACCCTAGCTCAGCAGCCACCTATTAGGCTAAGGCTGCCAAGATGGGGGTGGGCTGAGGCAATACAGATGGGGGTGGCCACAGCTTCAGAAGACTTTAAGAAAAAAATGCGATGGCGGTTTTGCGAGTGGAGGGGGAAGAGTTTCAAACTTTTATCGATTTACTGTCAAGTGGGTGAGTTATTGTCATTGACAACTGCCGGTCCTGGCAGCATTAACAGAAAGCCTTATATGACAGGCTCTCTGTTTCTTTAATGTTGGTATTCTTTAAGGCCACAACAACCTGAAAAAAATCTAGAGGTTGCATGATATGACTTTGTTAAATTATTAGTTATAGGTGTGCTGTAAACCACTGGTAATGTACATATGTCTGAGTCACAAGGAATATTTGTATGTTAAATCCACTGTCCTGAACTATTGCATCATGGCTGTTGCTTCTAATAGATTAGAATACAAATTCCTTCTATTTAAGAATGTGATACTATACTCCACAAAAGCACTCCCACTATCCAAATACTGTAAATGGTGCCGAGAAAAAGTAATGAACACTACAGAACCAGGGGCGTAGCAATAGGGGGTGCAGAGGTAGCGACCGCATCGGGGCCCTTGGGCCAGAGGGGCCCCCGAAGGGTCCACCCTCTATCACAGTATTAGCTCTCTATTGGTCCTGTGCTGGTAATAATCACTTCTATAGATGCTTTGAATAGTAGTAATCCTTAACACACTGTTCCCCATCCCCTTCTTGCACCTCTGACACTGGGGTTGTCCTTGGCAGGTTTTGGTGCACCGTATCAATTGTTATGTATAGAGTGCTTGGGGGGGCCCCATGTAAAACTTGCACCGGGGCCCACAGCTCTTTAGCTACGCCACTGTACAGAACAGAGATGGTCAATGAGATATATGAAAATTGGTTTCAGCTTGGAGTGAGTCAATGAAATTCAACAGGAAGTGATATTTGACTTAATCCAAACTGCATACAATTTACATGGGATTTGCATGCAAGCCGGCACTGCCATCACATTAACCAGATTCACTAAAAGATTGCTTTCAAAAAGTTGTTAAGACACTGTTGGGCCCTCTCTGCTGATGGGTCCTATACCGTGTATGTATTACCTTTTCAGAAGAACAAACCAAGCATAATGGGAAAATCTTTATTTATGCATGTTAAGACAACAAGTTTTACGGGTCCTAGCCTGCTACCTCAGGTCAACAAGTGCCTGAAATGTGACGATCTCAAGCACGAGCGGCTTAGAGGAACTTTTCCCGCAGGCTCTGACGGTGGTTGCAGGTTTTGCAACCCACTTTTGTGAATATATACACATACACTTAACTCATATACCAACCTATCCAACTTAGCCAACGATACCACACCATTGGGCGCTCTCATCTTACACAGATACTTGGAGGTTAAGTATAACCATCAAGAATCTCGAAATTTCCTAGCTTGAACCAGTTCATGACCACCTAAAATGAACTTTGGTACTCATAGGGATCATTGTGACATGTCTGTAGTATCATTTTGACATTTTTGGCTGCTAGTTCTAGTCCCATTAGCGTGTATGCACATTGATATGGAGACGAAGCTTCGGCCTTTCATCAGTAACCCAGATCCATGATAAGGGTTTCAAATGGTTATGTCTGCACTGTTTGCATCATAATTTTATGGATCCTGTGAGAATTAATCTCTTTTTAATCCCAATAATTAGCACCGACTGTAGCTTCACAGTGCTCACTTGACGGTCTTGGAAACCAAAGACACCACAGAAATAATATGAAGTGCCTACAGGGCATGTTTTCTCTCTGTCTTAATGTTTTGGATAGAAATTGTTAGTAAAATGGCATAAACATTACTTTAGAGAAGAAAAATATTCCCTCCGCTGAATATAAATAGGAAAATGAGAAGATGATGTACGCATCCATGAAGCATAACCCCAAATGTTTGCTGCTGATTACTGTTATTACAGCCGGAGTATTGAAGCTCTGACCAAACTTCTTTGACAAATAGCTTTTTGTAATTTGCTTTTTGATTTACAGCTGAGTAAATGTAAAAAATAAGACTGTTCCCCCAGCTGGTTGAGCGCTGCTGGCAAAGTCAGGCTGGTCGGTCGGTGGAGGCGAATCTCAAAGGGATTAGGCTGAAGGAGGGATATTAACTTTGAACATTACTAGGCATGTAGAATCAACCATAGTATAGAGATCAATACAGGAACTAGGAAGTGGGGAAATAACGATAATTTATACAGTGTTGTCCGATGTAAACATACTTATTATTCAGCGAGTTTTGCATATACTTCAAGGAAACTTGACGTGGAAAGAATGTAGAACCTGCCATCTTTATTCCCTTTTTAAAAAAAAAAAAAACACCAGTTCCCTGGCTGCCATGCTCATCTTTTGGTTTCAGTGATGTCTGTTAACCATCTGGAACAAGGACACCTCCAGTGGAGCCAGGACAACACAGCCCTGATTCAGATACCTTTTTTCTCACAGGAGATGTTTTGGATAGAATTTTTTTCATGTTGGATACAAAATGTTTTTTATCATCCCCAAACAAATGAAAAAGCATTAAACAATAGGTAAGAAAAGTTATATGAAACATATGTTAAATTGGGACAATGACCTAAATTCAAGTAAGGTTAGCGCCTATTTTACCGCATACACGGTAATGTGCGGTAGTTTGCGTTCTTTTACCGAAAATTGACAATATAGTGGGCATTTTACCTGTGATCAGTTTGAGACCTGCCTGTACCTGGTGACAAAGTCATCTGAGTGATGTGTTAAAAATAAAGCCCTTTGAGTTTGTTTTACCAACCCATTTGCCCATAATGCACCATGCAACAATATTTTTCTAGGTAGAATACCACATTTTTAGAAATGTTACCGCATGCTTAGCACAGAAATACTGCATGTTTTCTTGCACTTTCAGAAAATCACAAAAAAGTGGTCACATGCGGTCAAATCTTTCGGAATTTCTCAAAATATTGGAAAAACTGAATTCGGTATTTTTACAACCAAAATATTTTTACCATACTAGGCTATCAGAATTGAGGCCAATGTACAGTATTTGCTGAGAGCTGACAAGGTATATCATGTTTTAGTCGTTAGAGTTGGTGTGATAATCCCTAAACGAGAAGTGTGCAGTTATCGATAGTCGGCCTAGCATTTTGGTCAGTGTTTTTTAATTATACTCCGTGTTAAATCTTCTTCCTGACACCTAGCCTTAATCCTCTCTTTAATGTTTATTCCTTACTAACGTCTACCCCTGACCTCCACCTCCATTGTTCACGCCTTTCTGATGCCTACAGTCTCCTCTAATGTTAACCCTTTCCTGATACCTATCCTGCATGCATTAACCTTAAAAAATAAAAGTAACCTTCTCCTATGCCATCCCTTAACTTTAACCCTCTTACTAGGCAGCGGAAAGTTAGCACCTGCGGGTGTATTGCGATCGTGTCTCCGGCAACACAGATCATTTTGAAACGGCCGTTTGGCAGGAAGTGGTTAAGTTATTCTCATTTTGCATACCTGAATTCTTAGCCCTTGCATGTTGGATTATTATGGCTCTGAACAATTAACACGCTGACACATCATTGCATTCCAGTGGTTCTGGAGGTGTGTTTAGCTTTCAGGGACATCAAAGGTATAATTTGCATATTCAGCATTGTGGGACACCTCATATACCCACTCCAACCAAAATAATCACAAATACCTTCTGTTTTAAGAAGGTCAATTCCTGTTTTGCATGGCAATTTATTAAGAGGTCTTATTAGGTATTTTAGTCCCTTACACACCCCTAGGATTTCTGGTTCATCATGAGCTTGCTGGGTAATTTGTTAGCCCTTACTGTGAGCCAAAAAAAGGAACACAGCCTAGCTCTATGCAGGAATGGCACTGTACATACACATGTTTATTTCATCATGTCACGTGTCAGTTTTGGTACCCTTTAAGCTGACATGGCCTATCTTCATCACCGAGTGACTGTTATAGCCAAAACTAAAAGTATGTCAGAATCAGAATCCGCTTTATTCGCCAAGTAAGCTGAGTGACGTACCTGGAATTGTTTTTGGTACACATGGCATGGCAGTTGAACATGTACAGACATAGCATAGACTACATGAAAATACACATGACACACATGGTATGAGCCTAGGAATCATACACTTAGAACAAGGGATACAGTCATGGACTTTAGTAACTTGGGGTATGGGGCCAGTGAGGGCGGCCAGTTAAAATAATACAGTGCAGGGACTGGCTAAAATGGTCATGGAGGGCTCGAGGTTGAGATCAGAAGGTATACCGTCTGAGGGAAGAATGTACTCCAGCGTCTGGTGGTTCTGGAGGGGATGGTTCTGAAACGGCGGCCCAATGGGCGAAGCTTGAAGAAGTGGCTGCCGGGGTGGGAGGGGTCGTGCGAGATCTTGGTGGCCCTCGACCTCATTCTGGCGGTGTGGAGGAGATCAAGGGGCGGCAGGGAAGCTCCAATGATCTTTTCTGCAGTGCGGATTACTCTATGCAGTTTGTACTTGTCACTAGCATGCTTCATGTGTAGCTATATTGTAGCACTATAGGCAAATGTATCTGTGGCAGAATTAAGGCTTAGTGCTGTGCTGTGACATGACAAAGCACTTAGTTACAGCATTGAGGCATTTTCAGTCAGAGTACTTAGAGACAATATACCGTAAAGATGTTTTCCAGATCTAAGATCAGAGAGAGTGTGTCATGGCTGCTTAGAAAATTTTTTGAGGCTGAGAATGTCGTAGAGTCTGCAGAATATGGCAAAATATTCTCTGAGGCAGAATAAATCAATGTCCCCTTAAATAGTGCCAGTATATTAGGGCTCAACTGAGGCACTGGCGATTTCTAGGATAAGAAATGTAATAATAAGATAGGTCTCCAAGGAGATTTTGATAAATAGAATGGCCACAGTAACACCGCTGTTCAATTATCTCACCGTCTCTCCGATGCAGACTTGCTTTCTCTCTCTGGATCTGCTAACAAACTCCCCTCAACCGTGGCCCTAATTCAATGAGCTTTTTCTCCTTAGTTTTCTCCCAGAAGACCTTATCAATAAAATGGACAGCCCCCCAGCAAGCAAAAAACTATAATAAGTTGTCCTCAATTAACTTAAGACTGATTTTACTCTTGCTACTGACTTAACGTGCTTTTGCACTTGCTGTGTGTTAAAAAGGTATTGTGTGTGAAAAACATCTCCCGAGAAAAAACTTGGAGGAAACTTAATTGAGTCGGGGACTGCTAGTTCGGTGTTCTTACAGCCCTCTGTGCGCACGGTGGTAGTGATTGACGGTATTTTGCCAGCATCAATAAGTAAATTGTCGCTACGCTGTGCAGAAAAAACTGAATGACTCAACTTCTTTTGTTAGGATGCCTTACATTTTCCCCAAATCTCTACAGAAATAATACAATATTGATATCAAATAATGTGTTCAGAATAAAGCATATATTTAAGAGCCATGCCTTTTACAACAAATAAATAAGAGCAATAATAAAAAAATAAGCAAAAATAAATTAAAATATTTTTTACATTATAGTAATGCATATTACCTTATATCCATTAGAATTGGGATTCTGTAGTGTTAAGAGCTTTCTTTGAGCAAGGAGCTACTGCTGTGCTGTGTTACAGAAATCCATGAAGCTTTGCAAAATTTGTACGCAAATTTTCACTGTTGTTTTTTTTTTTTTAAACGCAACTAATGAAAGTCAATACGATCTACTGGAGAAGGTACTGGCAGCCCACTCCAGTTAATTTCTGCCAAGAAAACCAGATAAGCAGAAGCAACCAGAGTTATGTTATTGTAGCATTTGAAAATGGGGTCTGAAGATGCCCAACAAGCTACTGGGGAAGAGCAGAATACAAGTACAAGTAGAGGAAGAGCTAATGATGCTGATGGATTAAAGCCAAGAGGGCAACCAAATGTTGAGGTGCTCAGAATTATCAAAAGTACAGTACGATCAGAACCTGGAATGAATCAAGGAAAGTTGGATATGATCAATGATGAAATGGCAAGGCTAAACATTGACATCCTGGGAATTAGTGAACTAAAATGGACTGATATACATCAGATTTTCTATTGTGGACAGGAGACTTACAGAAGGAATGGGGTAGCCATCATCACCAATAAAACGGTGTCAATATCGGTCCTTGGTTACAATCCAAAAAATAACTGAATGATCTCACTTAAGGCAAACCATTTAACATTACAGTGATTAATGTCTATGCTCCAACTACTATAACTGATGAGAAAGAAGTGGAACAGTTTTATGATGATTTGCAACAACTACTGGAAACAACGGCTAATAATGACATCACGTACGTCATAGGTGACTGGAATGCTAAAGATAGCAGAGAAAAAACAAGTGGAATAAGAGGCAAATTTGGTCTTGGAAAATGTAATGAAGCAGGACAGAGGCTAATAGAATTCTGCCAAGACAACACATTGGTTATAGTGAATACCTTATTTCAACAGCACAAGAGAAGACTTTACATATGGACATGGCCAAATGGTCAATATTGCAATTAAATTGACTACATACCTTGCAGTAGGCGATGGATGAGTTCTATACAAATAGTTAAAACAAAACCTGGAGCCGACAGTGTCCCAGATAATCAGCTTGCAGAGTTTTGCAAAGTGTAGAAATTAGCTAAAGACCACAAGAAAAGCCGGTAGACCAAACAAGGTATGATCTTAACAATATTCCATATGACTTTTCAATAGAGGTGAAGAATAGAGGATTAGATCTGGTAGACAGTATGCCTGAGGACCTATGGACAGATGTACATGATATTATCCAAGCAACAAATAAGATCCCAAAACAGAGAAAGATTAATAAGGCAAAATGGTTGTCTACTGAGGCTTTAAAAGTTGCTGTGGAAAGGAGAACAACAAAAGCCAATGGAGACAAAGAAAATTTTGTCCAGGCTGAACACAGAGTTCCAGAGAATTGCACACAGAGATAAAGAAGCTTATCTGAACATACAGTGCAAGGAAATATAAACAGACAACGTAATGTGAAAGACCAGAGATCTTTTTAAGAAGATTGGCAACATCAAGTGAACCTTCCATGCAAACATGGGAATGGTGCAAGACAAAGATGGAAAGGATCTGACAGAAGCAGATGTTAAGAAAAGATGGCAAGGATATACAGAACAGCTATACAAGAAGGACATAGACACTTGGAATACGTACTGTAGGCTGAACAGAGTAAAGTCAAATGGGCATTAGAAGGTCTTGCTAAAAACAAAGCTCCAGAAAGCAATGGAATCCCAGTAGAATTTCTGAAAAGCTTGCATGAAGATGCTGTTGGAGTGCTGTTGGCAATTTGCAGTCAAATAAGGGAGACACAAGGCCTTTGGACTGGAAATGGTCAGTTTACATTCAAATCCTAAAAAAGGGCAATGCCAAAGAGTGCTTAAATTATTGAACAATTGCACTTATATCGCATTCTAGCAAGGTTAGGCTGCAGCAATATATGGAGTAAACACTGCCAGATGTGAAAGTTGGTTTTACAAGAGGAAGAGGCACAAAGGATCATATTGCCAACATTGGATGAGTAATAGAGAAAGCAAGGGAATTCCAGAAGAATATCCACTTTTTCTTTATTGACTATTCAAAAGCTTTTGACTGTGTAGATCATTAAAAACTGTGGCAGATGCCCATGGACATAAGGATACCAGGTCATCTCATTTGCTGTTTTAGGAATCTATACGCAAACTAAGGATCAATAGTTATAACTGTGTATGGAATAACAGCATGGTTCACAATTGGTAAATGAGTGCGAAAAGGTTGCATATCATCTCCTTATTTATTTAACTTTTATGCTGAATATGTAAGTATGTCCATTACACATCTATATAAGACTGACAACAGGCATGTTATTAGTAGCCTTAAAGGGCACCTCCAGCATGCGTAAATATACATTTACTTTAGACCTTATTGTAAGTACACTTAGAATCGACAATTGCATCATGAATTAAGTCACCAGCTTGCCTGTAAACTGCTAATATTGTGAAACCTCACCCCCATCAGCAAAACCGCTGTGGCAGTTTTTGCCCAAAGCCATTCCAAAGGAGACAGAAGCTTTGTGACCACCCCCCGTCCATGTTGCTCCAGCTCACCTCCAGCTTGGTGGTCACCGCAACACAGGTGGGGGTGACCACAGAGCTTCAGTCACATGCGATCTACATACCCGTATATTTCGGCATATAAGACGACTGGGCGTATAAAAGACGACCCCCCAACTTTTCCAGTTAAAATATACAGTTTGGGATATACTCGCCGTATAAGACTACCCCTCTTCCAACGCACACCAAATGAAATTTTTAAAAAAAATCATATACCGGTGCTATGTATGAACAGATACTGGTGCTGTACTGTATGTGGTACCCAGTATATAACAGTATATAGGCGATTGACTGGTTGGATTGTTCATCTCTCCCTCTCCCTAAGTGGAATAGTAAGCTCTCCTTGTCTACCTGTTTATCAGAGCGGTATTGAAGAATAAATTGCGCTGTGCCCATAAAACATGCCTCTTTCCATAGCCGGCCTTTGACCTGAGCGACCGGAGCGGTCGCTGAGGGCGCCGACTTCCAAGGGGGCGCCTACAGCTGGTTACATATACCGAGGGCACCAACACCTGGCTACCTATGGGGGGATGGAGACCTTCAACTGACTTCCTATACTGGGGGCACCTATGCTTGGAAACCTATATTGAGGGCACCTACACATGAGATCCAATACAGGGGGCACCTATACCTGGCTACCTACCTATACTGTCTCAGGGCGTTTTTTTTGGGGGGGGGTGCACTGCGGCTATAACGCATGGTGCAAGTTGTCGGTGCTGTGCCATCATTCTAAATGGGGGGGAGGCGGCTAACTGTCCCACTGATTGTTTTTATTAATATTCCTGAAAGGTTCTAGCCTTCATTTTTAAGTATATTCAGGATAATGCACTCTTTCCATCCATTCATAGTTATTAATAGTATTTTTTCTATTATACATATGTGACGTGTCAGAGATCCTGAGCATTTGGCGTAATGTGTCACGACTTCAAAAAGGTTGGGAACCACTGTCCTATGAGATATCTCAGGAGAAAAGATGAATTGCATATGGGCCTGTGTGTGCATGTGTGCGCACGCATGCGCAAAGAGGATGAAGGGGGGAGGGGGCACAAAAATCAGGTTTCGCTCAGGGCACTGTGAAACCTAAGGCCGGCCCTGCCTCTTTCACCCATCTGGCCAACCCTTGTATCCTATTTACCTCCTTCTCTGCCTCTTCACTGCAGTCCTCAGCAGCGAGATCTGAGAGGCGGTAACAGGATAGGGCACCCAGCATCTCTAACACCCGGCTTATAAGATGACCCCTGACTTTTCAGATGATTTTCAAGGGTTAAAAAGTAGTCTTATATGCCAGAATATACAGTAAGTCACTTTGTAGATTTTGTAAAGCCTGATAAACTTTACATACACTGTCTGCACATGTAAGATTTACTAATCTTTTAGGAATACACCCCAATATCTCTTGTTGGTATTCTAAAATAACATTTTTAACTAATTAATGCAAAATGGAAGTTTCACAGTGGGACATTGCCTTTTCATGCAACGTTAAAGTCGCAACGCAAACTAACGCAACGTCCTAAAAATGTCTCAACGCAACTCTATGCCCTGTTATCGTCGCATACAGAAGGCATACAGGCAATGAAAAGTATGCTTCCAGGTCATTACTGAGCATGTGCAAACAGTCCAACGCAGTTAATAACGTGTATAACGCACAGCATGCGGCACTTTCTAATAATGCTACACGTTACACACAAACCTAACGTGTGCACTGTGAATGTTGCACAGACTTAGTATTGCTGTGCGTTTGTCCACGTTAAAACATTTTCTAACGTGGGACTTTAACGTCGCACTGTGAAAGAGGCCTAAAACATCCTGTGTTTGCACTTTTCAGTGCAAAACGGAGGTCTTAAAATGATCGTTTTCCAATACAAAATGATTGGAGAACACCTGTGAGTGCCGCAAGGGGGCGCACATGTTCACGTAAACACATGTGCCTGTACACGCCCGCATTATGCCGCCAGTGGGCTGGTGTTAACTAGTTACTGTAAGTCATGCAAATTCTTCAATCAGATTGCTTCATTCAAATCTTCATCTCACAGCAGATTTTATGATGTTTACTAGATGAAGTCATGCATTTTCAGAAGTTGTTAAACATGCCCGGCATGTTCCATCTATAAACTTTGATGGTTGTTGTACTGGGCACTATTGCAGTAGAGCATTTATGTCTTGGAGGATTTCCCACCAATGATTATACTGTAAACCTTGGCATTTTCATATTATAAAACGTACCATTGTGTCATATTTATTATTTTATGTCGCTATAACTCGCCTCTTTTTCTCTCAGAGAAATGTGTTGTAACTATATTTTTATTTTTATAGATGTGTGTATAATACTTCTGTTTTAATTTTTGTCTGTCTTGACACATAAGGTCAAAAATAGAGGGGGCATTTAGGTTCAAATGATCATACTCTTAAGAGAAACTTTAACCTGTTGCCGACCGCGTCACGCCGATGGGCGTGGCCGCGGCGGCAGCACCAGGACCGCCTAACGCCGATTGGCGTAAAGTCCTGGGGCTTACATTTGCAGGAGATCTTGCGCAGGTTGCGCGCATCTCCTGCTTGGGGGGCGGAGCTCTGTTAGCTTGGGGGGCGGAGCGGAGACTGTTAGATGGCGATCACGCCGTCTATTTATATGGTGCAGAGCTGCGATCAGCAGCAGCGCTACACTGGGGACATCCGTGTGACACGGCTGTCCCCCTGGGGGACAAGAGAGCGATCGGCTCTCATAGGGTGAAGCCTATGAGAGCTGATCGCCGTGGCTGGGGGGATGGAGGGAGGGAAGGGGTTTAAAGGAACAGGTCTTTTAAAAAAAAACACAAACAAAAATATTTATTTAAAAAAAATAAACATGGGGGGAGCGATCAGCCCCCACCAACAGAGAGCTCTGTTGGTGGGGAGAAAGGGGGGGGGGGGAATCACTTGTGTGCTATGGTGTGCGGCCCTGTAGCTTGGCCTTAAAGCTGCAGTGGCCTTTTTTACTAAAAATGGCCTGGTCACTAGGGGGGTTTAGCCCTGCAGTTCTCAAGAGGTTAACCCAGGATTGAACTTGATTCTAATCAGTAGCTGATACCCCCCTTTCCCATAATAATTATTTTATTTTTCTCCAGTAGATCAGGGGAGTCTGTGTGACTGATATTGTGGTGAAATCCCTCCCACAGTGTGATGTCATGACCATGATCCTGCCAGTTTTCTGCCTGTCAACCTCATTGCATTGTGGGAAATTACAGCTGTTTCCAACTGCCAGGCAAGCAGTATCTCCCTCTAAGCATAGAACTCTCAGTAAACTAACATTTCACAGACATCACTTGCCAGTACTAAAGATATCACCACCAGTGATAAATGTCAGAATGTAAGTCAGGGAGAGGAAAGATTTTACAATACGCAAACACTGACTAAATCATTTATAAATGAATATTGTAAAATATAAGCAATTTTATTCATTACATTATTTTCACTACAGTTACTCTTTAAGCCCTGGTGTTACATCCCAATGCTACATTGACTGCTGGAACTCCTTGTGGTTTAACTACCTGAGCCCAATGGAAAGCACGTTGTAGCTGCAGCCAAAAGGGCCTTTTCAGTGCTTGCTAACAGACTTATGGGGTCATATTTGAAACCGCTGGAACCTCATATAAAGCTGGCAGTTTCCTCAATATTGCTCCACCAGCCTCCCCCTAAACCCAGAGAGGGATTAAGATGAAATGGGGCCCTAGGTAATGTAGTAGCGTGGACTCTCCCATATGGTTCTTTTGCTAATCTGAGGAGGGAGTGGGGTCAAAGAAGCTGGTAGCTGCCCCCTAGTTACCAACTAGGCCAAAGTAACCTGCCTTGGTTGCTTTGTGGTTGATCCTAAACCTTTGGGATCTCCCATGTCAGGCCATTACTAATCACTTCCTCCCTTTACCCAGTTCTCAAACTCTTTCAGTTAATCATTAATTGCTTCCCTGCTTCATTCATCTGTAGGACCACCACTGCAGGATACCTTCTGGGCACCGAAGAGTAAAATATGTCCCTTTTTGGCTCCAGGCCGCCCCCCAGAGGCTGCAGGGGGCTTCTGCCTAAGTTCTTCCCTCTCTTCTCTCCTAAGTATAATCTTATTCATTGTGTGTGTGTATATATATATATATACCTATTGCCTTATTTTTTTTTTTATTTTATTTAGTGTCTTTCGTATGTTGCATGGAGTATAGTTTTCTATTAAGGTAATTTATTAATATTATTATATTGTCACTTTTAGAAACATTATTCAATGGTGGTTCTCTAAAGAGATTTTTTTTTTAAACTGTGAAATGCGTTAGCCAGATGTGTTGCTCTGTTTTAATCTTCTTCTGTGTGCGGGATGAAGTCGTGCATTTTCACAAGTTGTTCTTCGTGTCTGGGTGGTTCCCTCTATAAACTTTGATATTTATTGTACTGGGCATTGTTGCAGACAGTAGAGCATTTGCTTCTTGGCAGATATCCCACCAATAATTATACCGTAACACTTGGCATTTTCATGATATAAAAGCTTCTACAGGGCCAGGTTTAAAATCTTTGTCGATCCAACCCGCCTCTTTATTCTTTGGGGAATTTGTTGTAATTAGATGTAATTTTGTTTTATGATTGTATACATAATACTTTCATTTTAAAAGTGTCTTTTTCATCTCATAAGGTCAAAAACTAGAAGGGACATTTAGGTTCCTATCATTACATTATTAAGCCCTGATGCAGTCCACTTGAGCATGAATATGTATGAGTTGTTTTTCAACTGGGTTTGGAATTTAATATTTTTCATCTTCTGTTTCCTAACTTGCATTTCAAATGGTCCTTCAAAGGCCTACAGGAGGAACAAGTTTAAATATACTATCTGATAGCTCTGTGAGTTAACCAACCAAATGTTACCCTTTTTATAACATTGTGCCTTTGAAACATATTGAAAAAAAATGATCTCAAGCAGCTTACTTAATTCTAAAACTGGAGCAACCTAAAAAATTAGTTAGATATTCCCCGAAGGCTCTGGATCCCAAAGCAGGTGGTTTCGGCACACAACGCTCAGCACCGAGCACTGAAACTAGGCACCGCCGTAGCAGTAACGTTATACTGTGCGGGGTGCGTAAGGGTAATACCGAACCCCAAATTACTCCTCCGCCCATGTTGCTATGACTCGGAGGAGAAAGAGTTTTTTTTACTCGACGCCAGGGATTTAAGCAGCAGCAGGGTGCGCCGTCATTCAACTCGCCCTGTGTCCAGCTCAACAGCGGTGTACACATACGTACGCATGGCTCCGATAGAGCCTTCTCATCCCCCACTTGCTCCACCGTTAAAGTTATTTGATCAACTGGTTGAATACACCTTCGAGAATCCTCTTGAGGTCTCTGGAATACAGGGTAGTCCCTGACTTACTAACACCTGACCTACGAACATCCCCCACTGATACCAATTTCCTAAAAATTGACTTTAGCGCACGTTTTGCTATTACCAGCAGTTAGTGCATCAAGCCCTTTCTGTCTTTATCTCACCTTATCTGTTTATTTCATGGATTATCTCTCATCTGTTTTTCACATGAATTATCTCTCCTTATAGGTGAAAAATAAGTAAGGTTATTGATGAGATAAGTTTTTTGAATCATCCCCCTTTTATATTTTACATTTAGTAGAAAGATCACTTAGTAGTGCTTGTTGTGTGAGATCCTCAGTCTTCTGTCTAGTGTTTGTATTATGCTATGAAGTACTCTCTGAGCTGTTCTTTTTCCCTTCTATTGTATAAGATTAAAACACTTCCGTAACACATTGAAAAGGAAATTTAGTATACAAGTGACCTTATACTACTTTCTGCACTGAGCTGTATGCATAATGCATAGATCTGGTTTGCATTGCAATACACTTTCCAGTCAAATATCCAGATGAGCTTTGCATTAGTAAACATTGCCCTCCCTCCATGAAATCCTGTTCTGCTGATCCTGTGCTGATCTTGCTTGACAACACTATTGATTACAACCTGGTTCTACTGGCTGAATTGCCAACATCATATTGATAGCTTCCTGTAATGACCTTCCTGCATGATTACTGACTTCACAATTGACTGGCCTATGCTGTACTTCACCATTTCTCAATAACTCCTTTCCAAGTCAATGATACAGGGTGGGCACATGAGAATACAGTTTTACGGCACTGAAACACATTCCAGGACACCCAGACAGTAATGGGGGTATTTCTTAACATGTGAACAGTAATCAGCTCCCACGTCTCTACATTTTCACCCTGTAGCCTTTTTTTTTTTTGCATGTTAGAAAAGAGCTTGATTAACATCACAGTTATGTCTTATAGGAGAGACTTGGTGAATAGTTTTAGATGATATAGAAAGGTTTACACTTTAGGATTATTGTGGTATCTGCACTTTTGACAATGCAAACACAGAGGGCCACAGTGACATAACAATAGCCCCCTTGACCCACCACACACACATCTCCCATCATGCAATCAATCAGCTTATTTAATGTGTCCCCGAGGGGAAAAAAAGGGTTGACAGATATACTTAACTTGATGAGGTATAGGCTCTACTGACACCTCCAGGCCCTTTACTGTGTTTGGCCTACCTTCCATCTCGCTGCTGTAACCTACGTTCATAGCCCCCTTGATCATGGGGGGTGGGGAGGCAGGAGCTGGGGGGGAGGCAGTCCTGTACATAGAACAGGAGCGGAGTGAAGCATTATACATTACCTGCTCCCAGTGGCCATACAGGTTCAGTTAACTTTTTCTTCAGCTTACGATTGCCGTACAGCCATCCAATCACCATGCGGCCTCCGTACCTATTACATGACATGGGACTGAAGCCACATGGTGATTGGCTGGCTCCATGGCATACTGAAGAGGAACCTATAACCCTTTGCTCCGCTGATGCTCTGCATTATGTACAGGACCGCCCACCCCTCTGCTCCTGCTCCCAGGGACATGTATCTGCTGGGGGGGCCCAGCCCAATGTAGTCACGCACCAGGAGGGGCAGAGTTCTCAAAGCCAGTCCAAGGATTTTGGAAAAAAACTGTTACAAAAGTTTAGAAGTTGCTCAGAGTAACCAATCAGAATCCTTGATGTAAGAATTGACTCCACTTATGGATATATTTGGCTCCAGTTTTAATTAAACAGGCTTTAAGAAACCTGTACCAGTGAACAGTGCCGCAAACCTGCATCAGTTCTGCTTGCTCAATATATCAGTGTATCCACAGATGGAATCCCCCCCCCCCCCCCCTTTACCCAACAAAGTGTCTAATGTGCCCACACTGCACAATATCTATAAATAACCTCTTCCCAGACAATTTCTATTTATGCCCTCCAATTCCCTATTGTTTTAGGCGCCAAAAGCACTCCGCACAGGTTCTGATATGATGGCTGCTTAGCATACTGTCTCCTTAGCAGCACTAAGTGTCATTGTTCCTGATTTACTAAGCATCTAATTATTAGAACAAACAACACTGAGTGGTTCTGTTCCCTCAATGATGCTTTCCTTCTGTTTATTGTGACTGGCAGGCGTTCACGTTACTCCACTTGTTACCTTCAGATGAATGATACTGTGGATGTGGAGAAATGTGCTGGTACCCTTTCAGCTCATTGAAAAAAAAATGCTTTGTGCCTCCTGAAAAGTGAATTCAATTAAAAGCAATTGTTCCATACATACTTTGCAGGCCATTCATATTTCATTGCGTAAAAAGTGCAATGGGACCCTTAGGCCTTAATGATTACCCGCACCTTTCATGTTTTCTTGATCCATGAACAGTTAATAAATATATATTTTGTATACGTTTGATATATATTTTGAACGATGTTTGTTTGATATAATATGTGATTTGTATCTTATTGTGTACTGTTGTTTACTTATTAGGGTGTGACCGCCCGAAATGGTCCACTCCCTCACCCAACCGTCCCAAAACCTGCCCCCTCCATGGTGGATATCCACCAAGGGAGCTGGTTTTTAAGTTTCCCCCCCTTTCCCTCCCTATTATCCCCCACAAAACTGTCCGACTAAATAGTTATAACGGTTGGATTATTTATGCACCAAGGAGCACCTGGCACTGGTTTCACACTTAGGTCGTCTGACCATTCACCCCTTTATGCTTATTCTCCCTACCAGTTTTTCTCACTTTCTTTTCCATTCCTTGTTTATTTGATGCCTATTTGAATCTGGCCGTTTTACCGACATTGGCCACTAGATGGAGTAATCCCTCCACCACGTTCTTTGTTACGCTTATGCCTGCATAATAATGCATAACTCAAGCATCAAGCTGGCATGCGTGACGCCATGACGCAGATTGCGTTCCAGGCGTATGCATGCGTAATGCGGATTATAGGGCGGCGCTACCACGTGATGTGACGTCACACGCCGGCTATCTGGCGTTATTTAACCAGAAGCCATTGTCCACACATTGTAGCCTCCATAGAAGGGCTGTATTGCGCAAAACGGCTGTCAAGCATCCTGTGCCATGCACCCACCACAATCCACGTGCCTCCTCTCACCATGGTATGTGTACCTCTTGCATCCGTCTTTGCAACTTTGTATATTGCACTGTGATATTATATGCAACAATAAATCTACCTCCACAGCAGTGCCAGCCTTTCTCTTCACTTTACCATATTGTTATTTAAAGTGTTATTGAGGGGAAGAAAGGGTTAACAGATATACTTACTTGCATGAGGTGTAGGCTCTACTGACACCACCAGGGCTCTTTACTGTTTCTGGCCTCCCTTTCATCTCGCTGTTGTAGACAACGTTCATAGCTCTGACTGGGACCAGTTGGAGGCTGGCGCATGCACAGTCCACTTTACATTTCCTTCTGGATTGCACTCACAAATTGCTGTGAACAGTAGCTGCAGCCAAGAGCATCCTGGGCATCTGCAGTTTCACAACAATCAGATATGCACATGCCTATGACGCTCCTGGTGACAGCTGCTACATGCATCCATGCAGGGATGCATACAGAAAGGGTGCACAGATGGACTGTGCATGCGCCCATGACATCCTGAATGGAGGCTACAGCCACAAGATGTAGGATTGGCTGGATACAGTAAAAATTCTGGAGATATCAGGGGTGAGACAGGTAAATTGGACCTATGGCAGCATTCGCGATATGGGTGCTGCCATAGGATATAATGTGAATTATGGCTATAGCGGCGCTCACCGAGTAATTTGGGTGCCATCAATAGCCAGAGCCTAAATTAGGAGAAATAACAGGAGTCAGGCACCAGAAATAGCCAGAGCCCAAATTGTGTGGGGATCAAAAAAATTAGGTAGTCAGTAGGGTAATATAGGGTTATAGTTTAAAAAAACAAAAAAGGAGGTTCACCTCTTTAGGATCATAGCCTCTGGCCCCTTTAAGGACCAGAGACTTTTTTTTGTTTACATTTCCTGATTGCTGTGATTGGCTCACAGCGATTAGGAGGTCAAAAGCCAATGACTCCTGACTGATCTTTCGGCTCCCCCCTGCACCCAAGTCTCCCTGTATTACCTAATCACCAAGATACCGCTCACTGAGACTGCTCAGGTTCCCAGTTAGGCATACAAATATATTCAGTTCTCAGGCTTTGATTTATTTAAAAGAATATTGCGAATACATACATCGAAGTAAATTGAGAATCATTAATAAAAATAGAGAACAGATAGAATCAGTGCATCTACTGTGCTCCATGGACTGGAAAGCCCCAAGTTTTCAGTCTTGAGCTCATACAGAGATATCCAGATCCCAGGACCACGCGGCTTGGTTACCCATGGCTGAGGCTCTACTGAATGCCAGTGATCTCTCCAGTCTTAAATACCATTTTGTACTACCATTGAAAGAATTGTAGATCCATCTATGGTGAGCAGTTCATAGTGCTAATGCAAACAATGTTCAGTTCTTCAGCACGTGTTACAAATAAACGTTGACCATTACGTAATTAACCAAGTCATGGAAACATAAGAATGCTTCCCTCTACTGTGTGTATCTGTCTATAGTTCCAAATATACTTTGGATTGTAAGCCTTTGGCAGGGCCCTCTCCCCTTGTGTATCATACTTGACTGTGTGCACTTTACCCAGAATTTGGAACGTGTATTTTTACCACTACCACTCCAGTGTATGATCTGTGTATGTACTACTATCTGCATTGTACTACTATCTGCATTATACTACTATCTGCATTGTGTTGTGTATCTTATTGCTTATTACCTGTATTGTTGTATCTATTGTCTATTACCTGTATTGTGCTGTCACCCCTGTTATCATTGTCTGTAATCCTATTTATTGTACAGCGCTGCGTAATATGTTGCGCTATATAAATCCAATAAATAATAATAATACATTAACCTCCCTCACACTGAGGACAGGAGCCTTCTGTTACTCTCGCTTACGCTGCTTGAACTGTCCAGTATTCTATCACTTCTTATTGGAAAAGTATCAGACTATAATATACAGATTGACTATATACAGGATCTTCTCAAAAAATGTGCATATTGTGATAAAGTGCATTATTTTTTGTAATGTACTGATAAACATTAGACTTTCATATATTTTAGATTCATTACACACAACTGAAGTAGTTCAAGCTTTTTATTGCTTTAATATTGATGATTTTGGCATACAGCTCATGAAAACCCCAAATTCCTATCTCAATTAGCATATTTCATCCGACCAATAAAAGAAAAGTGTTTTTAAAACAAAAAAAGTCAACCTTCAAATAATTATGTTCAGTTATGCACTCAATACTTGGTCGGGAATCCTTTTGCAGAAATGACTGCTTCAATGCGGCGTGGCATGGAGGCAATCAGCCTGTGGCACTAATCGGGTGTTAGGCCTGGTGCACACCAAAAACCGCTAGCAGATCTGCAAAATGCTAGCAGATTTTGAAACGCTTTTTCTTCTTTTTCTGTAGCGTTTCAGCTAGCATTTTGCGGTTTTGTGAAGCGTTTTTGGTGTAGTAGATTTCAAGTATTGTTACAGTAAAGCTGTTACTGAACAGCTACTGTAACAAAAACCGCCTGGCAAACCGCTCTGAAGTGCCGTTTTTCAGAGCGGTTTGCGTTTTTCCTATACTTAACATTGAGGCAGAAACGCATCCGCAATCCAAAATCTGCAGCAGCCCGGGAGTATGCTTTTCTGCAAAACACCTCCCGCTCTGGTGTGCACCAGCCCATTGAAATACATTACCCTAGCGGATCCGCACCCGTAAGCGGATCGCAAACCGCAGCAGAACCGCTCTGGTGTGCACTAGGCCTCAGGCCTAGTGCACACCAAAAACCGCTAGCAGATCCGCAAAATGCTAGCAGATTTTGAAACGCTTTTTCTTATTTTTCTGCAGCGTTTCAGCTAGCGTTTTGCGGTTTTGTGTAGCGGTTTTGGTATAGTAGATTTCATGTATTGTTACAGTAAAGCTGTTACTGAACAGCTACTGTAACAAAAAACGCCTGGCAGACCGCTCTGAAGTGCCGTTTTTCAGAGCGGTTTGCGGTTTTCCTATACTTAACATTGAGGCAGAAACGCATCCGCAATCCAAAATCTGCAGCAGCCCGGGAGTATGCTTTTCTGCAAAACGCCTCCCGCTCTGGTGTGCACCAGCCCATTGAAATACATTACCCTAGTGGATCCGCACCCGCGAGCAGATCGCAAACAGCAGCGGAAACGCTCCGGTGTACACTAGGCCTTATGGAGGCCCAGGATGCTTCGATAGCGGCCTTAAGCTCATCCAGAGTGTTGGGTCTTGCGTCTCTTAACTTTCTCTTCACAATATCCCACAGATTCTCTATGGGGTTCAGGTCAGGAGAGTTGGCAGGCCAATTGAGCACAGTAATACCATGGTCAGTAAACCATTTACCAGTGGTTTTGGCACTGTGAGCAGGTGCCAGGGCGTGCTGAAAAATGAAATCTTCATCTCCATGAAGCTTTTCAGCAGAAGGAAGCATGAACCCACTTTTGAACCAGAAACAGCGGCAGAAGCGCCTGACCTGGGCTACAGAGAAGCAGCACTGGACTGTTGCTCAGTGGTCCAAAGTACTTTTTTCGGATGAAAGCAACTTTTACATGTCATTCGGAAATCAAGGTGCCAGAGTCTGGAGGAAGACTGGGGAGAGGGAAATGCCAAAATGCCTGAAGTCCAGTGTCAAATTCCCACAGTCAGTGATGGTCTGGGGTGCCATGTCAGCTGCTGGTGTTGGACCACTGTGTTTTATCAAGGGCAGGGTCAATGCAGCTAGCTATCAGGAGATTTTGGAGCACTTCATGCTTCCTTCTGCTAAAAAGCTTTATGGAGATGAAGATTTCATTCTTCAGCACGACCTGGCACCTGCTCACAGTGCCAAAACCACTGGTAAATGGTTTACTGACCATGGTATTACTGTGCTCAATTGGCCTACCAACTCTCCTGACCTGAGCCCCATAGAGAATCTGTGTGATATTGTGAAGAGAAAGTTGAGAGACGCAAGACCCAACACTCTGGATGAGCTTAAGGCCGCTATCAAAGCATCCTGGGTCTCCATAACACCTGAGCAGTGCCACAGGCAGATTGCCTCCATGCCACGCCGCATTGAAGCAGTCATTTCTGCAAAAGGATTCCCGACCAAGTATTGAGTGCATAACTGAACATAATTATTTGAAGGTTGACTTTTTTTGTTTTAAAAACACTTTTCTTTTATTGGTCGGATGAAATATGCTAATTTTTTGAGATAGGAATTTTGGGTTTTCATGAGCTGTATGCCAAAATCATCAATATTAAAACAATAAAGGCTTGAACTACTTCAGTTGTGTGTATTTGAATCTAAAATATATGGAAGTCTAATGTATCGGTACATTACAAAAAATAATGAACTTTATCACAATATGCTAATTTTTTGAGAAGATCCTGTACAGTATATATGATACACATTCATTGATGCAACATAACAATGGTAAAGAGAGTGGCACTCACAAAAGCAGGGATAAGGGTGCCCAAGCCTCAAAGGATCCTCACACCATTGAATCCAGATCATGTAGTAAAACAACGTTGGAGGCTGGCACTTCCAAAAGTAGAAAGCTCTTTTATTGAAACATTAAAATCAGTGGTAATACAGCTGTATTACCACTGATTTTAATGTTTCAATAAAAGAGCTTTCTACTTTTGGAAGTGCCAGCCTCCAACGTTGTTTTACTACTTGATGCAACATAACAACATTTGTATTACACTCCCTGTGCCATTTTTAGATGAATGGGTTAGGAGAGCCTATACATCATCGAGATAAGCATATCTGGCCACGCCCCTTTCCTCTCAGGTCTACTTTAAAAGGGGCAAAGTAGTTATTTAATGTAGTTTGTATGCAGTTTGGAACTAGGCCAATCAAAATTCACAGGAAGTGTATTTGGCCAGATTTATTTGCATCGCATTGACCATAGCTAGTGCTGAAAGTCTTTTTCAGTACCAAAAATCAGCCACCGGTTAATTATAACCAGCACTCTAGTATGCATTTCTCTTTTAAACTATTGCTTGGCACAAAAAGTAATCTTCAGTGGAAAATACCATGAGCGCAATAGAAGATTGAAGGACTTATTTAGTTATGCACAATAGCATACGAGAAAACAATTTTGATATTGCCAGGCTCTAGTATATTAAAATCATTAAACTGTTTATAATATGAAACGGTTAGTGTAGATGCATATTGCATAACAATTACTAATGTTTGCCATTTATTATACAACTTAGTGTGCCTGATTTGCTCAGCTGAAAGGTTGGAATTTGCATTCCTCCTACATGGTGAGCCTGTTGTGGCTGCAATCACCAGGCAGGATGCAATCCTGATTGGGACGCAATGGGCAGAATAAGTGGTTTCTTTGCACATAGGGTGACCAGCTACATTGCAGTTAATAGAGAATTGTAGATATGCTTGCATATTTCTATATACATTGCTGGACGTCATACTGCCTGGATGCCCACCTAACACTCTACTTATGAAATAAACGTGCTTCAGCCACGCAGTGTGAAATGTGTGGATATAGTGGCACAAGGGTGCTTTGCAAGAAGGGGAGGATTTAATGCTCTCCTTGCAAAGCAGCCTTTATTTTGAAAGCCTTGTGGGGTGGAATAGAGATGGATCATCCACAAGGCAATACTATGCAGTTGCCTAGGGCATGGAGAGAGTCTAGGGGCCTGGTGGATGCTAGCCTCGCCCTCTACCAAATCTTACTAAAAAAAGCCAGGTGACCATCAATGGTGGGAAAAAAACTGATATCTTGCCTAGGGTCCCATTTCATTCTAATCCATTTTTTGGGCTGGAGCAAGGCATCACGCTCACTAGCTCCACCTTCCTTCTCACTAAGCCTGCATGCTGAATGAGAAATTAGTAAGGCTTGCGAGCCTATGCTGTTTTTTTAACCCTATAGCAACCAATTTATTTTAAAGCTACAGGACCCAACGGGGCTCAGGGCGGGATTAAAGGAGTGGGTATTATTTAAAAGCAGTGTGCGTAAGTTACCAACGCACTCTACGCAGCACTACCGCTGATAGCGTGCGCACTGACATTTTAACTCGCCCTGCTCCATTCAAGGTGCGTTGCTTTAGCGCTTTCTGCACTGAAAAAGCAGAAAGGTGCTCCAGACAATTTCTTAGTATGGCTAGCATATACAGTATTTATATCTCATCATGGCACACGTGTCACTTCAGGTGCGCTTTAAGGTAAGACTAGGTAGTATCTCTATTCACACAGCTGTAAATTGTTGATACGCCTGCCAAAACCACATGCCACAAAGACACAAATCCAGCGCAGCCTGCTGTATACAATATCTATACACATTCCTACTATTAGTATTCTTTGCACTTGCACATACCCATGACTGCTAATCTCCCCACTCAGTGGAGAGTTGTGTTGGGACGACCATTATCTGCAAATGAAAATATACAGCTGAGGATTTTAATTACTGACATCTCATGAGCCACACTTAAAAATAGCAAGGCTGACAAAATAGCTTGACTTTTGTAATACATGATATTTCAAATATTATTATAATAATATCATTATATATAGCCCTTGCTGTCATGCTTTCATACATATTTAATTTCAATGTATAATGCAGCACACGTTCAAAGAGACAGTATGTACATGAAGCACATGCATAGAGACTGATGGGGAGATACGTGCCCAATCTCGATTCCGGGCCATTGGCTTTAAATCACCAATGTATAGTCTTACTCTTTAAAGAGGACCTGTAGTGAAAATAACACAATTAATACAATTGCTTATTTTTTACAATATTCATTTATAGATTAGTTAGTGTTTGCCCATTGTAACATCTTTCCTCTCCCTGATTTACATTCTGAAATGTATCACTGGTGTTGACATCTTTAGTTCTGTCAGGTGATCTGTGCGGAATGTTCATTATTGAGCATTCTATCCATGCACAGAGGGAGATATTGCATGCTTGGCAGTTTCCCACAATGCAATGAGGTTCACAGACAGCAAACTGTCAAGATCTTGGTCATGACATCACAATTTCAGCCATAAATATCCCCCCTCCCTCTGATGATCTATTCGAGAAAAAGTAAAGATTCTACGTGGGAAAGGGGGTATCCGCTACTGATTGGAATTAAGTTAAAACCTTGGTTAAAGTTCCTCTTTAAGAAGAGAGACAGAACATTTATATTGTGCTTTTCTCCTGGCAGACTGAAAGCGCCAGAGCTGCAGCCACTAGGGCATGGTCAGTAGCAGTGTTCGGGAGTCTTGCCCAAGGTCTCCTTACTAATTAGGTGCTGGCTTACTGAACGGGAAGAGCCAAGATACGAACCCTGGTCTCCTGTGTGTCAGAGGCAGAGCTCTTAACCATTACACTATCCAGCCACTGCTTCAAACAATAACAAGAAAGCTTTAAAAGGCACAATTAGTGATCGTCAACACAAAAAGTAAATTATCAAACAACTGGAGCCCCCAAAAAGTATGTAAAAAGCAAAAGTACATGTTCCATTCTAAAGAAGAAATAAATAAATATTGATAGATACATCATATACTGATTAAGTTATAACTACTCATTACTGGAGTACATTTTTCAGAACAGACAGACAATTGAGCCATTACTTTGTAAAGGAGAAAATCCATAGAGTGAAGAAGCATACCTCCACACCTCGGCTGTGCTCAGGAGCTGATTAATTAGATCAGTCTGCTCTGGACATTCTCCTGTACGTTCAGATCCATTACATATCAGCCTTACAATCTTTATACCATGCTGATTTAGACATGTGGGACCAGACTGCGTAATGAAATCGCTTCACCGAGGAAATAGATATAAAATGAAAGGATTATGATATGGAGGAAGTTTAAAGAGTATGCCAGTTCCCAGAGCTATTTGCACATCCAACCTTCTGCACGTCGCAAATAGTTTATATTAATTAAAGGACAACTATCGTGAAAAATTGTAAAATTTAAAATACATAGATCTAAAACGTAGCTGTCTCCCTGAGTAAAATGCTTCATAAATTACCTTTTTCCTATGTTGCTGTCACTTACAATAGGTAGTAAAAATCTGACAGCAAATCTAGCTGCAAACAGCTTCAACAGAATATGATTATTTCTTCCTGTGATACAATGACAGTAGCCATGTTGTTTGTAAACATTACACACAGGCAAAGCTGATAGCATCTCCAGCTCTCTGCCTGTAACAAATTCACTCTGCTCTCCTCCTCCCTCCTCCCCTCTGTCTCTGAAATCAATGGCTAGTAACCTCCTCCTGCCCAGACTGATCTCCCATAAGCCATTGCTACAGTGCCAAGGCTCTCTGAAAAAGCTGTGGGCGAGGCTTGTTTCGTTTATAGGGAATTAGAGTATTAGAACAAAAACAAAAAAGTATTTGGCTTGAGGAATGCCCTATAAACTATATGAAAGGAACACAATTATGCAATGAGTAAAAGTTTATCTCGGATCCACTTTAACATACTTAGCAATTTTAGTGACAATAGTATGTATGGGGATTTTGCTATTAACCGCTAAAGTCGGCATGAAATTAGGCAAAATTACAAATGGATTACACAAAATCAGTTGAATGTCCAAATCGTAATTGCGTGTGAAAATTTGTGACATTTCGCTGAATCAAAATTAGCAGATTACAATCATCACTACTGTCAACATGTCACTTAACACGAATGCTTTCTTTAATAATTACCACCATCACTCCTTCCATATACAGTTACTGCTGTATACAATATCTATACACATTCCTACTATTAGTATTCTTTGCACTTGCACATACCCATGACTGCTAATCTCCCCCACCGCAGTCTATCCTACACACTGTGCAAAGCCCAACAGGCATAAAATTGGTAGTATTAGCTAATTCAGACATAACGGTGTGCATAAAAGTAAATATAGCAAGACTCCCATCTATTTAAAAAAAAAAAAGAAGGGGGAATTAATACAAATAAATAAAAAGAGTGCACCATGGCCTGCCTGCATAAAACCATGCGTAAATAGTGAGGTTAATACTTACAAATTGCCTTGAAGGTGTAGATATGAAGGAAATGGTCTCAGCGTGGCAGCAACATAAATCTACCTATCACGCTGAGATCCTTTATATACGGAAACAAACAGATGGCTATAGCATCACACAGGTCCGTTCTTCTGAACGATGCAGTCCTGGCTCTGAAAAGACAAGGCACGGGGATTCTCACAGCTAAAGGAGCTGCTTCAATATATAGCGTATAACGTTTACCAAATGTGAAGTTTTCATTTAACCTAGCTGAATAAAAAATCAGTATGTTCCAGAATATTAAGGCCTCCTTTCCACGAACTGTTGAACTGTGTTCTCAGCAAGCAGTTACCAGCCAGGCAGCAGTCAGCAGTTACTAGGCAGCAACAAGCACTTACCAAGCAGCAGTGAGCAGTTACCAGGTAGCAACTAGCAGTTACCAGGCAGCAGTAAGCAGTTGTGAGAGTTTCAGAGGCATTTCACTGCCTGTAAACAGTTTGTGGAAAAGAGGCCTAACTCTGTCCTCCTCGAGTTCACTGAAGCATCTCTGACATGTAATATGGGACTGAAACATGGAATTAGAGATAAGCTTCAAATTCAAATTTGCATGCAACACACTTTTAAAAACAGAGCCAATTTAACCCATTGGCTCCTGGCTAATAATAGCTGTCAGCTGATTGAATAGCATCTACTGGATTTGATTGGATGAGAAAAACCACAGGGACACCAGGAGTCCAGCCTGGTGTAGTGGTGGAATATAATGGATGTGATAGACGGTACACTATCAGCTCAGGTATTCACAAGTGTGGGTTGCTATCAGGCAACCACTTGAAGCATGTAGGGAAGTACCATCCCCACTGGACTTTTTGTAGATTCAATTCTGTTCACAGCACTCAAAAGGAGAATTTTAGGTCCAAAACATAAAATTTGAACCCCCCGCTGGGTTAAAACATAAGATACTAACAACACAAGGGGCACCCCAAAAAAGATTTTGATCAATAGTAATTGAAAGAGAAGGTAAGTGTAGGCTTACCTTAATAAATTCACTGAACATATAATTTTTTTTTCTGCACATGACAATGCGTTTCTCAGCTTACAGCTGCTTCCTCAGGTCAATAAACAGTGCAAGGTTCGTAGTGATAACCAACTCACAGCGCCTTCAGGCGCTCAGAGCTGATTATCACTACAAACCTGTCACTGTCCACAGTGTTACAAGGCAATGATCAACCAGACAGTGAAAAAAGGACCTAAAACTTAACAGAAGTTAACTTTTTGACGTAAAACTCCTAGATGACACTAACTTTTTTCCGTGAGGCTTGAGGTTGAGTCTTTTTTTTTTTTTTCCAAAGGAGAGAACAACCTTTTACTGCATGTCCCTCTGAAGAGAGATGCAAATATTATAAGAAAACAATACTGTGAGTAAGACTCTTCGAAGTAGAGTCCATAACGTTACTAACTTCTGGTAAGATTTTACCGCTGTTTATGCAAAATATGTAAGAAGCATTGTGCAAATAATGCAACTTGGGTCATGTACACATGGGTAACACGCATTCAACAAGCACCATGTATGCTACATATATAATCCGAGTTGTGCTATTTGTGCAACAGTGTTATGTATGTATAAACGCAGGCAAAATGTACATGTCTGTGCACATAAATTCTACTACCAGCTACTCAATCTGCCAGGCATATTTATAAAAAATATAAAAATGATTTGGATTAAGTTTGTCTGTTATCATGCATAGACTAACACAGTATTATTATTGTTATTATTATTATTGATTTATAAAGCACCAACATATTCTGTGGCTCTGTACAAAGTAAGAAACAAACATGCGGTACATATTAACACAGACATACACCAATATGCAAAATACAGTATTGGTACAAAATTCATAATTGGTAATTACAGTGACAAGAGGAACATGCATAAAATGTGTAACAAAGTCCAAGACACAAAAGGATAAGAGAGCCCTGCCCTTGCAAACTTAAAATCTAAAGGAATGAGGGGGGGGGGGGGGAGGGGGGTAGTATACATATCCATATCTAGAGGCAGTGTGTGTTTAGGTTATATAGTGGGTGTACAACTTGGCCAAAGGTCAAAGGAGGAGGAGTACTTTGTCATATTTATAAGATGATAATTTTTGAAGGATATGGGGAGATGACTGTGTTATAAATAAATGCATTCAAGTGGAATTCCAGTCTAGAATAACATACACTTGTTACCCCTGGCTTTATAGCTGAAATACTTATTCTGCTTGCTTTTTGCCCTAAACTTACATAATCTGTGTAAAAATCTCAAATGAATCCAAGATCACAGTGTAACAGTGCTATGAGCAGCCCCTGCATGGATGTGTTATATCCAGTACATTAACCATTTCGGGACCGGCCGCCTAGCCCCCCTTAAGGACCAGGCATTTTGCAGTGGGGAGGTGCGCGCATTTGGAGGGGTCAGGCGGCGAGATCCCCTCTGTGGCTGGCTGGACAGTGTCCCCCCATGGTGGCAGGTGTCCCCCCTTTCGCCAGCAGCCATGACTCACCTTCCAGGCTCCAACGATGAGCCGCAGTAGCCCCCTCTTCTCATGTCATCAAGCTGAGACCTGGAACTGAGCGGCATTAGGAGCGGAGATGCCAGCCAGAGCAGAGGGGGGTGCCGATCGTCGCTGGAACGGCAGGGAGGTGAGTGGATCCTCTTCTTTCCCCCCCTCCCCCCCCCCCCCCCCGCATCCACCGCTGTGAAAGTGATCACTACAATCCACCGCCGATCGTAGTGATCACGTGATCAGCAGCCATACGCGATGACTGCTGATCACTGAGGGGAGATGTCAGCTGTCATATGACAGCTTAATCTCCCCCTCCGGGGGCGCACGATCGTGTCAGGAGCGGAAACGGCGGGCCGGCATAGATTCTACGCCGCATCAGTCTAGAACAGCCACAAGTGCAGCGTAGAATCTAATGCAGGTGGTCCGGAAAAGGTTAAATAAGCAGCTTTCTTCAAATTACAACCAATGAAGCTTGCACACATAATCTCTGCAATTGCATGGATAGGTTAAAAGCATTTTAGTTGCAAATTAGTTGTCTTCTCTTTAAAATCAGTGAAACTTGTGAACAGAAACTCTCTGTTGAGTTTGCATTAATCTTTGATACAATCAGTGAGCAAAGTACAATATAGGAGCTCGGGCACTGGCAAAAGCAAATGGAAAGCAAGTCTATTAACCCTTTCAGATACTTCTTATGGTAGGTACACACCATAAGATAGTTTGGCAGATAGATGGTTCGATAGATAATTTCCGTCATGTCCGATCTCATTTTTGATAGTTTTTCTGATTGATTTCTCGTAGGGGTGAATGGAAATTGATAATAAAAGATAAGAAATTCGGAAAGACAGTAAATCAGCTGAAAAAAATCGGCTGAAAAATATCATTGTGTGTACCTAGCATGAAATCAGGAGTTTGTTCCTAGTAATTGTCATGGTGTGGCTAATCTGTTAGGGAAGAGTAGAAACGATATCAAAAGTTCGGCTTTAAACTGTAGAAAAGCTTTGCTGTGTACACAACTAATTGCCCTGGTCATAGAAATTAATTGGCCACTAGAGGGCATTTCCTTCTCACATCTATATTTCATAGACAATGAATGCCTTTCACCAGCTAAAAGACAACAATTTACATCTGGGGAAATAAAACACTAAATCAAATTTTATGGATAGCATCAAAACTAGCCTCCATTGACACCAATGAACTGCTATTTTGAATTCAAATTTATTCTGAATGCATTTGGTTTCATTAAAAATCCATTTGAAATTATTCCAAATAGGCAAATCTAACAAGATTATGCTCTTTTCATAAATAGGAAGTAATCAAACTCATTGCGTTAAGTACATGGAATATGCTCTTCACCTAAATTACGATTTTTATAAATAGACCCCTTAAGCTAGGCACAAGCACTAGATGAAGGTCTTTTATAGAAAAATGATCATTACAACCACTAATCTTTAGCCAGAATGTGCTGAGTGTGTTCTTTGCTTATTGTCAAAGCTTCAGGCTCAAATAATTTTTTGGCCCTCTAGACAGTCAGTAGAAGAGCTTAATTTTTATTTGTGAAGCCATGGGATTTACTAATGTCAGATGAATCACTTTTAGCATACCTGATTGGGATTTATTCTAGCCGGATCATACAATGAATCTGATTAGGTGATAGATTTGTAAATTTGGCCTAATATCAGGCAACTTAGTGGCCGATCGACCATCTGGTTTGATTATCATAGTTGGGTGAAAAATGGTCGTGAAAAGTGCATGCCCGATCCCTGATGTGACCAATTTTGGGGCAAAATTGTTTACATATTTCGATCCGACATGCTGCAAGATATAAGCCCAACTTGCTCGATCAGCGTGCAATATCAGGATGGGCGACATACGCAACATAATTCCCAGAGCAGGGCACGTGTGTGGCATCACACACCCACCTAAGTTCCGCTGCAACCCTGTGGGACATGTGTATGTGGACAGAGCACAGAACCAGTGGCGCACATTGACAGGCAAAGTATACTGCATGCGGCACATTTTACATTAGCTCAATCACAAGAAAATGTATGCGTGCTCTACACCAAGCTTAACCCTTTCAAGTCTAGCTGTGCAAATCTGGCTAAAATGGCTTACCATGAGACATGCTCACGCAGAAATTTTACATTTTACATTAGAGGGGGCATCGATGGGGGCAGTGAGGCGGCGGATGCGGCATCACAAGGCCGATTCCCAAGAGATTTCATGCTGAAAACGATCGGGAATTTGCTTCCGGTGTATGGGCAGGCAACAGATTTCTCTCTGATCAGATTTTATCAGAGAGAGATCTGTCTCTTAGATGATCTGCCCATACATCATCTTTAGGTTGTGAAATGCTGACATGGGAAATAGAAGTAACATATGGAAGTTGATTCACTACGCAGCGTAGCTTAATGACAGCAGAGAGTGTTCTAATTCCCTCTGCACACTATGCAGCTATAGCATGCACAGTTAAATTACGCTTGGCTCAAATAGTTTAAAGAGCGTTTCGTTATATTTAACGAGCGCTCCACTGAACCCGCCCAGAGCCCGGCGGGTCCAGTAGCTTCAATGTATGATATTCCTGCACTTTGATTAGCCCAATAGCCTGACTGTCACTAATTTAACTGTGAATGCTATGGCTGCATAGCGTGCACAGGGAATTATAACACTCTCTGCTGTCATTAAGCTGCACTGCTGTAGCAGCGCAGCTTAGTGAATCAACCTCTGAACAGCCGATAAGTGTCTTTCAAATGTATCACCTGATTGGGGAGACCACATGCTTCTCCTTAAAGAAATCCTGTAATAAAAAATACCCCTCTGGGGGATACTTACCTCGGAAGGGGAAAGCTTCTGGATCCTAATGAGGCTTCCCCCGTCCTCTGGTGTCCCTCCGTTAAGTGCCCGGGTCCCTAGAAGTGCAACGATGTAAATATTTACCTCTCCGCAATCCAGCGCAGGCGTACTAGCGGCTTTTCATTTGGGTAAGGCGGAAATAGCCGAATTTGATCGATCTGCTCTACTGCGCAGGCCCTTTTGCGCCTGCGCCGTAGAGCGAATACTATCAGGCTCGGCTATTTCCACCTAGCCCGCAGGAAGAGCCGCCACTGCACCTGCGCTGGATCCCGGCGAAGTAAATAAATCATCCCTTGTCAGGCTTGTTGGTGGAGGAGTCCTACACAAATCACACTAGTTAGGAGGCTTTTCCTGCAGCTATTTCCTATTTCCCAGACCTCCAAAGCTGTAGGCGGTACCATTTTTTTGGTGCCCTCCAACTGTGTCTGGTAATATTAAGCATAGCAGCAGAGCCAGCCCCACCCACAGAGCCTCCTGTTGACTTGTTCAGTTGTTTAACTTCAGGCCCCATGAATACATTTTTAAAACTAGATTTTTTACTCTAGAAACTTAATTTGAAAAATAAAATTCTGCATGGATATGGGCTTTAAATTGACTTACAAATGGCACCACATTTAATAAAACATGCAGTTCTCCTGCATGCAGTACACATTTCTGCTAGTTATACATGATATGGCTTTGTTGGTGATATCAACATATTATTGTGAAAAATAAGCAGTTTTATTCAATACATTATTTTCAGTACAGTTACTCTTTACTACACAATGGTGCGTATTATCTATGGTTAAACACTGATAACTATTTGTAATAATAATAAGCCTTAGATATGTCTCTGCACTTTATGAATTGGGAGGTTTAATGAGATGATGAGCAGTTCTGTGGCTTGCATATGGAAACCGCTCTTTTCTGTTTTATCTGTAGGGATTTCATGGATCATTCTCTGAGCTCTTCATTCTTTATTAATTACATGAATGGGAGATTATCATATACTTTCTTTAATAAATGAGTATATTTTTTTCCTATTGTGCATGAATTCTCTCTTGTGTGTTTAATCCGTTATTTTGAAGTCTTAATGGTATATTCCCTTCTATATAATAGCGCCCTGCCGCTGATGGATTCTAAGAAATGGGTGCATAAATATTCTCTTGGTTGCTGGAATCAGCAATTTTTTATGTATATGTAAATTTATACAGTTATAAAATTCCCGCATTAAGCTGTCCTGCCACTCCACAGCAGGAGAGGACAGTGACAAATTCTTCCATCACCACCTAGTCCAATATACACACGTTATCACTGCACTGTAATGCAGTAGTTTATGAATTGAATCCATTTAAAGAAGATCTGTGGTGAATTTACAGCACATTAAAATAAACATATTGCTTTTTCCCCCATTATTCCCCCTTTTCATTTCTCATATTTTCACTGCTCCCTGCTGCCAATAAATAACTTAATTAATACAATATAATTTTGAAACCTTTGGGCAAGATGGCTGCAATGTAAAGTGCTTCCTGGTCAGTACACAATCTCCTTGTACTGCTGTGCAGGAGAGATGAGCTGAGCTGAAGCCACACGAGGCAGATCTCCCTCCCCCTGTTGTCTGGAGCTTGCGGAAAGGTCAGGGATGACTCATCAGATGACGTGCAACAGGGGGAGGGAAAGGCATATAGCAGGGAGTAACAGCTGCTAGACTGTCTGCCTCTTCCTGCAGCACAATATTCGTCTAACTAGACGAATAATTAGAAAGGAGCAGGAGAGAGACAGCACAGCTGTTTCTACAGGAGAAAGGGAAAAAAAGATTAATACTTATGAAAGGAACATATCTCTTCATTTAAAGTGGAATATAACCCTGCATTTCAACTTTGCTCTAAAACATTATTTACAGTATATTATATGCAACCAGCATTTTTTTTTACTAGACCAGCATTGGAAGGGTTACACAGGGCTTTAAAGTTCCTTGAGATTTCTGCAGACGCATCCGAACCTGAAAAAGATACATTTTGTTTACATAAATGTATCTAAGTGTTGAATGTGACTCATCTCTCTCACTGAGAAGGAGCTTGGAGGACAGCCAAAGAGTGTGTAACTGTTTATCAATAGATACATAGAATGTAACAATCTGAACTTCTGCATATCTCTCCACGGAACTTGAAACGTCTGTGTTTAACCCTTCCAATGCTGGTCTAGTAAAAAAACAATGCTTTTTGCATATAATATGCTGTAAATAATGTTTTAGAGCAAAGTTGAAATGCAGGGTTATATTCCGCTTTAAATTGCATTTTGAAAAAGGGCCACAGAACCCCTTTAAGAGATATACAACATTTCAGAAAACAAAAACATTTGAAACCATTTGAAACCATTCATAAAATGTCTTTATCTTATTTAGGGCTCTTTCACAGTGCGACCTTAAAGTCGCACGTTAGAAAATGTTTTAGCGTGGACTAATGCACAGCAATACTAAAGTCTGTGCAACATTCACAGTGCACACGTTGCATTTGTGTGTAACGTGTAGCATTATTAGAAAGTGCTGCATGCTGTGCGGTATGCACGTTATTGACTGCGTTGGACTGTTTGCACATGCTCAGTAATGACCTGGAAGCATACTTTTCATTGCCTGTATGCTGACTGTATGCGACGATAATAGGTCATAGAGTTGCGTTTTGACATTTTTGGGACGTTGCGTTGTTAGTTTGCGTTGTGACTTTAACGTTGCATCAAAACGCAAGATCCCAGTGTGAAAGTAGCCTAAATGTAAGCTGTAGTTGTTAACTTTATGTATAGATGCTTCTCGGAGAATCACAGCTACAGCTATGGAAATGCATGGAAAGGAGGAAGGCCTTCTTGAATCCTGGTTTCTCCTTTCTCATAGTCATGAGAAGAAATAAAGCCTATGTGTAATTATGCATCGTCATTTGCAAATATGCATCATAATTGTAATGCAGAATTTCAGGGAAATGCGTAATTAATTTCATAATATAATTGTAATCATTCGTAATTTCCCGTAATTTTTTGCATCATTTTCATGTAATTTTTAATGCAGACTTTAGTGGGTAATAGCAAAGCATGCACTGCCATTGCTACCAAAATTGCTACATATGTTAAGGAGAATAATGGATACAAGTCAAAAAAGTTTCAAAAAAAAAGTCTGAGTTTAAAAACATTTTTGCTTTGAATTTTTTAAATCAAATTTTTTCAGCAACTGCAAGGTATTTTTGAAAAATTATTTTTTTGACTTGTACCTACTATTCTTCCTAACTTATCATTATCAACAATGTTGTGACAATAGCATGTATGGGGGATTTGTGATTCACTGCCAAGTACGGCATGAAATTACGCAAAAATTCATGCAAAATTACAAATGATTATAAAAAATCAACTGAATTAACAATTTATAATTACATATAGGCGTAATTGTGAAATTTTGCATAGTTGTAATTAGCTGCTTATGATCTTCACTTCTTTTTCATACTTGCTTCGACCTGCGCTAATTATTATTATTTAGTATTTATATAGCAACGCCATCTTTTGCAGAGCTGTACAGAGTATAGTGTCTTGTCACTTAACTGTCCCTCAGAGGGGCTCACAATCTAATCCTACCATTATATGTCTATGTATGTTTAGTGTAATTCTCTAATCCCACTGGTACATCCCATCCTTGTTCAAACATGCTGCTGTAACTTAGTGTTGATCTAATGATAATTTCACTTTCCTGAAACTTCCCACAATTTTTGCAATTACAATCTTGATCATTATTACAATTTTGCATGTAATCTTTATTTTGTGTAATTTTCGTAATTTATGCAAAATTGCATTCACGGAATTCACTGGAGTGTTTTGAACATACGTTCACATAAAAAAGTATATGTGTAAAACTATACGGGCATTTATGCGAAAATCATTTTCACCAAATCCACTGTCAACTGGCATTTTTACATAGGTTAATATATTGCAAAATTTGAAGTCACTGTGAAATTCCGTATTCTAATTCCGATGTGCAAAATTAATTTTGCACTAGTTTGAAATTTTGCGTTATGATTTTACATTGTAACTGCAAATTTCACTGTGAAATTAATACTATGCACAATTTAAAATATCATCTATCTTGACTCTTCAATCCTATCTAGTTAACGGCCTGTCTATCAGAATCAGAATCAGAATTTATTTCCGCCAAGTACAACCGGTGGGTTGTACCCGAAATTGGTTTTGGCGCATACAGGGTCGTTGATGAAAAACAAAAAATAGCACGGTTAAGCATGTACATACATAGACATGGGACAAGCACACATAGGACAACATTACAGCTTGTGCGTACAATTAAGCAGAGCGTCATGTACAGGTAAGCATGGTACAAACGTATAAACAATAAAGCAAAAATAGAAAGCAAAAACAGAGAACATTACATCATACACGTACAGATTAACGTAATACAAACAGAGCAAAATGTACACTGATAGCAGGAACAGAAAAGAGTGGGACTGAAGGAGCAGCCTGAGAGCTGATCTGAGCGCTGCCATTTTCGGCACTGGACGCTACACAGCGACACGCTCCAACAAGACAGGTGCTCCGAATGTCCACGAAAAAGTAGAGAGGAAACTGATGGAGGCGGACAGCAGAGTGTCCTGGTAGAGAGTGGATAGAGAAGGAGAGAGATAGAGAGAGAAGGGACAGCTAAGAGAAAAAGCGGAACCAGCTGCTTGAATTACATGTTTATTAAGACCCGGTTAACTACTTCTCTCTTAACTTCCTCTCTTTTTTAACTTCAGATTGGTTCCTGCCTTAAACATTCTACTGAAACCTTGGTTTAAAATATGTTTTATTGATAAGGTGCAAAAAAAAAAAAAACTCATGTGAGAAAACTCAGGAGAAAAGTTAACTGAACAAAGCCCATATGCAATTCACTTTTTCTAATGAGTTTTCTCCTAAGCAATAATGTTACATCTTTTCATAAAATGCCCTTTACACCACCTGCAAGTAATAAAATACTTTTGAGAGTACTTTTTCACCAACATTTTGGTACTTTTCAATTGTAAAATGCGTAAAAGTTATTTTAAAAAGTATATGAACATGATCTCCTGGGAGATAACTCAAGAGAAAAAGTAATTGCATGTGGGCCTAGGAGTCCCAGAGTTCAAATACACGTTATATTCTTGCAACCCTGACTCTCTAAATACCACAGGACTTTCAATTCAGCTTTCCCACCTAACATAACAATTAACATTAATGACACTCCAATAATATCAGTTTGTCAGGTTTGCTGCTTAGGAGAAAACTTAATTTGGGACACTCACTGAAATCTCCCAAAAGCAAGTAACAACCTCCTGTCAATGCCAAATAAACATCTATTATTATTATTTAGTATTTCTGTAGCACCTACATCTTCCACAGCACTGTACAGAGTATATTGTCACTTAACTGTCTCTCATGTAGGTTCACAATCTAATCCCTGCCATAGTCATATGTCTATATATGTACCACGTAGTGTATATCGTAGTCGAAGGCCAATTTTTAGAAGGAAGCCAATTAACTTATCTGTATGTTTTTGAGATGTGGGAGGAAACCAGAGTGCTCAGAGGAAATCCACTCAGACACTGACACAAACTCCGTGCAGATAGTGCCCTGGCTGGGTTGAAGGGTCGAGGAGGACCCAGCGCTGCAAGGTGAGAGTGCTAACCACTACGCCACCATGCTGCCCACTACACCACTGTGATCTATAGATCAATTCTTTCATAGTGCAAGACACAACTAAAATGTTAGTTTACACCCTCATCATTACTTACCTAGACTAATGCAAAACCCTTCCCTGCGTACAGACAATGAAGTGGCTGGCATCGCTCCACTCCATTCTGAACTTTTCTGCGAGATTTCTCGATCTCTTTTCTCGTTTTTCAAATGCTGCTTCTCTTCGTCACTCCCTCCACTACCGTCTTTCCCCGAATATAAGACACTGTCTTATATTCTTTTTGGGGAGGAAATATGTGCTAGGGCTTATTTTCGGGGGGAGGGGCTAGATGCTTTGTGTATGGGGAGGCACTTACTGCACCTCCCTTGTGGCTGCGTCCCCCTCCGTTCCAAGCAATTTCTCCGGTGGTGGCCGCGGCGACATGGTATTCAAGCTATGAGGGCGCCCTTTGACCCTTACGCTGCCCGCAGTACGCTTTGCCGGCTTTGCGCTGGCGCTCCCTTCCTGTCATAATCGTGCGCCTGGCTGATGCGTCCCAGGCGCACATTGATTATTACATGAGGGGAGCGTCAGCGCAGAGCCGGCAAAGCGTACTGCGTGCAGCGTGAGGGTCAAAGGGCGCCCTCATAGCTTGAATACCATGTCGCCGCCGCCGCCACCACCGGAGAAATTACTTAAAACGGAGGGGGACGCAGCCACAAGGGAGGTGCGGTAAGAGCCCACACACATCCCCATACACACAGCGCCCCCCACAGCTAGGCCTTATTTTCGGAGTAGGTCTTATATTTCAAGCATGCTTGAAATATAAGGGAGGCCTTATTTTTGGGGTAGGTTTTATTTTAGGGGAAAGACGGTAGTTGTCCTCATTAAACAAAAGAGTTAATGCTTCTAAAGGTACCCATACATCTAACGATAATGGACAGACTCGACCAACAAACAAATCTCTCTCTAATCGAATCTGATTAGAGAGACATCTGTCAGGTACCCGAACACCACAGGCTGATCCCCGATCCATTTCATGCTGAAATTGATAAGGAATCGGCCTTGTGAGGCTGCATCCACTCCCTTCACCAACCCGACGCTGCCCGCTCCCTCCATTGCATATACACGCACACCCCACGGCCTAGTAGGGGTGTGTATGTGACGTCAGACGTCACGCACGCGCCCACATTACTAGGCAACCACGTGGCACACATGGACAGAGGCGCTAAACAATCTACCTGAACGCATGAGTTGTTTTACTCTTATCTATAGCTTGATGAAGTGGGATATGCCCGCAAAATGCGTTGCACTTGTTTGGAGTATGTAAATAAATAGTTTTGTTGAAAAAATCAACAGCATCTTGTGTCTACCTTGGCGAGGTAAGTCCACCTCTAACCCCACAATTTTTAAAAAGTTTTATCTCCTTTTTTTACACTTCTGGCACCTCTGTACAATTAACATGTCCACCCCTGGTGGAGGGGGTTTGGCCCCTTCTCTTCTGATCTACAGAGAGTGACTTCTTATTCCTCAGTGAGGATAGGTCGAATACTCCTCACCTGCTTATACAGTGGTTACCTGGACGGTAACCCAGATTTGTTAGTATAACATTTATACTTACCCTTTTATTTTCACAAATTCAGTACATACTACACTATATCGGGCTCTTGGTGTCTCCCTTTTTATTCAAGTGGCACACATGTATGGACCGTGGAGGGAGCCAGAGACTACAAACAGGTAATGTACGGAGTGCACTGGGCACTCTGGGGGCACATTAAACATTAGGTTGGACAGCGTCGGGGATTTCATCGTGTTCGTCTCTCGCCCTGATATTGCTCGCCATTATCGAGCAAGTTGGCCCTACATCTTACAGCATGTCGGACTGATTAATGAGACCAATTTCAGCCCGAAATTGGTTGCGTTGTCAGTTGGGCATGCACTTGGCGGCACCGTTTTTTAACCAATTGTAACAATTGAATCGGATGGTCCATCGGCCGCCAAGTCCCCTGATGTATGGCCACCTTAACTCTTACCTACAAAGCTGTCTCCAATCTTGTTTGTCCGTAGATCACTAAAATAATTTCCAGATATCAGACCTAGTACAAACCTATGCTACACTAATGATCTCCTCCTCTTAACCACATAAAGATTTCTATCATGCCTTTCTCATCCTCTGAAACTCCATTCTTAAATATTTTTGACACTCTCCATCTTCAACCTAAAAACCCACTTTTTCAGAGCAAGCATATAATCTGTCTTGGGTCATTTGAGCTGGTAACTGAATTATTGCTGCTTTTGACTAACAAATGTATCTCATTTATAGCTCCAACTCATTTACAACCACCAAAACCTTTTGGGTCCACGCCTTATGCCCAGAGACTGTAGGTTTGTGTGGGACAGGGCATTGTCTTATATAGTTTCCTGAGAATGCTGTATTTGCTGACTTGACCCATTAAATGTACTTTGTACACATTGGACAGTACAACAGTGCTATGACCCATACTGCTCTTGATGGTCCATGTAACCATGTTCGTAAAATGTTTGTTGGTACATTGGCATGGAATACAGTATAGGAAACAAAGAATGCTGCATTCCTGTATTTTAGATTACCAGATTCTTAAGAATATTTTTAATCTCTAGCCTAGAGAGTATGACATTTTGATTAAAATATAGACATTCATTGATGGTTTAGTATTATTTTTATATTATGGTATGTTGCCTATCTTTTAAATGTATTGAATTCACCACGTAGTATTACATAAGTATTGAAATATTTAATTTGTATATGTTTAAATTCAGTTTCATGTACAGAAATAGTTCCTTCGATATATACAGTAGCAGTTGATTCTCATTTATTTTGTAGTAACAATAGCAACTGCATTATCACTAAATCATGGCGATGCAGTAATCCTTCTTCCCTTGAAAACAAACGATTTTATCTGCACTGTCTAAATAACCTATTTTATCTGCACTGTCTAAATAACCTATTTTATCTGCTCTGTCTTAAAAAAAATGAGAAACATAGGTTTCAGTTTGTTGTCTGTCAATGGATTAGTGCAAGTGTCAAAAACGAGTAACATGATTGGCTTCTGCTCTGTGCAAGTAATTACTCATGAAGCAAGGAGGTAGTTTTTGACGAACACTGGCAATTCAGCGCAGGATACTTGGGCGCAGCCAGCACCACCATAGACCATAATAGGAATTATGGCTATAGCAGCACACAGTGAGTAACTTCGACGCGGTCAGAAGACGGAGCTGAAGTTACTTTTAAAACACTGTAATTCTCCTTCCAGCAATAGCTGGTAGCTGGATTACATAATTCCCCACTATCTAAGTGGACCTAGAAGGGGAGTAGTATTTAACGTCGCCGGGAACTTGTGCAGCAGCAGCAGGATAAGCCATACCGGCTGTATCCTGTACTCAAGTCTCCCATCGGCGATTCCTCTCGTACGCGTTTTTGAATAATCGGTACGCTAAACATAGACTATTGCCCCAGTTGCAAAAAAGTGTGATTTAAACTTGCTGATAGTTTTGGAAATGTTTAGCTGTCTACATATTGAAATAGATATGTTCAGTTACATTAAATTAGAAAAGGGCTTATGTAACACCAACCACCTTTGTTCATGCCAATATTATTATCTAAGTGGAATTTCCTTTGATGCCCCGAAACATGAGTTTATTTTTTCCTGAAGTGTTTTTTTTTTTACTTAATTTTGATTCAATTTGCTATCAATCTATCCACTCCACCTTACCACTTGAAGAATTTCCAACAGATTTCGACAAATTATAGAGAAGAAATATGACTGAAAATTGCAGTAAATTCCTGTCAATAGGATGGCAGTTTTGTCTAGGACAGAATAGGTTTTGTGCATCAAAGCAGCACGAGTCCAGCAGGGGAGTGGTGAGGTCAAGTTCTGATCGGATTTTTGGTAACTTTGAGATTAAATTCTGAGATCAATCTATTCCCTGATTGATCAATTTTCTATCCCAGAATAAGTGATTGTTTATGTAATTTGACCATTATTGACCTGCGTATTGCTTGCTTGCGATGTGAATTGTGTGTCAAGCCACACTTTGACATTCATGAATCTGATTCTCATTACCATTCATCCCAATCATTATCTTACTGTCTTAGGGCCTTTCAGTGGCTAATGACAGTCACAGGTCTATTTATAAAAGACACTGGGCCTGATCCAAGTTTCCTCCTTGGAGACAATTTTCATATTCTGTTTAAAATAAGGTGTCAGCATTCTGCAACTGAACAAGTACCAAAAAGTAGGTGGAAAATACAGTCACAATTATTCTGAGTATTTTTTTGGTTGGCCATGGCTTTTTATTGGTAAGTTGTGAAATTTCACCTAGGAGAAAAAGTGAATTGGATCAGGCCCATTGTTTACGCAAAATTTCTATTTTTTTCTGCTATAAGAAGATAATTGTGTTACTTTAAGCCCAATCAATTCACTTTTTCTCCTAAGTTTGCTACTAGGAGGTATTTTTTCATCTTCTCTTTAAAATGACTTTTGCATGCAATGCAAACAACTAGGATACTAGAGATTTCTGCATACATGGGATAACTGAGATATGCCATGCCTGCCTACCTCAGTTGTGTATCTACAAGGTAGATCTTCTCAAGCTACATATCTATTGATCCGTACACTGATAACATTTCAATATTGCTTTTCTAATGTTTTTATTTACAAATTAGTTTATGATATGGTGGCATTAATTCCGGATTACTTTCAATTAGTATATATATATATATATATATATATATATATATATATATATATATATACATACACTGTGTCTTTTACGCTATATCTGTAAGTGTGGACCTGTAATACCAGTGCCATGCTGTTTTAGTTCATGGAAATATTATATGTGATTTAATACGCATGATGAGATTTCATGCATATCTCTGTTTAATGTATACTTTCTGTATCACAACATTTGCTTACAATAAAGAATTTACAGAAAAAAAAATTACTTTTGCATGCTACAATTGAAAAAGTACCAAAAAGTTTTTGGAAAAAGTACTGTCAAAATTATTCTGAGTATTTTCTTGCTTGCTGGTGGATTAAAATGCATTTTAATTATAATGTGAAGATATCATCTAGGAAAAAACGTAGTAGAAAAAGTGAATTGGATCGGGTCCATTGTATTCACAAAAGTGTGTTGGTTTTTCAAATGAGCTTATCCTAAATTAAGTCAAATTAATTTGATTTCAAATTAATCAGTCATTCGTGTCAATAGAAGGTAGTGATTTTGTACTCGGAAAAACAATCGTGGAATGATTTTTTGAATGCTTATTTTGAACATTCTATTTTGACACTTGTAAGGTAGCAAATAGCTATGCAATCATGTTAGGCGGCTGTAAAAGAAAATGGTAACTTGTTTAATTAATAAAAATAATGACTCATAATTAAAAATAATCAAGTATTCATGTGAAATCATGCAGTCAAGAGTGTTTTGCAGGAATGCAGTTTATGGAGATTTCTAAAGGTTGTCTAATGAGTAATGAGGATTGTAATCTACTAAAATGGTTAGTTTATATAATTAGTATGTGAAAGTGGTTTCTTGATGTAAAAAATTGTTGAGGATTAGCTGTTTTAGCATCTCTGGTATTAAAGTGCACCTGAGGCGGGGGAATTAAAAAAAACTATACATACCTGGCCATCCTCCTGCATCGTCTAGATCAGGCATGGGCAAACTTGGCCCTCCAGCTGTTAAGGAACTACAAGTCCCACAATGCATTGCAGGAGTCTGACAGCTACAGTCATGACTCATAAAGGCAAATGCATTGTGGGACTTGTAGTTCCGTAACAGCTGGAGGGCCGAGTTTGCCCATGCCTGGTCTAGATCCTCCACAATTTGCCCCGGAAAGTCCTTCAATCGTGGCTAGTCAGTGCAGGTGCAGCTCAGCCATGCATGCTCCACCATCATTCTCCCCTGGCAGGGAGCATTCTACTCCTTTGCAGTAGCACTGCACAGGTGCAGAACCCTCCCTGCGATGAGAACCAGTGGTGCTCAGCAGAGCTCGAATATTCGAGTAGCTCGAATATTCGAGCTCTTTTCCAGCTATTCGAGCTCGGTATTCGAGCTCCGAATAGCTGTAGCTATTCGAATGGGCTATTCGAGTACACTCGAATAACCCATTCACTATTCGAGCTATTCGAGCAAACGGCGCTATTCGAGCTCGGTACCGAGCTCGAATAGCGTCATAGCCCAGATTGATGTCCTTAGAGCCAATCAGAGGGCTCCCAGGCCCTCTGACGGCAGCCAATCACAGAGGGGGACCCTGGCCAGCCCCTACCCTATAAATAGCGGCCGCCATGTTCCGTTTCTCCGTGCTTGCCTGAGACTTGTACAGAGAGAGAGTTGCTCCTTTGTGCTTTGGCTTAGCAAGAGCTCTATTGTGGTCATTTACCTAGCGTTTTTGCTCACATACACCTCCTATACACACCTATATTGTTGTTAGTTAGTTAGACATTGTATTTTAGTTAGTAGCTTTTGTGTTACATAGAGACAGGCCAGCTGCTGCAGGCTTACAGCTTTAGGCCTCAGGGCCTTGCCTGTGTGGGCAGCTGTCCTCCTGTCCTCTGTTTATTTCTCTCTATTCTATACCAGTATTTCTGCTGTCCTTTACTACTGATTGTATTAGTATTGTAGTTATATACTGTAACTGTACTAGGACACTCACTGTCACTGTTCATAGGCTACTAGCTGCTCCTGCGTGTGTGCACTCACTTTCTGTGTACACACTACACACACTCTATTTCCTTCTGATAACTGATTGATTATTGTAATTGATTATTGTAATTAGTTAGTTGTACTTACTGTTACTACTTACTGTACTAGGAGTCTAGGACACTCAGTCACTGTTCATAGGCTACTAGCTCCTGCGTGTGTGCACTCACTGTCTGTGTACACACTACACACACTCTATTTCCTTCTGATAACTGATTGATTATTGTAGTTAGTTAGTTGTACTTACTGTTACTACTTACTGTACTAGGAGTCTAGGACACTCAGTCACTGTTCATAGGCTACTAGCTCCTGCGTGTGTGCACTCACTGTCTGTGTACACACTACACACACTCTATTTCCTTCTGATAACTGATTGATTATTGTAATTAGTTAGTTGTTTGTACTTACTGTTACTACTTACTCTTACTGTACTAGGAGTCTAGGACACTCAGTCACTGTTCATAGGCTACTAGCTCCTGCGTGTGTGCACTCACTTTCTGTGTACACACTACACACACTCTATTTCCTTCTGATAACTGATTGCTTATTGTAATTAGTTAGTTGTACTTACTGTTACTACTTACTCTTACTGTACTAGGAGTCTAGGACACTCAGTCACTGTTCATAGTCTACTAGCTCCTGCGTGTGTGCACTCACTGTCTGTGTACACACACTACACACACTCTATTTCCTTCTGATAACTGATTGATTATTGTAATTAGTTAGTTGTTTGTACTTACTGTTACTACTTACTCTTACTGTACTAGGAGTCTAGGACACTCAGTCACTGTTCATAGGCTACTAGCTCCTGCGTGTGTGCACTCACTTTCTGTGTACACACTACACACACTCTATTTCCTTCTGATAACTGATTGATTATTGTAATTAGTTAGTTGTACTTACTGACTGTTACTACTTACTTACTTACTGTACTAGGGACACTCACTCAGTCACTGTTCATAGGCTAGCTCCTGCGCGTGTTTGCGCGTGCGTGCACTCACTGTCTGTAGTGTACACACACTAAATTTACTTGTGATTACTACTGATTATTGTAACTGCTAGTTGTACTTCCTGACTGTTACTACTTACTTACTGTACTAGGGACACTCACTCAGTCACCTCACCCACCAACCCACTCCATTAAAGTACCCCACTTTTCACCCGCCCTTTTAAAAAACTTTTGTCTATACGCCCAAAACATCGAAGATGTCTGGAAGTGGCAGCCAGCGCGGTTTGGGCAAGGGGAAGGGCAGCAAGGGAATCAGGAGGAGAGGGAGCAGCATTGTGGCAGGCCGCGGCCGCGCCACCATGCACAGTTCCGCAGCAGCAGCAGCAGCGTCAGTGGCTAACATTCCTCCCATAGCCACTGGCCGTGGACGCCTTGGGCGCCGCCCAGCAGGAGCATCTGCAACTCACGCTGCAGAGACACAGCAGCAGCAGCGTGTAGCACCTGCTCCGATTTTCCTCCAGCCGGGTCGGAAACGTCCCATTGAGGAAAAGCATGCAGACACTGTGGTGCAACTCATGACGGAGGATGAGCAGCCCGCCATCAGCTCTGCATCCGAGGCCTCCACCCTCACCACCACCACCACCCCTGTTCGCAGCAGCCGCCCAGCAGGGTCTGGGGAGGAGGCCAGTTCACCGTCACAAGTTGGCGACCTGTCACTCAGCAGTATTTTTACCCCAGGCACCATCAGGGTATTGTCTGCTGTTGTTGGCGATTTTGAGGAGGAGATGCTGATGGGCACTTTGGGGGATGAGGGATTGGACAGCAAGACTGTGGCGACAGTCAAGCAGCCCATCCATGCATCAGGAGAGGAGTTTGGGGGGTCATCATCCCAGCAGGACATGTTTCAGGAGGGGGAGGATGATGATGACCCGGTGACAGACAGAGACTGGGTGCCACCACCTCCAGGGGATGTCGTCCTCAGCAGCTCTGAGGAGGAGGAGGAGGATGCTCTTGTGGGCCTTGCAAGGAGGCGCATCATTGCAAGCATTGGCAGCAGTAGGCAGGTCCCACAGCCTGCTGGTGTCTCAGGCTCAGCAGCAGCAGCAGCAGCATCTGCCAGTACCACCACCAGCCGCACCCAAGCCCCCCAAGCCCCCCCCCCAACCACCACAGGGAGACAGGCAGCAGCGCTTCCATGCCGTAGGGGGATGTTTCTGTCACCAATCTGGCGATATTTCACCATGCCCACTGTGTACAGCAAGTACGCCACTTGCAACCACTGTCAGCGGAAGTTGAGCAGAGGTGCAGACCCCTTAAAGTTCAGCACCAGCTCGCTCATCAACCACCTTGCTGCGAAACATTTCCACCAGCATGAGGAGTTCCAGAGGCTGAAGGCATCTGGTGCTGGCAGTGGCACCACACCCATCACTGCACAGCCTTCAGCAGCAGCAGCAACAGCAGCCACCCGCCCTCCTGCTCCTCCAGCAGCACCAGCAGGAGTGCGGAAACGCACTGCTCCTCCCCCCTCTGCAACTCCTGCCGCTGACACTGAGGCCTGTTCTGGCAGCCAGTCCTCAGTGGCCTCCTCCGCTGTGTCTGCTGATTCCCGTGCCAGCAAAAGGCCACGCCAGAGCCTTTTGAGCGAGTCCTTCCAGGGGGTGGTTAGGGCTCTGCCTCCCAGCAGCCGTCGCGTGCGGCAGCTGAACGGCTTGCTGGCACGGGCCATGTGCTCCCAACTCCTGCCGTACACGCTCGTGCAGGAGGGGAGCGACATTCGTGCGCTGCTTGCTTGCGCAGCCCCAGACTGGCAGCTCCCCAGCAGACACTTTTTCTCCCGCAAGGCCATTCCTGCACTGCACCGCTTTGTGATGGCCAATGTGGAGCGAGGGCTGGAGCACGCGGTTGGTGAAAGGGTCCACGTCACCATGGACTCCTGGAGCAGCCGCTTCGGGACAGGCCGCTACCTGTCCTTCACTGTCCACTGGGTCAGCTTGGTGGAAGGGGGTGAGGATGGGAGAGCAGCAGCGGGCACAGCAGCAGCAGCAACACAGTGGGTGGTGCCACCCCGCAGGGTCAGGGGAACTGCAGCAGGTTCCTCCGATCCTCTGCCATCCTCCGGCACACCTGGCCAAACCCCCCGCCTCAGCAGCAGCGTGAAGGCCCGCCACTGCCAAGCGCTGCTGCACTTGGTCAGCCTTGGGAAGACCAAGCTGACGGCAACCCATGTGTTGGCCAAACTCCAGGAGCAGGAGAGGATTTGGCTGACCCCCAGAGGCCTCAGAGTCGGAGAGGTGGTGGCCGACAATGGGGCCAATCTGGTTGCCGCAATAGACAGGGGAAACCTGACCCACATCCCCTGTCTTGCCCACGTGCTGAACCTGGTGGTGCAGAAGTTCTTGCGCACCTACCAGGGGATGGGCGAACTGCTGGAAACGGCAAGGAACGTTGTGCGTCACTTCCGGCGCTCGGCTGCAGCCTGTGCGAGCCTGGAAGATGTGCAAAAGGAGCTGGATCTGCCACGCCATCGGCTGATCCTTGACGTTCCGACTCGCTGGAACTCCACCCTGGCGATGTTGGAGCGTCTGGTTGAACAGAAGCACGCTGTCAACCAGTACCTTGCCCTGGCCACTGTTTCCGCCGCTCAGAGAAGGGACAAGACCAGCAACATCCTGTCCATCGTCCCCGATGATGACTGGAGGCACATGCAGCAGGTGTGCTTAGTGCTGGCTCCCTTTCTGCAGGCCACTAACATGGTGAGCAGGGACCATGCTATGGTCTGCGAGTGGGTGCCCCTGGTTTGTCTGCTGAACAGGGCCCTCGATGCTTTGCTGGAACAGGGAGCGGCAGCCTTGGACCAGCAGGAGCGGCAAGCAGCTGCACAGTCCACCTCTGAGGGGGAGGAGGAGGAGGATTTGGTGGAGGTCCCTGACCTTGCTGGTGATTAGTGTTGGGCGAACAGTGTTCGCCACTGTTCGGGTTCTGCAGAACATCACCCTGTTCGGGTGATGTTCGCGTTCGGCCGAACACCTGATGGTGTTCGGCCTTTTAAGTTCGGGTTCGCCCTGAACTTCTAATGGCTGCCGAACAGGGCCGAACAGGGCCCCTGTACTGCCCCCCTATGGGGTCGCAGGCATAAGGGGGGAGCATGCCCCGATCGCGGGGGGGGTCGGAAATTCCCCCCACCCCCTCCGCTAGCGCTCCCCCCTCTGCCCGCTTCCCCATACAAAAGTTTAAGCAAAGTACCTGTAGTGGATGGCCTGGCAGTGGGCGGCACTGTGGAGTGAGGAGGAGGAGTCCGGAGAGTGACGAGTTGAGGGAGGCCGGGCAGCGGGCGTGAGGTCAGAGAAAGGGCGGAAGTACCACAAGGGTACTTCCGCTGAACCGCCCGCTGCCCGGCCTCCCTCAACTCGTCACTCTCCGGACTCCTCCTCCTCACTCCACAGTGCCGCCCACTGCCAGGCCATCCACTACAGGTACTTTGCTTAAACTTTTGTATGGGGAAGCGGGCAGAGGGGGGAGCGCTAGCGGAGGGGGTGGGGGGAATTTCCGACCCCCCCCCCCGCGATCGGGGCATGCTCCCCCCTTATGCCTGCGACCCCATATGGCCCCCAAAAGCTGGATGTTCGGAAAGTTCAGGGTTCGGCCCGAACATGCCGAACATCTCGGCCATGTTCGGCGAACTTTCCCGAACCCGAACATCCAGGTGTTCGCCCATCACTACTGGTGATGAGGGGGAGCAGCACAGTGCAGCTGAGTTGGTGCGGGGGTGGAGAGAGGATGAGGCTGACGAGGCAGAGGAGGAGGATGAGGACAGCAGCACTGCCGTCGATGTGCCAGCAGACGTGGCCCGCCTCTTCCCAATGGCAGCGCACATGCTGACGTGCCTGCGCAGAGACCCCAGGGTGATCCAGATGAAGCAGAGGGAGGACATCTGGATCAGCATGATGTTGGACCCACGCCTCAAGGGGAAGTTGAGCCAGTTCCTGCCGCCTGCAGGAGGAGACCCAGCGCAACAAATAAGGAGCTTGCAGCAGGCCCTTGTTGAGCGCTTGGAGGAAGCCTTCCCCCAGCCTTCCACCCCCACTGTCCAGCAGCCAGCACAGAGGCAGCAGCAGGTGCCTGCATCCAGCAGCAAGCGCCCCACAGACCTGCTGTCTCTCAGCCATGAGCTCTACAGGACTGTAGAGGCTCCGGCAGCAGTGACTAGAGAGGAGGTGCATGCAGCAGCATCCTCCACCGGTCACAGCCAGCGCCTGACCCGCATGGTGGCTGACTACATGGGGTCCTACAGCGGGCTTGACAACGATGCCCCTGTTGATCCCATGGAGTATTGGGTCAAGCGCCTGGAGATCTGGAGCGAGCTGGCGCAGTACGCCCTGGAAGTGCTGTCCTGCCCCCCTTCCAGCGTGCTGTCCGAGCGCTGCTTCAGTGCAGCTGGTGGTGTGGTCACCGAGAAACGCTCACGTCTGTCTCACAAGTCTGTGGACAGACTGACGTTTCTCAAGATGAACCAGGCGTGGGTGGAAGGCGAGTTCCTGGCCCCTGTTGTCGGCGAGAGGGGGACATGAACTGGCTAAGAACCATCGTTAATGTGCCTTACCACCCTTTACCACCTCCTGGCTCCTGCTCACTAAGCCAGCCTGGTTCACTTTGACTATTACGTTGCCTGCAGCCACACATTTTACACTTACAGTGGGCTGCTGTGTACTGCCCTTCTGCTGTCTGTCTGTGTTTCCCACTGCCAGGGTACACAGATTTACCTTCTGCTGCCACTCTGCCACCAGCTATTACGTCAAACAATAGCTATATATCTGTGTAATTTGTTTTACAAACAAAACCAAAAAACCATTAAAAAAAAAAAAAAAGGTTTAATTTTTCTGAGGTGCCCGGGTTGAAAACTGTGTTGTCCCAGTTGTGTATTGGACACGATGTGGGCTGCACGACCGCTGTCTGGGACCTCCTGTTGTGTTCATTTACGGCCTGGTATCACCGCTAGGTACCAGGGCTATTATGTCACGCTGCCTGCCTGCTGCCACACTCACACTACTCCTCCATTCCTCCTGCTGCTGCTGTCTGTCTGTGTTTCCCACTGCCAGGGTACACAGAATTACCTTCTGCTGCCAGTCTGCCACCAGCTATTACGTCAAACAATAGCTGCACACATAATTACTCCTCCATTCCTCCTGCTGCTGCTGCTGTCTGTCTGTCTGTGTTTCCCACTGCCAGGGTACACAGATTTACCTTCTGCTGCCACTCTGCCACCAGCTATTACGTCAAACAATAGCTATATATCTGTGTAATTTGTTTTACAAACAAAACCAAAAAACCATTAAAAAAAAAAAAAAGGTTTAATTTTTCTGAGGTGCCCGGGTTGAAAACTGTGTTGTCCCAGTTGTGTATTGGACACGATGTGGGCTGCACGACCGCTGTCTGGGACCTCCTGTTGTGTTCATTTACGGCCTGGTATCACCGCTAGGTACCAGGGCTATTATGTCACGCTGCCTACCTGCTGCCACACTCACACTACTCCTCCATTCCTCCTGCTGATGCTGCTGTCTGTCTGTGTTTCCCACTGCCAGGGTACACAGAATTAGCTTCTGCTGCCACTCTGCCACCAGCTATTACGTCAAACAATAGCTGCTCACATTACTCCTCCATTCCTCCTGCTGCTGCTGCTGTCTGTCTGTGTTTCCCACTGCCAGGGTACACAGATTTACCTTCTGCTGCCACTCTGCCACCAGCTATTACGTCAAAAAATAGCTATATCTGTGTAATTTGTTGTAAAAACAAAACAAAAAAAAAAAAGGTTTAATTTTTCTGAGGTGCCCGGGTTGAAAACTGTGTTGTCCCAGTTGTGTATTGGACACAATGTGGGCTGCACGACCGCTGTCTGGGACCTCCTGCCTGCTGTGTTTATTTACAGCCCTGGTATCACCGCTAGGTACCAGGGCTATTATGTCACGCTGCCTGCCTCATTGACTGCCTGCTGCCACACACTCATCCTCCTCCTCCTGCTGCTGAATTTACCTCCTGCTGTCTGTGTGTTTCCACTGCCAGGGAGCACATACAATGGCGCTTCCAACATGCGTGCGCCACCAGCTATTTGTTACGCTCAAAAATAGCTGCATTTCTTTAAAAAAAAAAAAGAAGAAGAAGAAGAGGAGGAGGAGGAGGAGGAGGAGGAGGAGGAGGAGGAGGAGGAGGAGGAGGAGGAGGAGGAGGAGGAGGAGGAGGAGGAGGAGGAGGAGGAGGAGGAGGAGGAGGAGGAGGAGGAGGAGGAGGAGGAGGAGGAGGAGAAGGAGAAGGAGAAGGAGGAGAAGGAGAAGGAGAAGGAGAAGGAGAAGGAGAAGGAGAAGGAGAAGGAGGAGAAGGAGAAGGAGAAGAAGAAGAAGAAGAAGAAGAAGAAGAAGAAGAAGAAGAAGAAGAAGAAGAAGAAGAAGAAGAAGAAGAAGAAGAAGAAGAAGAAGAAGAAGAAGAAGAAGAAGAAGAAGAAGGAGGAGGAGGAGGAGGAGGAGGAGGAGGAGGAGGAGGAGAAGAAGAAGAAGAACTGAACAAATTTCTGGACACAACTTCTCTTTTCAACTTTTTTTTTTTTTGTAAAGGAACATCCCCACATAATCACTTGCTGTTGTTACTTGGAAAAAAAGAGGTTTCTTGCATCATTCACCCTCAAAACAAGTGTTGGAAGCTATTTAAGGCCATTTCGAATAGTCAGCTCGAAGGGGTATTTGAGCACCACTGATGAGAACATGACTGGGATGCACGGCATGCGCAGTACGCCCCAGACTGGAGGACTTGGCTGCCAAATTGTGGAGGATCAAGGTGGCGCAGAAGGACGACGTGGGAGTGATAACCTTGGAGGGGGCTGGAGGAAGCCCCAGGTGTGCATAATTTTTGAAACCCCCTTTTAAACCCCCTTGTCTGAGGTTGGCTGTGTGCAAAGTTGACCTGACTTCTTCCACCTGGCTGAGATTTTATCTTTTTGGGCCAGCACTACAGCACTATTGTTGAGCAAAATCTTATATCCATGTTCCTGTGTAGTGTTTCAAGAAGCATTTAGCCCTTCCTGTAAAGGATTGACTATAGGACCAGTGAAAAACTGTTGCAGGAAGGGCAGGTATCAAGGTTCTGTTGATTTTGGCTCTGATGATTTGTGTAGGCACTCACAGGGCATAAAGTCTTCACCAGCGCACACCACAAAGGATGATGGGAGATGGACTAATTTGCTGTCTGGTGCCCACCAGGTCATGACCCCAGGACTGCTCCACCAGAGATGAGACGAACAGGACGGGTCAACCTTGCTGAAAGAGAAGGAGGACTAGGACTAATGAGACAGGACTGACATGACAGGACTGGTGTGGCTGGACTCACTGACAAGACCGGCGTGGCAAGACTGACTAACTGGACTGCTGACAGGACTGGTGTGAGAGGACTGATGATGAACGGTGTGACTGGACTGGCGTGACTAGACTGGCCGTGACAGGACTGGTTGACAGGACTGGTGTGGCAAGACTAATTGACATATTGACATTACCAGAGTAACAAGACTGATGACAGGACTGGTATGACTGGATTGAAGGCAGGACTGATGACAGGGCAGATCTGGACAGGGCAGATAGATACAAGTAATGGTGTGAACCCACCATGTGGCTGTGACAGTTGATGTAACAGCACTGAGCATTGTTTTGCACCAGTACTGAAGCCATGCCCCCGCCATGTATTATAAGGTACCTTAGGTCATGTGCACTCCTAATAGTAGGCATTCCTGGACTGCAATGAAACCTCCTCTGGACCACAGGAGAGGTAAGTGTGATAGCAGGGTTACAAAAAGAACACATGGATTTTGGACTGGTGAGGGTGCAGGGAGAGTATCAAATGCTTTATCCCAGACTGAGCAGGGAGAAACTGCAGCCATACTGCTGTCCATGAAGAGTTTATGTTCTCAGCATAGGAATGTAGGTGGTTGGGGCTAGCACATCTGATGCTAGGGAAATTTCTCCTAGTCTGCTGGCAAGAAGGAAATACAGGAGTCAGTCAGAAACCGGCAGCCACCAGGTATTTATGCATTGCTAAAATTACAGTTGTGCAATGGAAAAACCTGTGTGTAATGCTAATGAATGCAAATTCACCCTCATATGCTTAAAAAATGGGAGGCTAAAAAGGACTTTCTGTAGTCAGAAAGTATTACTGTTGTTGCTGTTGTTATTTTGAATCAGGTAGAAGTAGGACCGGAAGCAGTAGTTGAAATTGCCACAGCTACTAGCAATCTAGCCTCCTCATGCAGGGAATAAACAATGAGTATATTCGGCAAATAAATGGCTCGATAGATCATTTCCGGCAGGTCTGATCTGATTTGGATTGTTTTTCTGAAGGATTTCTTCATAGAAAGGAGTTAAAATATTTCAGAAAACGATCGGAAAATTGATCGGACAATGGAACTGAAAAACGATTGGCCAGTAAATCTGCCGAAAAAACTCATTTTGTATTCCCAGCATTATACTATGACAATCAGAGCAGTTACACAGTACTTCTCCTGTTTCCTGTCTACATCATTTCCAAACCGGCATCAAAACTACTAAAACATGTGATCACTTTGCATGCACGTGGCACACCAATTTTGATAAACACAACTATATGCTGTTAATTTGTATATGGAAAGAGATAAACTTTCATGAACAATTTATACAAGTTTTTTTTTTAATTAGGATCCTAAGTTTGTGCAGAAAATACATTTTGAGCTTGAGTTACTAAGGGATCAACAAAGATCTCCTAATTTACCAAGACATTCAAAACATCTCTATTGGGGATGTCGGAAGTGATTTAGCAAAACTGGACTGGATTTGATGAAGAAATAAATCTGCTACTAAAATTGCAGTCCTCACCTTTCATATTATACAGTGGGAATTGCTAAGGTTTAAATTAACAGTTATGAATCCAAATTAGAAGCTCTTGGGCGGATAGGCTGATTGCAATTAAAGGAATTAGAAAAAAAAAAATCTACTTACCCGGCGCTTCATCGAGCCCCTGGCAGTCGATATGTCCTTTGCTGAAACTCTGGTGTCCCAGGATTCCTTCCATTGGAGATGCCAACCTCGCCAGGTCGGCATCTTCTGCGCTTGCACGAGCACACAGCCGCACTGCTCGCAATCGCGCTCCTGTGGTTTAGAGTGTTTTGCGCAGGTGCAGTAGTTCTGCGCCTGAGCAGTCCGCTCCAGGCCAGCGGCCATACGCTCACGCAGGTGCAGAAGATGCCAACCATTAACAGAGGGGATCCCGGGACAACGGGGCTGCGACGAGGGTCGTATCTGCTGCCAGGGGCTGGATGAAGCCCAAGTAAGTAGATCCTTTTTTTTAATTGATCGAACCTGTCCTTTAATTTTCTTAAAGGATAATTTTTGGAGAAGCAAATGAACAGCTGATAACTTTGTAAGTCCCTGATTTGCTGACTGTGATCATTGGGCTATATCTCACTTCTCTATCTTATTTTGATAAAAATGGGAAGCAGAAGAAAGACATCATTAGATTGTGACCAGCAAGTCAAAAACATATTCTGTCCTAAAAGCCTGGGAGACTCCTTCACACATCAAGTACTGGTCAGCCAATGTTTTGGTGACTAAAAAGCTCACTTAGGTGGCAAGGGATAGAACTCAATCAGGACGGGTATCATCCAGTATTGAAACATTATCATTAAATGTATGGCTACCCTTATCAAATACCATGAGGACCTAACAGTGTTACTGTGTAGGAACTATAAGAGAAACTTTACAAATAAAAAATGCGGTATTTTTCTGAATGTGTCTACTTTTCAGAACTACTCTTAGTGAATTGAGGCCATTATGTTCTACTCATCGTGCGTGAGACTTTATGCATGTAATGCTGCTTAACGCAGTTTAGTGCATACACTCCATGGTGTCAGATTGCTGATTAAGCCAGGTCTACACTAGGGCATTGCGCTGAGTGCCCTGTAAAATCAGGATTGCATTGCAATGGAGGGAAAAATTCACTTCATGTGTTGCACGTGCCTTGCGACTTATAGTGAATGAAAAGTATAAAGCAAGGAACTACCAGCAAGTAACAATAGCGGATAGCACTCTTGCCCGGTTCCAATCTCAGCCAGGACACTATCTCTCCATGTCTGTATGGGTTTCCTCTTGGCATTTTGGCTTCCTCCCACATTCCAAAAGAATATAGATAAGTTAACTGGCTTCACCATAATATTGACCTTAGACTATGATTATCGTAGGTATGAGATTGTGCGTCCCTTTGAAGGACAGTTAGTGACACGACTATATACTCTGTAAAGCACGGCAGAAGATGTTTGCACTGTACAAATACTAAATAATAATAATAAAAATAATAACTCAGCCACAAAGTGGTAGGACATTCATACTGAGGCACACTTTGCACAGAAGTCAACAATTTTCTGCAGAGTTAATGCTACCTACAAAAATCCAAACTTTGTATTGCCTTTAAATTAGATCAAAAATATTTCATAGAGCGCTTTATGGAATGGGTTTTTATGATTTCCATGCTATCTGATTGCATTGTGCCAAGAGTAGATTCTGGTGGATGAGAGAAATATGGATTATGGTGTTGTGTTGTTTTATAGGGGTTGGACTGGGCCCCTTATTTCCAGTGAACACTAAATGCTTCAGGATACCAAGACATTTTGGACAATTTCATGCTCCCAGGTTTGTAGTTGGCGATGGCAGAACCGATCACTGGGCAAATTGTTTCCAGCGAATGGAAACAATCCCCCCCCCCCCCCCAATAAAAGCCACTATCCCGGCAGCCATTTTTACTCTGCCTGTATTAAGTGTAGGACAGGTGTCGAACTCCAGGCCTGGAGGGCCAGCTCCATGCCAGTGTTTAGGATGGACTGAGAAAGAAAGGAATGTGTTCTACCTGATGGACCACACCTTTCCTGATTCAGACTCATCAATTCATTTGAGCTGTATCAAAAATGTGACAGGATCTCGGCCCTCGTAGGACCGGTTTGACACACCTGGTGTAGGAAGAGGAGCTGCTGTTGCAGATACAGGGATAGTGTTAGATATGCTGTATTGTGATATTGTGCTGTGAAGCTGCTTCCTAGGTGCTCTGCTACTTATAGTGTACCAGCTATGGACCCACAATAGTCCTTTTGAGGACTCATCCTGACCACTAAAAAGATCCTTACACAGGATCATCCGTGTCACCTTACTGTAAGTTACTGTTGGTGATATCACACAGTCACTGTGTCCTTAACAATATATACAGTGTCAGACATTTGTGTCCCTGAGTGATTAACGACAGTGTTACACCAACACACCTGGGTGACCTAACCTTACTGTGAGTTGCTGTCGGTGATATCAGACAATGAGTGCGTCACAGACATTTGAGTCACTGAGTGATTAGCGTACAGTACTACACCAACACACCTGGTCTGTGGTAAAGTGGCTGCAAATAACAATTTGTAATCAAGTAACGGTGGCAGCCATTCTAAAAACCTCTATTTGACTTTTATTTGTGGGAATAGTTTGGGTATGACCACTTACATGCTCATGCATGTCCGTAAAGACATGCATGAACAGGTTTGGCATGGAGGAACTTAACTGGCCAACACAGAATCCTGATCTTAACCCAAAAGATCACCTTTGGGAGGAATTAGAAAAGAAACTGTGAGCCAGGCCTTCTCATCTAACATTAGTGCCTGACCTCACAAATTATCTGCAAGAATGGCCAAATATTCCCATAAACACAATAAACCTTGTGAACAGTCTTCCTAGAACAGTTGACGCTGTCATAGCTAGTTGGGCCAACCCCATGTTAAAGCTTATGTAAATAAAAGTCATGCATGTCGGCAGATGTCAGAATACTTTTGGTATAACATATATCCATAGCATTTTTTTAAATAAAGTTTCCTATTAACTGATAGATAACCCAGAAAAAGTCTGCTACTGTGAGCAATAATAAGGGAAATATTTTAACAGCTAATTGCTGTAAATCTTTACCAAAAAATTAAAGCTTTATGAGGATGATCAGTGATGACCCAAAAAATCAACTAATATGCTAATAAGCCCCACAGAGGAGATATAGTATGTGATTAGCAATTCACAGCTTGTAGCAGTTGATCCAATTAACCAACAGCTGTGTTAATTGTTCCGTGATTTCCGAGCCCCCCGCCTTGGTGAAGTTAAAGAACATTTATCGCAAAAAGCATTTATGCATAAATGCTGTTGATTTTACACATGAAAATTATTACACACTAAATGCATAAAAACCGGTGTAACCAGCTGAAGTTATCCTTACTGCCAATGGTGCAGTCCTAATTCCATAGTAGTAAGTATTTACGTATAGCCAAAAATTGACTGAATGTTTTTTTTACAGTATAAATAAAAATATTTTACCAAGCAAAGTGTCCTCTGTGTTTGTAATGCTAGTTACACATGATACGTTTTTGCATTCGATAGATAATTTTCGTCATGTTTGATATAATTTTCGAACAGAATGGAAATTGATAAGAGAATCGAGCAGAAAACCGAATTGAAAATCGATTGAACGGAAAAATCTACAGAATAAACGCATCGTGTGTACCTAGCATTATACCGATCTGTCAGTTGGATTTCATTTTAGACATTGCCAATAGCGATAAAAAAATGTTCTCCAATGTATCCATTGTTAGCACAGTCACATGGTTATTCTTTGCTTTTTTTCCCTCTCAAAAACGTTTACCAGAGACCTACCCATCTATCAGAATTGTCCAGGTTGTAAAAATCACTTGTTGTTTTACTTTCTTTTTTGTTAAACTCTTCAGTTGATATTTCCAATTCCAACATATAAACAGGGTGCAATAAAGAAAATGCAAGGAAAATATTTGGCTCCACTTGAATGGCCCGTGCACCCCACTATTCCTCAAGACAGATCATTTCGGCCCGAGCTCACAGCATGTAGCATTTGACCTGGCTGGGCGCCACTATAGGTGTTATAATATTACAGCGGGATTTGAAATATGATTCGAGTGCTGGCAATAGCCTGACATCTAATTACTTCTCCCTCTGAGCTGCTATGACTTGGAGGGGGAATAGTATAAAACTCCACCCTGAATTTAAGCAGCAGCATGGTGATCCGTCATTCGGTTCACTATGTGCCCAACTGACCGGGTGACTATTCCATACATATGCACTGTTTCTTTGTTCTGATTGGTTGATTTCATCTCCATGTGCAAGTGTGCCTGAATAGATAAACAAATAATCATTTTCTATCTTTGATACTTTCAAATGGTTTGTCCTGCACTGTTCGTACACAGGGCCGGCGCTACCATAGAGGCAAAGGAGGCAGCTGCCCCAGGGCCCCAGAGCTTGTAGGGGCCCCCAGTGGCTACAAGAGGAAAAAAAAAATTCAAATCGGCCTTATAGTTTTTGAGAAAATCGATTTTAAAATTGCAAAGGAAAAAAAAATACACATTTAAAAACCTGCCGACTTTAATGGTTAATTGCAAATCCACCTTAAATGCTAGAAATCCTAAATTTGCAGGATATGTTAAGGAGATCATTAGGAATAAGAGGAAACAACAATTTTTCAAAAAGACCTTATAGTTTTTGAGAAAATCGATTTTAAAGTTTCGAAGGAAAAAAGTATACTTTTAAATGCGGTAAATGTCACTTTTAGCAGCTAACCTAACGGTAGTGTAATTTTACATGCATCAAACAAAAGCGCAATAAATTTCCTGACGGGGTTTCCAGGGGGTCTATACGCAGCCGCAGCGCTTTGGCCAGGGATCGCTATACAGCCGCAATATGGCTGTATGAAGATCCCGGGCATTATTTCCTATTTTCCCAATTTTTTTTTATGCTTAGAGTGTGGGAATTTAAAAAAAAAAAATATGTGGGGTCCCCCCTCCTGAAACTTTTTAACCCCTTGTCCCCCTTGCAGGCTGGGATAGCCAGAATGTGAAGCTCCGACCGATTGGGACTTCACACCCTGACTATACCAGCTGCAAAAAAGGTCCCCTAATGCCGATCTTTGTTCTGTGGTATATGTTAGGGGGGCCCCCCCAGTTTATTTTGCCCTTTGGCCCCATTGTTGCTTAAACCGGCCCTGTTGGTACAGGAAAAGCAACATTTGACAGAATGACACAAATAAGCAGAAAGAAAGCAAACTCCTTTTCAACAGCCTCTACTAGTTAAAGAGAACCCGAGGTGAGAGGGATATGGAGGATGAGGCTGACAGGTTAATTTCCTTTTAATCAATCCCATTTGCCAGGCAGTCCTCCTGATCCTGTGTCTCTAATACTTTGAGCTGTAGACCCTGAACAAGCATGTAGCAGATCAGGTACTCAGCTGACTGGTTTTTACTGGATTAGCCATATACTTGTTCCAGGGTTTGACTCAGACACTACTTATGCCAGATTATCAACAGGGCTGCCAGGCAACTGGTATAGTTTACAAGGAAATAAATATGGCAGCCTCCATATCCCACTCACCTTGGGTTCCCTTTAATATGAAGAATTGCATTCCTTTTCATTAAGGAAGGTGTGAGTGCCCCCCCCCCCCCTTTCTATTCCCTTCTTCTTGCACCCCACTGGCTCTGCCCATGCTGATAGGCATGCACATTTTATGTAATCCTAATTTAAAAGATAAATGAAGGGAAGAGTGTTCAGATTAACAATCATTTTCTCTGCCTTAGTATGCTTTAGTATTTAACAATTTAATTCCGCCTGACTTAATGTACTTGAAACAGGGAGGAAATGTGAGTAGGCATGTGCTATTTATAGGGCTGGAATTGCAAGCTGCTATCAAAGACTTTCTTCTTTATACAGATCTGTAATGAAATGGAGATGGAAAGTGACATGCAGGATAATAATACACATTTTCACTGTTTTTACTAAACATGCTGCCTTGCTCACGCAATGAAAAGACAGGACATGCCAATAACAAGTTGAATGAATGCCTTCTGTTTATACAGAAGCTAATCTGACATCAGTGACTATTCCATTGACTTTGTGGGCTCGTTTATACTTCAGTGCTTGGAGAGTATTTTGACGCACGGTGGGGAGTTCGCTATCATTGTTGTCACTGGTATAATTTCCATCTATATGTTTTGATGCCATGCATTCCAATGAAAATGCTTTTTGCAGCGCTTGAAATGCACTTTTCACAAAGTGACTCTTCTATACACAGGAGAAGCACCTCATTTAAAAGGCATATTGTACCGTAAATGCAAGAAAAATCACATGCAAAATTCATTGTAGCGACAGTAAAAAGTACAGGTGAAGCATGGAAAGCCAACATAAAAACGTACAAAGCAGAGTGGATATATATCCTGTATTTAGGAGGGAGAGGTTTTATAAGGTTTTTCAGATTCAGAGTCATTGGAGCCAGAACTCATGTTACCAGAATTACAATATATTTTACAGTTTAAGTAGGAGAAAAAAAGACGCCACCTATGTATCCACTTAGCCATAAAAGGGCACTTTCAATGCGTATGTGTAAAAATAGCAATGGGTAAAAAGGGTGCTGGATATAGCCTCGCCGTAATTCTCATTTGCAGCTGGTAAAATGGGCGCCAGGAAATGGCATAGAATATATATTGGTAATTTTACCGATATACGACTATCGCCAATCCCTGATAGTAAATTATTTGTAATTATAGCAATATTCTACTATCCCTCACTATAATATAATTCTCCCATATCTCCCCTATCTACACCTAAATGTGCCTACAAATGATACAATCTTGATTGTACAATCTTACCAAATCTATGTAGTAGAAGGGTAATCTGAGTTAATAGACTTTGAATGGATACTTTAGGTCAGTGTTTCTCAAACCTGTCCTCGTGACTCCCCAACAGTGCATGTTTTGCAGGCAACCTCACCTATGCGCAGGCGGGGTAATTAGTGTATCAACTCCATGGAATCCACCTAGCTGAGATACTAATTACCCTACCTGTGCATAGGGGAGGTTGCCTGCAAAACATGCACCGTTGGGGAGCCACGAGGACAGGTTTGAGAAACACTTCTTTAGGTAGTCCATCATATTACGTAGAAGAAGAAGAAGAAGAAGGTAAGATTGCGTAATCAAGACTGTATCATTAATGGGCACCTTTACACCTACACCGTACCTACCCCAAACACTAACTTTCCCCATCTATCCCCAACACTACCCTCCCCAACCCACCTACACCTAACCCTAATTTTTCCTGGATATAAAGCCACAATTTACCCAAGTGGCTTTCACTTTTTAATAGCCTGGTCCATGTTATCTCGTTTGAGATCACGTAGGGCAGGGCATCCACTGTCAGCAGAGCAGCTACGGGTCCAGATGGCTGAATTAGCTTTCCTCTCTTTTTCCTCCACTTGCGGCGCTGCACTCCTGACTTCCTCTTCTGAGTCCAGATCACATGAGATGAAGTGATTGGAACCTGGAAGATGGTGTCAGTGTTGCAGCACCACCCGGTGGTGGAAGAGGGGTTGTGAGCCATAACATAACTTGATCTTGTAACGATTGCGGAATCGTCTCCGTGGTCAGCGCACCAGACGTGCGCTGACGCGGCGGATTTCCTCCACAAGCGTATTATTGAGGACACCCAGGCTAGGTGCTATGCACCTGCAGAGGGAAATTCCTGTCGGCAGGTGGAGCTGTGGAGTGCAGAGGAACAGCTCCTCTGCCCTACCACACACGCCAGACAGGAATTGTATGAAGGGAAGAAACGCAATCGCAAGAGAAGCGATTGAGAGTGAGCACAGAGACAGATTGTGTGTGTGTGCATAAAATTAGTCGCCAACCCGCGACTGTGCACACACCACAGCAGATAAGAAGCAGGAACGCGATCGCGAGAGGTGCGATCGCCAGACGTGACACAAGGTTACAGCAAGGCGGAGCACGAGAGTAGCAAAGGCACAGCAAATAATACAATAAGGAGATACGGAAAATAACAAATGCTAGCTAACCGCGAACACCGCACTCATTCGCAACAGTGCACGCGGTTATGCGCGGTCTCCACGTGATAAGCACAATAGAGACAAGCACGCCTAACTAACCATTAACAGACAAACATGAAACAGAGGACGCGAGCGCTTGCTTAACGGTTACCTCACCGAGCCTCCAGCAAGCGCAGCAGACAAGACAGACACACGAAAACAGGGACAAGCGACAGAAGGATCCCCAGCGCTAGCTAAAAGTGGCTAGCGCGATCCCAGAAGACAGAACAGAAGGATCCCCAGCGCTAGCGATAAGTAGCTAGCGCGATCCCAGGAGACAGAGTAGCAGAACAGAAGGATCCCCAGTGCTAGCGAAAAGTGGCTAGTGCGATCCCAGAAGACAGAACAGAAGGATCCCCAGCGCTAGCGAAAAGTAGCTAGCGTGATCCCAGGAGACAGAACAGAAGGATCCCCAGCACTAGCGCTAGGGCGAGTGCGATCCAAACACACGGCAGACAGAACAGATGAGGTAGGCAGAAACAACCGCTGTTCCAACCTACACTCCAGACTCAATCAGAAGGATCCATAGCCGCTAACGCTAGGGCTTGTGCGATCCAAACACAAGACAGACGGAACAGGCAAAACAGATAATACAACCTGACTGGGCTAGAAGGGGAGCCTAAAGCAACCCCCAGGAATTAACTATACTAGATAGCAATGGCTGACACTCCAGCAGTGTCCATCAGGAACAGACCATGGAAGGGAAATGTCCAGCAAAGCATTCTGGGAGCAGAATGCTTTTATAGTGCTAGTCATCAAAAGAAGGCAGGTAACGGATTTGCATGACTAATGTATGCAAATTCATCAGCAACACAAGCTGCAGAACTGACAGAAAGTCTCTCTTAAAGAGACCTGCAGAATGCAGACGTGAACAGTGGTCAAAACGCTGCCTGTCTGCACAGGCAGCTGAGCAGATTCTCACAGTACCCCCCCTTCTAGGGTCGAATTCCAGACGACCCTCAAAACCAATATCTCCAAACCATTCTAACAGAAGACTCATGAAGGTCGGGGCAGCCCGACAAGGTCCAATTCCAGAGTCAGTCCACCCGAAACCGACCTCATCGGAAACAGAAGCCACCGAAACATGCCCATCAGTACTACCAGTCTCAGTATAACACCCATCAGGACTGTGAACGCCAGAGAAGAAGCCATCGACACCCTCCAGACAATACCCACCACCTTCCAAGGAGCGTCCGAAAATACCAAACCTGCCACAATACCTGTTCGAAGTGTCCCTTACAACACAAAAGCCACCGTTGATCTTATCCAGGGTACCAAGCAAAATCGCTCCCGGAATCTCCCAGAACCTTTTGAAGCTCCACAGAGATCCCAAGAGGGCAGAACAATCACCAGGCTCACATGGAGAATTACCAAGAACCCCCATGGAACCAATGACAATTCCGGATTCAGAATTACGAGGACACCCATCAAGATCAAGACTTTCAGGGACCACTTCTGGGCATGCAAGCAGGCAGGCCATATCAGAGCATGTCTCCACCGAGGAAGCATCTGAGTACGCTGGTAACCGAGGCACACTTGGGCTTTCTGGGTCACAGAGCACACTGGGGTACACCAGCACAGGAGAAACCTCAGGACATGTCCGGGAACTGCCAACCTCAGAGTCCGGCACGTCAAGACCAAAACCAGTACCGGGCAGAGAATCATCATGAGTGGAGGTCACAGGCACTGGACTTTCAAAAGAAGACTCGGATACAAATTCAGAAATTTCTGTGACAATAATATCATCATTGACTACACAGGCGTGAAGCTCCATCAGAGCTGAAAAGGTAGCCAGCAAGGCAGCAATGCCTACTGAAGTGGGCAACACCTCAGAAGGACTTGGGGGGCAGGAGACGTCTCCTACAAGTTCTGCACCCTTTGGGAGGAACTCGGAGATCTCCAGGAGGTCAGACAGGACCTCAGGAACATCCTTTTTCAAGTTTCCTAAGAAGGATTCTGAACTATCCATGTTACAGGGCAAGGCTTGAACTTTATTTTGTGAACCGGGCAGATGTCCCAGGGAAGGTTCCACCATAAACTGAGACTGAATTTCATCATCAGGACAGGGATACACAGAAATATCTAGTGAAACTAACTCTGGCTTTCTGAGTTTCATTTCACTGCAGGGAAATTCCTCCATAGCAGTCAAACCAGACTGCAATTCCAAAATAGCAGAGAAACAGGTAACAATGGTTGCAATACCTAGACGAGCCTCTAGGGACACTGCAGGACATTTTAAACAAGGTAATATTGACTCATCCAGATTACTGGGTGGAGAGTCAGTACTTACTTCAGAATCAGACTCGCAAATGTCAATGCGAGTGGACATAATGTCTTTATTCATGATACAGGGCAGGCTCAGAGACACCTTCTCTGGAAAAAGCAAAGGTGCTTCAGTATCAGGTTTACAAAACCAAAGTGCTGTCTCACTCTTAGACTCGGCTAACGATGTCGAATCCGAGGAGACAGAACGCAAAATTTGCGAATCCACAATCGCTTTAGGTTGCGAAACAGAACACTCTAAAGACAGGGATTCTGAGGTCTCCAGGCTGGATTGCTGGATCTCAGAAACGCCAGCTGACAATGTATCTTTACAAACGTCACCTGAATGACGTACACGTAATTCATTCAGAATCATTTTCCACATACAAATCAGCGGACTCACAAAGTCAAATTCACACCCCTTTTTTTCTCTTAAGGCGGAAGCATAACTTATACATGCTCTCAAGACAGATTCACTTCTGGCAATGTAGTACTCACAAAACGACTCTGAATCGTTCTCCAATTCATACACCAACGCTTCAAGCTGTTTTTTCTGGAACGGGGGCTCCCATTCACACCTGACTAGGTCTGAGCATTCATACTGAACAATGTTAGGGGAAGTTGTGACAACAACATGAGGAATCATATTAATTTTACTCTTGAAACTGCATCGTTTGGGAATTTTTCCCATAGCGAGATCATAGATGGAGGATCTTAAAGTAGTACTGAGAGAAGATCTGTTTTTACATGACAAGGGATCCCACAAATCATTGACAAAGCTGACACACTCACACCGATCACAATCGACAGGAACATCTGAGAAACCGGCATCAGATCGCACAGATTTAACCTCTAAACAAACGGGAGAAACTCCATCAGAATTCACGCAGGTGTCCACAGTCAAGGCACACCCATTCATTTCAGGTCGCACAGTGTCCAAACTCACTTGCTTTCCCCAGAAAGACAGGAATAATCATGTGACAATGGTGTCTCTTTATTGGAAATAATTGGTTGGTGTGTGTGCAATTCGTCCAAAATAGTCTGCCACACATAAATCACCAGATCCACATCACACTCATCACATTCATCAGAATCGATCAAAAGGTACATAGAGTCGAGACAATCATTCAGGTCATCCGCGCTCTTTGCGATATAAAAATCGCAAAAGGCTTTCCAATCGAAATCAAACTCTTCCAACAAGGCCCCAATCTCCCATGAGGCAAATGGCGGTTCAAACAACCCAGTATCTAGGTAATCTCCATATGGGTTGGGGTCAGGAACGAGGACAGACTTTTTAACTGCTTTAATGTAGTGTGCGATCCTACCTATAATAGGATCCACATATGCCTTTGCCTCAGGCAATGACATCTGAACAAAATCGAAGGTTCCCTCTGCCCTGGGAATTTTGGTTGGGCTGGACATTCTGTAACGATTGCGGAATCGTCTCCGTGGTCAGCGCACCAGACGTGCGCTGACGCGGCGGATTTCCTCCACAAGCGTATTATTGAGGACACCCAGGCTAGGTGCTATGCACCTGCAGAGGGAAATTCCTGTCGGCAGGTGGAGCTGTGGAGTGCAGAGGAACAGCTCCTCTGCCCTACCACACACGCCAGACAGGAATTGTATGAAGGGAAGAAACGCAATCGCAAGAGAAGCGATTGAGAGTGAGCACAGAGACAGATTGTGTGTGTGTGCATAAAATTAGTCGCCAACCCGCGACTGTGCACACACCACAGCAGATAAGAAGCAGGAACGCGATCGCGAGAGGTGCGATCGCCAGACGTGACACAAGGTTACAGCAAGGCGGAGCACGAGAGTAGCAAAGGCACAGCAAATAATACAATAAGGAGATACGGAAAATAACAAATGCTAGCTAACCGCGAACACCGCACTCATTCGCAACAGTGCACGCGGTTATGCGCGGTCTCCACGTGATAAGCACAATAGAGACAAGCACGCCTAACTAACCATTAACAGACAAACATGAAACAGAGGACGCGAGCGCTTGCTTAACGGTTACCTCACCGAGCCTCCAGCAAGCGCAGCAGACAAGACAGACACACGAAAACAGGGACAAGCGACAGAAGGATCCCCAGCGCTAGCTAAAAGTGGCTAGCGCGATCCCAGAAGACAGAACAGAAGGATCCCCAGCGCTAGCGATAAGTAGCTAGCGCGATCCCAGGAGACAGAGTAGCAGAACAGAAGGATCCCCAGTGCTAGCGAAAAGTGGCTAGTGCGATCCCAGAAGACAGAACAGAAGGATCCCCAGCGCTAGCGAAAAGTAGCTAGCGTGATCCCAGGAGACAGAACAGAAGGATCCCCAGCACTAGCGCTAGGGCGAGTGCGATCCAAACACACGGCAGACAGAACAGATGAGGTAGGCAGAAACAACCGCTGTTCCAACCTACACTCCAGACTCAATCAGAAGGATCCATAGCCGCTAACGCTAGGGCTTGTGCGATCCAAACACAAGACAGACGGAACAGGCAAAACAGATAATACAACCTGACTGGGCTAGAAGGGGAGCCTAAAGCAACCCCCAGGAATTAACTATACTAGATAGCAATGGCTGACACTCCAGCAGTGTCCATCAGGAACAGACCATGGAAGGGAAATGTCCAGCAAAGCATTCTGGGAGCAGAATGCTTTTATAGTGCTAGTCATCAAAAGAAGGCAGGTAACGGATTTGCATGACTAATGTATGCAAATTCATCAGCAACACAAGCTGCAGAACTGACAGAAAGTCTCTCTTAAAGAGACCTGCAGAATGCAGACGTGAACAGTGGTCAAAACGCTGCCTGTCTGCACAGGCAGCTGAGCAGATTCTCACAGATCTGGACTCAGAAGAGGATGTCAGGAGTGTAGCGCTGTAGGTGGAGGAACAGGAGAAGGCGATCCAGAGTCCGGACATATAACTATATGGCAGCTCCCTGCACTGCTCTGCATAGCCTGCCAGGCTGGGGAAGGCTTGCACCTAAAGGGTTAAAGCCACTAATTACAAGTCCCATAAAGCCACTTTTTATCTCTTAGTGTCTACAGGCAGGGAAAGGTTTTTGAGTAGCGTACTACTCAAATTTGGAATTCAAATGAAGTCTAATGACTTCACGTGTGACCACAGGCAACGGGGTGTTTACTTACTTACCCAGAAGTCTTCAAGGACGTCTGCGTTCCATTATGCGTCATAGGCGTCATGAAAGCCGCATTCCACCACTCACTTCTGTGCTTCCTCCTTCCGGCTTGAAAGAGGATGCACAATAGTGAGTTATGCAACGCGGCTTTCATTACGCCTATGACGTGTAATGGAACGCAGACGTCCTCGAAGACTTCTGGGTAAGTAAACACCCATTGCCTGTGGTCACACGTGAAGTCATTAGACTTGATTTGAATTCTGAATTTGAGTAGTACACTACTCGAAAGCCCATCCCTGTCTTCAGGCGCTATAAAGCAGTAATTTACCCAAAGCATGTAAAAGCTGCTAAGTATAGCAGCTGTAAAGTCGCAATTCACCCAAGCAGCTGCAATTTACCCATCTGGCTGTACAGCCGGTAATTAGAACTGCTATAGAACCGCTCTACAGCCAGAATTTAACCAAGTGCCCGTGTTGTACAGTTAGCGCTGCTGAGATATGTATTGCCGCGAATGGGGTGCCCAAATTAACAGGTGCTATTTTTCAATGCTTCACTTTAATCCATACATAAAAAGTTCCATAACAATAAAAAGCTCATCAGGCATAAAACATCCACAATTCATTATAAGATTGTGAGAACTAGGTGGTGTGGGGTAGTGCAAATTTCATTTATCGATGAGCACAAATCTTGCACACATGTAATTTTGCATCGTAATTCGCAATGCCGATACAAAATCGTAATGCAAAATTTTGGAGAAAATTGTTATTCCTTCCATTTGTAAACCTAATCAAGAACCGTAATTTCACAATTCATGTAATTTTCATTAAATTTCCTGCCGACTTTAGCGGTTAATAGCTAAGCCCCTCCCCCCATATAGCATTGGCACCAAAATTGTTACATATGTTAGAGACAAGAGTGGGAATAAGTAAAAAAATGAATTTTTCTAAAAAGTCCTTTAAGTTTTTGGAAAACTTGATTTTAAGGCTGTAAAGAAAAAATGGTTTTTAAACTTTTCAAAAACGTTTTTCTTTTGCATTTTTAAAATCGACTTTCTCAAAAACTACAAAGTCCCACTCTTCTCCTTAATATATGTAGCAATTTTCCTGATAATAGCATGTATGGGGGCTTCGATATTAAGCACTATAGTCAGCACAAAATTACGCAAACATTTCATTAAATTATGAATGTATTACACAAAATCAACTGAATGTCCAAATCGTAATTACATATATCTGTACCTGAGAACATTTTGGAGCTCTTGAAAAAGGTGTGATAGGGGCTTGAAAGGTGATGACTCTGCTCCTCTTATGCTGGTAATACATGGTTCATTTATGCCATGCATTTCTCCTCTCGATCTTTTTTCCCGTTCGATTCTGCAGTCGATTCTCTTATCTTCCCCTCATTTTTCTTATCTTTTTCCATTCATTTCTATCAGAAATCCAGCGGTGAAAGAATCGAAAGGGAGATCGGACATGTCGGAAATTATCTATCAAATCATCTAATCACCTAAAGATGAACTGTGTATTCCCAGCATTATGGATTATAAACAGGTGCAAATTTTCCGCCCAACTATCGTCCAAACTTGTCTGTTGGATGATAGGTTGGGCGTGTGTACACGTGGCAAATGACTAGAGGAGTGACTGATAAGCAGTGATTTACCTGATCCAATCTGCGGGTGAACTGACCAACTATCAGGCCGTTTGGCCACGTGTGTACAAGTTGTTTGAATAACTTGTAATTTTTGAATGGTCATATAGTGGGTGCAGTATTTACACGAGTTGGTTGTTTAGTTAGTCAGTACGTGTGTACATACTGCTCGTGCAAACAACAAGTCGTGCAGTTTATCATGTTGGGCGGTTGGTCGTGGATATGCACATATCTTTAACCTCCTTGCCGGTTCAATTCCTCCGCAGGAGGTTTTTTTTTTTTTTTTTTAAATCATGTAGCGAGCCGAGGGCTCGCTATATGATAGGCGCTGAGCGGCGGCATCCCCCCACCCACTCCGATCGCCTTCGGCGATCAGAGTATGCAGGAAATCCCGTTGAGAACGGGATTTCCTGCAGGGCTTCCCCGGTCGCCATGGCGACGGGGCGGGATGACGTCACCGACGTCATGGACGTCGGGGCGTCATGGGGAATCCCGATCCGCCCCTCAACGCTGCCTGGCACTGATTGGCCAGGCAGCGCAGGGGTCTGGGGCGGGGGGGGGGAGCGGCTCGGCACGGCGGATTGCGGCAGATCGGTGGCGAGCGGCGGCGATCGGAAGTTACAAGCAGCTAGCAAAGTGCTAGCTGCTTGTAACAAAAAAAAAAATTATGCAAATCGGCCCAGCGGGGCCTGAGCAATCCTCCTGCGCAGGTTACCCCGAACTGAGTTCGGGATAACCTGCAAGGAGGTTAATCAAAGTCATAAACTATCTTTACATAACGGATTTGTTTTATTCTGGATAAGTCTACGGTTATTTATGGCAGTGAAAAGTAAACTTTTGTGGCTTATTCTGAAGCACACAGATGGCATTGTTCCTCTCTACTTGAATGTCATATGCTGAATGAATCCTGTAGCACCAGGTAGCCAGAAGGTGAGACATTGCCAGCTACTCCAGCTGAATAGGTGTGCCTCTGTGTTTATCTCCTCTTATCACAACATGCTTTTCAGTTTTAGGATCTGTTCTTTTGATTTCCCAAAACAATACAAGCAGTTCAAAACCATCAGCACATGTAGTGTCAAGGAACCTGCAGTTACCCTGTACCACCTGCTGGTGGCTCTGTGCTTTGCGCTCTGTCAATGTGTGCTGCCAGTGGTCAGCAGCAGCTGGGACTCCCTGCAGCTCTTGACATTTAATTATGTACCATCTGCACCAGACTATTGAGAACAATGCACAGTTTGGTTGAAAAAAGACATATGTTCATCGAGTTTAAACACTATTAAGAAAAAGAGCGAGAAAGGGAAAAAACCATGTGCACAAACGCAACACGCACGCGCGTATACACACACACACCACACACCACACACACACACCTACACACACACCTACACACACACCTACACACACACCCCTACACACACACACACACACGCACACATCCTAGCTGACCTTCAGGAAGGTGAAGCAAACCTGATGTAAAAAAAAAATTGTAATATAACGAATTGTATGTTTAGTGCAGATAAGGACTAGAACATTGGTAGCAAAGGAAAGAGTCTCATATTTTTATGTTCAGTTATTGCGTCATTCTGTCATATGTGCAGTTTACAAACCACACTACGTATTTTAAACTATAAAACAGACCAGAGCTAATGACCCTTTGAACTGTCCTGCAGTAAAACCTTATCTCAACCTGTCTCCCAGTTTCTTGGTTGTTTAAGTGCTGCAGAAAAAGCATCATGAGCACAGAGAACCTCTTTTGCATAGCTAACTACTGATGTTTCTTAACTCTTCCTGTACTGGAAAACAATATGAGACTATTTTCTTTGCTACTAATGTTTTATTTCTTAGCTGTACTACACATACAATTAATTGTCTCATAAGTTTATTTTTGCTGCAGGTTTGCTTTAAAAGCAAAAGTCCATTTTCTTTAAGACGGATACAATTGCTGTGTGACATCCTGAGAGAGTAGAACAATAAATATATAAATACATGCAGGTAGCTGTCTAGATATGGTCTTTTTTTATAAAACTAACCATACTATTTAATGGGTTTGCTGATTATGTGCCTGTGCATTTAGCCTGTATCCTGTTTAGTGCTCTGCGTGACTCCATCCAGCATGAGGATTAGTTGCCTTTCATTGTTTTTCTCGGTTGTGCAATATTGTTTTCATCAGCGTATTGCACATTTCTCCCACTGTTGTTTGGCTGATGCTCTCCAATCTCCATTCACAAACTTCCTGTCCCAATGTGTAAACGTACCCTCTGTTCTTGATGAAAACCTCTCTCTAACATCTAATCCTTACATAAATGGTTTCCTTTTGCCTAATGTGGACCTACCCTTAAAGGGAACCTTAACTGTGGATAGGAAAAAAAAGTTTCACTTACCTGGGGCTTTCCCAAGCTCCCTGTAGCCGTCCTGTGCCCTCGCAGCCCTTCAAGTGTCATCCGGTCCCCCGCTGTGGCTTAGTTTCGTTTTCGACCGACTGCCAGTCGGCTCCCGGCAACGCGTCCTATTGTTCGCCTTCCCCGCTGGGAAGCACGCCATGTGCTGGCGAAGTATGCTTGCATGACGCGCTTCACAGCGGGGAAGGCGAACAATAGGACGCGTTGCCGGGAGCCGACTGGCAGTCCCTGAAAACGAAACTAAGTCACAGCGGGGGATCGGATGACACTTGAGGAGCTTCGAGGGCACAGGGCGGCTGCAGGGGGCTTGGGAAAGCCCCAGATAAGTGAAACTTTTTTTTCTTGTCGCAGTTAAAGTTCCCTTTAAAGTGACCATGTGGGAGAGGTATGGTGGCTGCTTTATTTATTTCCTATTAAACAATGCATATTGCCTGGCTTCACTGCTATCCTCTGCCTCTGATACTTTAAGCTACACACCCAGAATGAGCATGCGGATTTGTTGCTGTGACTTATTGTGTACCCAAGGCGACATGATAAGATAAACATGTATATACAGTGCAAAACATATTAATAACCAGGCTGTTTCTCTTGCTGCCATTGAACAGAGACAATAAAACGTTCAATATATAATAAATGTTGTATATATAATAAATAATATAAATGTTGAAATATAAAAGAAAACCATGGGATATCTAAAAAGTAATTTTTAGAAGTAAGAGGAAGAATACAATTTATAAATACAAATATCCATAGGGAGCTCAGAGCTAGAATTATTTATCTTTAATTGCCATTATTATATAACATACAAACTAGAGATATCAAGCAAGTAAAAACATAACCCTATTAAAATCAATTGGAAGCTTGGATATGGTGCGCCATGAGTCCTAACCGGAGTGCGCTCCTATTTATCACAGGACGCATAATTTCTTCGGGTCCATTCAAAATCCAAATGCCTTCCTATGTGTGACTTGCCATATATCCTTGCGTAGATTGCCAGCATATAGTTCAACCCCGTGTGCATAAGTTAGCAAATCGCTATGCAAATATGTACATTTACACGCTCATTACAGACCCATTAGGGTCAAACCTCGATCATATCCACCGGCAGACCTCTGTATCCAAGCATCAGCAATATACACTCACGTGACCAGCCTTAGAGTAGTCCTCAATAACGTGGTGTAAACAATTATTTATCTCATTAGTTTATTTTCACCTCTGGTTCACTTTAAGTTTGGGATCCAAAGGGATCACCTCGGGCAGCCAGGCACTTGGAATTGTTAAAAATGACATAGATATTGCATTTTTGTATTTCTCTCACTACAAGGTCACTTTATGCTCACCCTCAAACCTTAACTCTTTTCTGAAGAAACGCCCTTTCCTGAAATCTAACCTCAACCTTCTGAACAATAATGCTAATCTCCCCCTACCATCTGTTTGACACTTAAAGCGGAACTGAAGATCTTCTATAAATAAAGAACTTCACTTACCTGGGGCTGCAAGCCCCTTGCTGCTGTCCTGTGCCGGTCCTCCACGACCCTCCATTCTTCCTCCACCAGCTACTTTCAGTTTTGCCTACGGGCCACTGCGCCTGCTGCTCTGGCCACACATATCCTTCTTTGCGTTCCAGTCCGCAATAGCGCTATTGCAGATGAGAACGCGGAAAAAGAATACTTGGCAAGGCTGCGCAGGTGCAGTGGACCCTCGACTTACAAGTCAAGTAACGAAACTAGCTGGCGGCGGAGAATGGAGGATCATTGAGGAGCGCCGTAGGACAGGGCGGCTGCAAAGGGCTTGCAGAAGTCCCAGGTAAGTGAAACCAATTTTTAGAAGATCTTCAGTTCCGCTTTAAATCCTTCTCGGCTTCTGCTCATGCATCTCTGTGTACACAAAACCCTACTCTCTGTTGGCAATGGCTGCATGGAATGATTTTCCTTAGCCCTGGCAAACAGGCACAAATGGCAGTAAAGAACATTCATTTCATTTCATCAAAAGGATCCAAGTTTTCCTGCAATCCATTTACGTTTTCACAGTTTGATGTCTGTGTTTAGCATCACCGTAAGGTTTTATGCTATGTAGCTTCAGGTGACGTTTTCATTGATTGGTTTACTTGGATGTAGAGGTTTTGAATAAAAAAGGCCCTGGTTTACATTTCCCTTGGAAGATGAAGACATTTTGCCATGTTCCTATTTCTTTTCTTTCTCCTGATATGTAGGACTAAGCTGCGCCTTAAAACTTGTTCTAATTTAACAAACTAGGGGGAAAAAAGACTACGTTCCACTCTGGGAATATAGCTTTCCTACGAACGTCAACAGCAGGATTTTAGCATCACATGATCTAAAACAGTTTCTCTAAAATCTTATTAACATATGTGAACTAAGCTGCTTGGAAAACACTCTAGGGATAGTCTGCATCCAAAAACCATTTATCTTTTATAGAGGCTCCATTACCAACCTAATGTTATTATCACTGGGTGTAACAACTCAATAGCATACCTAATGCCATGAAATCACTAATGTCACATTATCTCTGCAGACATTAAACTGCAAAGAAATTAATCACAAAGTTGTTGTTGTCTAAACAAATAAGCAACAAATTAGTCTCCCTGAAACAATGAGAAATAGATTTAAAGCCCAACTCCAAAATAAATACATATATATATATATATATATATATATATATATATATTTTATTTTTTATTTTTTTTTTTGCATTGTAATTTTTGAATAGCATGGGAATGGCATAAAGCTTTTTTCCCTTTTTTTTAGAATGGAAATGTTGCTTTTCATGCCCTCATTGGGGAGATTCCCCTTACTTTCTGCCTATGGGACCTCCGTGGAAATTCCTCGCTTTAGGCGCCGGTTTTGCCGCATTTCCTTGAATGCTGTAAACTGCCCATGCAGTGTATTCCTCTGAGCTTCAGACATTTTTTGTGCTTCTATTTTTGCACTAGTATTGCAGAAGAAAGCATCATTTTTAAAAGGGTGCCTTGGATAAAGGGCGCCTGTTGTAGCTGAGAAATGTAAATTCAGTTATAAAAGGGCGCTGGATATAGCCGAGATTTTTTTCCCGGCTATAAAAGGGTGCTTGTTACAGCCAAGATTTTTTAGGTTATGAAACGATGCCGGATATAGCTGAGAAAAATGATTACTATGATCTAGCTTCTCCCTACTCTCACACAGAACCCTCCTCTGGTGGTGCCTAACCCTAAGACCATCCCTGGTGGTGCCTAACCCTAAGTCTGCCCCGGTGGTGTACACTAAGATGCACCAGGTTGTGCCTAACCCTAAGACCCCCTGGTGGTGCATAAACCTAAGACCCAACGCTGGTGGTGCCTAACCCTAAGAAACCCTCCTTTTTACACAGGTGGCTCAGACCCCCTTTTCAACTGATACCCAAAAGTGTGTTAAGATTTTTTTCCACATGCTGGGAGCAATTCAGTTTAAAATATATTTTGCAAAGGTTTATTAAAATGCACACAAATGCATTTTCAAAATAGAAAATTGCATGTAAAAAATGGATGCAAAAACATGAATACAAGGAAATGCAATTTCTGCAGAATGCTTGCAATTACACATGGCTCAAGGGCACACTTCACTTCAAAATGAAAACTTGTGATCCCTGGGATAGGAGAACTATGAAGGGATTCTAACTCTTCCCCATCCTACAAAAAATTATTATTTGTTGTTTGTGCCACTCTTACATATATTGTCACACTTGCTGTCTGGGCAGGAAGTAAGGGAAATTCTCACCAGTCAGTAAAACAATAAAAAAATCCAAAAAGTTTCTACCTCCTGTACCACACTATTCAATTCTAAAATAAAATTATTTTCTGGAGTTGGGGTTTAACATTTAAAATTATTTGATACAAGTCTTACATCCTAATTGGCCACAGTGCTGCTCGGATACCCCTTTTCAAAATCCAAATTGAATTAGGATCCGGATACCCAGATATCCGATCCGAATCGGATATCCGAGTTGGAACTTTTGGAATCCGAATCGGATATCCAAACCCAGTATCCGAGATATCCGCCCGGATTCGGATATCTGGATAGAAAACCGGAAGTGGCCTTTAAATTGCTTTTAAAACGTTTTTTAGGGTAAATGAGGCATGTTAGCATCATGATTTTTTAAAAGGAAACATTAATTGATGATGTGGGGACTTAAAATCCCCCCCCCCCCCCCCAAAAAAAATGGCTGTCAATTAACATCAGGACTAAGTTCCAGACAGAGGTCGTGCAGCCCACATTGGGCTTGATTCACAAAGCAGTGCTAACCTACTTAGCACGTCTAAAGTCTTTAACCTCCTGAGCGGTATGGACGAGCTCAGCTCGTCCATCACCGCCGGAGGCTGCCACTCAGGCCCTGCTGGGCCGATTTTCCTCAAATAAAAAGCAGCACACGCAGCCAGCACTTTGCCAGCCGCGTGTGCTGCCTGATCGCCGCCGGTCTGCGGCGATCCGCCGCGAGCAGCGGCGAAAGAGGGTCCCCCCAGCCGCCCGAGCCCTGCGCAGCCGGACCAATCAGTTCCGGCCAGCGCTAAGGGCTGGATCGGAGGCGGCTGACGTCAGGACGTCGGCTGACGTCCATGACGTCACTCCGCTCGTCGCCATGGCGACGAGGAAAGCCAAACAAGGAAGGCTGCTCATTGCGGCCTTCCTTGTTTATTCTGGGCGCCGGAGGCGATAGGAAGAACGCCTCCGGAGCGCCCTCTAGTGGGCTTTCATGCAGCCAACTTTTAGTTGGCTGCATGAAATAGTTTTTTTTTAATAAAAAAAAACCCCTCCTGCAGCCTCCCTGGCGATCTCAATAGAACGCCGGGGAGGTTAATGGGCACTTCGCGTGGAGCGCCCTGCGCTCTGTGCAGAGCGTGCGTAAAGTTTTGCGTGCATAAAGTTTTGCGCACGTAAAATTTTGCATGCAAAAAGCTCGTTCAGACGTGCTAAGGGGGTTTTCACAGGCGCGCTAACAGTTAGCACCGCTTTGTGAATCAATCATGTGTCTAAAGTCCAACCGCACATCTGGGACATGACAGTTTTCAGCCCAGACACCTCCAAAAAATTACGCAGCAATTGTGTTTTGGGTTAAATATAGGTGGTATCAGCACAGCAGCAGTGGCCTGTGGCACCCTGGCGGTGGGAGCAGCAAAGGCAGCAGGAGCAGGGCAATGCCGCAGCAGCAGCAGGTGTAGCGTCTGCCAGGAGCATGCCAGACGTGGCATTCGGCAGCTGCACGTGGCACTTGGCACTTTGCACTTGCACTTTGCTCTTGGCAGTGGCACTTTGCACTTGGCAGTGGCACTTTGCACTTGGCAGTGGCACTTTGCATTTTGCACTTGGCACTTGGCATTTTGCACTTGGCAGTGGCACGTGGCACTTGGCACTTTGCACTTGGCAGTGGTACTTGGTACTTTGCACTTGGCAGTGGCACTTGGCACTATAAAGTGCCAAGTGCAAAACTTGGCACTTTACATTTTTCACTTGGCACTTTACGTTTTTCACTTGGCACTTTGCCCTTTGCATTTGGCACTTGGCCTTTTGCACTTGGCACTTTGCATTTTGCACTTGGCACTTGTCACTTTGCAACTTGGCAGTTGGTACTTTGCACTTGGCAGTGGCAAAGTGCAAAATGCCAAGTGACAGTCAGACAGCAGAGGAGAAGACACTAGTGCACACTAACTGTCACACTGGCACTGCTCAGCAGCACAGCAGTTCTGTAGTAAGTGCTACTACTCTAACAACTAACTAGCACTGACTGCAGTACTACAATACTAACTACACAATAACACAGTAATCCTATTCCCTAACCTAACCTATACTGTAGCTAAGGCTAATATCAGGACAGCAGGCAGCTGGCCTGGTCTGTGCACACACACACACAGACACATAGCAGCTGCCTGCAGCAGCCCTGCAGCACACGCTCTGACTGTCACTGAATGAAGTCAAGCTAACTAGCTACCTAATTAACAATACAATAGTGTAGTGATAGTGAAGGGGTTAATCACTGAACAGCTTTAGGTTTATCACTGTATACAGCACTTGCTAGGCCAGCAGCACTGGAGCATGTCTCTCAGTGAGCAGTGACAAGCAAGGATGATATTTCTCATCATGGCAGCCCTCCTTATTATACAGGAGGGCCTGCCCAGGGTTCCTTTCTGTGATTGGGTGCTAGGGCTTAGGCTGGGAGCCCCCTGATTGGCTCAATGATGTCAGGAGGGGCTGGCCAGGGTTCCCTTCTGTGATTGGTTGCTAGGGCTTCTGCTGGGAGCCCTCTGATTGGCTCAATGACGTCATGGACGTCATCTTCTTAGTTACAGTATCTCAATAGTCTGATATCTGGATTGCCTGACAACTATCAGCGGATCGCTATCCGGATGTGGGCCCAGGTATCTGGAATCCGAATCCGGTCGGATAGCTGAAAAATTTCGGATTATCTGGGTAACTCGGATATCCGAAATCTTGCTGAGCACCACTGACCCTGAAGATTTCAGTAAGTGAGTCACATGTCCTACACTAAAAGTCACCCTCGATGCTTGTGCACCCTTGCAATGAAAAGTAAAAAAAAACAAAAACCTTAAAAAACTTTTTTTTTAAGTGCGGGTGTCACATAATAAATTGTGATTTTTTTCTGTAGTGAAGTGTTAGTCCCTATCTAACAAATTAGTCCTTGTGTCACCTATACTTGGCATTGAGGTTGGTGGCCAGCTGTAATGGCTGCCGCCCATAGCGATAGGATAGGATCACTAGGCCGAACATTCGGGGACTCAACGCTGTATAGATGCACCACTGTGCTGTTGCCTAACAATGCATCTGTAGAGGTCTCCAAACTGTGCACCCTACCGATCGCATGCAATAGCTACAGATGAACAGACTGGCAATAATGGCAGTCTACATACCCAACTAGTGATGTAATATGGCATATGTGGTATCATTTTAACCCAAAATTGCCATATAATGAAAGCTCATCAATTACAGTGGCTCATTACTAGCAGGAAAAGGAGAATTAGACAGGCTGCTATATCTACTTGGAAGAGTTTAGGTTCTCTTTAACATGTAAAGACCCAGTAATGCAAAGTGGTTAAAGCAAACAATATAGATTGTACATTGGATATATGGAAAATGAGCACATGAAGAAGAGATAAAAGGAAACCTGCATAGAAAACTACACATCAGTACAACCTGTAATGTCAGAAACAATGTAATGAAAATCAGACAGAAGAGAAAGTGATCTGAGCATCAGAGCTTCATCTATTGTTTCCAGCTACAGTTCATAACCTCTGATTATCTATTTTTCATTGCGTGTTCAGATGTAATTGCCCAGGTGATGTGTTCAGTTTAAATTGCCTAGACCCTGGCCTTTTGACAAATATTCTTTAAAGGAAACCTGAAATGAAAGGAATATAATGACTGCTACCTTTATTCTCATTCAAAATGCCGCTTGTCTGTCTGTTCTGATTGCCTCAGGCTGGAAGCACACTTCTCAGTGCGCAAAACCCAGAGTTTTCAGCCATGTATGATTCTCTGGTTTTTCCAGCATTTGCGTTTTTTTCATTTGCACTTTGTGTTTTCCATGCATTTCCATTTTGCATTTCTAATAAATATTTACATTCAACAAGGAAAAAATACATTATTGCTATCAGTTTTTGATTTCCAATAGAACAGAGTTGTAAGTGAATCGCATGCAATTTGCGTACAGTATGTGGGATAACAGAACTTGCTGTGATTTTAAAATGTACATGAAAATGTGTTGGAAATCACACACCAATGCAATTTTTGTGTGTCCTACAGACTTACATTATGTAAGATTTTGCATTTGTTTTCTGCCATGCGATTCTAATAAGTGTGCTCCCTGCTGTAAAATGTTTCAAAAGTATAAATAAATACAGCTGTACATACGGTAGTAGCAAAGCATTTGTAAAATAGTTGTAGGCGTAGTATAAAATATTTTATGCTGAGATATATGAAATCCCTTAAAAGTTTATTCTGGCATCTCTAATAGATCAAAAGGATTGCAGCTGTCCTGCCACTTACTGTGCCTCTAGCCTCTGGGCCACCAGTGGTAAATCAATCTATGATTGGCCACCTTAGTGATCACAACTGGCTATAATGGGTGAGTCTATTGGGAAACAGAGATACTCTGGCAGTCTATTGAGGGGTGTGGTTTCCAGAGGAGATCCAAAGACCTTCCAGGTTGAAAAAAAGGTGATAGAGGCACCAGTTGCCCCTTATGCTGAAGTATGTCAAGATAAAACTTGTAATTGTGTTCTTAATGAAATGTACTCACAAGGAAAGGTTGCAAGGCTATCAACTACAGTATCTGAGCAGGTGAGGAAAACCCATCCTCCTCACTCAAGTTCTTTGGTATCTTTTTGTGTGTGGGTCACGCTCCAGACAAAAAGTGGTGTAAGTTAAAAGAATTAAGAACACGGTACAGCCTCTGAACTCAAGGGGGGGCTGAATAGCCTGAAGTGGGTTAGGGAGGAGCCACTCCAATGGGGTATATGCAAAACAGCATATGTGATGTAACGATTGTTGTCAGCCCACAGAGAGAATCTGATTGTTGGCGATCTGCAGAATCGCCAAGAATGCAGATATACACGATTATGGATGATCTGCAGAATCATCAATAATGCGAGTATGAACTAACCTCTGGACACCTAAAGTGTGAGTGCTTTGTGCAACAATAATGATGAATACACGTAGAACAAATTAGGAATTCCTGAGGAGCAGGAATCCCAATAACATAAATGAGCCACAGACACTACTGCGGGCAAGGATCAATAGACAATAAGATCCTAATCTGCAAAGTAGTGAGATCACCAGGTGGAATGAGGTGATCAACAATGCTGCTACCGAGAGTCCCCAAGGCCAAGAGACCTCGGTTTAAGGCTGAACACACCAAGATGGGAATGGGTGATTCAGACCTTAATGCAGCGCAGTATTTCCGATAATTTAGGCAGTTCCCTTATATTACATAGAAATGGTAAGATTGGATGAAAAAATTGTACCATTTATTGGCACCATTAGATTTCTTTACATTTACAACCAAAATAAGCCTGGTACACACTTTCAGTTATGACTGGCCAATCACTGACCACTTTTAACACCCCTGTGTAGTATGAGGGTTTGCCAACACAATCTGTGCATTTTATTCAATATCAATTGACCCTCATACTACATGGAGGTGATAAAATTGGTCAGTGATTGGCCAATCATAACTGAAAGTGTACCAGGCTTAAAGGACCACTATCTTGAAAAAAATAGGCAGTTAAAATCTGACAGAGCCGACAGGATTTGGGCCAGTCCATCTCCTCGTGGGAGATTCTGATGGTTTTCTTTGTTTTAAACAGCATTTCCTGAATAGCAGTTTAACTACCAAAATAGTAAGGTACCAGCCAGCCTCCCTAGTCACGTGCACAGTATTTTGTCAGGAAAACCCAGAGAATCCCCCATGAAGAGATGGACCGGCCCAAAACCTATCGGTTCTGTCATATTTGAACTGCCTACTTTTTTTCGTGATAGTGGCCCTTTAAGACTATAGGATTCCAGAAATGTACTATTTAGGATTAGGGCTATAGAGCTTTATCTCACGTTTACTTTAAGCAGCAAAGTAAGATTGAAAGACACAAATAAAATCATGGGACACACCCACATAGCATTGAGCCTATAGTCTCTATTAAGTGATGAGCATTAATGAAAGACTGAAAGTCATGGCCTTTTGCTGTCCACATTCCAACACTGTGCAGAATCTGGCTGGCAGTGTTTTAGACTTAAAATTGGCAAAGAGGAAAAAAAAGAAACAGTTTTAGGTTAACAGTAAAGTAATTTGCCACATCTCAGTGAGCACCGAAACTGTGACTACTGCTTCTGCAAGGTAAACTCCAATGAATTCCCCACTGTGTCCCTGATAAACCAGGCTACGCTCGCTGAGTTTTTCCCATTAAGCATGATCAATTACTGAACGTTATGAGCTGCGAGCTATCAGTAGGAAACTGCCCATGGTTCTGTAATTCTGTGATTTTATAGCAGCTGGCTTGGGTCAAAGGAACAGGAAGAGAATCAGGAGAAAAGGCACTGGAGGTTTGTAGGACAAGAACAGAATGACACCTGTTCTGCCACAATCGGCTTCCTTTTTATGTTTAAATGGGAAAATGCAGGAGATTGTTTTATCTGACAGTAACACTTCTCTAAAAAGCTTTGTCACATCTCTGATAGAAAGACATATTTTATGCTGAAACCGGCATCAGTGTTTACTAGACCTACCGCAGCCAAAAAAGAACTGAAGCCTAAAGCAAACCTGAAGCGAAAATAAACTTAAGAGATAATGAATTTTATGTGTAGAACAGCTAAGAAATAGAACATTAGTAGCAAAGAAAAGATCCTCATGTGGTTTTCTAGTACAGGAAGAGTTAAGTAACTTCGGTTGTTATCTATGCAAAAGAACTTCTCTGAGCTATTCCACCCAACTTAGGTCAAATACAGTCCTGTTTTCTGAAGCACTTAAACAGCCAAGAAACAGTGAGAGACAGCTTGAGATAAGGTTTTACTGCAGGACAGTTTAAAGGGTCATTAGCTCTGGTCTGTTTTAAAGCTTAAAATACAGAGGTGGTTTGTAAACTTCAAATATGACAGAATGATGCAATGTTATAAAAAAAAAAAAGCCATATAACTGAAAATAAAAATGAGACTCTCTTTTTTGCTACTAGTGTTCTATTTTTTTTCTTCATGTTTGCTTTATTACCTGCACTTTCCTGAGCAAATTACATGAATACATCACTACTACACATGTTGTAATTGAATATTATGGAAAGGTTATCTTGCCATTTAAATTGGCTTGAAGTTATGATTTGCTACAATTGCCAGGAATATCAAACTCCACTGCTTTGCAACTGTTAGATAGACAGTCAGGGTCGGACTGGGGCACTGGGGGCCCACCAAACAAATTTCAACCTGGGGCCCACACATCCCCTCCCCCCTCCCCCCCCCCCCCCGGCGACCAAAGGGACTGCTTCCCTCTAGTTAAAATCCTGGTATAGAGTGTGTGTAACCCTACTTAGCAATACGGGATAGGAGGTCAGGTTTAGGTGACTGGAAGGACTGTACTTTGGAGGTGGGTAAGTTAGTACTAGGCATCAGGAAGTGGAATACATCAGGAGATATAGTTAGTGTTAAGGTGGCCACTAATAGTCCAATTTCTAGCGAAAAATCGTTCGAGCGATCAGAAATTCTGATCGGAAGAAAAATCGTTCACTACACCATCAATGAACCAATCTTTGCTTCCTATCTATCACAACCAATCAAGAAAATCCAAATTTTGATTTGACAAAAATCCAATCGGACGACTATTTTTATATTCGTTCATAATCGATTGTGCCCATCAACTGAGATTATTTTCAACCAATTCGATCACAATTTCTGATCACTCGAACGATTTTTCGCTAGAAATTGGACCGTTAGTGGCCACCTTTAGAAATCAGGAAGGACATAATGCTGGAGGGGAAGGTTAGGGTTACACATCAGTTAGAAGGAGATCGTTAAGAAATAGCCCATCAACAGGGAGATGCGCTGAAAACCCCAACAAAAGAACCATCAGAAAGTCTCTACAATATACAAAACTGATAATCAAATTTACTTTATATCCTAACAGCCATCAGCAGCCCAACTGAACCCAGTACTTCTATTGTACGTTCCCTGGCTGCATGCTTGTTCCAGGTGTGTGCTACTCAATCCACTGAAGTAAAAAAACAATAATCGGCATGAAAGCCATGCAACTAGCATATTTAAATGAGAATAATGGTGTAAACTGCTATATCCACTTCACATAACACAAAGGTTTCCAAGTACTAACTAATAATAATCAGAACAGGTCAGAGTAATAAAGTTTGAATGTAAATATTATCTCTCTATGAAAACAGCAGCCAACACACATACCTTGCAGACGTGTTCAAATCTAAGAGTACAGAACCCCACTCACAGCCAAGACCTGCCCCCACCTTCACTGGCAACACCATGGGGGCTATAAACAATCTCATATGCATGCTGGATGTTAAACCTCCAAAGGAAAAAAAAAAAAAAAAAAGGTATAAAAGGCATGAAACATCATTGCCAAATGGTCAGTATGTAGATGATGTTGCTTTTCCTCATGTATGATGTTAAATGTAATAGATAAGTGGAGTTACAGTTAAATCAAATTCCCATAGCACGAGCTAACAGTAAATGAATGGCTAGCATTTCTGCCTTGCAACTCTGGGAAACTGAGTTCCCATTACTCACACAATATCCATCCATGGTACTGGCACGTTTGCATGAGCTTCCTGCTGGGCAGCACGGTGGCATAGTGGAGAGCACACTCACCTCCCCAGTTCAAATCCCACCCAGTGCACTATCTGCAAGGAGTTTGTATGTTTTCCCTGTGTCTGTGTGGGTTTCCTCCGGGCATTCCAGTTTCTTCTCACATTCCCAAAAGCATAGGATAAGTTATTTGGCTTCCCCTAAATTGGCTCGCTCTAGACTACAATATGACAATAGTAAGGATCAGAACCCCTCTGAGGGACAGACGAAAAATAAATGTTGTGGAAAATGTTGGTGCTATAAAAATACTAAATGATAATAATAATTAACAACTCAAGAACCAACACCTACACAGGGAGATGTACTATTTTCCATTCACAATGACTAATAGTGACATTAGATTGTTAGTTCCTAGGAGAGACTCAACAGCTCATATCATCTATGAAGCTGCAAAAAGTGTCAGCCTATATGAAAACATTTCATTAATCAGAAGTGGTCAATCCATCTATCCAAGCACGTTAGCACAGAAACCACAATAAACAATAGTTTCCCCTGTATATGCAATAGACTTCCCTTTCTCATTGCAGCACAATACTTTCCAACGTAACAGGTTCCTCTTCTCAATATCCAGACAAGCTACCAATATAAGAGATTAGCTGAAGTCTGCTGCTATTTTGAAGAAATATTTCTTTGAAAGCTCTATATCCCCATGAAAATAAATAAAAAAGAAGTGACTTGCGATCCCTCCCCTAGGTGGCAGCCTTTCCCAGCCTTGCCATCCTCCTTATTCGCTATGGAACCAAAATAGTCCGTTATCTTTCCAGATGCAATAATAAAACAATGTAACCAAAAAACAGAACCACCTAAATATAATATAATAATAATGATGCCACTATTCCAATCCCAAACCTGTGTGTACCAAACAAGGAAGGGGGGGGGGGGGGCGGAGTCAGGGAATCCCATGCTTGCTGCTGCATAGCCATCACCTAGTCTCCAGGAATGACTCAGATCACGGCGAGCAGGAGCCAGTCCGGCACATAGCCGCGCTGTGAATTCAAATGCAGGAAGTGACGTCATCTGTCACGTCCAGCATTTAAAGTCCACCGCGCGGTTGCTATGCGCTGGACTGGCTCCTGCTCGCCGTGATCTGAGGTGTGTGTTTAGCAGCTGAAGCATGGGGGAGAAGGAGCGGGGCTGCAAATATGAGCATTTTAGTGGCCACAGCACGGGAGACAGCCTCACCGTTGCCATACACACGCGACGCGCCTAACCGCTGCCATACACACGCGCACAGGAGGGGCCTGCTCCAGTGGAGAGGGGGCCCTCTTGGTCATGTGACTGTGACGTCACAACTCTTAAAGGGGGCCCACCGAATTTTACGTCGGCACTTCGGTGGGTCAGTCCGAGGCTGTAGACAGTAATCTTCTTTGGTGCGCAGAGTAGGAAGTGCAATGAAGCAACATTTTAGCATCCCCAGGTGACATCTTTAGGTTTGCGGAGATCAGACCTTGCATCTGTGCCTATAAACAGGGATGAACAGATGATACTCTCGTGTACCATTTCTTTTTTAATATGGCTTTGTTAGCATAGGCGCAAGGTACCAAAATTAAACTCTTGAATAATGTTTGCTAAAATCCATTCCATAAATACAACAAACTTGGAAAACACACACACACGCACGCACGCACGCACGCACACTCACACACACACACACGTACACACACACACACACACACACACACACACACACACACACATGTACACAAACACACACACACCCACACACAAACAAACACACATAGTACTCACGCACACACACGTACACACACACACACACACACACACACACACACACACACACACATATGTACACAAACACACACACACACACATATGTACACAAACACACACACACACATGTACTCACACACACATATGTACACAAACACACACACACAAACACACATGTACTCACACACACACGCTCACACACACATGCACACGCATATGTGCACACACACGCATATGTGCACAAACAACCACATCCACATATGTATACACACACACACACACACACGCATATGTGCACACACACACACACGCGCACGCACACACGCATATGTGCGCACACACACGCATATGTGCGCACACACACACACACACACACACACACACACACAAACACACACACACACACACACACACACACACACACACACACACACACACATGTATACACACACGCATATGTGCGCACACACACACAAACACACACATACGCATATGTGCACACACAGGGCCGTATCTATTAAGAGGCACCCGTGGGCCGGTGCCATGGGCGGGTCCTCGGGGGGGGGGGGGGTGGCCACCTATAGTTCATTTATTTTATTTTTATTTTTTATTTTTTTATTCATAAAAAACAACATTTTTTTTGGGTTGGGCGGGGGTGGTGGTGGGGGGGGCGCATGGGGGGAGCGGGGGGAGCGGCGGAGAGCGCACTTACAGATGAGGGGAGCTCGCTCACCCCCGCCCTCCAGCAGAGTGGCAGCGGCCAGCCAGGACATGATCCTGAACTCTGCATGCCGCCGCCTGGTCTAGTGACGTCACTAGACCAGGCGGCGGCATGCAGAGTTAAGGATCACGTCCTGGGCCTGGCCAACAGCTGCTACTCTGCTGGAGGGCGGGAGCGAGTCAGGAAAAGCCCGGGAGACACGCGAAGGAGCCACTGGCAACTGCAGCCCAGCTACCCAGCCAGGAGCCAGCTCGCGCAGCCTGGTAGGTACCCAGCCAGCCCACTGCCCAGCCAGGTAGGTACCCAGCCAGCCCACTGCCCAGCCAGGTAGGTACCCAGCCAGCCCACTGCACAGCCAGGTACCCAGTCAGCCCACTGCCCAGCCAGCATGCCCAGCCAGGTACTGAGCCAGGTACCCAGCCAGCCCGCATGCCCAGCCAGGTACCCAGCCAGCCCACTGCCCAGCCAGGTACCCAGCCAGCCCGCATGCCCAGCCAGGTACCCAGCCAGCCCACTGCCCAGCCAGGTACCCAGCCAGCCCGCATGCCAAGCCAGGTACCCAGCCAGCCCGCTGCCCAGCCAGGTACCCAGCCAGCCCGCATGCCCAGCCAGGTACCCAGCCAGCCCGCATGCCCAGCCAGGTACCCAGCCAGCCCCCATGCCCAGCCAGGTACTCAGCCAGCCCGCATGCCCAGCCAGGTACCCAGCCAGCCAGCATGCCCAGCCAGGTACCCAGCCAGCCCGCATGCCCAGCCAGGTACCCAGCCAGCCCGCATGCCCAGCCAGGTACCCAGCCAGCCCGCATGCCCAGCCAGGTACCCAGCCAGCCCGCATGCCCAGCCAGGTACCCAGCCAGCCCGCTGCCCAGCCAGGTACCGAGCAAGCCCGCTGCCCAGCAAGCCCGCATGCCCAGCCAGGTACCCAGCCAGCCTGCATGCCCAGCCAGGTACCCAGCCAGCCTGCATGCCCAGCCAGGTACCCAGCCAGCCTGCATGCCCAGCCAGGTACCCAGCCAGCCCGCATGCCCAGCCAGGTACCCAGCCAGCCCGCATGCCCAGCCAGGTACCCAGCCAGCCCACATGCCCAGCCAGGTACCCAGCCAGCCTGCATGCCCAGCCAGGTACCCAGCCATCCCGCTGCCCAGCCAGGTACCCAGCCAGCCCGCTGCCCAGCCAGCCCGCATGCCCAGCCAGGTACCCAGCCAGCCTGCATGCCCAGCCAGGTACCCAGCCAGCCCGCATGCCCAGCCAGGTACCCAGCCAGCCCGCTGCCCAGCCAGGTACCCAACCCACTGCCCGCTCGCTTAGCCAGGCAGTGGCTGGATAGTGTAATGGTTAAGGGCTCTGACTCTGACACAGGAGACCTGGGTTCAAATCTCGGCTCTGCCTGTTCAGTAAGCCAGCACCTATTCAGTAGGGAGTTTCTTGGGCAAGTCTCCTTAACACTGCTACTGCCTACTGAGTGCGCTCTAGTGGCTGCCTCGCAAGTGCTTTGAGTCCGACAGGAGAAAGGCGCTATACAAATACTGCAATTAATTACTCAGCCAGCCCACTGCTTGCTCACCCAGCTACCCAGCCAGCCCACTACCCGCTCGCCCAGCCAGGTACTCAGCCAGCCCACTGGTGTTATGCTGCCCACTGTGTGATTTACTGCTGAAATGCTGCCCACATTGTGATTATTTTCTGGTGAAATGTTGCCCACATTGCAATTATTCTCTGCTGAAATGTTGCACTCATTGCGATTATTTTCTGGTGAAATGTTGCCCACATTGCGATTATTTTCTGGTGAAATGTTGCCCACATTGCGATTATTCTTTGCTGAAATGTTGCACTCGTGATTATTCTCTGCTGAAATGCTGCACACATTGCGATTATTTTATGGTGAAACGCTGCCCCATTATGATTATTTGGCACCTATGGGGGGGGGGGGGGGGGGGCATCCAAATTCTCGCAAGGGGGCCCAGTGATTTCTAGTTACGCCCCTGACTACTACCTAAACTGGGGATACCTATAGACCTGGATATCTATACTGGGGACACCTATAGTATGTCTACATTTGGACACCTATAGACCTGGCTACTGTACTTATACTAATTATTTATATAGCGCCAACATATTACGCAGCGCTGTACAGAGTATGTATTGGTTTGTCACATAACTGTCCTACAGAGGGGCTCACTATCTAATCCCTACCATAGTCATATGTGTATGTATGTATCGTAGTCTAGGGCCAATTTTCAGGGGAAGCCAATTAACATTATACTTATCTGTATCGTATGTTGTTGGGATGCATAGCCGGCCTTTGATATGAGTGACTGGAGCGGTCGCTCAGGGCGCCAGCTTCCAAGGGGGCGCCTATAGCTGGTTGCCTATACTGAGGGCACCTACACCTGATTTCCTAAACTGGGGGCACCTATAGCTGGCTATCTTTACTGAGAGCACTAACACCTGGCTACCCATACTGAAGGCACCTACGCCTGGCTACCTATGGGGGGATTGAGACCTTCAACTGACTTCCTATACTGGGGGCACCTATGCTTGGCAACCTATATTGAGGGCACCTACACATGAGATCCTAGTCTGGGTGCACCTATACCTGGCTACCTACCTATACTGAGTCTAAGGGCGTTTGGGGATAGCCACACTGTGGCTATAACGCGTGGTGCAAATTGTCAGTGCTGTGCTAAATGGGGGGGGGAGGCGGCTAACTGTCCCACTCATTGTTTTTATTAATATTCCTGAAAGGTTCTAGCCTTCATTTTTAAGTGTATTCAGGATAATGCACTCCTTCCATCCATTTGTGGTTATTAATAGTATTTTTTCTGTTATACATACGTGACGTGTCACAGAGATCTGAGCATTTGGCGTGATGTGTCACAATGTCAAAAAGGTTGGGAACCATTGTTCTAGGAGATATCTCAGGAGAAAAGGAGATTGCATATGGGCCTGTGTGGGTGTATACGTGCGTGCGTGTGTGTATATGCACGTGGGAAGAGGATGAATGGGGGGGCACAAAAATCAGTTTTCGCTCAGGGCGCAGTGAAACCTAAGGCCGGCCCTGTTGGGATGTGGGAGGAAACCAGAGTGTCTTAAGGAAACCCACACAGACAAAGGGAGAACATACAAACTCCTTGCAGATGTTGACCTGGCTAGGATTCGAACCAGGAACCCAGCGCTGCAAGGCGAGAGTGCTAACCACTACGCCATCATGCTGCTATGCCACTGTACTATTTTGTACTTACATCTTCAGCAGTACTTCACGGAGTACGTAGTCATGTCACTGACTATCCTCTGAGGAGCTTACAATCTAATTCTCCCATAGTCTAATGTCCTACCATATTATTATGTATTTATATAGCACTGGAATCTTCTGCAGCACTTTGCAGAGAACAGTCATGTTACTGACTTTTCTCAGGGGAGCTCACACTCTAATACCTACCACTATTTTGTGCGAGAGAACACTGGCTAATGTGTGGGGTTTTTTTGGGGAGGGGGGGGACATTTCCTACTTGCTTTTTTAAGGTCACTTTACTCATACCCAGGGAGAAACCATGGTCCCACTGACTTTGGGCTGCACTCTTACTAGGATATTTTAATTGGCCACACCCACTGTGTTATGGACATGCCCACTGCATTATGTGGCCACGTCCATTTTTCGGTAGGTTTGGGGTGCCTAGGGAAGCCCAAACCCTAAATACAGCCCTGTGCACACACACACACATATGTGCGCACACACACACATGTATACACACACACACGTATATACACACACACACACACACACACACACACACACACACACATGCATATGTGCACACACACACACACACACACACGCACGCATATGGGCACACACACAAACACAGTTTTCAATGTAGACAAAGAGTTTGCGAAGTGGCACTCCCCATATATGCGTGTATATATGACAACATGCAGGTAGCGTGAGAGAAAAGACAAACAAGGCAAATGGATGGTTTCTCACCGTTCCTTCCAGTAACCCTTCAAACGTACTTGCTCAGACGTGTGCTCCTCGGATCCAAAACAGAAGAAGAAATCGCAGTTGTGACCAGGAAGAGAAAGGAAATATCCGGGCACCTTCCGTCTTATGCTTTATTGCGTTACTTGTGTCAAAAGTGGGTTACATACCAAAGGTGTGTTCACCTGTTAGGTTTGCGCTGGTGGTGGTGAGTTGGAGGTGGGGATGTCGGGCATCAGTTGGGGCTTGCGACGGCCGTTTCGCGTCCTTACAGACGCTTGGTCACGCTGCGCTCCATTGGGCTGCACTCTTACTAGGATATTTTAATTGGCCACACCCACTGTGTTATGGACATGGCCACTGCATTATGTGGCCACGCCCATTTTTCGGTAGGTTTGGGGTGCCTAGGAAAGCTCAAAACCTAAATACAGCCCTGTGCGCGCACGCACGCACGCACGCACGCACGCACGCACGCACGCACACACACACACACACACACACACACACACACACACACACCTTCTTCAAGCTGTATGGCGTGCAATATACACAATAGTGGGTTGGAAAAACACATACGGTACCTGGTTTATTCATATTAAAGTAATAATATCTCATCTAAGTATGTTGTTTTAGGTTTTTTTTTTTGTTTTTTTTTTTAAAGCAACTACAGTAGTGGTAAGAAACAACAGTGGTAAAGTCCTGTGCTTGTGACCTTACAGAGAAAACTAGGATAAAGTCACAAGCTAAATTGCCATAAAATTGTAGGTAAAGGGATGCTGTAGTGTGAGGGATATGAATGCTGCCTTTGTAATCCTCTTAAACTATGCCAGTTGCCTGGCTGTCCTGCTGATCCTGTGTCTCTAACCTTTCAGCCACTGACCCAGGACATCAGGATCATATTAGCCAGCCCCATGCTTGTTTTAGGTGTGTGATTCAGACACGTCTGCAGCCAAAGAGATTAGAAGTAACTGCCAGGCAACTGGTATTCTTAAAAAGGTAAATAAGTATGTCAGCCTCCATACGCCTCTCCCTGTAGAGTCCTTTTAAGGCAGATCAGGTGGGTTCTGCATTTGGGCTTTTATGCTCCTAAGCTTCAGACGAGATAGTAGATAGCATTAAGTAAGTTAGTGAAGAGGTTTGAGGGGATTCGTTTTATTGGTTAGAATTATATTTTTGAATGTGTTTAATGGAATGTTATATTAGATTCATTATACATGAACGTTTTTAAACTACCTGTTTGATCACCTCAAAGACTTTGAAGCACAACCAGCCTGAAACACTCTCCTGTTAATTATTATGGTTTGGGTGGGTGGAGTGAATGATTGCTGAAGCCATGCCCCTTGCTGACTCAGAACCTTTCATTGCTTTAGAATGACTGGGAGGGGGATAGGGGGTGAAAAGGAGGGGTGTTGATATGAGCACGCAGCTAGAGATTGCTGAGGGGGGGGGGGGGGCAAAAAGATATGAATTCATACAGCACATATTTTCCTTTGTTAGTGTGTGAAAGCTGCATTTTTTTACAGGAGGAGAAGCTCTGAAATCACTGATGAAAACAGCATAAGTAGATAGCATGTACTCCCCGAATAAGATGATTAGGCACCATGTACCCATAAATAACATAACTGCACAACCTGACCCTTCAAAGAACAAAATTAGACAGTGTCCCCCCCCCCCCCAAAACAACATAATTAGACAACAGGCAGCATGTACCCCCAGAACATAATTAGGCATCATGGACTCCCAGATAAGCATGTTTAGACAGCATGTATGCTCCAAATTATATAATTAGGCAGATGGTCCACTAAATAATATTGTTTGCCAGAGTTCTCCTATAGGTAACATCTTAACAGAATTAAGCAGAATGTTGTCTCCAAACTAGATTAGGCAGTGTGACCCCAAAATCCTAGGTGCTCAGCAGTCCTTGTAAAAAATAAAGAGATGCCATACTTTCCTTCCAGCTCGCTTGTGTCCTCCAGCCTCCTTCACTGCTACAGGCAGTGAACCTCCCACTTCCCAGGCTGGATTATTGGTAATGTGATTTAGCAAATATCACTCCGCAGCACCAAATTCTGTCATAGAAAGGCAGACTACACAAGCACAAGACCTGATTAAATTACAGTTAAACACGATTAAGGCCAACCCTCTAAAGGAGGATATAATGAACCATAATAAATTATTAAAATGTAGAGCACAGAGGTAATGATTACTATAAAGTGACGGAGTCAGTTCAAAAACAGCATGATGGAGGCCCCAATGAGGCAACGCTTGGGGTACCGTTTTATTGTAGTGGTCCCCTTCCTGTGATCAAGCTAATAAAATACAACAGTGACCCTCAAAAAACTCTACATGTTTCAGCTCCATATACAGCAGGAGGCTTTGTCAGGTGAGAAATTAAGTGCAATGTGCCAGGGCATACCCAGGCAAGGGTAGACAGGAGGATTGCTGCTGAGCTGCCTTCTGCATGCATAAGAAGAAGGGCTATTTTGTCCTGCAGGACATGAAGATACCATTTGAAGAATTAAGGGCAAGGGCCCCAAATACTTTTACCTAACAATAACTTTGTATACCATTCACATGGCATGAAATTGAAGGGAATATATATGAGAGGACAGTTGCAAGAGAAGTATAGGATTGGAAGAGTTGTTTTTTTTTTTTTATAATGGCGTTATGATTGTTTGTTTGATTAGGGAGAGATAAATTGCCACTAGAAGTGGAGAGGCTAAAAAGAGATATAGGAAAATGAGTCAAACATTTGGGGAGTTGGAAAGCGAGATGAGACAGAATGGGGTTTAGTAGTGGAGTGGGTTTGGAAATTAAGTCACCATACAGTTAAGCCTAGTTTACAAGGATGGTTGACAATGGTAGATTGATAGCATGTCAGCCATTTTTTTTGGAATGATCTGTTATTTATGAGCAGCAGAAAGTGTTTGAGGCTGATGGTGATACTGCATATGAAAACCAACCTCCCCAATTGTGTACATGTGAGGGGGCAGGAGCTTTACCCGTAAGTGCAACATGGGTCAGCCACTGACTACCATGGCGTGTATGACCACCAGTCAGTTGCACTATACAGCAGCCAAATGGCGACAGATATAAAGAGCGACTGGTAAGCTCCTATTAGATGCACTGTTCATCTCAACTAAGCCTTAGAAAATGTGTTTTTTTTTACTTTTTTTTAAATTAAGTTAGTATGTGTATTATGTCAATGTATGAAATGTCACTATTTGAGAAAAAAAGGTGGAGGGCATTTAGATTGATGTCTGCATCTAACTTTCATCCGCTGCTGGCCTGTATATTAGGGTACCCACTATCCCTAATATAAGCAAAAGTATAATTTATATTCAAAACAGATAGCGCTGGGAATACTATGTAGTAGTTACAAAAAGTACCTTTAATTGGTTCTTAAAACATATAAATACAATCTCGGGTTCTAAAATTGCTTGAGCATCAAATCACACATGTATCATATTAGATCGCCTGTCTTGCAACTGCAGTGGAAATATACATTCCCTAATTGGAGCACTCCATACACAGCTCATCAACACTCATACATAGACCATCCACTGTGTATCACAAAAAGAGGTGCACCGTGCAAAAAAAAACTATGCAAAATTATGCAATGTCAAGGTGCAGACCAAACTATGCACTGCCAAGGTGCAGGATACTAATAGATCCAAAAGGATTATCTATGCATCCATTTTGGTCTAGAAATATAGAATAGGAATTGTCCCTTTGCATCAAATAGTGTGTAGATAATAATGGCCCTGTTTTCTGGTATTCAAATTCTTATCTTTATCAATAAAGAGAGACCTCCGCAATATGTTGGAAGTAATGCACTCAGGTGTATACTCGCGCTCCCTGGTAGGTGCGAGGCTGGTAGGTGCGAGGTGTCCTGTGTTTACGAGTTGGAGCTCCGGCCAGACTCTGCTTGCTCCCCGTCTATTGGAACTGCCGCTCTGCACTCCAGTGCTTGCGGCTAGTACTTCCAGGTGATAGCAGTTCACGTGTGGTGACGTCACCTTCCCAATGTATGAAATGAGTTGCAAAATCTTTGGATGATGATGAGCAGTTGGTTGGGTAGAAGGTGGGAAATGCAGTAATCCCCGCTGAAACATTGCCGGAATAATAAACGGAAAAGTCTGTGAAAAATGAAGACTTTAAATTTGTCATAATTTTTTGATCTAAGATTTTTTTTTTTATTTGACATTTTATGATATCCAAAATGCTTGCAATCTGTACTATTTTTATTGCTGTGTGGCCACTTTTCTTTTTAAAAATGTAGTGCCTGAATGTGGAATGACACATATTAGGCTTCTCTGAGGATGGCGTTTAGGGATGCTCATTTGGATTTCGCGGACTTGAACTTTCCGCATTTCCGATTGGAAATACATATTTCTGATCGGAACTCGGAAATCAGATTTCCGCTGAAATACCACATTACTGCAATTTTAGCCCAATCACAGAACTCAAAAGCATTGGACCAATCAGAGAATGCAGAGTCAACTCAGAAGTATTTGACCAATCAGTGAATGCAAAAAATAACCCCAAAAAAACCACTACTCGGATATTGGAAAACAGATTTTGGAAATTGGATTTCTGTAGAAATACTGCATTACCACAACTCGGTAATTTTAGCCCAATCACAGAACTCGAAAGCATTGGACCAATCAGAGAATGCAGAGTCAATTCGGAAGTATTTGGCCAATAAGAGAATGCAAAAAGGACAAAAATACTACTAGGAAATCAGAAAACTATCAAATATCCACGGAATCGGTAATCGGCATTGGTGGAAATCGGAATTTCCAAACATCCCTACTGTGGCGTATTTTTTTCCCATCGAGCAGGAGGGATGGTGTGGCTGTGGTTGGCAATGTGTGGAGTCATTGGCAATATGGCACGCTCAGTTGAAATATTTATTTAAATTTTAGGTCACAAAAAGTTTCAAAATGTAATAGATACATTTGCAATGGCACACATTTCTGTCTACTAAAGCGATGCACACCACCTCAGCACGGTGATCCTGTAATAGCTGCTGACCTCCCATGGACTCTCTCTCTCTCTCTCTCTCTCTCTCTCTCTCTCTCTCTCTCTCCCCTTATTGGGCAAATGGTGTATTCACTACATGAAGTTGGATCTTCAGTCAAACGAACTGAGGAATGGATTGCCAAATTAGGATTATTATAGTAGGCAATCAAAGATTCCATCCCAAAAGTAAGGGGGAAAAAAACAGACCGTTCTGGTATAATTACAGTGATCGTGAAAGAGAGATCTGCTTTAAAAAGAGGCGGCTGTAAGCATAAGTTATAATATTCAAAACAATCTTGCTGTAGTACATAAATTTGCATTGTAAAGAAAAACCAAAAGCATTATAATTTCCACAAATAGAATCAAGCCTGTCTGTTGGAAGGTAGACATGCGCACCATCAATGATTTGCAATTAAATAAGAGGTGATAAAACAAATTAAGCACTTGTTTTTCTACCTAGCTGCAAAGCATTGGAAATTGTATGTGATCCTGCAAAAGTGCACAGGATTTCTAAAAAAAAAAAAAATTATCGGCTATTGGGTGGCATAAGTTTAAAACTCGTACCTAAGTCATATCAGGCTATAGCAAGCCTTGTGGAAACAGTACTCAAAGCGGACCTGAAGATGTAAAAAAAAAAAAAAATTTTTACTTACCTGGGGCTTCTGCCTGCCCCATATTTAGTCTATATCTTCATAAAGTTAGTTTCAGGTAACAGAAAAACACATCTGTCATACTTTAGTGAGTGGTAGAGAAAATCAGAATCTCCATCGGCGGTGCCATCTTGCTCCTCTTGCTGATGCTTTTCAAGTCCACCTTAGCATTCTACCCTCTTTATTATGAAAGCATCCAGCAGAAGCCCTTTCTTCACAGGGCGGAGCTAACAGCGGGAATTAGACTAGCAAAGATGAAAAAAAAAAAACCTGCTAAATGATAATTTGGGCTGATAATTTAAAGTGTACCCTAGGAGACGTGACATGAGATAAACATGTGTATATACTGTGGCAAAAATAATAATAACCAGGCTATTTTACTTAATTTATTTTGCTGCCTAAAAGAGTTAATTTCTTGGCATGGAAGTGACACAGCTTCTGTCCTGTCGGTACCTTGTCGGGAATATAGTAAACATCACTGATAAGCATCTTACAGCCATAAAAGTTTTCCTGGCAGAATACAACTTCTGAGGGCAGGGAGTGATAAAATACATGAACTATTGACCTTTTCAAAACTCTGAGATTCTTAATAGACTGCCATTGCTTAGAGACAGTAAAACGTTCAACCTACTTTGTAAATGTTTAAATATAAAATAAAACCCTGGGATACTTAAGCCATTTTTAGGAGTAGGAGGATAAATATAATTGTTTATCTCATCAGTTTATTATCACCTCGGGTTCACTATGAACATAAATTTTTACATTTCTGGCTAGAGGTATGTTTTAATTAGCAATGTGTATTGCATTTGTGTCGCCTAAGGAATATTGCAAAAATTAAGCCCTTCAAACTTCCAGAGGATGTTTCAACCATTGCTTATGTCATTGTCACATCCCAGCTGGACTATTGCAATGCTATCTATACAAATACCTGCAGTAAGTGCAGAACACTGCCACAGAGCTGTTAATCAATCCACCTCACCAGTGCCACATAACAATGATTCTTTGCTAACTCTACTAGCTAACCACAAAATGGAGAATCCTCTTCAAAATTGGACCATTAACATTCAAATCTTTACACAATTTAGACCATGGATACCTGGAGGATTTGTTGCAACTTAAAGTGAACTCGAGGTGGGAGTGATATGGAGGCTGCCATATTTGTTTCCTTTTAAACAATACTAGTTGCCTGGCAGCCTTACGGATCTATTTGGCTACAGTAGTGTCTGAATAACACCAAAAACAAGCATGCAGCTAATGTCAGTTCTGACAATATTGTCAGAAACACTTGATCTGCTGCATGTTTGTTCCGGGTGTATGGCTAAAAGTATGAGGCTGCATTTCCACTTGTGCGGTGCGAATCGCCGCGGTAAAAATTCGCATGCGGATGCGAATTTCGCATGTGGGTCTATGCGAATTTTCATGCAAATTTGCATGCGAATTCGCATGGATGACGATGTATGCGAATTTAACCATGGCAGTGCTGGTGTGCTTTTCCATTGTTTCTATGCGAATTCGCATAAAATTCGCATACCCAAACCTCATGCAAATTTCCTATTAAATACATTGTATGCGATAATTTTTTCTGCACAGAAAAACGCAAAGGAATCCTGACAAGTGGAAACAGTCTCATTCACTTGTATTGCTATGCGAATTTGCATGCGAAAAACGCATGTGAATTCGCGATAGTGGAAATTGGCCCTTAGAGGCAGACGATCAGCCGGACAGCCAGGCAACTGGTATTGCTTAAAAGGAAATACATATGGCAGCCTTCATATCATTCTCATCTCGGGGTAACTGTAATCCTCACACATCCTCACAACCACAAAGCAACAGAATCACCCCCATAGTCCACCTCAAAACCTTTGCAGCCAAAGCCTTCTGCCATGCTGCCCCTACACTTTAGAACCCTTTACCACACCAAATCAAGACAGCTTCAACCCTTGAGACCTTCATCCAAGCTGAAATTCTACCTGTACACTCTGGAATTTATGAACACAACCTTTTTCTCTGTAGCACATTGCGCTCAGCAACTATGAATGATCTAAGACGTGTCTATGCACTTTGAGTCTTATGGGAGAAAATTGCTTGCTGTTGTAGTTATTGTAGTTACCTGCACACAGCCTGGATGTCCTTGCTATGGATGTATGGGCACGACTGCAATCATTACACTGCCACTTCTATAACCTTTCAACATCCCTCTCAGCCATCTGACATAACGTAGATGAGGGTTGACAATGCTGACAGTTTTAACAAATATACATTCGGTTTGAAGGAGCACTTCTTTTCTCCAGTGTTCTCCAACCTTGGAGACACTTTGTATCTCAGCTCCATAGTGTAAGTGACTGAAAGTGTTCAGATGTTCTTCAGAAATATCTATAGTAAGAGAAACAAATCGTAAACACAAAAGAAAGCTTGTGCAGTGATAGAAGGCTGTAGAAAGAAAAAAGTGTTAAAGCGGACCTGAACTCAGAACGTCCACTGTGCTCTAAAAGATACACAACAGCATAATAACCTTTAAACAAAAAGGCATTTCTTTGTTAAAGCTGATACAAATCCTAAAATAAATCTGCACTGTTTCTACTTTCTGATTCATGGAAGCAGACATACTGTTAACGGCCTGTGCTTTCAAATGGGCTTATCTGCCTTCTCTAGCGTGGCCGTCATGTGACAAAGGGAAGAGATCAAATTACAGTGGTGATTAGACACAAATGAGGCTAAACTTTCTAAATACATACAGGGTGCATTTCTCTGTGTTTTACTTCTGTCCTGTGCAAGAGTTCAGGTCCACTTTAATGACAGGCAATTGAGACAATGAAACGTTACCTTAGATTTTCAGCCAGTTCTGTTCTTGTTTTCAATTGGTAATCACCAAATGTTTGCATTGCTCCAACATTTGATGGTTTCTTTCCTGCTTTGTTTCTACTGAATAGTGCTGCTTGGATACCCCGATATCCGATTCCGGTCGGATATCCGAGTTCAATATTTTCCGATCCGAATCGGATATCCGGCCTCAGTATCCGGCAGATTCGGATATCCAGATAGAAAACCGGAAGTGGCCTTTAAATTGCTTTAAAAACGTTTTTTAGGGTATACGAGGCATGTAGCATCATTATCACCAAATTATTACCAAAAAAAAAAAATGTCTGTCAATTAACATCAGGCCTAGGTTCCAGACAGCGGTCATGCAGCCCACATTGGCCTCAATTCACTAAGCTTAACTCCTGTCTTTAATAACTCTTCAGAGCTGTTTTACAGTTATCACAATTATATCACCATGGTGATAACTGTAAAACAGCTCAGAAGAGTTATTAAAGACAGGAGTTAAGCTTAGTGAATTGAGGCCATTGTGCCTAAAGTCCAACAGCACAACTGGGACATGGCAGTTTTCAGCCAAGACACCTCCACAAAATTACGCAGCAATTGTGTTTTGGGTTAAATATAGGTGGTATCAGTGGCCTGTGGCACCCTGACCTGGCGGTGGGAGCTGCACAGGCAGCAGGAGCAGAGCAATGCAGCAGGTGTAATGTGTGCCAGGAGCATGCCGGACATGGCACGTGGCAATTGGCACTTGGCACGTGTCATGTGGCACGTGTCACATGGCACTTGGCACGTGTCACTTGCCACATGTCACGTGGCAAGTGCCACGTGACACATGGAAAGTGCCACGTGACACTTGGCAAGTGACACGTGGAAAGTGACACATGACACTTGGCAAGTGCCACGGGACACTGGCAAGTGCCAAGTAACACGTGCCAAGTGCCATGTGAAACATGGCACATGGCAAGTGACACGTGCCATGTGACACGTGCCAAGTGACACGTGCCAACTTAGTGCCACGTGACAGTCAGACAGCAGAGGAGAGGACACTAGTGCACACTAACTGTCACACTGGCACTGCTCACAGCACAGCAGTTCTGTAGAAAGCTAACACAGTAGTACTACTACTCTAACAACTACTAGCACTGACTGCAGTACTACAGTACTAACTACACAATAACACAGTAATCCTATCCCCTAATCCCTAACCTAACCTATACCTAAGGATAATAGCTGGCCAGCAGTGCACAGCACACACACAGACACATAGCAGCTGCCTGCAGCACACACTCTGACTGTCACACAAATGACATCAAGCTAATTAATGATTTACCAAAAGTGTAGTGATAGTGAAGAGGTTAATCACTGAACAGCTTTCTGTTTATTACTGCTAGGCCAGCAGCACTGGAGCACACACTCTGACTGTCATACAATTACATCAATCAAGCTAATTAACGATTTAACAATAGTGTAGTGATAGTAGTAAAGGGGTTAATCACTGAACAGCTTATCACTGTGTACAGCCCTTGCTAGGCCCAGCAGCACTGGAGCACACACTCTGACTGTCACACTATGACATCAATCAAGCTAATTAATGATTTAACAATAGTGTAGTGATAGTAGTGAAGGGGTTAATCACTGAACAGCTTTAGGTTTATAACTGTGTACAGCCCTTGCTAGGCCACCAGCACTGGAGCATGTCTCTCAGTGAGCATTCAGCAAGCTAAGACGATATGTCTCATCATGGCAGCCCTTCTTATTATACAGGGAGGCTGGCCAGTGTTCCTTTCTGTTATTGGGTGCCAGGGTTTAGGCTGGGAGCCCTCTGGCTCAATGAGGTCAGGTGGGGCTGGCCAGGGTTTCCCCCTGTGATTGGTTGCTAGGGCTTCTGCTGGGAGCTCTCTGATTGCCTCCAGGACGTCATCTCCTTAGTTACAGTATTTCAGATCCGGATATCCACAATATCCGCGGATATCCACATTATGCGCCCAAATATCCGCAGATAGCTAGCTGGAGTTTTTTTAAAAAATCCGGATTCCGAATCCGAATCGGATAGCGTAAAAAAGTTCGGATATCCGGGTTACACGGATATCTGGAATCCTGATGAGCACCACTGCTACTGAATGATAATCAGACCTCAACTCAAAAAAAGGGGTGGGGTGTAAACCATGATGAGCATTTTTAAAATGACTAAAATTTGAGGTGGAGGGGTAAAGCTGAAAAGGACACAGACAATCATTAATGATCTTGGAAATGAAATGAAAAGGAAACAGAAAAATTGCCAGAGAGTTTAGTCTTACAGACTTTTCACTTCAACCACTGGCTACCAGATGAAGCTTTAATCAAGACAAGACGCAGAACGTTTTTATCACGCTTTTCTCCTGGCGCACTCAAAGTTATATAGGTTTATCCAGATTCCTGTGTTAAAAATGAAGGTGCCCACTTATGATACAATCTTGACTGAACAATCTTACCACTTCTATGTATTATGAGGGACTACCCTCACAATCCCCGAATTGTCACCCAAGAGATCATTTCCTGACCCCAACGTATGACAATCATTGAATGTGTGTTATTAGCTTAACACCTTTGGTTTTACTAATATCTGTGATTAAGCTAGCTGTACACAGCTCGATTATGAGCCAATGTGCCTATCCGATAGATCGCTCTCCAGTCAGACATTTTGGAGGAATCGATTCCCAGCAGATCAGAGTGATCAAATCTGCCAAGAATAGAATGCGAGAATTGATACTTATATGGGCACCTTTTACTTACAGTATATGGGCACTATTACTTTATTATTATTGTTTAGTATTTATATAGTGCCGACATCTTCCACAGCGCTGTACAGAGTATATTGTCTTGTCACTTAACTGTCCCTCTGAGGGGCTCACAATCTAATCCCTACCATAGTCATATGTCTATGTATGTATTGTGTAGGGTATGTATCATAGTCTAGGGTCAGTTTAGGGGAAAGCCAATTAATTTATCTGTATGTGTTTTTGGGATGTGGGAGGAAACTGGAATGCCTGAAGGAAACCCACGCAGACGCTGTGAAAACATGCTAACTCCGTGCAGATAGTGGCCTGCCTGGGATATGAACCGGGGACCCATCGCTGCTAAACACTACGCCACCTTGCTGCCCAATTACTTAAAGCGGAATGAAACCCAGCATTTCTTTTTTGCTCTAATAGATTATTTACAGCATATTATATACAAGCAGCATTTTTTTTTACTAGAACAGCATTCAAAGGTTAAACATAGGAATTAGAAGTTCCCTGCCAGCAAAGCTGGCTGCATCCGAAGTGTACTACATGCAGATTCTGCATGCAGAAAACTGACTCCAATGAATGCCTATGGGAAATCTGCATCAGAAAAATTGCGTTCAGTGGAAACAGGCCCATAGACATTCATTGGAGTCAGTTTTCTGCATGCAGAATCTGCGCGTAGTGGAAACAGGCCCTAATTGTATCAAGTGAGGAATGTGACACATTCTCTGACTGTGCAGAAGCTCCTGGACACAGAGAGACGCTGATATAATTTCTGCCTTCAATACAACATGAATAAAACCAGTTATGAATAAAATGCAAAGTCAGCTCTCAAAGCAAAAAACTGTTCTTTTGGGAACTTGTAATTTATAAATGAATAATAATACTTCTGCACAAATGCAAATATGATAACCATATGGGATATAAAAAGTAGGAAAACATGTTTTTATTGAATATTATTTCAGGGTTTTATACCGCTTTAATCTCACTACTGTTTATGAGATACTACTACGCTTCCTTATCTGGTTATATTGTATCTTGCTAATGAGCCAACCTCTGTCCTGTTCAGCTCAACTCTGTTGTTGATTTTGGCTTATATACTTTTGTCATCTTTTACATTTTTAAAGAAAGACGTTTTGAATTAGGATGATTCCATTTATTAGATATCTTCCAAGTTAGCCAATAAATGGTTTTCTGATTCAAATATTCTTACTTTTACTGATGGCTAACATGGTACAATTCTCCACGGCTACTTCAATAATATTAATAAAAAAAGATTTTATGATAAAATTCCTGGGTTTACTGACATCTTCACAGTCCATTATGCTTCTGCATATTTGTGCATTTTAGACAGGAACCACATTCTCACTGTCTATGTCAGTAACTCCTATACATGCCCTACAGCAAAATGAGCTTTAAAAAAATGGCACATGCAAATTTTTTGTGTACACTAGTATGTATTTTCAGCTTATAGGATTTAATCATTTTTGTGATTTTATTTTTTTTTAGCGGAATTTTTTTTCCAGCAATTTGCAGAAAAGTGTTTAAGCAGATAAAAATGCACATAAATGCCCAATTAAAGCTCATTAATGCAAATAAAGGCCTGTGAAAGGACAAGCAATAACAGTCAATTAAAATGTGGATAACTGCATGCACATTGATATGAAATGTGCCTCAGGCAAGAGCAGTTCCATAAAAATAGTAAGTGGAGTCTGACTCATCAAGTACGGTAATTCTAAGTAGCAGTCAAGGGCAGCACAGTGGTTAAGTGATTAGCATTCTTCCTTGCAGCTCTAGGGCTCTAAGTTCAGTTCTTAGTAAAGACACTGTTTGCCTGGCATTTGTGTGTTCCTCCAACAGTCAAAAACACGCTGGTTAGTTAATTGGCAACTGAATAATATGCCCCTACTGTGTACGAGTGTAGCAGGGGCTAAAAACAGGGAGCTCTGTGGGGATCGTGGAGAGTGGGGGGCGGAACAGATGTGAGCAATTCTGTGTACCTTGCAAATCATTGCATTAAAAGTTAATCCAAGAAATACACATTTTACTGCAGCCGTATCTGTAAAATTGCAATCAGTTAGTTATTGTCTGGGTCACTTGGACACAGAGGTAAAGTCTGGGCAGTAGTTCATTGCGCTACTTTAAGTAAGTAAATAAATCAATAATTGCATTGCAAATGGTACAGTATTTCACTTTATTGGTAGCTTTTTTTGTTTATTAAATATCCCAAAATCTGACTAGTTTTCTTTTCAGAACAAAAAATACAGTTAGGCCCAGTGCACACCAAAAACCTCTAGCAGATCTGCAAAACTCTAGTGGTTTTTGAAGCAGATTTCAGAGCGATTCTAGGCATGTTTAGAGAAGTTTTATAAACATGCCTAGCGTTTTTGGAGCGTTTTTGTGTATCAGATTTCATATATTGTTACAGTAAAGCTGTTACTGAACAGCAACTGTAACAAAAACGCCTGGAAAACAGCTCTGATCTAGCGTTTTTCAGAGCGGTTTTCCACTTTCCTATACTAACATTGAGGCAGAAACACCTCAGAAATCTAAAAAATGCTGCAGTCCTCGACTTTGCATTTTTTGGAAAAAACGAGCAGCTCTGTTGTGCACCAGCCAATCCACTTTCATTACTCAAGCGGTTTTCCCCCTGCAAGCATTTTAAAAAACTAATCAGAACTGCACCAGCCCTTATTTGAAAGGTGCTCTAGCATGCTTTTTGGAGCCTCTGGAAATCCTGTTGTATATGCTTGAAGCAAAAATAGACTTACTAGATAATAAATTGTGGGTGTAGTACAGATAACTAATAGAACATTAGTAGCAAAGAAAAAACACTCATTTTTATTTTCAGTTGTATAGCTTTTTTTTTTCTTATAACATTGCATCATTCTGTAATATTTTCAGTTAGAAACCACACTGTGTATTTTAAAGAGAAACGCAGACCAAGAATTAAACTTTATCCTAATCAGTAGCTGATACCCCATTTTACATGTGGAATCTATTCCTTTTCACAAACAGACCATCAGGGGGTGCTGTATGACTGATATTGTGGTGAAGCCCCTCCCACAAGAAACTCGGAGTACGTACTCCCAGAAGTTTCCTGTCTGTGAACTGTGTTGCATTGTGGGAAATAGCTGTTTACAGCTGTTTCCAACTGCCAAAAAAGCATGCAGCAGCTACATCACCTGCCAACAGTAAAAAATGTCACCAGGTAAAAAATGTCAGAATTTAAATCAGGGATTTAAAAGATTTTACAATGGGCAACCACTGACTAAATCATTTATACATAATTATTGTAAAAATGAAGCATTTTTTTATTACATTATTTTCACTGGAGTTCCTCTTTAAGCTGTAAAACAGAGCCGAGCTAATGACCCTTTGAATTTTCCTGCAGTAAAACCTTTTCTCAAGCTGTCTCTAACTGTTTCTTGGCTGTTTAAGCTATTTAGAAAACAGGTCTAAGTTCAACAATGTTGGTTGAATAGCTCAAAGAAGCTCTTTTGCATAGATAACAACTCAAGTGTTTTAACTCTTCGTGTACTGGAAAATAGCATGAGACGTTTTTCTTTGCTACTAATTTTCTATTTATCTGTACTACACATAAAATTATTTCATAAGTTTATTTTCTCATCAGATTTGCTTTAAAAATGTGAGGATCCGCTCGGCTGCCTGCGCAGGCAGGCAGCTTTCTGACCACTGTTCAGGTCTGCATTCTGCAGGTCTCTGGCAGAGAGACCTTCTGTCAGTTTTGCAGCTTGCTGCTGAGGAATTTGCATACGTTTGTCATGCAGATTGCCTAGCCACATCCTTTCTAGGCTTGCTCTATATATACCATGTGATATCACAGACCTAGGCTGGTCATAAGGGTTAGTCCTGTGGAACACTCCTGTAGTGTCAGCCTTGCTCTTTGTTTAAGATTAGCTTAGAGTAATTCCTGGGACTGCACTAGGCAGGTTCCCTAGTGCAGTTAGGATTGCATATCTGTTTTGTTTGTCTGTTGCGATTGTCCTGTCCCTGCGGTGGTCGACAGGAGATCGTTCTAATCTTTGTTCTTGGAGTATAGCTGGAGCAGCGGTTGCTACCAGCTATCTCATCTGCCTGTCTAGCTTGGATCGCACTCGCCTTGCGCTAGTGCTGTGGATCCTTCTGTTCTGTCTTCCTGGATCGCACTAGCCTCTTGCGCTAGTGCTGTGGATCCTATCTCTCACTTATTCCTGTTTTCGTGTATCTGTCTTGTCTGCTACGAACGCTTGCTGGAGGCTCGGTGAGGTAACCGTTAAGCAAGCGTTCGCGTCCTCTGTTTCATGTTTGTCTGTCGGTGGTTAGTTAGGCGTGGTTGTCTCTGTTGTGCTTAACACGCGGAGACCGCGCATAAACGCGTGCACTGTTGCGAATGAGTGCGGTGTTCGCGTTTAGTTAGCGTTTGTTATTTTCCTTATCTTCTCATTGTATATTTGCTGTGCCTTTGCTACTCTCGTGCACTGCCTTGCTGTAGCCTTGTGTCACCTCTGGCAATCGCCTCTCTCGCAATTGCGTTCCTACTTCATATCTGCTGTTGTGTATGCACCGTCGCGGGTTGGCGACTAGTTTGGTGCACACACATACAATCTGTCCCTTTGCTCAATCTCATTCGCAATCGCTTCTCAGGCGATTGCGTTCTCACTCAGTTTCCTTTGTTGTGTGTCCGCCTTCGCAGGTTGGTGGCTAGATTGGTGGACATACATACATTCCTCATCTGTGCTTATTCGGTCTGGTGTCGCTGTTTGCAACCGCCATCTCTGGCGATTGCCTTATCACTTTATCTTCCTGGTTGTGTGTTCATCGTCGCAGGGTGGCGACTAGTTTGGTGAACACACATACCCTCTGTCGCTTTGATCTCTCTCTTTCAGGGCTATCTTGCCCTGCATTTCTTCCCTTCGTGCAATTCCTGTCTTGCGTCTGTGGCAGGGCAGAGGAGCTGTTCCTCTGTGCTCCACAGCTCCACCTGCCGACAGGAATTTCCCTCTACAGGTGCATTGCACCTTTTGCTGGGTCCCCTCAAATTACACGCTTGTGGAGGATTTCCGCAGTGTCAGCGCACGTCTTGTGCGTTGATCACGGAGAGAATCCCACAATCGTTACAAAAAGGAACCTGAAGCGAGTAAAATTATTTAAAATGAACACATGACGTAGCTGCAAATGAATATTACATACTAACCTCACCGTCAGTTACTCTCAGAAGCTCACCATTTTCTTCTTACAGTGATCCCTTCCAGTTCTGACAATATTTTGTCAGAGCAGAAGTATACCAGTTGCTATCAGTTATATATCAGCAGCTGTGAGTTACAACGGAATGTGCAAGGTATTGTCCATGTTTCCCTCTGGTTCAAGTGGGTGATATTATAGTTTAACAGTGTGCTGACCATGAAGCTGTTATGGGGTAATGACCATTTTTTAAATGGAGGACAGAGAATTCTATTGATCACAGTGGACAAATGGGATGCAGGAGAGGAGAAAGAGATTGAGTAGTAGACTACACAGGAGGTAAGTATGACTTGTGTATGGTTATTTTGACTTTTAATTTTCATTTCAAGTTCTCTTTAAAGAGTAAATAAACTTCAGTTATCTAAGTAACTTGTGTCATCACTACACAGTCCATTTGGTAATTGAATACCATTAAACATGACTATTTAACTTCAATTTCTAGTAAACTTGGCAAGAGTATTCAATGTGTAAATGATTACCCAGAGCACTCACTTCTTTGTGTGGTTGATAGAGATGGCCCGAACAGTTCACCGGCGAGCAGTATCCTGTGAACCTCGGCTGTTCGCATTCGCTGCAAACATTTGGTGTGTTTGATTCACCCCCTATACATTATCATTGAGCTAAACTTTGACCCCTTACCTCACAGTCAGCAGACACATGGCAGCCAATCAGCTAGCACCCGTTTCTGGACCCCCCACTCCCTATCAAAAAGCAGTTGCAGTGGCCATATTTGATTCATTCTCTGCTGGCTGCTGTCTGTTAGTGAGAGCAGGGTCAGACGTGCTGCAGATAGGTAGGGAAAGCATTAGCTAGGCCTCTGTTCTTATTCCTCACTAGCTGTGAAAGCACTCCAAACAGCCCTTTTGAGGACTAGCACATCAGTCTCCTGTGTTTTCTTTTATTTGTGCGGCACTCCACAGCCCACTGACACCCAGAACTGTGTGCCCACTACTGCTGTTGCGTCATTAAGTTCCAGGCACAGAAGCACTCCAATGCATTACTATTTCACTGTATTCTGATAGTACTATTGTATCTCTCTGTGTGAGACACTCCACAGACCACTGACACCCGGAGCTGTGCATAATGTGATTTCTGCCCATTAGGTTTTAAAACCTGACTTTGCATCAACTCTGTAATTTTTGGTGAGCCTTTTGGCATGGACCCCCCTCTGGCATGCCCCTATCTGGTGTTAGACCCCTTGAAACAACTTTTTCATTATTTTTGTGGCCAGGAAAAGTCTTTGTAGGTTTAAAATTCGCCTGCACATTGAAGTCTATGGCGGTTCGCCGGATTCTCCTGTTCGCGAACATTTTGTGGAAGTTCACGTTCGCCGTTTGTGAACGGAAAATTCTATGTTTGCAACATCTCTAGTGGTTGGTTGAGACGTGCGCACAAAGCAGAAAATACAGTTTCACATATTCCATCCTACCCTATGTTTCTGGTTTTACTGCAATGACCCATATTTTCACAAGGAGAAGCGATCTAGCCTGTCCATGGGTACCTGGGGCTTTGCTGGCCCCAAAGATCAGTGGCACATGCCCCAGATCTATTCTCTGGTGCCCCTGATGTCCCCCTGGCAGAGTAGAGGCACCACAGCACCAAGCATGGCACCACACAGTACCCAGCATGGCACTACACAGCACCCACCATGGTACCACACCACCCAACATAGCATTACAGCATCCGGCATGGCCCATAGAGGCAACATAGCACCAAGCATGGCACCACAGCACACAGCAATGGTGGGTATGCTGGGTACAATGGTGCCTCTATGGGGGCATATTGGGTGCTGTGATGCCATGCTAGATGCTTTGTTGCTTTTATTGGGGCATGCAGGGAGCTGTGGTTCTTCTATAGGAGCATGCTGGAAGATGTGGTGCCTCAATGGGAGGTCCGTGGGAGGGGTCCACTAGAAAGTCACGGAATGCTATAGGGGGGTACTGGCTGCAGGCTAGCTCACCCAGCAGAAAGCCAGACCAGCCAGCACAGAAGCCAGGTAACTCTGCCTAGTTATGTTTAAGTGACGCTATTTATGTGATATGCTGCATTTTTGTTTTGTATTAATTGAGAGGGGGCTTCATCCAACATTTTGGTGGGCAGGCCTACTTAGATCACTGTTAAGTTCATGTAAATTGGGCTCCACCCCTGACTACACTTACTTTCTGTGCATGGCCACACCCATCTTTTGGCTGTAGTGCCCAAGAGTGCCCCGGATCTTTTAGGATTCTAGGAATGCCCCTGATGGGTACTGTCAATAGAACAGGCACAATCAAGCCACACTCAGAATTCATGTTATGTAACTTAACTACTTGCCGACTGCTCCACGCCAATTGGCATGAGCAGTGCGGCAGCCCCCGGACCGCCCCACGCCGATTGGCATGAACGGTTTTCTATGGGGCTAGGAGGAGATCGTGCGCAGGCTGCACGCGCATCTACTGCTTGGGGGCAGAGCTCCACCTCGCCTTCAGTCTCCGAGCGGCATCTAATTACTTTGTACAGCGCTGCGATCTGCAGCAGCGCTGTAGTTGGGACAGCCGTGTGACACAGGAGAGCGATCGGCTCTCATAGGCTGAAGCCTATGACAGCCGATCGCGTGATTGGCTGGCTGGGGGAAGGGAGGGAGGGACGGGAGTGGCAAAAAAAATAGTAAAATGTAATTAAAAATAAATAAAATAAATATTTATAAAAAAAATAAATAAACAATGTGGGGGCAATCAGACCCCAGCAACAGAGAGCTCTGTTGGTGGGGGGAAAAGGAGGGGGGAATCACTTGTGTGCTGTGTTGTGCGGCCCTGCAGCTTTGCCTTAAAGCTGCAGTGGCCCAATTAAGTAAAAATGGCCTGGTCACTAGTTTACACTGGTTTAACACCGCGGTCCTCAAGTGGTTAAAGCACACCTGTACCGAGAGGCATATAGAGGCTGGCATATTTAGTTCCTTTTACACAATGCAGATTGCCTGGCTGTCCTGCTGAGCATCTGCCTCTAATACTTTTAGCCATAGATCCTGAAAAAGCTTGGAGATCAGGTGCTCTGACTGAAGTGTGACTGGATTAGCCATATGCTTGTTTCAGGTGTGTGATTCAGACACTACTACAGCCAAACAGATCAGCAGGACTGGCGGGCTACTGGTGTTGTTCAAAAGGAAATAAAAATGGCAGGCACCTTATCCCTTTCAGTTCAGGTGTACTTGAAAGCGGTATAAAACCCTGACATAATATTCAATAAAAACATATTTTCCTACTTCTTATATGCCATACGGTTAGCATATTTGCTTTTCTGCATACGTTCCTACTGGTGGTGCCTAACCATAACCACTAACCCTAAATTATCATAAATACTTCATATATTATTGTAAAATAGAAATGTCAAATATCGTTATTACATCCGTACAGTGAATGTTATATTTTCGTAATTACAAAATTATCTGTATTTGGACAGAATTTTCTTACATTCCACAATTAAACATGTTCATTTACCGTTATTATACCAATAGACTTTTTAAGTTATCGTTATGACTCACATCGTTTTTCTTTATTTTGCGTTATGATATTCGTTCTGATATATTATCATAAACTTTAAATTAGCGATATTACCGATTCCACAACAAAATTAGGAATATCACCGAGTTTACTTTACGATTTACATAAAATATCGATTTTAGGCACTTGCGCCCAAACGTATGCAAAATTGAGTGTAAATTTACAAAAAGGATAATTAACATTAGAAATATAGCCACTCCCAAATCTATTAGCGCTATTTTTAGCTGATTCGATCCAAACCTGCCGCTCTGCAGCCAGATGGGGGAGGATTGCCACAGACAGAGCAGGAAGTAGCACAGAGCTGTGCTTTGCCTATGATGAATTTGACCAGCAGAATTGTGTGGGTGGAAGGGCCCCTGGACGGAGCCGTGCAGAGAGGAGAGGCTGGTGACGTCACATAGTTTTTAAAAGGCCCCCCGGGAATTCCCCAGAATCCCCACTGGGTCAGTCCGAGCCTGCTGCAATCTATAATGCAGCCTGAGGTTCAGGAGCTGAGCCAGCTTTTAATGTGCAGAAGGCATAAACTGTAACTGACACCAATGATTCACCTCCATGGAGAAGAATATGTGTTGCACCTACTCAAGCAGGAAGGAAGATGTACAGGAATGCTTTGCAGTATAACAAGCAATCAGACAGGACACTTCAATCTCACTCCCCCAAATTATTGAACTCCAAGGGTTCTAACAACGAGACCTCTATTAAATTTGCTCTGTCTAGCTCCTTATCCTGAGTCTCACTTCACTGAATGCATTCTCCAAAATCATTAACCTGCTGAGCGTTCTGGACGAGCTGAGCTCATCCAGAGACGCCGGAGGCTACCGCTCAGGCCCTGCTGGGCCGATTTAAACGAAGTAAAAAGGAGCACACGCAGCCGGCACTTTGCCAGCCGCGTGTGCTACCTGATCGCCGCCGCGTGCAGCGGCGAAAGAGGGTCCCCCCAGCCGCCCGAGCCCAGCGCAGCCGGACCAAACAGTTCCGGCCAGCGCTAAGGGCTGGATCGGAGGTGGCAGACGTCAGGACGTCGGCTGACGTCCATGACGTCACTCCGCTCGTCGCCATGGCGACGAGAAAAGCAAAACAAGAAGGGCCGCTCATCGCGGCCCTTCTTGTTACTTCTGCTCGCCGGAGGCGATCAGAAGTGCGGACTAGGAGCGCCCTCTAGTGGGCTTTCATATAGTTATATTTAGTTCATATAGTATATTTCAATAGTTTTTTTTTTATTAAAAAAAACCCGTCCGATCGCCAGCCTGGCGATCTTAAAAGAACGCCAGGCAGGTTAAGCAATCCACAGAGGGAGGAATGACTAGTCATAATAGCTGCTGTAGATGTTTATAATAGTCATGCAGAGATGGCCACTAGTTCAGAGCCAGTAAAAATATTATGTGCGTAGTAAAGAAAGTAGTTCTGGCCAATCAGTGCCGAAGATTCCCAAGTGAAGGACTTGTAAAAATACTACTATATTTGCAAAGAATTTAAAATTTAAAATGCATGTGAATGCATATGTATAAAATGTGTTTGTTTCATAATAAAATGCACTATCAATTACTATCAAGTACTTTTTTCCCTATCTTGCTGTCACTTATAATAGGCAGTAAAAATCTGACAGGTTTTTGGACTAGTCCACCTCCTCATGGTAGATTTTCAGGATTTTCTTTATTTTCAAAAGCACATACTGAACAGCCTTTGCTCAGTCATGCTGGCAAAATAGTATGCAAGTGAGTACTGTGCATGAAGAGGTGGGCTAGTTCAAAACCTGTCAGATCTGTCAGATTTTTATTGCCTACTGTAAGCGACAGCAACATGGGAAAAACGTAATTGACAGTGCATTTTATTCTAGGGGAAATGTACTTCTAATAAATAAATATTATAACTGTTATATTTTTTCATGATAGTGGTCCTTCCGTATAAGCTAAGTTCTATTCAATGTCATCAAACATTACAACAAAAGGGAATGCTTTATAACTGTAAATTGCTGTAAGTTGGGTAACATATTACATTGTGGTAGAGGGAGATCGAACACCCTGAAAAAGAAACAGAAACAACGGGAGCCCACATGGTGCAGTACATTACAAGTTAAATGGCAAATGTGAAAAAGGTTGTAGTACTCGCAAAGGAAGGTTGCACAGGGAGCAACCAACCACTGAAGGCAAGTGGAGATTTATAAACCCGACTCCACTCAGGGAACCGTCTGTGACTGGATCCAGTCACACTCTTGGCAAACCAACAAAAGACCTATCAGTGGAGCCACTGGGTACTTGAGTACAGCCCTCCAAAGGAGGGGGGAAAGCACAAAGGGGGGAAGAGAAGCCCAATGATAGATAAAACTGTGTTAAAAACAGCTAAAATAATTAAGGGAGAGATGGCTTACCTCTATTATGACACATTCATACTCATGTAGTTTAATTATGCACAGGCACCTGTATATAATTAAACTTCATATGTGTATGAATGTCTTTATTGCAGTAAGCTATCTCCAGTGGCGTATCTACCATAGGGCTGCAGGTGCTCACAGCACTGGGTGTAGCCATGGCTACTGGTGCCACTGTGTTCTTCCACCTGGGACGATCTTTTCTTATAGTTTGGGATACATTCTGGACAATAGCACCAGACAGTGCAGGGGACTGTACTACTTCCTGCACTAGATGTAGCACCCCTCCCCCTTCTTGTCCCGTGGGCAATGTGTCCCGCTCTTTACACAGCCTGCAGTGAGCGAATGTGCAGAGCAGCAGGGTGTGTAGAGAGAATGATTGCTGTGCTGCAGATGGGATATTAGCAGGGAGAGGTGGCAGGATCTGTTTAGTGCTTTAGAAGTTGCCTGCCGTCAACCCTCCCATACTTTTTTTTTTGGGAGGGGGGGGGGTAGATGTCTGTGAAAAATCAGCCCAGGGTGCCAAATTCCCTAAGTACCTTATTATTTTAGCTGTGTTTAACATAATTGTATCTATCATTGGGCACCTCTTCCCGCTTTTTGAACATATTACATAGTAACATATCTCTGGGAATCCAGAGATATCCCCAACAGTATTCCCAGTACCAGTTCTGGCAGTCTTTCACTGCAAAGGCAAATGATAACATCAGGCTCTTGCGTTGGATTCTCCATGATGTAGAGCAGTCAAATAACTAAGAAATGCAACTGCAACAGAATGATATCTTCGTTGTGGTCCCACAGGAGCCAAGATACAAACTGTAGCAGGGAAAGCGCGCCACTGGAGTACATTAGAAATCTAAACAGACAACAGATGACATTAAATTGTAGAAAACATATGTACACCTGTAATGTGTGCAGACAGCATATGGTCACAGATGCTTTTGCTGTAAAATGCTAGCAATTTTTTTGCAAAGGACGATTTGTTTTTCCTACACACTGAATGAATGTAACACTTTGTACTTGAACATCTGTGACTTTCAGAAAACGATGTCAGATAGTGCTTATAGCACAGCGTCTAAATTGCAACAATTTGTTCCGTTGAAGTGTGTTACACTGTACATCGTAACACCGCGTTAAATCCCCCAACGCGCTGTCAAGTGAGCATGATGTGTCTTTTTATTCTTCTTGTAAGAATGCACCATGTAGAAATTCATCCACAGCTTCTCCTAGCACTCACCCTCTAGAGAGAAATACTGCACACTATTATTAAATAAGAATTAGTGTGCTGCTTTCATAGGAAGCATACAAAAAGGGTAAAAATACATAGTGACAGTGCCAGGGTAAGTTATTATTATGCATTTATATAATGCTGTCATTGACAGAGTGCACCGAACAGTTCATGCCATTAACTTCTCTTCAGAGCAGTTCATAATCTAATCCTTACCATTCTCATAGTATAACACCCTTACTGTAGTCTAAGGCAAATTTCAGATGAAATCAATAAACTTTCCAGTGATACCTAGTATGGCGAGAGGTAAATAATTGGCACAAGACGTCTGACCGGGAGTAGAGGGGTAACAGGCGCAAATTGCTGTTTCTCCGGAGCTGAGGTTTCAAATTGCAATAGGAGAAATAGAAGATTCGGGCACCAGCCAATATTTGCAAGTCACCTTTTAATCACGCCTCACACCTTCCAACATCCTGCTTCTTCAGAGGCAATAGATTACGTATGTAATCTATTGCCTCTGAAGAAGCAGGGTTCCCCTGTGAAATGCCTGTTAGGCCATGTTTTTTTTTTGCATTACATGTTGGAAGGTGTGAAAGTTAATTAACCACTTAAGGACTGCAGTCTTAAAACCCCTTAAGGACCAGACACTTTTTTCCATTCAGACCACTGTAGCTTTAACGGTTTATTACTCAGTCATACAACCTACCACCCTTTTACTTCCCTTTCTTGTCACTAATACAGCTTTCTTTTGGTGCTATTTGATTGCTGCTGTGATTTTTAGTTTTTATTATATTCATCAAAAAAGACATGAATTTTGTGAAATTTTTTTTTTTTTAACTTTCTGTGCTGATATTTTTCAAATAAAGTAAAAATTCTATATACATTTTTGTCCAAATTTATTGTGCTACATGTCTTTGATTAAAAAAAATCCAATAATTGTATTTCCCTGGTGCTTACATGGCAGCATACTATGGGTGGTGGCCCCTCCCACTAACCCTATTGGACACTTTAACTATAAGTTCTTTGTGCACACATAGACCATCATTCTTTTTATTTTTGTCCTCCCTCCTTTGGACACATACCTTTTTGAATGCTTTTTCCCTTTAGCTATCCTCCAGGGTTTATCCCTTTCCCTGGGGAAGCCTCCAGTGAGTGCTAAATGCACTACAGAGAGTGCCGGTGCGATCCCGGAATTATATCTGTTAAAGACAGATTGGTGGTGCAGGCTGTGCATAACTTTTATCTTCCCTCTGCTTACCTTCTATGCAGGTCAGTGGGGCGGGCGCCTGCTAGCCTCTCTGACACTCTGTCAGAACGGAGTGTTTCTTCCTTTGGATGGCAAGGTTACGCCTGGGAGTCCATGGGCGCTGGATGTGGTCGGCGAGTCGTTCTGCCGCCATATTAGCGGTGGGAGCGAAGATGTTCTGCGGCAGAGTGAAGGGGTAGTTCCGGGTTCACCACTGAGAACGCTCTGGCGTCCTCTCGCGCGCGCGAGATTTGCTTGTTCTTGTGGGAGCCTAGCGGCCCGCCTTCCTTGCCCTTTCTCCTGCGCGCGGCGGCCATCTTTGTTATGGGCAGAGCTCGTCTGAGCATGCCCAGAGCGGGGGAATGCTATTTAAACAGCCGATCGAGTCCTGACAGGTGCTGATTCTCAAGCTCCTGTCGGGATTGCTGAAGGAAGAAGCCTGCATGTGTATACATATACACTATCATTACAATTATAGGTATACTTGTATTAGATGTTCATTACTGTCATACTTCCTTTCTTTTCTTTGACATACTATTCATTTACTTATTAGTTTATGTTTTCTTATGCTTGCAGCCTTATTTAAAAAATCCCATTATGGGGGGCACCAAAGATCGCAAAGATGCTAAAAGGTATATATATATTAGTTAAAAAAAAAAAAAAAAAAAAAGGAGGGTCTGTGGCTTATGGATACTAATTAGTATTCTCTTCAGCCCTTCTAGACCTAAATCTTCGGATGGACGGAAAACGTCGGGAAATTATCAATCAAGTTCTTCCTATCGATCTACAAGGAAAAGCCGGTCAAAGTCTCGACTTCCATCTCCACAATACTATTACAGATCAAGGTCAAGATCAAAGTCGAGGAGGCGTTCGCCTACTCCTCAGCGTCGAAAGTCTCCTCCAAGACCAAGTTCCTCCGATTGCTGGATGTGTGGCAGAAAAGCAATAATAGGAAAAATCGTTTGTGAAAGGTGTTTGGAAGAAAACGCAACCAATAGTGCGGAAGACTCCTCTAGAGTACTCCAACTCATCAGACAAGCAGTTAGAGAGGAAATTGCTGCCCAAACTACGATAAGCACCTCTGGTCCCGCTTCAGGGGATACTCAAAATGCGGCCACCTCACGGCCTGTCATTACTCCTCCAGTTGACGTTAACTTAGATGCTGAAGTTTCAGAGGACTCTGACGATGATATAGAAGAATCTACAGTCTTTCAATTTTCCTTGGTGGAACCATTAATCAAAGCCATAAAGGAAGCTATACAGTGGACCGAACCAGATGATTCCACAGAAGAAGTCGGAAAATATTATCCTCAATTATCAAAAGCCGGCCCTTCCTTCCCGCTTATGAAAGAAATTAAGGGTATAATGGATGAAGAATGGGCGAAGATTGAGGCAAAAACGTCCTTCACTAATAGATGGTCAAAACTGTATCCTTTCAAAAGCTCTGATGCATACTCGTTGAATTCTGCACCGGGAGTAGATGCCTCCATTGCTAATTTAGCAAAACACGTTACTTTGCCGTTGGAGGATTCTGCGGCATTCAAGGATCCTCTGGAAAGAAGGATGGAAGGCGATTTAAGGAAAACCTATTTATATGCTGGGGCTGCTTGCAAGACATCCATTACGCTAACTTCTCTATCCAGGGCCATGAAGGTCTGGACAAATAACATAGAAGAGGCTGTAAGATCCGGAGCTGATACACAGCAGATTATTTCCGCTCTAGAAGATTTGAAAATTGCTTCTGACTTCGTCGGTGAAGCTGCCATAGACGGCGTTAGAGCATCTTCGAGAGCAATGTTGACGACAGTAACTGCTAGAAGGTCTCTTTGGTTGAGACCATGGAGTGCGGATGCAAACTCAAAGCAGACGTGGGTGAAGATCCCTTACAACGGAAAGATGCTTTTTGGGGATAAGTTAGATGCGGCCATCTCAAGGAAAACTGGTGGTAGATCGGGGGATATCCCTCAAGACAGAAAATCGAGGAAACAACGTTTCCCACAAAAGCCTCAAAACCAGAGATATACAAATATCAGGTCTTACAAGCCAGGAAAGGAGTACCAAAGAAAGTGGCAGGGTGCCCAATCAAGTCTGCCAAAAGAAAGACCCACCTCTTCGGGTCGTCGGACTCAGGGGAAGTCCTTTTGAGGCCTTGTCCGCTCACACTCTGCCAGTTGGAGCGAGGCTCAGTGCCTTTGCTCGAGTGTGGGCGGACAAGGTCTCAAACCCTTGGGTCTTGGCGACCATAAGGGATGGCCACAAGTGGGATTTCAAGTCGATTCCAAAAAATATTTTTCTCAAAACCCGCCTGCCTGCCTTAAGAGAAAAACGTGTATGCTTAATTCAGCATGTGAAACAGTTACTAGCTCAGAACGCGGTTCGGGAAGTTCCATTGTCACAAAGAGGCAAGGGCGTTTACTCGCCTCTCTTTTTGGTGGCAAAGAAGACAGGAGATTGGAGGCCTGTCATAGATTTGAAAAGGCTGAACAAACATGTCTACCTCCCAAAATTCAAAATGGAGTCTCTTCAGTCAATTATTCTATCGATTCAACCAAACGACTTCATGGTCTCGATAGATTTGAAAGATGCTTACTTTCACATTCCAATTCACCGCCAGTTTCAACAGTATCTCAGGTTCATACTCCAAGATCTTCATCTGCAGTTTACAGCTCTCCCTTTCGGTCTTTCAACATCTCCGAGAACTTTTTCCAAGGTACTCCAAGCCGCCATTTCTCTCCTCAGGCAAGATGGAGTCCGTATATTTCATTATCTGGACGATATACTAATACTGTCCCAATCCCGCAGAAAACTTATAAAGGATACAACAATATCTTTGACACTGTTACAGGATCTCGGCTGGTTAATCAATACACAAAAAAGTCAACTGATTCCGACCAGAACCATGACCTACCTGGGAGCATATTTCGACACAGTCAAGAACTCCGTGTCCCTTCCCTCTTCGAAAATTCCAATCATACTTCATTGCGTCCACAACACCCTGTCAGCAACCTACCTTTCGGCAAGACAATGCTTACAACTACTAGGAACACTGTCTGCAACAATCCCCATGGTAAGATGGGCACATTGGCACATGAGGGGTTTTCAGTTACCTTTTCTCCTACAATGGGACAGAAAGAATATGAAACAGTTGATAAGAATTCTACCAGCAATGAAGGAGTCTCTCCTGTGGTGGACACAACAGGAGCATCTGCAGAAAGGTTTCTCTCTCCTACCTTTAACTTGGACAGAAGTGACCACGGACGCAAGCCTTTTCGGTTGGGGAGCATGGAGCCAAGATCAAGTAATTCAAGCCCGCTGGCCTTGTCGACCTGTTGTGAGAAGCTCAAACTTTTTAGAATTGAGAGCGGCTCGTCTAGCCCTGGAAGCCTTTACTCATATTCTCCGAGGGAAGTCAGTATGTATAAAGACGGACAACTCAACAACGGTAGCCTATATCCAGAACCAGGGCGGAACTCACAGTCAAGTCCTCAATCAAGAGGCTGCTCGCCTCTTCGCCTGGGCGGAAGAGAATCTGTGCTATCTCAGAGCAATTCACATTCCAGGCTGTCTCAACACAAAGGCAGATTTCTTGTCCAGAAACATCTTAGACAACAACGAGTGGTCCTTGAATCAGGAGACATTTCTCCAACTCACTCAAGTGTTCGGGACACCGAAGATAGACCTATTTGCCTCGAGGTTCAACCACAAACTTCCTCAGTTTTACTCTCGGACTCCTTGTCCAACAGCACTAGCAGTAGATGCGTTGTCACAGTGTTGGCCTCCAGTCCTACTATATGCCTTTCCGCCAGTACCACTGATCTTCCGTTTTCTGCGGAAGACCATGGTGGACAGAGCAACAGTACTGGCAGTACTTCCATACTGGCCGAACAGAGTGTGGTTTCCGCTCTTACTACAGTTAGCGCAAACTCAACCTCTGTTTCTGAAGAACTCACCCACTCTGTTGACCCAAGCAAACATCTCCCATCCAGCACCAGACAAGCTTCACCTGGCAGCATGGATGTTGAAGAGCAAAGGTTTTCAAACTTAGGCTGTTCAACGGCAATAGTGAATACCTTACTACAAGCAAGGAAAGCTTCCACTAATATAATCTACAAAAAAGTCTGGACAAAATTTGAAGAGTATGCTTCTAAATGTAACTTTCTTCCATTGTCAGCTTCTGTGGTGAACATTTTAGGGTTCCTTCAAGCAGGACTGGAATTGGGTCTAAGCTATAATACCTTGAAAGTTCATGTGACAGCATTGTCTACACTCTCGGGGAAAAGATGGGCTCTAGATCCTATGGTGAAGCAATTTTTAAAAGCCACTCTTAAACTAAGACCACCCAGAAGAGACTTTTTCCCCAAATGGGATCTGCCAATTGTCCTGGAGTATTTAAGCTCTTCTTCTTTTTGTCCAGTAGAAAATTGTTCTCTAACCAATCTGACATACAAGCTGACTTTCCTGCTGGCAATCACCTCTGCCAGGAGAGTATCGGAACTTCACGCCCTGGGTGCGTCTGAACCTTATATCGTATTTTACCACGATAGGGTGGTGTTAAGGCCTATTCTAGAGTTCTTGCCAAAAGTTATCTCTGTGTTTCATTTAGACAATGAGTGGACTCTGCCAGCATTCTTTGATAGGAATGACCCAGCTTCACCACATCCACTAGATATACTTACCTTGTTAAAAACATACTTACAATTGTCACAGCCTTGTAGGAAGTCTGAACGATTACTGCTCGTACCTTTGGGACACAGAAAGGGCAAAGAGGCTGCTACAAGGACGATAGCAACATGGATCCAAAAGACTATCTGTAACGCTTATAGAGCAAAAGGACTTACTCCTCCTAACCAAACGACGGCCCATTCAACCAGAGGGATAGCATCCTCATGGGCATCACTGGCGGGAGTTTCACTCACCTCCATATGTAAAGCCGCTGGTTGGAGGTCCAGTAACACGTTCATAGACCATTACAGGGTTGATCCGTCCGTACTCACCTCGGTGGGCGTAGGACGTTCAATAATTGATTCTGCTATTACTGTTAAATAAACGGTATGATTATTCCCTCCCTCTTTGTTGTTTATGGATAGTTAAATCCCATAGTATGCTGCCATGTAAGCACCAGGGAATTTGGAAAATTTAAATACTTACCTAAAGGAAATTTTCCTTTCCTGGTGCAATTACATGGCAGCATACGAACCCACCCAGACGGGAGGACGATAGTTACAAGAATGATGGTCTATGTGTGCACAAAGAACTTATAGTTAAAGTGTCCAATAGGGTTAGTGGGAGGGGCCACCACCCATAGTATGCTGCCATGTAATTGCACCAGGAAAGGAAAATTTCCTTTAGGTAAGTATTTAAATTTTCCAAAATTTATTGGTTTGGGTAAAAGTTGTAGCGTCTACAAACTATGGTGCAAAAAGTGAATTTTCCCATTTTGAAGCACCTCTGACTTTTCTGAGCACCTGTCATGTTTCATGAGGTGCTAGAATTCCATTATAGTATAAATACCCCCCAAATGACCCCATTTTGGAAAGAAGACATCCCAAAGTATTCACTAAGAGGCATGGTGAGTTCATAGAAGATTTTATTTTGTGTCACAAGTTAGCGGAAAATGACCCTTTGAGACAAAAAAATAAAATAGAAAAAAGTTTCCATTTCTGCTGACTTGTGACAAAAAAAAATGAAATCTGCCACGGACTCACCATGCCTCTCTCTGAATACTTTGGGGTGTCTACTTTCCAAAATGGGGTCATTTGTGGGGTGTGTTTACTGACCTGGCATTATGGGGGGTGCTAAATTGTAAGCACCCCTGTAAAGCCTAAAGGTGCTCATAGGACTTTGGGCCCCTTAGCGCACCTAGGCTGCAAAAAAGTGTCACACTTGGTATCGCCGTACTCAGGAGAAATAATATAATGTGTTTTGGGGTGTATTTTTACACATACCCATGCTGGGTGGGAGAAAAATCTCTGTAAATGAGATTTTTTTGATTTTTTTTTTTTACACACAATTGTCCATTTACAGAGATATTCATAGGACGTTGGGCCCCTTAGCGCACATAGGCTGCAAAAACGTGTCACATGTGGTATCACCGTACTCAGGAGAAGTAGTATAATGTGTTTTGGGGTGTATTTTTAAACATACCCATGCTGGGTGGTAGAAATATCTCTGTAAATGACAATTTTTTTATTTTTTTACACACAATTGTCCATTTACAGAGATATTTCTCCCACCCAGCATGGGTATGTGTAAAAATACACCACAAAACACGTTATACTACTTCTCCTGAGTACGGCAATACCACATGTGTGACACTTTTTTGCAGCCTAGGTGCGCTAAGGGGCCCAAACTCCTATGAGTACCTTTAGGATTTCACAGGTCATTTTGAGGCATTTGGTTTCCAGACTACTCCTCACGGTTTAGGGCCCCTAAAATGCCAGGGCAGTTTAGGAACCCCATTTTAGAAAGACAACACCCAAAGGTATTTCGTTAGGAGTATGGTGAGTTCATAGAAGATTTTATTTTTTGTCACAAGTTAGCGGAAATTGATTTTTATTGTTTTTTGTCACAAAGTGACATTTTCCACTAACTTGTGACAAAACATAAAATCTTCTATGAACTCATCATACACCTAACGGAATACCTTGGGGTGTCTTCTTTCTAAAATGAGGTCACTTGTGGGGTTCCTATACTGCCCTGGCATTTTAGGGGCCCAAAACCGTGAGGAGTAGTCTGGAAACCAAATGCCTCAAAATGACTGTTCAGGAGTATAAGCATCTGCAAATTTTGATGACAGGTGGTCTATGAGGGGCCGAATTTTGTGGAACCGGTCATAAGCAGGGTGGCCTCTTAGATGACAGGTTGTATTGGCACTGAAGTGCAGGAAGCGTAGGATGTTCTCAAATCGTGACCTGGACATGGCAGCAGAGAACATGGGCATGTGATGTATTGGGTGCATAGAACAATAAGACCGCAATACATTCTTTTTGAGTAGACCCATGTTAAGGAGAATGCCCCCAAAAATATTACGTTCGGAAACTTGGACCACCGCAAAGGCTGGGCATGGTAGCTTCTTGGATTGGCGGTTGCGTATTGTGTGGCATATCGGTTGGTCTCAGCCACAATTAAGTCGTAGAGACCAGCAGTGATCAGAAGAAAAAAGTTCTGTCACTGCGGTGGGGCGGGTGAGGGTTTGGCCGGGTGATCAGAAGCACGCAGGGGGCAGATTAGGGCCTGATCTGATGGATAGGAGTGCTAGGGGGTGACAGGGGGTGATTAGAGGGGAGAATAGATGCAAGCAATGCACTGGTGAGGTGATCAGGGGGGGTCTGAGGGCGATCTGAGGGTGTGGGTGGGTAATTGGGTGCCCACAAGGGGCAGATTAGGGTCTGATCTGATGGGTAGCAGTGAAGGGGGTGATTAGTGGGTGATTATAGGGGAGAACAGATGTAAATAATGCACTGTGAAGGTGATCAGGAGGGGTCTGAGGGTGTGGGTGTGGGCGGTGTGTGGGTGCCTGCAAGGGGCAGATTAGGGTCTGATCTGATGTGTAGCAGTGAAGGGGGTGACGGAGTGATTGATAGGTGATCAGGGTGTGATTAGAGGGGAGAATAGATGCAAGCAATGCAATGGCGAGGTGATCAGGGGGGGGGGGGGTCTGAGGGCAATTTGAGGGTGTGGGCGGGTAATTGGGTACTGTTATGTGTTGAATGTTTTGAGATTTTAATCAAATGATATATCATTGACGGATTTTTGATTTCTACATTTGGCTAAGGGCCCTGCCGAACGAGAAATTATTTCTGTACGATGTCATGAGATTGAGATATCAAAGCTATTAATATGTTTATTAATGTTTAATATACTGATAATTATACAATATTGGTTAATAAATATACAGTATATAATGCTAAGGTTTGAATTATCATTTAAAGGTCTGCTGAGCATGTGTTCCTTTCCTTGTGGAATTTAAGGTCACAGGTGTCAAGACCAATCATCATTAGAAGTGTAGGAAATAGATCTCTGTCAAGCTAGGCTACTGGTTGCAGAAATTGTATCTTGACTTCATATTCAACAGCTGGTTATTGTGTGACGTGATTCAACCCTAGGTTATTCTGAGCCAGGAAAAGAGGCTTCATTCATGATATTAACCATATGTAGTTGAAGAACTCAAAAGTTACATCATAGCATTATGGCTGCTCCAATCAGAAGGCAGAACAGTAGGAATACTGAGAACCAACATATATATAAGAAACCAGCAGGAAGGTCTGGACACACATTCATTCATTTTCTTTACAGACAGACACATATACACACATACATACACTCAAAGAAGACTACTACAGACAATAGATTCCATATACAGATTACACAGCAATTCAATCATTCTGTTTTTATATCTTTGTTAACTGATTTTAATGTACCAAAGAACTGTACCTTATTGATATCCCTATGGAGATCAATAACGTTTAATTAAAATCCACATTTTACTGTCTCCTGAGGACTTTGTTTCTAAACAAAACTTTAAACCCCTTTCTACAGGTGCCCGCACGGGGCAGATTAGGGTCTGATCTGATGGGTAGCAGTGACAGGGGGTGATTGATGGGTGATCAGTGGGTGATTAGAGGGGAGAACAGATGTAAATAATGCACTGGGGAGGTGATCAGGGGGGTCTGAGGGTGATCTGAGGGTGTGGGCGGGTGTTTGGGTGCCCGCAAGGGGCAGATTAGGGTCTGATCTGATGGGTAGCAGTGACAGGGGGTGATTGATGGGTGATCAGTGGGTGATTAGAGGGGAGAACAAATATAAACAATGCACTTGGGAGGTGATCTGCGGGCGATCTGAGGGTGTGGGCGGGTGATCAGGTGCCCGCAAGGGGCAGGTTAGGGTCTGATCTGATGGGTGGCAGTGATAGGGGGTGATTGATGGGTGATTGACAGGTGATTAGTGGGTGATTACAGGGGAGAATAGATGTATACAGTAAACAGGGGGGGGGGGTCTGGGGAGGATCTGATGGTGTGAGGGGTGATCAGGAGCCCCCAGGGGCAGTTTAGGACCTAATCTAAAATATAGCGTTGACAGATAGTGACAGGGGGTGATTGATGGGGGATTAGGGGGGGTGATTGGGTGCAAACAGTGGTCTGCGGGGGTGATCAGGGGGGGTCTGTGGGGTGCTGCGGGCAATCAGGGGGCAGGATCAGTGTGTGTGTGCTTTCGCATACACAGCTGCCTCCTACTCTGGTGGTCTCTCGATCACTGGGACCACCAGGGTAGGAGGCAGCCTGTATAATACACTTTGTATACATTACAAAGTGTATTATACACTTTATAGCGGCAGATCGAGGGTTAACAACCCACCGGTGCTGCTAATTGGCCGGCGGGTTGATGTCGTGGGTGGGCGGAGCCTAATGCACGCGATCCCTGGCTAATCCGTCCCCCAGGTGCCACCGCCGATCGGCGTTAGGTGGTCCTGGGGGTGCCACTTTGCCGACGCCCATAGGTAGTAAGCGGTCGACAAGTGGTTAAAAGGTGACTTGCAAATTTTGGCTGGATGGAGAGAACATGCAAACCCCATGCAGACAGTGCCCTGGCTAGGGATAGTTAGTGAAATGTAAACAATTCTGAGTTGATGCACATTTTTACGCAAATTTGCGTAGCTTGAAAATGGACCAATCAAATTTCAAAGCAGCAGAATATCATTGGTCTGTTTTTGAGCTGCATACGTTTACATAACATCTGCATAAACTCTAAATTATTTGTATCTAATGAATTATCCCTAGTCCTGGCTATGAGCTCAACCCAGAAGTCTTGGACTGAAAATTCGCCACCACAATTAATAATATGTTTTCTTTTTGTCTTGTTTCTCTTTATTGCTCTGTAAGAACTGTTAATTTTATATTTATGTATTTTATTATATTTTTTGTTGTTGTTGACTATGGATGTAATCTTAGATAATAATGAAAATAGATTTAAAGTGAAAATGATTAACCACCAATTAGCTAAAATACTACCCAACAGGCTTGCTGATGTTAAAATAAATACAAAGCGGCATCAAAATTGAGGTGACCATTGGACGGCACTGCCTCTAGTGTGAATCAATGTTCCTTGCCACTGTCATCACTTGTGACTTGCTGATTCTGCAAGATGAACTCTTCAGAATTAGCATTTCTGAATGCCTTTTTGCTGATTAACCCTCTGGGCGATACAATTATATCGCCCAAGAGGTGGCGCAGCACTATTTTTTATTTTTTTTTATTTTTTAAATCATGTAGCGAGCCCAGGGCTCGCTACATGATAGCCGCAGCGCAGCGGCATCCCCCCACCCACTCCGATCGCCTTCGGCGATCAGAGTAAGCAGGAAATCCCGTTCAGAACGGGATTTCCTGCTGGGCTTCCCTGGTCGCCATGGCGACGGGGCGGGATGACGTCACCGACGTCATGGACGTCGTGACGTCATAGGGAGTTCCGATCCACCCCTCAGCGCTGCCTGGCACTGATTGGCCAGGCTGCGCAAGGGGTTGGGGAGGGGGGGGGGCTGCGCGGAACGGCGGGTAGCGGCGGATCGGCGGCGAGCGGCGGCGATCGGAAGTTACACGCAGCTAGCAAAGTGCTAGCTGCGTGTAACAAAAAAAAAATTATGCAAATCGGCCCAGCGGGGCCTGAGAAATCCTCCTGCGCGACATACCCCGAGCTCAGCTCGGGATTATCGCTCAGGAGGTTAACCATCACACAGGGCATATAGCTTGTGCACTTCTTCAAAAGTTGGTGCAATAGCACTGACAGTGTTAAGTGACTTTTATGTGTGTAACAGCAGCTGTTGGCTGTGCAAGTCAGTGGCAACTTTTTTTTTTTTTTTTTTTTAATGTAAAGGAGTACTGTTACTGCTGTCTCTGTTCCATTCTAGTATGGACAATTTTCCTGTCCATGTGTTGCCAAAGGGGGTTCTATTATAGGCCCAAAGTCCATAGTGTCACCATGAAAGACAGTTACCTTTATTCAATTACATTTTTTTATCAATAAAATTCCTTTTACGCCATCAGTAAGCAAACAAATGCTCAGAATAATTTGGGCAGAACTTTTTCATCTACTTTTTGGTACTTTTGCAATTGCAGAGTGCTGAAAAATTATCTTAAACAGAAGATGAAAATGATCTCCTGTGAGAAAACATGGGAGAAAAAGTCAATTGGATCAGGCCAATTGAGTGATGCCACTAAAAACATAACAGAGCGGGCAACCCACTTTCTGTCCAAAAAGATACTGAAAATAAGCCCAATGAGGTGCTACAGTATAATAATAATAATAATAATAATAATAATAATAATAATAAAAAAAGCGGTTGGCAATTTTTTTTTACCCCATCCAAGGCTAAAAGGTGTATCATTGGTTTTAGTGAAAGCTAAAATGCTAACTAAAGAGTGTCATTTTACATAAATAATTTGCTGGCAGACATTGCTGATCTCAGTTTCTGTAGAGAGTAGTGTTTAGTAGTGTTCTAATACCGTCGCTGCTCTGTATAACTGACTCAGAACCAGAAGACAGAACAAGTGTCCTGACTGGTGCATGCTTGTTGCATGTCAGTGGCTGAATCCAGAGCCAGCAAGCCAGCCTTTGAAAAGCATAACAACGCATATCGTATGAAGGAGACTTATTTTGATATTGCTTTATGTTGCTATATGTATCTCAGTAGTGATTCATCATACCCATTGACGTAGCAATCACCCCTGCGACCCTTGCCATCGCATGGGGGGGGGGCCTCCTCCTCCTTCTTCCTTTCCCAAACTGCAAGTACAGCCAATTAGCAAGAAAACTTCACTGTTCACTCACAAAAAACTTCCCTGCCACTTCCTCCTGCTATGCGGAGTAGCGGGAGCGTGTGTAAGACGCTGCTTCACAGCAGAACACTCTCCGTTGCCATTCGCCAGCTCCCGATCACATGACCCTCATGGGGTTTGGGGACCAAGAGGGCCCCATGCTATCATTTTTGCAGGGGGGCCCTAATAAGTCTAGTAACGCTCTGATCATGCCACTTTAAAATAAAAAAGGGAATTTCAAATAAAAATGACAATATAAAGACTTGAAGATTTAAAAAATGAAATAAAAACATAACCAGCGCCCAATTGCTGTAGGGCATCCGAGAAGTAAAAAAAATCCAGTCAGAGACTTACAGTATGTAAACACAATATAAGCCATCAATATTAAACCAATAAAGCTATTTCCTAAGAAGCCACACATCTATAAGACAACAAAAAAAACAAAAGAAGCAAGAAGGCCCAAGGGAACAAATCAAAAATAATTCATGAAAAAAGTATTGAAATAGAGAAATGAAATATGAAGAATATAAAATAAAACAAGCACCACATACGTACTAGATAAATAAATAGCATCAATAAGGAAAGTAAGTACAGTACAATGAAAATAAGTATTTTACAGATGTAGATGTCAGTAAGGAGAAGCCCATGGCCAAAACAAGTTAGCAGTCACTGGTGGCTTTGCTGACTTGGGCGTATAAAGAACTGGTAGTGAATACAATGACAAATGTAAATACACCTCGACATCCAGAGGATGATCTGTATATCTGCCATTCATACAGCATTCGATGGCCGGGGGACTAGATATTACTGTGGGAATTTTAACATGCGGCACAGGGACATCGAAAATTGGGGCATCCATATAGACGGGGAGCTATGGAGCAGTCCTCCTAGGTAAGTAAATGCTTGCTGGACTCCCCAAAGCCCACACATTTTACTGAACTCCCTTAGGGCGGAAGTCATGTGATAAGTTTTCTGAAGCTAGGAGCACCCAGGTGCTCAGTGTGCTTTAAAGTGATCTTGACCAGAAGCTTGGGTTCAAAATAAGATGGACCTGAAGAGAGGAAAGCCTCAGTATCCTATTGAGGCTTATCTTGGTAGTCTGTTGTCCCCCGTCGCTGAGCCTGGCTCCCCTCCACATCGGTGATACGCTCCTCCTCTGCTACAAGGGCGGCCGCGTATGTGCAGTAGCACAGAGCTTACGGTTCCTGCTTACTGCACATGCATGGAAATGCTTGCACAGCTACTGTGCCACCACGCTGAAGGAAGAGAAGGTGTCTGTGGCCCCGATATGATTAGCGACAATCAGAGCACTGAGAGAAGCCTCAATAGGATCCTGAGGCTTCGCTATCTTTAGGTAAGTATCTAATTTTGTACCCGAGCTTGACTTTAACAGCTACACTCATTTCCATATACCATTCCAAACAACCCTCTTCTGTGCTACTGATGTTCTTTTCTTACTGCAGTCACCTCATCGTCACCATCATCCATATTATACACTTTGTTTGTATATTTTAAAGTTTCTGCCCTTCAAAAGTTACTAACTGCACAGATTTGTAACCTTCCCTGAGCTGTGTTATTAGTCATCATCTGTCTGACTTTTTCTGTGGGAATCAGCCTGATGACGTTAAATGAATGATTGTCATTGATCCTTAATTCCATTGGAAGAAACTCCTTATCACTATTGACATAACTGTTAGTGCCGGGCATCTTTTCTCCAAGTCTGTTCGATGTCATAAAACAACCAAAACACTTTTAAGATATCTTCAAATTACACTAGCAGGAAGCAAAAGGTCTTTCATAAAAGATTGCATTAACTTATGTAACATATCTTTTACTCGTTGCTATGTGTTGCTTATCTTTTTTTAATTTAAAAATGAATGTTGTGCTCCTTGGAAAGTCTCTGGGTAATGGATTCTGCATTTTAATCCAGAGACGAGTGACCTTGGAAGTTTTCATTTTATAGTATTGCTGTGATTATAAAGTGTATAGACACCTTTTTTATTGCAGTCATTAAATTAACAATAGTACTGAAACAGATGTGATTTTTTTTTCCCGCAGACATTTGTGGAATGCCCACATCATCAGAGGGCTTCATGACGATTTGTAGAAAATGCTCCGTGTCCTGGCGCCTCTGGTGCTTCTCTTGTTGTTGCTGATGGAGTCCATTGGCAGCCCTCATTCGATTCGGATCGGTAAGTTGATCTTTTGGCTTTTTTTTTAGATCTATTAAAAGTAGTGTGCACTGTTTTGTGGCATGCTGTTTAAATTGTTTAGGTGTAGTTGCAGCAACATCAGGCTTTAAAGTGGATCCGTTGATAAACTTTTACTTATTGCATAATTGTGTTCCTTACATTTAATTTATAGGGCATTCCTCAAGCCAAATACTTTTTTTCTTTTGTTTTAATACTCTTAATTCCCTATAAACTAAACAAGCCTCGCCCACAGCTTTTCAGAGAGCCTTGGCACTCAGTCCCAGGTAGCAGGGGCTTATGGGAGCTCAGTCTGGGAAGGAGGAGGAGGAGGTTACTAGCCATTGGCAGAGGGGAGGAGGAGAGGGGACTGAATTTACACACAGGCAAGCTGATAGCATCTCCAGCCCTCAGGCCTGTGACAATGTGACAAACAGAACACGCCTGCCCTCATTGTATCACAGCAATAAATAATCATAAACTTTTAAACCCTTTTTGCAGCTAGATTTGCTGTGTAAACTATCTAAACTTTAGAAAAGATATATAGACAAGTTATGTGTTATAGTTACTTTTTCATCTCGGATCTGCTTTAAGAAACCTCAATCAAACAAATCAAAGGAATCTATGTATGTAAAATCGAATGTGTGTGTGTGTATGTATGTGCTGCCATCACTCAAAAACACTTTGATCGATTACAATGAAACCTCGTATACAGATGTGGAGATCCATACTTAAACTGTAGATTGCCCTGTTTTATTGCATTCACCATATTTTTATAGAAAGGAATATTATGCTTAGTGTGTTGGAAAACCAGAGGGATATTTTGTTTTACTTAAATGACCTCTCCTATTTATTGTCTAGGTTTGTGCGCTGTCTAACTGGTCTGACTGGCGCTGAGACCAGGGCCCATATGCAATTATCTTTTTCACCTGAGTTTTCTCCTAGGAGATAATTTTACTATCAGTACTATCAATATTATTTTGAGTATGTTCTTGCTTACTTGTGGTTTAACCTCTTGACGACCAGCTAACGCCGATTGGCGTAAACTGGTCGTCTGCGGGTTACCATGGAAACGGCCGCTCGAAGCATGAAGCGGCCTTTCCATGTCAGTTCACGGAGGGTGTGTCCGTGAACAGCCGGAGAGCCACCGATCGCGGCTCGCCGGCAAAATGTAAACAGGCGGGGAAGAAATCCCCGCTGTTTACATCATACGGCGCTGCTGCGCAGCAGCGCCGTAAGGCAGATTGGCGATCCCTGGCCTCTGATTGGCCGGGGATCGCCGCATTCTCATTCGCCGGCATCTGTTGTAGGCGGCGCAGGACGGATCTCCGTCCTGCGCTGCCCATAGGAGGAAGGGAAACGCCGGAGGGGGACGGAGGCGGAAAATGGCTGCGGAGGGGGGCTTTGAGGAGCCCCCGCTGAACGAACAGAGCCGGCGGCGATCAGACCCCCCCAGCAGGACATCCCCCTAGTGGGGAAAAAAAAGGGGGGTAGTCTGATCGCCCTGGCTCACTCCTGATCGGTGCTGCGGGCTGGAGAGCCCACGCAGCACCGATCACTGCAGAAAGCCCTGGTCGGCAAGTGGTTAACCACTTCCGGGTTTCGGGTGGTTTTGCTGATCTGTGCTGTGGGGGCTCTTCAGCCCGCAGCACAGATCAGATGGCAGCCAGGGCGATCAGACTTTCACCCTTTTTTCCCCACTAGGGGATGTCCTGCTGGGGGGGGTCTAAACGCCGCCGGCTGTTTGCGCTTGCGGGGGGGGCTTTTCAAAGCCCCCCTCCGCAGCGCTTTCTGGCCTCCTTCCCCTTCCCTCCCTCTCCCTGTGAGCGGCGCAGGACGGAATCCGTCCTGCGCCGCCTCAGATAGGCTTCAGCCTATCAGATGCCGGCGATCCCCGGCCAATCAGAGGCCGAAGATCTTCCCCGCATGTTTACATTTACCCTACGAGCCGCGATCGGAGGCTCCCAGGGTGTTCACGGTGACACCCTCCGTGAACTGACATGGAACGGCCGCTCGTATGGAAACCACTTCGGGATTCAGGGGCGTACTTATGCGTACGCAGAATCCTGAAGTGGTTAAAAGACATTTTATTAACACGTTTGAAAATATCACCTAGGAGAAAAATCAGGAGAAAATTCAGGAGAAAAGGGGAATTGCATATGGGTCCAGATGTGTTGCCTACATCTAAAATCCTCTTAGATAATGTGCATAATATTTAGTAGCAGATACATGACAGGATTTTTAATAATAATAAATAATATTTATCCCTGGTGCTTGTTATGGCATTGGTGGAACTTGGATGTAAAAAGCCGCCAGAAGACCTTCTACTTTTCACCAACTGCTACTTGTTATGTGTTAAAAGATGTTGGCAGTGTTGTAAACAGCAGAGGCTGGAGTGTCATCTTTGGATTAGAGTAAATGAGACCTATTTAACTGCCTAAGCTAAAATGAACATTTTAAAATTTGTGTATCATATGCCACTGTCTGAAAACACAACTTCCAAGTTGGAATAAAACCTCTGCTCACTTGCTCAGGCCTGAAGCTAATGTGTTTTTTTGAAATGATAGAAAAAATCCAAACACTCTTCCTACAATCAAGAGTAGAACAAGCTGACGCTGCAGTTTTATCTTCAGTGGTGCCTTATAGAAGAATTCTAAAACTTGTCATTTAAACGTAAGCAACCCCCATTTATGTCAAAGAGAATATATCACTGAATAAAGCTAAAAAAAATGCTTGTGAGGAGTTCACAGACCTGGGCAACCAGTCTCACACAGAAAAATATAAAAAAGATTTAAAAAACAAAAATGCTCTACTCGACACCAGCAGATACCCATGACATTTTCAAAAATATCCATAGATCTGACGTTTCTCCCAGAACCTTGTATACCTCAAATGGGCACCGGGGGAATTTGGGCACCGGAGATATCAAGTAGAATATTGGTAAACTACCACTATTCTGCTTCGAATCAGTGAGTATTTTGATAGTAAAATGTATTTAATCTGCAACGATATTTTACTATGGCCTAAACTAACCTTACTATCACACGATCCCTCCCTCTTGATGCCTAACCCTAACCAACCCCCCCCCCCCCCAATGTCGTAACTTAACCAAACCCTGCCGATACCTAACTCTAAAGACCCCCAGGTGATGCCTAACCCTAAGGACCCCTAGCAGTACCTATGGCAGCACTGCAATGTTCAAATTACGCTCTTCACCAGAACCATGGTAAGGCCAATTTGTTCCTTGGTTCCCTGCACTAACAGTGAGTGCAATTGCTAGTGCAAGGCACAACAATAGGCACATCCACAATAAGACAAGTAATGGAGTGGCCAAAAAAAACTAGTGAAAGAACCAGTATGTACCCCAAGGCCAGGGTTTTTAAAAATGTGGATGTTACATCCAATCCTGTGCTGATAGTAGGGGCAAAACAGATTAAATTGAAGTTTTATTTACAGTTGTTTCTTCAAAGAAAAACCTTTCCATGAACCTACTCATACAGATTTCCTATGCGAGGTTACCAGCTAAAACGAGAGAGCGTTTATTGGGTTTCCAACCCTGCTCTGTTCGGAATTCAGTTAATCATTCAGTAAACTGTTCTTTGTTGCTTTATATATAACCTTTCTGTCCTGCTTTTAATCACAGTTCTCTTTTTCTTGCTTTCTAATGTCTGTACATATTTTTTCATTGCTGTTATTAACGAAAGCAGCTGAAATGATCTTGAAAACATTTCGGTGCCACATTCTTAGTTTAAAAAGGTAACAGCAAGAAACAACATTTCTCAGGAAAGGCTTTGAGTCACAAATTGATGCAAAGCACTAGTTGTCTACAATTTGTCAGGTTCTTCTAAGGTAGAGAGACGCAAACCGTTACAGACTAATCAGCAGTAGACTGGTACTGTTTGCCGTTCAGATCACAAAAAGACCATGGAAGCTATGTATACATAAACTAAGCCAAACCAGCTTGTAGGTGGACAAATTACACATTGATTCTGACAATAAAAGTCACTTAATAGCAGGAGAAACTAGCACATGAATTACACTCACAAACCAAGATACAATAGGAGAGATTTAAGAGGTGGAGAGATTGTTCCGGGTACTGTTCAAGGAAAGCTAAACTAACAGACATATGGGAGGATTCATTGCTGACTCTCTTTTGATAGTGTTATTTTCCTAGCTGTTGTGCTAAGCATCTGCCTCTGGGCCTGATACAATTCCAGGAGACAAAAAAAGCATCATGTGCAGCATTGCCCTGCATTGCGCACACTTGGTCCTGCTGGGTAGCACACAGGTGGCCCTGCTGATTCAATGGTTAACCACTTCAGCCTACAGTGTTGTTCACTTTGTGCATCCGAGCAACTTTCACCTCCCATTCATTCACCAATAACTTTATCACTACTTATCACACTGAAATGATCTACATCTTGTTTTTCAGGCTTTCTTTGGGTGGTATATTTTGCTAAGATTTTTTTTTTCTAAATCCATTTTAATAGGAAGATTAAAAAAGAAATAGAAAAAATTCATTATTTCTTAGTTTTTGGCCATTATAGTTTGAAATGAATACATGCTATCGTAATTAAAACTCATGTATTTTATTTGCCCATTTGTCCTGGTTATTACACCATTTAAATTATGTCCCTATCACAATTTATGGCGCCAATATTTTATTTGGAAATAAAGGTGCATTTTTTTCAATTTGCGTCCATCAGTATTTACTAGCTTATAATTTAAAAAATTATACTCCCTTGACATGCATATTTAAAAAGTTCAGATCCTTAGGTAGTGTAGGGCGAACACCTGGATGTTCGGGTTCGGGCCGAACAGGCCGAACATGGGCCAGATGTTCGGCATGTTCGGCCCGAACGCCGAACTCAATGGAAGTCAATGGGACCCCCGAACATGCCCATTTTGGGGGCCCTATGGGGTCGCAGGCATAAGGGGGGAGCATGCCCCGATCGCGGGGGGGGGGGGGGGTCGGAAATTCCCCCCACCCCCTCCGCTAGCGCTCCCCCCTCTGCCCGCTTCCCCATAAAAAAAGTTTAAGGCAAGTTAAATAGTACTTGGTGGCTAGCCTGGCACTGGCAGTGGAGTGAGGAGGAGGAGGAGTCCGAGTAGCAGAGTGACGCGTTGAGGCCGGGCAGCGGGCGGTTCAGCGGTAGTACCCTTGTGGTACTTCCGCCCTTTCTCTGACCTCACGTCCTCTGCATACGAGGGTACGCGTCACGCGTACCCTCGTATGCGTCATCACGTAGAGGACGTGAGGTCAGAGAAAGGGCGGAAGTACCACAAGGGTACTACCGCTGAACCGCCCGCTGCCCGGCCTCAACGCGTCACTCTGCTACTCAGACTCCTCCTCCTCCTCACTCCACTGCCAGTGCCAGGCCAGCCACCAAGTACTATTTAACTTGCCTTAAACTTTTTTTATGGGGAAGCGGGCAGAGGGGGGAGTGCTAGCGGAGGGGGTGGGGGGAATTTCCGACACCCCCCCCGCGATTGGGGCATGCTCCCCCCTTATGCCTGCGACCCCATAGGGGGGCCGTATTGCGGCATGTTCGGGCGAACAGGGCCCTGTTCGGCCGAACAGGGGCCCTGTTCGGCGGCCATTCAGTAGTTCGGGGCGAACCCGAACTTAAAAGGCCGAACACCATCAGGTGTTCGGCCGAACTCGAACATCACCCGAACAGGGTGATGTTCTGCAGAACCCGAACAGTGGCGAACACTGTTCGCCCAACACTATCCTTAGGTAACTATTTATGTTGTTTTTTTTATTGTCATTTTTTTTTGTTAAAAATTTTATTTGGGTAATTTTTGGTGTGGGAGGTAAACAGCTAATTTTAAATGAAATATAATGTATTTATGTGTTAAAAAATGTATGTGGGTGTAGTTTTTCTTATTTGGCCACAAGATGGTCACAGTCAAATAGTCCTGGAAGCGAACGATCTCACTTCCAGGAACTAGAAAGAGGAAGGGAAACTTTTTTTTTTTTATGCAGAAAGACAGCGGCCTCTGATAAGAGGCTGTCGGTTTTTCTGCCAATGACTTTGATCGATGAATGGGAACTATATTCTTATTTGTTGATCTGGGGGCAAACGGCAGGCGGCGGGAGCGCGCGCGCCTCAGGCAGCAGCACAGTCTATCTGGACAATTATATTCATCCAGATAGGCTTAAGTGGTTAATGTAACGCTTGTGAATCACATGCAAACTGTATTTTAGGCCATAGCAAGGAAATGAGCAGTGCTACTTAAAAACAGACAAGTGCCTACCTGCAAAAGAGTGCAAGCCCCACTTGTGGGGTCGAATACACACCGAGCATACACATGACCTGTCTACCACTGGAGGAGGATGTTGGTTTCCTGTAACAGCTTGCATGCAACCTATTAAGTACTTTCCCCCCCCACTGCGAAGAAGTCAATCCTCCATGGGAGGGGCCTAGCACTAACTAAATCCTAACCTATGTATATGCATAGCCTGGGTGCGCTACCAAGTAAAATTGAAAAATCGAAAATTGCGCAAAAGGTGGATCAGCGCAACACCAGGCCGCCTCCGAATGAGCTTCCATCAGATATCTGATATCTCCATTCGGAGGTGGCCTGGTGTTGCACCGATCCACCTTTTGCGCAATTTTTGTATTTTAGGCCATGTTCACAGTGACCATTGCGTTGCACTCCCTGTGACAGCAGGAACACAAAATGACAAATCTGGAAAGCAGCACCGCACGTTACCTGCACGTTGCGATTAATACAGCGAAGCGTGCAGTCAATGAAAAGCATGCTCCACTGTAACCTTCAACATCTTGCAGTAATGCACTGCATGCAGTGTGTTAGCATGCCGCACTCTGTTGTACGCAATTCACCCGCCGCACTCTGAAAGTCACATAGGCGGTGCACTGGAAAACAGCGAGTTGCATGTGCAGAGCAGCCATTATGCTACACCCAATGCACTTTCATGAATGTGGCTTAATAGATGTATTAAAACAGTCAGCTTAAGTATAATAAGATGTTGCTTTCAGACATATTTATAGACAATTTATATTACTTTTGATGAGCTTTCGTCAGCATCACGCATTGCTTATTAACTCCTGTTCTTCTTTTTAGACTCTAATATAGTTATTTCTAATTGAACCATTAATAAAACATATTAATAAAACATATCCAAGCACATTTAACCCCATGCAGGCTGATTTATCCAGAATGACTGACTGTCAGTGTTGGCAGCGCTATCTTAACAACATCATCCCAAAATAATCCTCTACTGTATGCAAATACATAATATTACTGTGATAGAGCTCAGATTCAGTGTGTGTGTACTCATAACTGGAGACAGCCTAAAATGATTATAGAAAATGACAAAAAAGAAAGAAACAATACAGCCCACTGTAAACACTTACTGTATTTTCCACTGTATAAGATGCTCCGGAATATAAGACACACCTAGGTTTAGACAGCAAAAACCAGACCGGCAAGCGTGGTGACGACTGCTGTCACCTTTCAGGAAGAGGAGCCCGACACTCGGGCCCAGTGTCGCCGGGAGCCGCCGGGGAGCCATTTCTGACCAGGCCCTGGATGAAGAGCCAGATGGACGCCGTGGGACCTCCTGACCTACACTGGACTGCAGCCCCAGGTGAATACCTATTTCATTTTTAGTTTGAGCTCGGAGTCCCTTTCACCTAAAGACATTGAGCTATGAAGTTGTAACTCCCACACTATTCTACATATTCCCCCAGGATGTCAATGCACTTTCAACATCTGTCCTGCAACTTTTTAATTCCTTGCAAATAGATTTTTTTATGACCACTGGTGTAACCACTCATTTGCAGCATACCTCCAAAACACTCCCAAACCGTTGTCACTTTAGGTGTTTCTTGAGATTGGGGAACAGATGATATTTAAAAGAAGCCATGTTGGGCAAATAGGGTGGATGGGGCATCACCTGAAAGCCTAAGGAGGTCATTTTTGCAATACTGTCACCTGCAGTGTGTGACAAGACATTGTCATGCAACAGGATGACACTCTGGATAGCTTTCCTCAATGTTTATTCCTCAATGTTTTGCCTCAGCTCAGTAAATAGCAGCAATATGCTGCATTGATGCTCCTGGACTACCTCCTTTTCGGAGGGGAGGTAGTCCAGGAACATAACTCCCTTTGTACCCCAAAAAATGGGCGCTGAAGCAACACAGAATAATTTCTTTGCCCTGAGGAAAACTTTTTTTGGGGAGATTCTGCCATGTTTACTTAAAATCATAGGTAGTTGATTTTGCATTATTGAATATATTATTATTATTATTATTTATTTATAAAGTGCCAACATATTCCGTGGCACTGTATAATGTAAAACAAGGGATACATAATGATACAGACAATGATATACATCAAATATGAACACTGATACAAAATACAGCACTGCTGATTACAATAGCAAATTTAACATGATGACTAAAATGTATAAATGTCCAACAGAGTGCAAGCAATTCAATTAATAACGTTCCATGACACAAAAGGATGAGAGCCCTGCCCTAGGGAGCTTACAATCTAAAGAAATGGGGTGGAAACAAGAGGTGGGGGAAGTATACAGTATATGTACAGGCAGTGCGTAATTAGGTTATTTAGTGGGTGCATGGCCTAAGCTAGAGAATATGCTTGTCGGAAAAGGTGAGTTTTGAGGGAGCGTTTAAAGATTTCAATGGTGGGAGAGTGGCGGATGTGCTGTGGAAGGGCATTCCAGAGGAGGGGTGAGGCACGTGAGAAGTCTTGTACACGTGAATGTGAGGAGGTAATTGTAGAAGAGGATAAAAAAAGCTTGTGTGCAGATCTGAAATTGCAGTTGGGTTGGTATCTGGAGACTAGTGAGAAGACGTACAGGGGAGAGAGATTGTGGAGAGCTTTGTAGGTTAGGGTTAAGAGTTTGAACTGAATCCTCTCTCGTTAATTGGTAGCCAGTGAAGAGCTTGACAGAGAGGAGCAGCAGAGAAAGAGCGAGAGGAGATATGAATAAGTCGAGCAGCAGAGTTCAGTACAGAATTGATCGGTGCTAGTCGGTTAGTTGGAAGTCCACCAAGCAATATATTGCAATAGTCCAATCGAGATATAATAAGAGCATGTACTAACATTTTGGTTGTGTCATGGAAGAGAAAAGGTCGGATACGTGCTATGTTTTTGAGTTGGAGATGACAGGAGCTGGTTAGGGAGTTAATGTGAGGAATAAATGAGAGAGAAGAATCAAATATTACCCCTAAGCACCGTGCTTTGGGGACTGAAGTTATAGACGTGTTGTTAACATTTATTGTAATATTAGGCAAAGAGGTGGACAGGGATGGTGGAAAGACTATTAGTTCAGTTTTATTCATATTAAGTTTTGAGAAGCAAGAGGACATGAAAGAGGATATAGTGGACAGGCAGTCGGGAACCCGTGTGAGGAGGGAGTTAAGGTCTGGGGCCGAGAGGTACAGTTGTGTATCATCTGCATATAGGTGGTACTGAAAACCAAATAAGTTGATTAAGAAGAAATATAGAAAAATAGTCCAGTACATTTGCAGCTTCATAGCTCAATGTTTTCTGGGTAAGGCTCAATACTTGTCAGCACCCTCTCTAGAATTGTGGCACCCAGTTTTTTTGATACCTATAGAGTCATGTATGTAGTTTTTATAATACCACTTACACGGAGTGTTGATATTTAGCAGGGGGCTTTTCATCCCTCTTTTAGTCCCCTACACTTTTCTAGTGGTTTTAGGTCAAACCGAGCTGCTTAGTATTCTGTAGTTTCTTAAAGAGAGAGCCATTTTTCTTCCTTTTTTTGGAAATCATCTGGTGCCAGCAATATCCCCTTGACCACGGTCATCAAGCGACACCTCTGGCTGCTCATGACATCATGCTACTACGTGATTGGTGTGAACAGGAAGTAAGCATTCTCATTATTTTGCGCGGGGTCGTTGGGGATCTTAAAGATCTGATCTGCCGTGTCCGTCACATAACGACGAGCGATTGCTGCGGGGGGCAACATCGTTTAACATGATAATGTTAAACGATGTTCCCTGATATCAGGAAACATCGGTGCAAATATCGCCTCATGGGTACAAGGCTTAAGAAGGGATATCTGTTTCCTGAGATTAAGTTAAGGGACAATTCTACACTCTGATTTGTCTATGTTAAAGTGAAACTCTGTGGTAATGAAGCAAAAACAGTAATGACTAGAGAATCCCAATTGCTGTGCCCAGAAAGAGGTAGGAGTAACTAACCCCTTGGGTAGTGGTGATAGGCCCTGCGCTTGACTCATGGCAGAATCTAAACAACCCCTTTAAAGGGACTCCAAACACCTCTCATGGGCATGCCTTTAAGACTCCAACCAGTATTGCAAAGTACTTAAAGATGCATACCATTATGTAGATTGTGCTCTCCTCTTTCATTTGATGCCTGAATCGCCATTCTACAGCAAATAGTTTTTGTTCGGTTTCAATTTAAAAATGTTATAACTTCCGCATAGCCATTGCAATTTGCAAGAGACTCCTCTAGGGGTCGTAGCACGACTTTGTTGGAAGTCATCTGTGTTATGTTAAAGGAGTTATCAAGGAAATTAGACAAAATGACCTGGGGGTCGGCCTCCGTGCAGGGAGACCGGGACGGAGGCGCAGAGCGGAGTGGTCGGCGTGGGACAGTCGGCAGCAAGGGGCTGGAGAAAGCCCCAGGTGAGTAAAGCTCATTTTGTCTAATTCCCTGATAACTCCTTTAAAGGCATGCCCATGAGAGGTGCTCGGAGTTTTCCTCCCAGGAGGAATGAATATAGAATTACACAAGTACTCCTTAGTAAGACCTGCAAATAGTTTCTGACCTATACTCACTAACTTTTCCAAAAACTGTAAGTAGTCAGCGTTATCACATTGAGTCATCGGCCTTAATTAACCTCCACAACAGCCTTGGATCCTTAGTCTCTCATTACAAGACTATAAGCTTCACTACCAACATTACCTTTGCCTAAATTGGTTTCTACACTTGAGGCCTTTGACTCAATTAATTATCTAAATTAATGTTCGTGCTTTTGTAACGGATTTGCTCTTACACCTTTTGCTGAGTTTGACCGTACATTACTGTACATCTATCTGTTCAGTCTCTTCTTTATCTGTTTGTTAATATGAATAATAAAAGGAGTTGACAAAAATGGACTGAAAACGTTAAAAACTATTTTAAATAAAGAAAAATTAAGTTGTCGTGCAGCAGTTCAGATGGCGCATTAGGGGTATTTAAAAAAAAGATTTACAGAAGATCTCAGAGGATTACAGACTTTGCAATGTGGATTAAGGTAAAAAAGAATATAGAGAAATAAATTCCCCTGAAAATCCCATTGTTTTATAAAAATTATATTTGAAGGTGTGGGATTTTTGTTTTTACTTTATATTAATTGTTGAAATAGCTAAGTGATAACAATGCATCATTTCCCTTGGGGGATTGGAGAGGGTAAATCTTAGAGTCCCCTTATTACGGGTCACTTCCAAACTCAATAAGAAGTCATCCTTAGGATCTACCACCACATACTGTATGTGAGAGTAGCTATCCTACCTCCTTCTTGGCAAAAAAAAAAAAACAGTTTTTTTCTCTTTATGTCCATTGCCTGCATTGGTTCTTCCGCGAATGAGGAAAAAAAATCAAAATGGTTTATGCATAATCTATTAAAAATCCTTCTAAAATAGTGTGAAAAGTTTTTTTAAAAAATGAATGGTTTCACCAATACAACATGTAATGTATACAGTGACGGCTGAGGTGACTGTGAGGCTAATCCATTTGTTAGGGGTGGTTTTTTTGTTACTGTCATTTCACAAGCTGCTCCCTACCTAGTTTTCATTGCTGTAATGCAGGGCTATGATGAAGTGCTGTGCAATGGCAGTTACAGCTGAATAACGGCTGTGCTGCTCTGTAGTTTCTGCTTGTACTTCCTTACAGAGCTGACCCCCCCCCCCTCTCTGTACTGTACTGTACTGAACTGTAGCTCAGGCAGCTAACTTGCCGTGCAATGGATAGGAAGTCCTCTGCACAGACGCTGAAGTCTGGTTGCCCGGCAACGAGGTAAACAAGTGATTTGCTCCGAAGAGCTGCCCGACCTCTGCCTACAGGGAGAGGCGGGGGGAGGGGGGTCAGCTCTGTGAGGAAGTACAAGCAGAAACTACAGAGCAGCACAGCCGTTATTTTAATAGCTGTAACTGCCATTGCACAGCACTTCATCATAGCCCTGCATTACAGCAATGAAAACTAGGTAGGGAGCAGCTTATGAAGTGAAAGTAACAAAAAAAACACCCCTAACAAATGGATTAGCCTCACAGTCCCGTCAGCCGTCACTGTATACATTACATGTTGTATTGGTGAAACCATTCATTTTTTTGAAAAAATTTGCACACTATTTTAGAAGGATTTTTAATAGAACATGCATAAACCATTTTGATTTTTTTTCCTCATTCGCGGAAGAACCCCTTTAATCCAGATCTCTACACAGTTGCTACATCTAGATTGCCAAACTTCACGATCATTTCTTATTTTACTTTTAACTATTTGCAGTGTAAAGACATGTTTAACCACTTAGCAACTTCTGCCACGCTTTTCTACGTCCTTATTTACAAACACCTATAAACACATATAAATATTTGGTTCTGCTGTCTATTTTTAGAAAACTGAGTACGTATAGCACCATCTTGTGGCCAAAAAGTAAAACTACTTCCAAATACACCATTATTCATTTACCATAGGAACATTAAGCACATTTTCATTATTTTTGAAACTCCTTCACCCCTCACCCAAAATAAAATATTATCACCATACTTTGTACTAGGGACACAAGTTAAACATTGTAAAAACCGGGACAAATTGGCAAATAAAATGTGTCTGTTTTATCTACAATAGCACAATGTATTTATAACTACAATGGCTGAAAGCTGAGAAATGGTGATTTTTTTCATTTTTCTCTTCTTCTTCCCTGTCAAATCAGTATAAAATAATATAATTCTTAGCATAAAGTACTGCCCAAAGAAAGCCTAGTTTTTCCCGTAAAAAATAATGTATAGATTATTTCAGTGTTATAATTAGTGATAAAGTTATTACCGAATGAATGGGAAGAGCTTTTGAAGGGGAAAAAACCTGTGGTAGAGAAGTGGTTAAATATACATTTTTCATGATATTCACAGGTTTCCAAAGTAATATTTTATATTTTTATTTAATTATTTATAACTATGGGCTATTTATAAAATAGCATTATTATGCAAATTGGCAGTTTCTATTGTTAATGTAAAAAAATGCAGTAATTATATTTTTAAGTTGCAATAAGGCTCACCAGTGGTGCTCTTTCACATCTAGTAAGAACAGCCTTCCCACCTTTCAGTTGGTGAACTCTATCTATGTTTAAAAGGGATATTTGAGGAGTTATGGTTCTTACTGAATGCTAGCTCCTCCCACCCAGGAGGTTGTCCCCCTGTTGACATTTAACCACCTTTTGTGGAAATTGTGTCATGAAGGACCAGGATATTCTCGCTATCCTGAAAAATTCACTTGAGCTTGGAAAGTAATGTTACCTTAAAGAACCAACGAAGAGCTTTCAGCTGGAGGAGGAAGATCACTGCTTATCACAATGTTGTTTTTGAACTACAAAAACATTGGCCTAATGTAAATAGTACTATTGTATTTCTTTTTTGTATCACTGATTTAGGGCAATATCTAAAGTGGCCGCCTATTGCTGCTTTCTAAACAGACCCTTTAGTCTCACAAGTAAGTGCTTAATACACTATAACTTGTAAAAACTCATTGAATGGTTTGAACAACAAGGCACAGAAGTAGCTCTTTACTTCTAGACAGATTTCAACAATCCATACAATGTACAGGAGTCTGTTCCTTAAAGCTAATGGGTCAATCTGTGAGCAATTTTAGGTAAGCTTATCTCACAGCAAGACCAGAAAGCAAGGATGGGGTTGTCAAGTAATTTGAACTCCACCTGCTGGCTCCCTGTAACTGCATAAAACAGTAACATGTAACATGTAAAATGCAATATTGTGCTATTGAATAACAAGTTTAAGCACAAGTAAACTTCTGTCATCAGATTACTTAATATCCATTAGAGGAAGTTAAAAAAACCCCACAAAACATCACCATCATTCATCACATAAAACATCTTAATTCATCCAAAGAAACATCTTCATTCATCCCAGAAAACATCATCTTCATTTATCCCAAGAAATATCATCATCTTTCATTCCAGAGAAACATCATCATTCATCCCACACTACATTATTATCATCACTCATCCCATGAATCATCACCATCATTCATCCTATGAAACATCATCATCAATAATTCCGCAAAGCATCATCGTCATCATTCATGCCACAATACATCCTCATTATTAATCCCATGAATCATCATCCTAAGGCTGTGAAACCTCATCAATTATCCCATGAAATATTATTATTCATGCCACAATGCATCATCATCATTCATCCCGCAAAACATTAACATTATTATCATTCATACCACAATACATCATCATCATTCATCCCATGAAACATTATTACATTTATACCACAATACATCATCATCATCATCATCATCATTCATCCCATGAAACATTATTACAGTCATACCACAATACATCATCATCATCATTCATCCCATGAAACATTATTACAGTCATACCACAATACATCATCATCATCATCCATCCCATGAAACATTATTACAGTCATACCACAATACATCATCATCATCATTCATCCCATGAAACATTATTACAGTCATACCACAATACATCATCATCATTCATCCCATGAAACATTATTACATTCATACCACAATACATCATCATCATCATCCATCCCATGAAACATTATTACAGTCATACCACAATACATCATCATCATCATTCATCCCATGAAACATTATTACATTTATACCACAATACATCATCATCATCATTCATCCCATGAAACATTATTACATTCATACCACAATACATCATCATCATCATTCATCCCATGAAACATTATTACATTCATACCACAATACATCATCATCATCATCATTCATCCCATGAAACATTATTACAGTCATACCACAATACATCATCATCATCATTCATCCCATGAAACATTATTACAGTCATACCACAATACATCATCATCATCATTCATCCCATGAAACATTATTACATTTATACCACAATACATCATCATCATCATCATTCATCCCATGAAACATTATTACAGTCATACCACAATACATCATCATCATCATTCATCCCATGAAACATTATTACAGTCATACCACAATACATCATCATCATCATTCATCCCATGAAACATTATTACATTTATACCACAATACATCATCATCATCATCATTCATCCCATGAAACATTATTACAGTCATACCACAATACATCATCATCATCATTCATCCCATGAAACATTATTACATTTATACCACAATACATCATCATCATCATCATCCATCCCATGAAACATTATTACAGTCATACCACAATACATCATCATCATTCATCCCATGAAACATGATTACATTCATACCACAATACATCATCATCATCATTCATCCCATGAAACATTATTACAGTCATACCACAATACATCATCATCATCATTCATCCCATGAAACATGATTAAATTTATACCACAATACATCATCATCATCATTCATCCCATGAAACATTATTACAGTCATACCACAATACATCATCATCATCATCATCATCATTCATCCCATGAAACATTATTACAGTCATACCACAATACATCATCATCATCATCATTCATCCCATGAAACATGATTACATTTATACCACAATACATCATCATCATCATTAATCCCATGAAACATGATTACATTCATACCACAATACATCATCATCATCATTCATCCCATGAAACATGATTACATTTATACCACAATACATCATCATCATCATTCATCCCATGAAACATGATTACATTTATACCACAATACATCATCATCATCATTCATCCCATGAAACATTATTACATTCATACCGCAATACATCATCATCATCATCCATCCCATGAAACATGATTACATTCATACCACAATACATCATCATCATCATCATCATTCATCCCATGAAACATTATTACAGTCATACCACAATACATCATCATCATCATTCATCCCATGAAACATGATTACATTCATACCACAATACATCATCATCATCATTCATCCCATGAAACATGATTACATTTATACCACAATACATCATCATCATCATTCATCCCATGAAACATTATTACAGTCATACCACAATACATCATCATCATCATCCATCCCATGAAACATGATTACATTCATACCACAATACATCATCATCATCATCATCATTCATCCCATGAAACATGATTACATTCATACCTTAATACATCATCATCATCATTCATCCCATGAAACATGATTACATTCATACCACAATACATCATCATCATACTAAACATTAACATTATTATCATTCCTACCACAATAGAATATCATCCTTATCAATCATTCATACCACAATGCATGATTATCATACATCCTGTGTAACATCATAATTCATCCCATGAAACATCATTCATCCCACGATGCATTTTTAGCATCCATCCCATAAAATATAGTTTATTTAACAACCTATTTATCCCACAGGACATTATTGCTCATCTAACAAAGATTATTATTCATTCTGAAACATATCATAAATTGTCCATTGAAACATCATAATTTAATGAACAAGCTCATTCTACGTCCCACAAAGCCTAATTCCTTAAAACTTCAGTCTACTGTCCTCAGAATATTTACATATACTAAAGAAAACATCATCCTCTACCCACAAACCATTGTCCGTCACCCAACAAATATTATTTTGCCTCTCAGTAAGTTTCATTATACATCCAACAAACCGTATCACAAAACAGGAAAACATTGCTATGCATTTGTGGAAAAATATAATTCATATGACAAAACCTTTGATGGTGCTTTAGAAAATGTTATAAGCTACTTATCTTTAAGAGTAGCATTAGTAGCATTGTTATTACGATTACTGGTTCAACAAATTCCAACATTATTCTTATAAGTGCCATTAATAGAATTATATAGCACAATTACATTTATTGGCACATTTTTAATCACTAATGAAACTGATATGAGCATAAAGGCCAGGACTGGATTATTGTTAAGGCAATCAAGCTCTGCAGATGTCCAGTAGAGCCAGTCGATAGCTTAATACTTAGCGTTGGCTACATCTCAATGTCTCATGTTGCAAGGCAAGAACACTTTGCACCATGCTCTAAGCACAAAGTTGTTTGAAGTGAGTGACACACCTGTCAGTCATCTGTCAGCATACCAGATTCCTACAGTATCTACTGCTTTGTTTGCCAACAGTATCTACTGCTTGAACACGAAGATGTGAGAAGGTAGCCAGTGTGGAATATAGGACAGTTTTATGTGAAGAGTGGAGAGGTTTGGGTGGAAAATTATGAATTGCTGATAAGTTATTGAGTGTTTTTAAACGGGACCTGACACAAGATGTATATAATGGAGCATATACACACACCCTTTGTCAGAAACATCGGCATGCTTGTTCAGGGTCTAAGGCTAAAAGTATTAGAGACAGAAGATCTGCAGGACAGCAAGGCAACTGGTATTGTTTAAAAAAATTTCAGCCTGCAAAAATGCCAGCCTCACTTCAGGTTCCCTATAAAGCGGATCTGAGATGAAAAACTAACTATACCAAGTAAAAGCAGTAAAGTGTTGTACCGTTTTAGCCATGAATAAAAGCAAGGAGTTTTGAATCAGGATGATACCATTTATTGGCTAACTTAGAGCTGGATAAACAGTGAGCTTTCGACTTGTAAAAAAAAACAAAAACAAGTAAGCTGTCTATATATCTTATCTAAAGTTTAGATAGTTTACACAGCATATCTAGCTGCAAACAGCTTCAAAAGTTTATGATTATTTATTCCTGTGATACAATGAGGGCAGCCATGTTCTGTTTGTCACATTGTGACAGGCTGAGGGCTGGAGATGCTATCAGCTTGAGTGTGTGTAAATGCAGTCCCCTCTCCTCTTCCCTCCTCCCCTTTGCCTCTGAAATCAATGGCTAGTAACCTCCTTCTCCTCCTGCCCAGACTGAGCTCCCATAAGCCCTTGCTACAGTGCCAAGGCACAAAAGGAGCTGTGGGTGAGGCTTGTTTAGTTTATAGGGAATTAAAATATTAAAACAAAACAAAAAAAGTATTTGGCTTGAGGAATGCCCTATAAACTATACGAAAGGAACACAATTATGCAATGAGTAAAAGTTTATCTGAGATCCACTTTAAGTATAGGCTAAGGAGTATGGGCAATTAGCAGCCAATGCAGAAAATTGCAACAACAGAGTAGAAGAAGAAGAGGTGGACAAGATGTCAGTAGGCCACAAGATGGAGGTAACAGGTGACAAGTTGTTAATGAGTTAAAGTGGGGTTTGAATGAGAGCTCAGACTAAATATCCCAATGCACAAAGTCTGACAGGCTGTGAGCAGTCAGGAACCCAGTGAAGGCTCACCTTGATTGGACTACTTAGTCGTTAGAGCTACATTTGCAGGCAATGTGGCACAGCTGTGTGCTATACAGAAGAAACATTTTTATTTTTTACATCTGTCCTATATGCCCGTTATTTGGGATGCACAGCTGGGAATATAGGAATGATTGTCAGGGCTCCTACTACTCTCCATAACAAGAGATACGTTTCTTGTTCTTTGCTTTTTTTACTGCATGAGCAAATCTCTTCTAATTTATCTCAATCATAACTGCCTGTATAGAACCTACCAAAATATTTTCCTTCTGTTGTTTACAGAAATGCATAAAAGTGTTTGTACATTACCGTGTGTCATAAATTGTTGCTCGACTTCTCATCGTAAAAAGTTCCTTCCATATTTTCAGGCTGTGGTGACGGCACACTTGATTGCATGATTGCCAGTTAAACCACAGGAGGGATGGAAGACTGTCGTGAAATCTCTGACACATGTAACATAGGATTTCATTATAAAATCTCCTGTGAGCAAAACACTGCTATTTAAACAGAACTTCATAAGCCATTCATTCAGGAGACACATCAAGGACCGCTGCTTGTCCTTATAATATGTGACTATTATTAAGGTGATAAAAAAATTAAAGTACCCACACAATGAGATAAAAATAACTGGTTAACATTTTATTATGTAGAATAATAGGAAGTGCTCTATAATGTGTCTTGAGAACTCCTGGTTCAAAGTACTTATAAGCGAAGCAGCTTTATATAAAAAACTGTATGTCATAAAAGAAAGATAGTTTTTCCAGGAATAGGTTTGAAATATTAATCAGCCAAAATAAAAGTAAAACAATAGTTACAAAATGAAGTAACGTAGAACAATAGTTCAAATTGATACATATTTAAAACGATATTATACAGGGTGATGACCATAGAAATACAGTACTGCTTCCAATGTGAAAGCCTGGGGCCTATTATTATTATTGAAAATTGCTTTCATCATATATTGACATTTCAAAGCTCTAATTGATGCATGAGTTTCCGCTGGCCTCCTGCTTTACCGGAAGCATTCTTCATAAGCTAGCGCTCTTTTTAGAGAAAACCCGAGGTGGGTTTGTCAAATCATATTAGGGCACAGAGGCATGTTCTGTATTCAATGAACTGCCTCTGTGTCCTTCCTTTGTGCCTCCAGCCCATTCCCCCCCCCCTCACGCCTCCAGGCTCTGCGTTACCCCATTAAAAAAAGCGCCAGGCTAGCGACACACAGATTGCCGCTAGCCTGCCATTTAATTCAGCCTGTCACTCACTAATTCTCCCCGCCTCCTGTATTACATGTCTCCTCTGCCTGTGTCCCTTCCCTCCCCGCCTCCGTAAGCCGATTGGAGGAAGCTTATAGAGGTGGGGAGAGAAGGGACACAGGCGGGGGAGCCATGTAATAAAATAAATAGCAGGCTAGCAACAACCTGCTTGTCGCTAGCCTGGCGCTTTTTTTTAATGGGGGACAGCAAACCCCGGGGGGGGGGGGGCTTGGCTGGAGGCACAATGGAAGGACACAGAGGAAGGTCATTGTATACAGAACATGCCTCTGTATCCTAATAGAATTTCGCAAACCCACCTCGAGTTCTCTTTAAGAATATAGGTAGCCACACACAAGACAACTCTGGCCTGAATATATAAAAGATCAATTCACCACAGTGAAGAAATTATTGGTTGACAAGTGCTCAGTCCTTCACATTGCAGCATCTCAACTCATAGAGGACCACCACTATAGCAAAAAAAAAAAAATAAGCAGTTAAAATCTGACAGAACCAACCGGGTTTTTACTAGTCCATTTCTCAGGGTTTTCTTTGTTTTCAAAAGCATTACCTGGAAGGCAGTTGTAAAGTCTAACTGCTAAAAACTGTTAAATAGTAAAATACCAGCCAGACTCTCTGCTGAGGTGAAACTAGGTGACAATCAACCTGCTGATGAAAATCAACTGCAACTCCCAATTCTGCTTATATTTGAAAACCAAATTTATCTTAAAGGGCAACTGTTGCGAGAGTTATATGGAGGCTGCCATAAGATCTGACAAGATTAGCAGCATGCTTGTTTCTGGTGTGATTCAGACACTCCAGCAACCAAATAGATCAGTAGGGCTGCCAGGCAACTGGTATTGCTTAAAAGGAAATACATATGGCAGCCTCCATGTCCCTCTAACTACAATTGTCCTTTAAGTAAATGTCTGATGGAAAAACAATCTGTTTATGGCTATGTAATAGCACACTTGCACACAAAAAAGGTTACTTTTATAACTGGAGCTTCTTTCAATATCCCGTAGTCTTTGGGACCCTAAATATCTTCGAGGCCCCCTCTGTTGTGCCACTTTCGCCCTCAGAAAAATCTCAAACCCGGCTTGGTTGCAGAAAATTGTTCATGTGCCCATGTCCTGTCCATGCGCCTCCATCCTATCACCAACAGTGTTCTGCATATGTGCAGTTTACAAAAGAATTGTACCACTGATGGGCAGAATATTTTTGGCAAGGAGAGCGTGATTGATGGAGGCACATGGATGGGATTACCCATGCACAGTAGCTTGCAACTGAGCCAGATCAGGGATTTTTTTTGAGGGAACAGGGGCACAACAAAGGGGACCACAAGGATACTGAGGGGCCTCAAAGGCTATGGGGGCTGAAAGAAGCCCCAGGTAAGTAAAAGTTATCCTTTTTGTTCCATTTTAGATGTGGTTTAAAGGACAACAATCAACAACAACAATCACTAAAATTCTATATGCCACATATATTTCCAGTAATTAGTAGCAAATAGCAATGCAAAAACTTTTTTTTCAACTTTTCATTTTTTTTATGCAAAGAAAATATGACATTTACAGAGAACAGTTTTCACTGTGAGCATTACTTTTGGAGGACTATGTCCAGCACATCCAGCATACAGAAACAGTCCTCACTAGCAGTAATCATGTGACTGACATCTCTTCAGAATGATAGAAATCAGCTATATAGCTTCAAATATGTGTAAATAACTCATCAACTGAAGCTCTGTGTGTTCCTGGGTCTCATGCAGTGTAAACAGAATTTGCAGTCAGAAATAGCTCATTCTGAATGGGGGGGATGGCATCCAATAAAGGAATAAGTACAGGTCCTTCTCTTCGTGCGTGCGTGTGAGCAGGGCAGATAGAAACAGTAAATCATTCATCTGTGAATAGTGACAGGGAAGTGGAACCTATCTACATGGTACAGCTCTAGCCCTAACACTGACACAAACTGTTATAAAAGCTTATACACAAAGCATTTTTTTCCACACGGGCTGTCATCAGAGACCTCTGAAAAGCTTTCTACTGTTGCTGGCTAAAAGCTCTATAGGTATGTGTAGTTTACAGAAGGACAGTTTCTTTGATAGTTCTTTTTTTATGCTATACAAATGCATTTCAAGACTTACCTTATCTCTTTTTTTAAACAATTCTCTTAACTCTGCATCACTAGGGATGATTAGTGAACCATTGCTGCATTTAAACGGTCCTTTTTCAAACTGCATAAAATTACCATTATCCCAGTATCATTTGCATCTCATCACCCATTTGTACTTATCACCTAGGCCTGATCAATCATCTGTCTCATTACAGCTCAGTGAATAGAGATTGTAAACAACATATAAACAATAAGGAAGGTTTAGTGATTTGGGTGAGATCAGGAAATGGTGATTCTGAGCAGAAGAAAAAATTACCTCAGACGTTTTTGTTCTCTTAGGTATGGTCTATTTACATTATGTTGAGGAGTGGAAACAGTGTTGTTATAGCTGGGAAACGTTCCATATCCTTTACAATGGAAGTACAGATTTGTCAAGAAAAAACAATCCTCTCCAGGCTAGCTTTATCCATTGCAAGTGTTTTAGGAAACATTATTGCAGGCTCTCACGTTGTTCTTTTGTGCGAATGCTAAAACAAACAAGAGGAAATGCTAAATGGAAGTGTCAATCCTATATAATAAAACCCCTGTGTCTCTGCGTCCTGTCCCTGTGTGGGTGTATGTCCGCTTCCAGACTTGACAGTTTGCTGTCTGAGAACCTCATTGCATTGTGGGAAATAACAGCTTTTTCCCACTGCCAAGCAAGTTGTGTGCATATATTTCGAACAGTGGTGGGGGATGGGTGAGCAGGATGCATCTGTACACATGTTGCCGGGGTTTAGCGGCCGTGGCCTAACGCCCGTTTTTTAACGGGCAGGCCTTTTTACTAGTCTTCTATAATTACCTCAGCCGACCCAGACTTGTAAAATGATAGACTTAGCATTTGATCATACCTCTCCATGTGCACTGAAGACAGACTCACCTCAGTAAACCTAAGGATGAGGCAGCAAAATAGAAAATAGCAAGACCTAAAAAGTGATGCCGCTGTTGTCTCAAATCCAATAAAAGTTTAAAATCCAAATTAAAATCTACAGTATCAGTTCTTCGACATTTATTTTTTGTTGTGTAATGATTTGAGTACAGCAATAGGTTTAGTACAGGTCTATATTAACCTCCTTAGCGGTAATCCCGAGTCAGGCTCGGGACGGAAATCTGAAGCTCAGAGCGGTAATCCCGTGTCTGAGTGAGTTATATGTAGGAGCTGCTGCAGATCTCTGTGTAGAATTTTTCTTCTTATTTTTAGGGTCTAAACTTGTGAAAAAATTGCACGGCCTTTAGACCCTAAATCTGGCAATAATCATAATGCTAGGGAAGTTATTAATCTAGGATACTCCAAAGAAAAATTACCAACAATGTTTGAAAGTGTAAAACTAGTTTACTGGCCAAAATGTTTGCCAAATTTGTGCATACTTAAAAAGACTTGCCAAATTTGTGCATACTTAAAGGGACTCTGTGCAGAAGCTGTGGGTATGCATATAAGAATACCCACGGCTATTTAGTAAAGATGGGACACTTACCAGTCCCTTCAGTAAGTGCTCCTGCTCACAGGGGGGCCATTGTAAATTACATTGATTGACAATTTGCACTATGCTACGGGACTGGAAGCCTGCGTGTCCTCTCTGCACATGCCCAGGCTTCCTGGCTTCTTCCCCCACCTCTGCTGCAAGTCATTATGCGGTTCACAAGCGGAGGGGAGGAAGAAGCCAGGAAGCCTTAGCATGTGCAGAGAGGACCCGCAGCCTTCCTGTTCCGTAGCACAATGTGACTTTAGTTCAGAGTCGCTTGTTTCAATGTAATTTATAGCGGCCACCCGGTGAGCAGGAACGCTTACTGAAGAGGCCGGTTAGTATCCCCTTTTTACTAAATAGCCGTGGGTATGCTTATGTGCATACCCACGGCTTCTGCTCAGAGTCCCTTTAACCTTCCTGGCGGTCTAATAAATTCCACCAGGCAGCAGCACAGCAGTTTTTTTTTTTTTAAATCATGTAGCGAGCCCAGGGCTCGCTACATGATAGCCGCTGCTCAGCGGCATCCCCCCGCCCGCTTCGATCGCCTTCATTAATCTCCGATCAGGAAATCCAGTTCAAAGCCATGGCGACGGGGCGGGATGACGTCAGCGATGTCGTGACATCATTGGGAGTCCCGATCCACCCCTCAGCGCTGCCTGCCACTGATTGGCCAGGCAGCGCACGGGGTCTGGGGAGGGGGCGGCGCGGCGCGACGGATAGCGGCGATCGAGCACAGGGCGGCGGCAATCGGTGTGCTGACGCAGCTAGCAAAGTGCTAGCTGCGTGTAGCAAAAAAAAATTAAGCAAATCGGCCCAGTAGGGCCTGAGAAAACCTCCTGCGCGGCTTACCCCGAACTACGGGGGCGGGGCTCCTGCCAGGAAGGTTGAAGGAAAACAGTCAAAGTTCACTAAAATTCTAAATGCCACATATATTTCCAGTAATTACTAGCAAATAGCAATACAAAGGCTTTTTTCATCTTTTCATTTTTTTATGTGAAGAAAATATGAAATTTACAGAGAACAGTTTTCACTGTGGGCATTACTATGAAGGACTGTGTCCAGCACATCCAGCATACAGAGACAGTCCTTACTGGTTATAATCTTGTGACTGAAATGTCTTCAGAATGCAGAGATATAGCCTCAAATAGTGTGTAAATAACTCATAAGCTACAGCTCTAGGGTCTCTTATTTACACAGTTATAAAGTGAACAGAGATTACAGCCAGGAAAAGCTCATTCTGAATGGTGGGTGTAAGCATGCAAAAACAGGAATAAAGTAGGACTCCTCTCTTCAGGTCCTTTCTCTGTATCTAAAAAATCTCCCAGCTGTTCTCATATGATATGTGAGAAAGCAGTGTGTGTGTGTGTGGGCAGGGCAGAAACAAAACAGTAAATCATTCATCTGTGAATAGTGATAGGAAAGTGACACCAATCTACATGGTACAGTCCTGCAATCCGTCACCGACTTTTGTAGCAGAAAGCTGATAAACCAGGTATTTTCTTCATGCAGACTGTGATAAGAGACTTCTGAAAAACTTTCTATTGTTACTGGCTATGTGGGGTTTACAAAAGGACAGGTTTTTTTTTTTTATAACTCCTCTTTAATGTACACAGATGTCCCAATTTATTAAACTGGATGATTGCAATTTGCAAAACTTCATCTTAGCAGACCTGTTGTGGCCACGATCACTGGGCAGTTGCGTTGTGACTATAAAGTGCAGAAACTGCAGCAGCACAGGACCCTGCACTGTTATGCTATGGCAACGTGTGTTGCTTTTTATTGTAATATTGTGCATGTACGGTATGTGAAAAATAGGGCTTGAAGATTTTTTTTTTGTCAAATGAATAATAAGAATACTGTAATGATAGAAAATGATGAGGGTTTTCTGCATTGAGCTGTACTAAACCCTGTACCTTAGCCAAAGCAGTTGACAATGAGAAGAGTAAGACCTTACAAGCCCTGGAGTCCCTGTCAACACTAGTTCTCAGTTTGCTATGGCAGTAAGCAGTGAAGGAAGCCTTGTATGTAGAGTAGAAAGGCCTCACATTGTTCACAAAGCCCTTTACCCAATGCTTGTAGGCACACAAGCTCTGTGCACACCCCACAGCCTAGTGGAATATCTGATGTGAATAGAACATTTATTGTGCCGATTGCTCCAATAACCATGATGGCATATGAGTACAGTGGTCCTCCTAAGATTGCTCACCCATATTCCTGGACTGTAAAATTGCAGAAAACAAACCACACAGTTGTGCTCTTTCCATTTCCCCTATAGATGTGTACAGGGTTTTTCTCCTGGTCTGTCATCTTGATGTACAGTCTATTAATTGCTTGCAGTCTTCTTCTATGTTGCTAGAACAATTTTGTCATTTTGCTTCTAGCTGACCGCTGTCTTTTCAGCTTGCTTGCAGTCTTGTTGATTGAATAGACAGATGACACTCAATATAATCCAGCCAACCCTGGTTGGTGCTGATTGCTTCTCCTTGTGGTTTTGGGAATGCCTCTGTCTTTGGCTTATGACTGGAAGACGCGACAGCCACCCAGCAGGTGAAAGGGTGCCAGTTACTGATTGGCTGACAAATCTGTCAATTAAAGCAGGCGACTTCTCAATTGATGTGAAAGATAAAAATAAAAGTCTGAGAAATAATAATCACAGATTGCTGTTCCCCCAACAGGATGTATGATAAGAACTGATGGATTTGACTTTAACTGATTGGATCCAGTGGTGATTAAAGTTCTAACTTTGTGGGGCCCAAATTAGATTTACAGTAATTGCCCAAAATATTGGCACCATTACATTTATGTCAGAAAACCTATCACTTCTTCCAGGAAGCTGTTGCATTTTTAAATGCTTTGTTATTGTCATGTTTATTTCTGGTTGCAAGTGGGAATTTCAATATTGCCTGTTAATTGCTACATGTGAGTTGAATTACAAATTAACATAGCATTACTTACTTGAAATAAAATATTTTTGTATAATTCTGTTAACGTGTCAATAATATCTTCAATGCCATTTTTTATTTTTTTGTGTGGGATGTCTCAATTTATTTTTTTCCAAACTTGTTTCTGTTCTTCCAGTGTCAACTTAAGAAATAAGCATGACAATACCAAGGCATTTGTAATTACAACAGTTTTCTGGGAGATGTGGTGTGTTTTCTGACATAAATGCAAGGTTGCCAATATTATGGCCATGGCTCCAGGACCTGTTTTGTCTAAATCTGGGCCTGGGCACAGGACTGGATAAAATAGTCAAAGCCAACACTAGGCTATGAAACTACAGCTTCTAGTAAGACGGTGACCTGATTTGACTATCAGCTGGAATAGGAGAACCTTGGCCTCAACATTGGCTAGCTTGAATTAATACTGTTGATGCAACCAGCTGTCGGGACAACAGGAATAAACACAAACACCAGAAGTCTAAATAAGTGTAAACATGGCAAAATGTTATTTTTACTTAGGATAAACCAAAGAAAAGTTAGAAATTTTTCTGCATGAATAAATGCATATACTAAAAGACTTTGTAGGGATTTAGAGATTACGTAACCAAACTGTAACAAAATAAAGTTAAAGGGATACTGTAGGGGGGTCGAGGGAAAATGAGCTGAACTTACCCGGGGCTTCTAATGGTCCCCCGCAGACATCCTGTGTTGGCGCAGCCACTCACCGATGTTCCGGCCCCGCCTCCAGTTCACTTCTGGAATTTCTGACTTTAAAGTCAGAAAACCACTGCGCCTGCACGCCCGTGTCCTCGCTCCCGCTGATATCACCAGGACTGTACTGCGCAGACACAGACCATACTGGGCCTGCGCTGTGCGCTCTTGATGACATTAGCGGGATCGAGGACATGGCAACGCAGGCGCAGTGGTTTTCAGACTTTAAAGTCTGAAATTCCAGAAGTGAACCGGAGGCGGGGCCGGCGCATCTGTGAGTGGCTGCGCCAACACAGGATGTCTGCGGGGGACCGTTATAAGCCCCGGGTAAGTTCAACTCATTTTCCCCTGACCCCCCTACAGTATCCCTTTAAAGTGGTAAATAACTCTGACATAACATGCAATAAAAATGTGTTTTCCTACTTTTTATTACCCATTCAGTTACCATATTTGCTTTTGTGCAGAAGTAATATTGTCTAATTACAAGTTCCCAAAGTACAGTTTATCTGCTCTTAAAGCTGCCATTGCATTTTATTCATAGATTTTGATAGATATAAATGCAGCAGCTATTTAGTGATAATTTCTCATTTGTCTCTGCTTGTCAGTTTGGTACAGTTCCATTTTAGCTCTTGGCTGGCTGTGACTAATTGTAGCAACAGAGGAATTTAAGCAAAAGATGTTTTCGGATGCGGATCACAAGCTGAAGGAGCTTTCCACTGCAAAACAAAGTGCTGTGTTTAACTGTTTGAATGCTGTTCTGCTACATTTTTGTGATAGTAGGTTTAAGGCTGTAAATAATCTTTTAGTACAAAGCAAATGCTGAGTTTCAGATCACTTTAAATCATTTATTGGATGCATTCATGAATGGTTAAAAAAAAAAATACTTTCTATCATTAGAAGCTAATAGACTAAAATACAATAAAATATAAATAATAGGTATCATCATACTCACTTTATGTTTGGCTATACCTATTCAGATAGTTTGCCTATCTCCATTCTGTAAATCTGCAATAAATGATCAAGTCATATACTGCTCACACCAATAATACATGTAATGCTTTAGAAATACTTTCGATAGTTGTCCAATTGATTTTTAACGTTTGTGAATCAACGCCCACCTCCTTAGAAGAAGTGGCGGTAATTAGAGCAACAGAAGCTATCCACAGTGCTAAGAATGCATTTAACCGTAAGAAAGGAAAACAAGTGCTTACATGGAGAACGTCATAAGAAAGAACACAAGTGTTTAATGGATAATGCCTAGATGTGTTGAATAAAAGTATCCCTCTAGTTATATCAGCAATTGCAATTAATCTTTGAATGCTATTTTTTTCCATGCTTATAATAGGCTTTTAATGATTTCTGAAAACCGCATTTCTGCTAATTAACTCACAATGTAATCCTGGAGTGAGATAAACTGGCTTTTTTACAATGATGTTAAAACCAATAAGCTGTTTTCTCAGGCACCCTCATGTGTTTAAGGTGTACCTAAACTCTTGTACAGGACAGAAGAAAAACATAGAGAAATGATGTATGTAGTTAGAGTTTAGCCTGTCTAATTCCCCCTTATCTGGGACTAAGCACAAGTTGTGATTTGATCCCTTAGTTGTGTCAGCTGACTGCTACGGCTGAGAGCTCATTTGTAAACACAGGATGTTAACAATATGTCTGCTTCCATGAAAACAGGAAGTAGACAAATTGCAGATTTATTGCAGAATTTGTGTCAGCTGTAACAAAGAAATGTTTTTCTTTAATATGTAAAAAAAGGAACATGCGCTTCTAAAATATCAACTACTTTTTAATCAGATAATTGTATGAGTCAACAAATCAATATAATTTAAAAAGGATCCTATACTTATAAAAGCAATCCACAATCACCCCACCATCACATTCACACAATCATACACTATGCGTGACCTGCCGCATATAGCCTTCCAGCACCAAGAAAAATTTGTTTAGTTTCCAGGATGCAGTTCACTTTTGCAAAAAAAGGAAGCTCAGGTTGCAGCGTTACAACGAATAAAACTTGCGAGTCCTTCAAAAAAAGACCCAGTGTGTCCACAATGGCAGGTAGAAAAATTTCATATACTCTCCACCGTTATAGAAAAACTCCAAGATTAATCCTCCCAAGGTTGTGATGTGGTCTATAATGCGCTTCTTAGTTATATATAAAATTGCTCATATCATTGATCCACTCAAGGTACCTTAAGTTAGATGATCAGGTCCTGCGTAGCTAAGAACTCCACAACTCTCCGTCTAGATTGCGGGGATACCCGGCGGCCTACGTCACTTCCTTCTGGCAATCCCAGTGGTGACGCTCGCTCTTCCGGGATCTTCGCTTGTAGTGTCTTTGTAGTCGGTGACGTCACCTTAAAGATATAGGAGCTCTTTTTCGAAGTGCAGCCGCTAAGCGCTTCTACGGCTCACAGCTCTTAGATATCTTGACACATAGAAGACAGAGTCAATATCTTCACCTCTACGCGTTTCAGCTAAATAACGTTAGCCTTCTTCAGGAGGAGGTTCCTATATCTTTAAGGTGACGTCACCGACTACAAAGACACTACAAGCGAAGATCCCGGAAGAGCGAGCGTCACCACTGGGATTGCCAGAAGGAAGTGACGTAGGCCGCCGGGTATCCCCGCAATCTAGACGGAGAGTTGTGGAGTTCTTAGCTACGCAGGACCTGATCATCTAACTTAAGGTACCTTGAGTGGATCAATGATATGAGCAATTTTATATATAACTAAGAAGCGCATTATAGACCACATCACAACCTTGGGAGGATTAATCCTGGAGTTTTTCTATAACGGTGGAGAGTATATGAAATTTTTCTACCTGCCATTGTGGACACACTGGGTCTTTTTTTGAAGGACTCGCAAGTTTTATTTGTTGTAACGCTGCAACCTGAGCTTCCTTTTTTTGCAAAAGTGAACTGCATCCTGGAAACTAAACAAATTTTTCTTGGTGCTGGAAGGCTATATGCGGCAGGTCACGCATAGTGTATGATTGTGTGAATGTGATGGTGGGGTGATTGTGGATTGCTTTTATAAGTATAGGATCCTTTTTAAATTATATTGATTTGTTGACTCATACAATTATCTGATTAAAAAGTAGTTGATATTTTAGAAGCGCATGTTCCTTTTTACATTTATTCAATTGAAAGGTTTGTGGAATCCCCTTTTGGAATAGTGCAGCTGAGAAAGCCCACTAGCGCCGCTTCCCACTGAGTTTTTGGAGTTTTTCTTTAATAACCACTTCAGCCTTCAGTGTTGTTTATGCATCCGAGCAACTTTCATCTCCCATTCATTCACCAATAAGTTTATCACTACTTATCACAATTAAATGACCTATATCTTGTTTTTTCCGCCACCATTTAGGCTTTCTCTGGGTGGTACATTTTGCTAAGAATTATTTATTCTAAATCCATTTTAATAGGAAGATTAAGAAAAAAATTGAAAAAAAAATCATTATTTCTCAGATTTCGGCCATTATAGTTTTAACATAATACATGCTACCGTAATTAAAACCCATGTATTTTATTTGCCCCTATTGCAATGTATGGTGCTATTTTATTTGGAAATAAAGGTGCATTTTTTCAGTTTTGCGCCCATCACTTATTGCAAGCCCATAAATTAAAAAATAGTAATATACCTTACCACATACATATTACAAAAAAGGTCAATCCCTAAGGTAACTATTTATGTATTTTTTTTTATTGTATATTTATTATTTTTTTCACACAAAAAAATCTGTGTAGGTATTGGGGAGTGTAGGAGGTAAGGGGCTAATTTTAAAAGCAAAAAAAATGTCATTATCTGGACATTTTTATTTCTAGATGTAATTTTACTATTTGGCCACAAGATGTCCATGCAGTTCACTTCCATATGCATAGTATTAGTACGCAAAACGGAAGTAATGCATGGACGTGACAGTAGGGGCCTTGTGAAAGACGGAGCCATCTTATAGACGGCGCCGGTCTTTCATACAGGGACTTGGATCAATGAATGGGAACATTGATCTCCGGGCTATCGGAAGGCAGTGGGAGCGCACGCGGGATGGCGCACACGATTGAACGTGGGGGTCAAAGGCAGTAGTGTAGCCTATCTGGACGGAAATATCCATCCAGAGAGGATTAAGTGGTTAAAGGTTATGATGCTGTTGCATATCTTTTAGAGCTGTGATGAAGTTCTGAGTATAGGTCCGCTTTAAAAAAGAATCATTTATCCTTGCAGCTGTAATGCAAATAATCTGCTTCTCTTTTTATCTAGAGTCATTAAAATAGGTGAGTCAGTCACCTAGCTAGAGTGTTTGTAGCTGATGACTTTTAAAGGACAAAAAAAAGTATAAAATACAAAGTCATTCCTAGTCAATGCTGAATCCAATTACATATGTGCTTCCCCTTTTGGAGATTAAAACCCCATAATACACCATTGTGCAAGAAGAAAAGTGACATAAGAGAAGTAGCACAAATACTCTACCCTAAAAAACAGTCTGACATGACATGCAATAACATTTTTTTTCAAGATCAGTGTTCATCTTGTTACATGTAGCTCATTCTAAACATTCCCTGTATTCCATACCTATCATTCTAAAAAAAATGGTAGTTCTTACTTTTCAGTCTCTGATGAATCAGAGTTAGCAAATTAAAGATCTATTTGCTTTCATTTCTAGACATCAAAGCAGTATAGTCTACAGTTATTAGCTTTGATGTCTAGAACCGAAAGGAAATGGCTGGATACCTGAACATATCATCATGCACACGTGTACTATGTAATTTGGTCTTTGTAACCAATATATTTGTCTTTTGCTTTGAAGAAGAGGTCCTACAAGATCCCAAAACGTCGCACATTATATTTAGTCTGTGAACACATCCTCGCTGCTTCCTCGCAGTCATCCCCCACAAAGTTTAAACAAATGGACTACAACATAATGCTAAGGTGTGAAATAGACAAGTGCACACATAACATGCTTCATCTACAAAAAGAAAAACATATCTAATCTAAGCACTCTATAACAGTACATGTGGCCATATGCATATAGAGTTGAAGTCTTTTTTCATGGTAGAGATAGACAACTCATTCAAGATTTCCTGTTTTTGTTAAAGAAGAGAGACAGGAGGATAGTTAACAGCAAATGATATTGGTAGTGCTTATCTTGGGAAAGATAATGTATTACTGGTCAGCCAAGGTTTTCTAGTTGACGTTTAATTTTTCCCTTAAAGGGATACTGTAGGGGGGTCGGGGGAAAATGAGCTGAACTTACCAGGGGCTTCTAATGGTCCCCCGCAGACATCCTGTGTTGGCGCAGCCACTCCCCAATGCTCCGGCCCCGCCTCCGGTTCACTTCTGGAATTTCTGACTTTAAAGTCAGAAAACCACTGCGCCTGCGTTGCCGTGTCCTCGCTCCCGCTGATGTCATCAGGAGTGTACTGCGCAGACACAGACCATACTGGGCGTGCGCTGTGCGCTCTTGATGACATCAGCGGGATCGAGGACACGGCAACGCAGGCGCAGTGGTTTTCTGACTTTAAAGTCAGAAATTCCAGAAGTGAACCGGAGGCGGGGCCGGAGCATCGGTGAGCGGCTGCGCGGGCACAGGATGTCTGCGGGGGACCATTAGAAGCCCCGGGTAAGTTCAGCTCATTTTCCCCCGACCCCCCTACAGTATCCCTTTAAAGAAAGCCTAAAGTGAAAATAAACAATTGTATCCATGCAGCAAAGTCTATATTGGACTTTTCTGGATTCCCACAATCGTATTTTGTTTATGAATGTCAAAATTATAGATTTGAGGATTGCTTTGTCTCAGTTATATGACGTTCATTAAAGTGGAACTGTCGCAAAAATGTTAAAATTTAAAACACATACAAATAAGACGTATTTTCTTCCTGAGTAAAATGAGCAATAAATTACTTCTCTCCTATGTTGCTGTCACTTACAGTAAGTAGTAGAAATCTGACATTACCGACAGGTTTTGGGCTAGTCCATCTCTTCATAGGGGATTCTCAGCATGGCCTTTATTCTTTATAAAGACACTCCCTGTAAAAGATTTATACAAAGAAGCTGACCAGCCTCCGTGCTCACCGTACACTTTTTTAGCAGTTGGACGGAGCAACTGCCATTCACTAAGTGCATTTTGAAAATCCCTGTCAACCCCCCAAGAGGTGATAGGCTAGTCCAAAACCTGTCGGTTCTGTCAGATTTCTACTATCTACTGTAAGTGACAGCAACATAGGAGAAAAATAATTTATGGCTGGAAGAAACGTACTTCTTAATTGTATATGTTTACATATATTTAAATGTTAAGATTTTCATGACAGAGGTCCTTTAAGCTCTCAGGCAGAGTAAGGGTGAGCTATTGAATTTTTTACTATCCTGCTATCCTGCTATCATAAGTGGTTTCACAGCCACATAGGAATTGTATTTCCTATATTTAGTTATTTGTGATTTATAGTTGTGGATTATAAAACCTACAGTAAGAAAAAAAAGGAACACTTTTAGCAGGATTGGTACTACACGTTCACATTTATCTTATCATGCTATATGTCATTTCAGGTACACTTTAACAACAGTAGTCTGCTGATATTACAGACAAAAACAATCAGATAGAACTACCATCACCTGAGCAGACGTTTTAAGCTGTTGTGAAAAAATGCTGCAACATTCATTCTTATCAATTTAAAAAATGCTAAGTGAGCAAACATGAAAAATGTAGTTTGAGTCAACATTTGGTGCGACTAACCTTTGCCTACAAATCCGCAACCATTTTCATAGCTAAACTTGCATAAAACCAGGAATATCATTAACAATCTTCGTGTAACAAAAGAACAAAGAGTGGTGCTATGGCTCGCAGAGAGCCCCGATCTCAACATTATCAATCTAGCTGACATTACATGAAGTGACAAAAGGATTTGAGATAGCCTAAAGGTGGCCATACATCTAGTTATTTGGCTTTACGATTGCTCATTCAATTCGATCATTTTATAGAATCAAGTGTGTTCCATAATTCCCAATCGATGAATAGTGGCTGATTTCATGTCAAATCGACCAGCTTAGTCAATCAAGCAGGATGAATTGATGCTGTTTTGAATGCCACACAATCTACAGCTAGATTGCTCAATTATTTGTTCATTTTTTATTGCAGAGAATATATTGGGGTATAACATTGTTATTTATATCATTTATAAGTGTCGCTAATAGGCTGCAACTAGAACTTGATATTTGCTGGGGAACGCTCAAGTAATTTAACTTGCAAAGAGACCCTCTAAAATGAAATATCAGTCTTGGGCGAAAATAGTCTTTGAAAATCCAAGATTTTTCTGTAAGACACTTCAGAGTCTATAACCTGAATTGCCATTGATTTAAAAATACAAGTACAGAGCAGAAAAATGATCTTTTTCACACTCATGTGAGAGGAACTACTGCATACAAATGTAAGTATACTTATTGATCAGAAGATGTGTCAGAGGATTCACATTTGAGCTGAAGATGAAAATTCATGGCTTAGTCTGTCCCTAGGTATAGGGTGAGGACCATTTCACGATGGCAGAGTCTTTTGAAATGTTAAACAGCTGTAAACGTGTATTAAAGGGAATGGGTCTCTAAGCTATAGAAGGATGACTTTATACTTTAATGCAAAGTGTCAGAGAAAGGTCTTCCACAGTGGGAGATTTTCATTTTTTTTTAGAATTAATTTGTATTCCTCTGCTGCTTTCTCAGTGATCTGAAATTCCCCATTTACAAAGTGACTTTCAGGTCATCTGTGCTTTCGTCATCGTGCTAGAAGAAGCAGGGCTGCCTGAGCCACATGCTGACGTGGTAATGATACATCCATTTGGTCACGCACAAATAATTTTTTTTTAAACCAGCATGGTGTATTTATTAAGCAGAAAAGGTTGTGGCATACATATTCAGCAGATGCACTTATTTGTTCCATCAGTACAAATAAGTCCAGTAGAGTATACTGTAACATGGCATAGTACATCAATCATAGTAATACATTCCAGCTGAGTATACAGATAACGTGTAGCATACCGTTAGATAGAAGTAGTGTAACACCAAATGCAGCACATAAAATTTTTATGGCATCACTGTGGCGTTAGCGCTCCCGCCTTGCAGCGCTGGGACCCCAATTCATATCCTAGCCAGGGCACTATCTGCACAGATATGTTCTCCCCATGTCTATGTGGGTTTCCTCTGTGCCCTCTGGTTTCCTCCCACATCCCAAAAACATTCAGATACGTTAATTGGCTTCCCCTCCCAAAATTGGCCCTAGACTACGATACATACACTACATTATACATGCATAGACATATGGCTATGGTAGGGATTAGATTGGTAGGGATTCTCTGAGGGACAGGACAATGTATGGGCTACGGAAGATGTCGGCACTATATAAAGTAAACAATAATAATAAAATATTTGGTATCATCTTTAACCCCTTCCCAACCACCTAACACCGATAGGAGTTGGGAAGGTGGCAGCCACAGGACCGCCTAACGCCGAAAGGAGTCAAGTCCTGGGGCTGGGATTTGCAGGAGATTACGCGTGCCGAGGCGCGTGCATCCCTGCTTGAATGACGGAGCTTTGCTCTGTCATCAGTCTAACAGCAGAGATCGCCACTATTAGACTGTTAGACTGCACAGCACTGCAATGTACGGCAGCGATGTACTGGGGACAGCCGTGTTACTCAGCTGTCCCCTGGAGAGGCTCAGAGAGCGATCGGCTTTCGTAGGCTGATGCCTATGAGAGCTGATCGCTGTGATGGGGGGAGGGTGGGAGGAGGGAGAAATTTTTAAAAAATAACGATTTTACTCAAAATACATTAACAAAAAAATAAATAAAAAAAAAAGAAAGAACACTGACAGCAGCGATCAGAGCCCACCGACAGAAATCTCTGTTGTTGGGCAGAAAAGGGGGGGATTCATTTGTGTGCTAATTTGTATGGCCTTGCAGCGACCTATTAAAGCTGCGAGCCCTGAATTGCAAAAAAATAGCTTGGTCACTAGGGGAGGTAAGCCTTTGGTCCTCAAGTGGTTTCTAAAGATACACAACTAGGAATATATAATTACTGCATCTAGTGCTTAACCCATTTGCGTTCCGTCGTTTTCACTTGAGAAATGTTCACCTCCCATTCATTAGCCTATAACTTTATCACTACTTATCACAATGAACTGATCTATATCTTGGTTTTTTCCGCCACCAATTAGGCTTTCTTTGGGGGGTACATTTTGCTAAGAGCCACTTTACTGTAAATGCATTTTAACAGGAAGAATAATAAAAAAACGGAAAAAATTCATTATTTCTCAGTTTTCAGCCATTATAGTTTTAAAATAATACATGCCTCCATAATTAAAAGTCACGTATTGTATTTGCCCATATGTCCCGGTTATTACACCGTTAAAATTATGTCCCTATCACAATGTATGGCGACAATATTTTATTTGGAAATAAAGGTGCATTTTTTCCATTTTGCATCTATCACTATTTACAAGTTTAAAATAAAAAAAAAAAAAATAGAAATATTTCATCTTTACATTGATATTTAAAAAGTTTAGACCCTTAGGTAAACATTTACATGTTTTTTTTTATTGTAATTTTTTTTATATTAAACATTTTATTTGGGCAGTTTTGGGATGTAAACAATAGGTTTATAATGTAAATGTGTGTTGATTTTTTTTTTTTTACCTTTAGTTGTAGTATTACTTTTTGGCCACAAGATGGCGGCCATGAGTTTGTTTACATGACGTCACTCTAAGCGTAACATACGCTTAGAGAGATGCATGGGGGAGGTAACAGCCAGAAAAGGCGCAGCTTCCGAGAGAAGCTGTCGCTTTTTCAGCGGGGGAGAGGAATCAGTGATCGGGCACCATAGCCCGATTCGCTGATTGCCTGGCTAACGAACCGCGGGCCGGCAGCGCGCATGGTTCCTGGACGTAGTTTCTACGTCCAGGAACTAAAACAGGTTAAATATTGAACATCCATGAAGGCCTAATCAAAGTGTATTTAGTTGAAACATGATGCATGCTGGCAGTACCTGTCTTCTAAGGTACACTCTTTCCACGTATCCCAGATTAAATGGAATTGTGGGCTTCATTTCCTATGCGCATATACTCATTTTTTAAAGGGGAGGGCATTGTCTAACCTTTTGATCCATCTGGAGAGCATGGGGGTCTGGGGAGAGCCAATTTCCTGTCTGGCAGCAAATAACGATTCATACATAAATGACTACTGTACAGTACTGGAGTGCAATCCCTCATGCACAGATAGATTTTGATGCAGTTATTATATGGGAATCATTTTAGCATGATGATAAATAACAGATGGTCTATTATTTAGATTTAATTAGAAGCTCTCATAATTTTTGGAATTTCCCATTTTTTTTAATTTAATGGTCTGTTGTTATCCTCATCCAACCAACTGTCTCTGGAGAGTGGTACTGACACTCCGGAGACAGCTGGCCAGATGCATTTGGAGACGATACATTGTTTTAGTACATAGTAATTTTATACTTCGCTACATGTGAGAGCTATAATTTTTCATCATTCCAATAAAGTTGGTTTTGCACTATATGGGCATTCTTGAGTTTAAAGAGAACCCGAGGCAGCTTAAAAAAGGAAAAATAAACATACCACCTGCTCCACGCAGCCTCCCTGATCAATCTGCACCACGCCACTCCACTCCATTCTTGTTCATCCTCCGTAACCGGTGTAACTTCTGATCACTGGCAGAGAAAATCCTAGATGGCCACGACCCGGAAGTACTTCCTGGGTCATGGCTTAGATGCCGATTGGATGTTGCCAGCGGGGAGCGAGGTGACAGAGGCAGGGAGCGAGGCATGGAGGAGCAGGTGATTAATGGCTGGAAGGGGGAAAAGGAGGCTAGCGACAATCAGATTGTTGCTAGCCTGTCACTAGTTTTGGAGGACGGCGGACAGCAGACCCAAGGGGGACTGGCAGCGGCACCGGAAGGACACAAAGGCATGTCATTGGGCAGAGAACATGCCTCTGCGTCCTATTAACTATTCAGAATCCGCCTTCATTACTTTTTAACCATTTCAGCTGCCCAGACGTGAAGCTCACGTCCGGGCGGCTGCTGTGCTGAGCTCCCGCTGTTTGGCGCGCTCCCGCGCACGATTATGGGCGCGCCCCCGTCTCCCCATGGTGTCTGCTGCTAGCCCTGGGATCAGTGAAAGGGAACATGGTTCCCGATCACCGATCCCTGTCCCCCAAAGAAAAACCGAAGCGCTCACCCGTGAGGCTCCAGTTCTTCTGCCCGGAACAATTTCCGCATCCCCCTTGTACTTCCGCTTAGCGAGAAGTACAAGGAGGGAAAACAAAAACGAAGGTGGCCATCTTGTGGCCAAATAGTAAAACTACATCTACACATTTTTTACATTACACTACACACATTTTACAATATTAAAAATGCCCTGTTTATGTCCCACACCAAAATATTACTCAAATTTTTTTATGTTACCTAAGCGTCTGAACTTTTTAAATATGCATTTGAAGGGGGTATACTACAAACATTTTTTTAAATTATAAGCTTGTAAATAGTGATGGACGCAACAAGGAAACAATGCACCTTTATTTCCAAATAAAATATTGGCGCTATACATTGTGATAGGGACAAAATTTAAATGGTATAATAACCGAGACATACGGGCAAATAAAATACATAGGTTTTAATTATGGTAGCATGGATTATTTTAAGCTATAATGGCCGAAAACCGAGAAATAATGAATTTTTTCAATTTTTTTTCTTATTAATCTTGTTAAATTGCATTTATAAATAAATAATTCTTAGCAAAATGTACCACCCAACGAAAGCCTAATTAGTGGCGGAAAAAACAAGATATAGACCAATAAATTGTGATTAGTAGTGATAAAGTTATTAGCAAATGAATGGGGGGTGAAAATTGCTCTGATGCAGAAGGTGAAAAATCCCAGCGGGCTGAAATGGTTAAGGAAATGTGGACGTGAGAAAATTAAAGTCTGATGACTGATGATTTTTGGGGTATTGATGCACACGTTTACTGCTACTGTGTGACGGAACAGCCTGTCTGTGGTGATCAGATAGCGGTAATGTTTGCAGCTGGGTGTGACACTTACCAGTACTGTCACCATAGCTGGCTGTGGCTGATGCAGAGGTGTCATCATAGTTGAATTCAGCGCTGGTTGATCACTGAGTCATTTCTAGGTGTCAGTGATGGTGTCACTTAAGGAGGCACTGTAGTGGGAAATCCATTTTTATGGTAATTTTCCTGGTTTTAGCATCAGAAACACTTCCTATATCTATATATGTCTGCACAATGAATGTAGCCCCACACTCCCAGTGATCTTTAGCCTAGGATGATTAGCTATGTGAAATTCTCCACCCAAACCCCCTTCCCCTGAGCAACCTGGGACGCCAATTATATTTCTAACTGGCTTTGGAACTCTCAGTAAACAAACACTCCACAGAGGCCACCTGACAGGACTAAAGATGTCACCACCTGTGATAAATTTTGTCCGTTATCATGGTCGCCATCTATAATACATTTGACATTTAGCATGGTTTGAAGAGAAACTCCGACCAAAAATTGAACTTTATCCCAATCAGTAGCTGATACCCCCTTTTACATGAGAACTCTATTCTTTTTCACAAACAGACCATCAGGGGGCGCTGTATGACTGATATTGTGGTGAAACCCCTCCCACAAGTAACCCCTCCCACAAGAAAAGTTCAAACTTTTGTGGGAACTAGCTGTTTACAGCTGCTTCCAACTGCCAAAAACCATGCAGCAGCGACATCACCTGCCAACAGTAAAATGTTCACTGGAGTTCCTCTTTAAAGGATCACTATCGTGAAAAAAGTAGGCAGTTAAAATCTGACAGAACCAATTCTCAGGGTTTTCTTTGTTTTCAACAGCATTTCCTGAACAGCAGTTGCAAAGTCTAACTAAAAATATATAGTGCAAGTGAGTAGGGAGGCTGGCTGTTATCTTTCTATTTTGGCAGTTAAACTGCTGTTCAAGACATGCTGTTGAAAACACAGAAAACCATAAGGGCCCATTTCCACTAGGGCGGTTTCGCCGCGATTCTGCAGAGTTTCCCCGCACATCATTCGCACGGGGAAACTCTGCCATAGGGGATGACGGCGCTGCGGCGGAATCGCTTGCGGGAGCGATTCGCCCGGAACCCCCCGCAGATTTCGCCACGGAGGCTGCAAATCCCATAGCCGTGCATGGCACGGCTCATAGGATTCGCCTGCGATCCCGCCCACCGGCTCAGTGCGGTGTGCGTCTGCGAGACGCACTCCGCACTAGTGGAGACGAGCCCTAAGAATCCCCCATTAGGAGATGGACTGGCCTACTTATTTCGCAATAGTGGTCCATTACTATGCATTGCTGAAAACTATCTCAGCGTTTCTCTGCCTGCTGGGTGCTGATCATTATTCTATACACTGCAAATATTAATGTCAATTATCATGTACTTTATCCCTTTAAGTATTATTTTACTTATAAAGTATTGAAAAGGTAACAAAAAGGAGTAAATACTCATGAGAAAAAAAATGTGTGCATAGGGGTCATGATCTATTTTTCACCTTATCTATAACTACCTAATTTTTCTCAGTCTGGAAAGCAAAATAAACACTCAGTATCAGTAGTGTGTTAATAATTTGACATTGATCCTACTTTTCTAAACCCTTTTTTTACTTGATGCATGCTGAAATATATTACTTAGATGAGATGAAAAAAGATAAGATGAGATAACTTATGAGAAAAAAATGTGCGTCAGGGTCTTACTCTTGTTGAATTACAAGGTTAGGAAGTGCAGAAGACCCTATTTAGGTCATATAACAGTGCAACCACCTTGACAACCCCAACCCATAACAAGGGTTGTCACAGAAATACCTGATCTAAAGTGGGGCCCAGTATTGTAGGGGAGGATGGTACAATTGTTTGGGCCCCCACAGCTCCAGGCCCCCCTAAGGCTGCAGGAGATGCTCCCACTATTGCTTTACCTCTGAACGGAGGAAGTCCCAAATGCTTCAGAGAGATTTCCATATGAGAATAGCGATACTGCGTGAAGTTTCCAAATAGGATTTCAATGTATCTGTTTTGGTAGTACAAGCCCATTTTTCTTTGAAATGTAACTCTGCAGCCTTCCTTTCCTTAGATATAATAGTATGGCAGCTAGGTCACCTTGAAAGATCAATGAATGAATGGAATTTTCTAATGAGCCTACCAAGGATGGTGATGACTTCATTCTCTCGTCCATAAAGCCCAGACTGCATGGGTGATCGCTAAATAGCGTTAACAAAAATGTTATGAAATGGGGGGGGGGGGGGATATCTGTATTTCTTAGTCTACAAGAGAACTCATAACAATCTAACAATAAAACCTCTATCTATGCTAATGAATTTAAAGAGCATCCAGTTAACATCTCAGTAGCATGTGTCTTGCCTTAAGGAGTTGTAAACACATAGCCTAGATTGAGATTTGACGTTTTTATCCACAATTTGTGTCTCCCGTGGTGAAGCATTATTAGGTGATGAGCTGACGTGTGGAACGAGAAACAGTTGAGTTATTTTTGCAGATATTCTCTTATTGCCAAACCTTTCTGTAGCTAAACTGCCAGAGCTCTAATGTTTGATGTGCAGCACAGGCACAGAATCTGATGAGAGGAATTGGAAGGCAACTGGGAACAGACACAAAGCCTTTAGTGTGCAAGGCAGATGCCTTTCAGAGGACCTTGCTTTAATGTCACGGACATCAGAGACATTTGATATGTACACATTACTTTCACACAGTGAATGTGCCATTGCTCTTATAAAACGCAATGCAGAGCTCAGCGGGGCCTGAGAGGAGTAACACATTATTTTAGCAATAATTCCCTTCTCTGTATTTTCCTTCTTTTTCCCACGCCAATCGCGTGCTACGGCATTATCAATTGAAGGGTGTCTTTTGCTACCATCGCTTGTGTTTTCTTCCTTTTTCACATCCAACGTATGAATGAAATTGGATTTGTATCATGAAAGGCTGATGATATTTGCTGTATATAATGGGCTAGCATAACACTTGCACTTCGATAACAGTGCTCTTCTGGTGTTTAATTCACTGCAGTTATAGTAGAACCTCAGTAGAAGTAGGAAGCTAGTTTATACGTATACAAAGTGAATACTGAATCATTTGTCTTTCCAGATCTTCATATTGGAGGACAATATGTGCTATGTTAAGTTTTGGAACCTACGGTAGTTGGTGAAGCCTGCCTCAAGCAATGACCCGGTTGCTGTTATATACAATGCTGTTTAATACGTTAGTCAACACTCTTTCATTTGACGCAGAAACAGCTACATAGAGTTGAATGGCAGATTGTTAATTTCAGTGCATAGTCATAACTACAAACCATGTGGCCCCACTGCAGATCTTTGTAAGGTCCTCCCATGCGCAATGTTTTCCCCTTTCCACTACAGCAACACATTTTCCAGGACCACTGGCAGAAAGTGTGCAGCTGCTGGGGCTGCCCTTTAAAGAGGAACTGTAACATAAAAAGATCCCCTGGGGGGTACTCACCTCGGGTGGGGGAAGCCTCCGGATCCTAATGAGGCTTCCCACGCCGTCCTCCATCCGTCAGGGGTCTCGCTGCAGCCCTCCGTGGAGTCCGGGCAGCGGTGACGTCAATATTTACCTTCCTGGCTCCTGCGAAAACGCTCTGACGGCTGTCGGCTCCGAACTACACGGAAATACCCGATCGCCGTCGGGTCCGCTCTACTGCGCAGGCGCAAGTTTCCTGCGCCTGCGCAGTAGAGCGGACCCGAATGAGATCGGGTATTTCCGTGTAGTTCGGAATGGAAAGCCGCCACAGCGCCCCCGCTGGAGCCAGCAAAGGTAAATATTGAAATGACAGTCGGCACAGTCGCCGGCTGTTCGGAGGGCTGCAGAGAGACCCCCGTGGGACAGAGGACGGCGTGGGAAGCCTCATTAGGATCCGGAGGCTTCCCCCACCCGAGGTGAGTACCCCCCAGGGGATCTTTTGAATGTTACAGAGTCTCTTTAACCACTTCCCGACCGCCTAACGCACAGCGGCGGCCGGGAAGTGGAGCCCTTAAGGACCGGCTCACCCACAGAGGCGGCGGTCCATTTAAGGGCATGGGCGGAGCGATCGCGTCATCCGTGACGCGATCCTCCGCCGGCGCCTGTCACCGCTCGCTCGCCGCAACATCCCGCCGGCTATACGGAAGCGCCGGCGGGATGTTAACCCCGCGATCGCCGCATACAAAGTGTATAATACACTTTGTAATGTTTACAAAGTGTATTATACAGGCTGCCTCCTGCCCTGGTGGTCCCAGTGTCCGAGGGACCACCAGGGCAGGCTGCAGCCACCCTAGTCTGCACCCAAGCACACTGATTTCTCCCCCCCCTGCCCCAGATCGCCCACAGCACCCATCAGACCCCCCCCTGCCCACCCCCCAGACCCCTGTTTGCACCCAATCACCCCCCTAATCACCCATCAATCACTCCCTGTCACTATCTGTCAACGCTATTTTTTTTTATCCCCCCCCCCTGCTCCCTGCCCCCTCCTGATCACCCCCACCCCTCAGATTCTCCCCAGACCCCCCCCCCCAGACCACCCCCCCCTGTTTACTGTATGCATCTATCCCCCTGATCACCTGTCAATCACCTGTCAATCACCTGTCAATCACCCATCAATCACCCGTCAATCACCCCCTGTCACTGCCACCCATCAATCAGCCCCTAACCTGCCCCTTGCGGGCAATCTGATCACCCCCCCACACCAATAGATCGCCCACAGATCCGACATCAGATCACCTCCCAAATCCATTGTTTACATCTATTCTCTCCTCTAAACACCCACTAATTACCCATCAATCACCCATCAATCACCCCCTATCACCACTTGTCACTTTTACCTATCAGATCAGACCCTAATCTGCCCCTTGCGGGCACCCAATCACCCGCCCACACGCTCAGATTGCCCTCTGACCCCCCCTTATCAATTCACCAGTGCATTAATTACATCTGTTCTTCCCTGTAATAACCCACTGATCACCTGTCAATCACCTGCCAATCACCTATCACCCATCAATCACCCCCTGTCACTGCCACCCATCAATCAGCCCCTAACCTGCCCCTTGCGGGCAATCTGATCACCCACCCACACCATTAGATCGCCCGCAAACCCGCCGTCAGATTACCTCCCAAATGTATCGTTTACATCTGTTATCTTCTCTAAACACCCACTAATTACCCATCAATCACCCCCTATCACCACCTGTCACTGTTACCTATCAGATCAGACCCTAATCTGCCCCTTGCGGGCACCCAATCACCCGCCCACACGCTCAGATTGCCGTCTGACCCCCCCTTATCAATTCACCAGTGCATTAATTACATCTGTTCTTCCCTGTAATAACCCACTGATCACCTGTCAATCACCTGCCAATCACCTATCACCCATTAATCACCCCCTGTCACTGCCACCCATCAATCAGCCCCTAACCTGCCCCTTGCGGGCAATCTGATCACCCACCCACACCATTAGATCGCCCGCAAACCCGCCGTCAGATTACCTCCCAAATGTATCGTTTACATCTGTTATCTTCTCTAAACACCCACTAATTACCCATCAATCACCCCCTATCACCACCTGTCACTGTTACCTATCAGATCAGACCCTAATCTGCCCCTTGCGGGCACCCAATCACCCGCCCACACGCTCAGATTGCCCTCAGACCCCCCCCCCCTTATCAATTCGCCAGTGCATTAATTACATCTGTCCTTCCCTGTAATAACCCACTGATCACCTGTCAATCACCTGCCAATCACCTATCACCCATCAATCACCCCCTGTCACTGCCACCCAACAATCAGCCCCTAACCTGCCCCTTGCGGGCAATCTGATCACCCACCCACACCAATAGATCGCCCGCAGATCCGACATCAGATCACCACCCAAGCGCAGTGTTTCCATCTATTCTCTCCTCTAAACACCCACTAATTACCCATCAATCACCCATCAATCACTCCCTATCACCACCTGTCACTGTTACCTATCAGATCAGACCCTAATCTGCCCCTTGCGGGCACCCAATCGCCCGCCTACACGCTCAGATTGCCCTCAGACCCCCCCTTATCAATTCGCCAGTGCAATATTTACATCTGTTCTCCCCTGTAATAACCCACTGATTACCTGTCAATCACCTATCAATCACCCATCAATCACCCCCTGTCACTGCCACCCATCAATCACCCCCTGTCACTGCCACCCATCAATCACCCGCTGTCACTGCCACCCATCAATCAGCCCCTAACCTGCCCCTTGCGGGCAAACTGATCACCCACCCACACCAATAGATCGCCCGCAGATCCGACATCAGATCACCACCCAAGCGCAGTGTTTCCATCTATTCTCTACCCTAAACACCCACTAATTACCCATCAATCACCCCCTGTCACTGCTACCTATCAGATTAGACCCCTATCTGCCCCTAGGGCACTCAATCACCCGCCCACACCCTCAGAATGCCCTCAGACCCCAGCCCTGATCACCTCGCCAGTGCATTGCTTGCATCCATTCCCCCCTCTAATCACACCTTGAGACACCCATCAATCACCTCCTGTCACCCCCTAGCACACCTACCCATCAGATCAGGCCCCAATTTGCCCCGTGTGGGCTCCTGATCACTCGGCCAAACCCTCAGACCCCCTTCCGATCACCTCCCCAGTGCATGGATTGCATCTATTTTCCCCTCTAACCACCCCCTGAGACACCCATCAATCACCTCCTGTCACCCCCCTAGCACTCCTATCCATCAGATCAGGCCCAATACAACCTGTCATCTAAAAGGCCACCCTGCTTATGACCGGTTCCACAAAATTCGCCCCCTCATAGACCACCTGTCATCAAAATTTGCAGATGCTTATACCCCTGAACAGTCATTTTGAGACATTTGGTTTCCAGACTACTCACGGTTTTGGGCCTGTAAAATGCCAGGGCGGTATAGGAACCCCACAAGTGACCCCATTTTAGAAAAAAAAGACACCCCAAGGTATTATGTTAGGTGTATGACGAGTTCATAGAAGATTTAATTTTTTGTCAAAAGTTAGCGGAAATTAATTTTTATTGGTTTTTTTTCACAAAGTGTCATTTTTCACTAACTTGTGACAAAAAAATAAAATCTTCTATGAACTCGCCATACACCTAACGGAATACCTTGGGGTGTCTTCTTTCTAAAATGGGGTCACTTGTGGGGTTCCTATACTGCCCTGGCATTTTAGGGGCCCTAAACCGCGAGGAGTAGTCTAGAAAACAAATGCTTCAAAATGACCTGTGAATAGGACGTTGGGCCCCTTAGCGCACCTAGGCTGCAAAAAAGTGTCACACATGTGGTACCGCCGTACTCAGGAAAAGTAGTATAATGTGTTTTGGGGTGTATTTTTACACATACCCATGCTGGGTGGGAGAAATTTCTATGTAAATGGACAATTGTGTGTAAAAAAATCAAACAATTGTCATTTACAGAGATATTTCTCCCACTTAGCATGGGTATGTGTAAAAATACACCCCAAAACGCATTATACTACTTCTCCTGAGTACAGCGGTACCACATGTGTGGCACTTTTTTACACCCTAAGTACGCTAAGGGGCCCAAAGTCCAATGAGTACCTTTAGGATTTCATAGGTCATTTTGCGACATTTGGTTTCAAGACTACTCCTCACGGTTTAGGGCCCCTAAAATGCCAGGGCAGTATAGGAACCCCACAAATGACCCCATTCTAGAAAGAAGACACCCAAAGGTATTCCGTACGGAGTATGGTGAGTTCATAGAAGATTTTATTTTTTGTCACAAGTTAGCGGAAAATGACACTTTGTGAAAAAAAACTATTAAAATCAATTTCCGCTAACTTGTGACAAAAAAATAAAAACTTCTATGAACTCACCATACTCCTAACGGAATACCTTGGGGTGTCTTCTTTCTAAAATGGGGTCATTAGTGGGGTTCCTATACTGCCCTGGCATTTTAGGGGCCCTAAACCGTGAGGAGTAGTCTTGAAACAAAAATGACCTGTGAAATCCTAAAGGTACTCATTGGACTTTGGGCCCCTTAGTGCAGTTAGGGTGCAAAAAAGTGCCACACATGTGGTATCGCCGTACTCGGGAGAAGTAGTACAATGTGTTTTGGGGTGTATTTTTACACATACCCATGCTGGGTGGGAGAAATACCTCTGTAAATGACAATCTTTTGATTTTTTTACACACAATTGTCCATTTACAGAGGTATTTCTCCCACCCAGCATGGGTATGTGTAAAAATACACCCCAAAACACATTGTACTACTTCTCCCGAGTATGGCGATACCACATGTGTGGCACTTTTTTGCACCCTAACTGCGCTAAAGGGCCCAAAGTCCAATGAGTACCTTTAGGATTTCACAGGTCATTTTGAGAAATTTCGTTTCAAGACTACTCCTCACGGTTTAGGGCCCCTAAAATGCCAGGGCAGTATAGGAACCCCACAAATGACCCCATTTTAGAAAGAAGACACCCCAAGGTATTCCGTTAGGAGTATGGTGAGTTCATAGAAGATTTTATTTTTTGTCAAAAGTTAGCGGAAATTGATTTTAATTGTGTTTTTTCACAAAGTGTCATTTTCCGCTAACTTGTGACTACTCGTCCCCTCCGCCAGAGGATTGCAGAGCGGTGCTGGAAGGTGTCTTAGAAACACTGCCTATATCAGCCACGCCTCCAGTGTCTCCAAACACTTTTTCTATGCTCACTCAGGCAATATGTCTGGGTTTAAATTTCAGGGCATAGAAAGATTAACCCATCCACCCAGGGGAGGGGATTTATATAATAGATTATTAAAACGAGAAGCTTTTTGGATATGGAAACTAGGGACTTGTGTCCCCTTGGGGCTTATTTCGAGATTGGACCTCAATACCTTTTATGACAAGTAGTCTGTATCTCAGCGGGTTTCTTTCTCCTTGTGTTCCTTTTCCCCTCTCCCCCTCCTTTCCACCCTTAACTATACAGGTATATGCTGGTTATTTGACCTAATAGGTTTTTCCTAAAATTCATGCATGCTGTCTGTTTTCTATTAATCATGATCTATGGGTAGTCTGTCAACTGATGCTATGTTCTTCTTGTGTTTTTAACTAATTGATTATTTAGTGATTTTATGTATCTGTATTGGTCTATACCATTCTTAAATACTATGTATATATCTTTAAGGCCAATGTGTACACCCCTCTTGGGTGTGGCCTCACACTATTTAATCTGTGCAACACATGTTCTTGTAAGCTATGATTAAGGAGCCATTCTATGCTCCGATATGCGTGAGCTTTTTTATACTACACTGATGTTGGATTAAGAATAAAAGTTTTTTTATTTTCACCCTACTTCTGGTGTAGCGGGATTTCTTTTTTGCAATATATGGACTTCTGGCACTTTGATTCCCATGCTCCCAGTTAAGTATACACGTGTGTGTAGCAGTCTCCTTTCTTCCTGAGTTTTAACATGGCTACTAAGACTTGCTCCCACGTGCTTGGGTGATGAACTACTAATCTCCAAAAAGATATCCACATCAGATGTTGTCTGCATCAGTTTTTGGACACCCATTACTTCATTATCTGGCTGAAGCTGATCTTACCCTCCTGTGTGTTGAACTCATATACCCTGTTGAGATCTCCTGCGCCTCTTTGATATATTTGGGATGGTGTGGGTCTCAACTTACAGGGAAGGACAAAGAGCTGTGATGGAAGCCCGGTCCTTGCGGAGTCGTGGTGCACCTCCTCCTGCAGAGAGCGGGGGGCAGAAACGGGAAGAACCGCAGGCTCTTTCCGCCGGGAAACAGGCTACAACAAAATGGCCGCCGACACAGTACACCACGCCGACAGCACATTCGCTGAATCAGGCGCACGGCGGAAGTGACACCACTACTCACAGCCCACAGAGCCAGACGCAGTTGGCGTCCTCATCTCTTCCACCGCAATCATCTGCAGCGGGAGACGGCGCTTCACAGCAGTGGGAGCGGGCAGATGTCCCCCACGGTCCAGGGAATGCACAAGGAGCCACACTACTTGCCATGGAAGAAAGCTTGAAACTCTGCCTTATGGACGGTACTGACCAGGCTACCAGCAATGTGAGCAATGACTCTTATTCTGCCAAATATGTTAGAGGAAATTTGGAGGACTGGATAAAGAAGGGAGCTATCCCTAAATCATCCCATGTTAGAGAACTTATTAGGGAATTTACAGCTGCCCATGAGGAACATAACAAATGTGTCAATGCTACCCCCAACTCTTCCTTTTACGATAATCCCCAGGTTTCTGATTTTCCTAACATTTCAGATACATTGGTCCAGAGAGACAATTTTGGACTACCTAAGGAAAATGTTTCAGTCCAGGATCATCTTTCAAAGCCCTCTTTGGTCATACAAGAAAATGCCCTTATAAGTCAAGAGACTATAGATATGGAACCTGATTTTGCACTAGATATTTTGGGTGAACTTTTGATGTATCCAGATAAGATAGATAAATACATGTCTGTTTTTTCCAAGCAACCAGGGATTCATAATATAGATCCTGCCATAAATTTGCAATCTTCTGTTTCAGGTTTGGAATGTCTGTTAGATAAAGAAACACGTTTGTGGTGGGACATTACTACTCTTAAACACTATATAGCAGAGGGAATGATTCCTAGAGGGTTGCGTATTAAGAAAATCCCTACTACAATTTATTCTAATCAGTTTATAATAGAATGGAACCAGGTGTTGACCGATTGCTCCATTCGTCTTATGAAACTGATTATAGTCTATGAAGAAAGAAAATTAGCTGACATCAAGGTTCAAATATCAGACACTAGGAGAGAGTTTAATAAACTCTCTTCTTTTGAACACTTCGATGAGCTGACTAATAAAATGAAAGATAACATCACCAAACTCGAGAACCTCATTATGAATACTAAGCGGGTAAAATTTCTTAGAGACACTGGAGATTATAAGAATAATGTAGTATACGAGTGGGGTAGATGGGAAACTGTGCACAGATCACCAAACCAAAATACAATAAAAGGGTCAGTTTTAGCTCTGCAGATAGCACAGGTTCTGCTTCTGACTCTTCAGAAAACAGGGAAAATAGGGTTCAGTCAGTCTTCTCTGGCACCCCCAACCAGCAGGGGGGGACCAGCATGGACTGGCAGCACAAGAAACCCCTCCAGGGCAACTGACTTATTATCAGCGACCGAGAAAGTCGAGTCGGAGGTACAGGAGGAGAGGGGGAGAAGGACCAGGAGGGCAGGTCGTAAGACACGTAAAATAACCCGCACCTCCAATATCTCTAATGTCATCAATTTATCTGGAGTTGACCTTTCTAGGGCTCAAATTTCCCTACTTTCTAGGGGTCTATCCTATGCGCACCATCACATCACTTTAACACCATGCTAGATTTAAACAAATTTGTGAGGAATTTATTGCTTAGGAAACATTTTTCGGAAACGGAGGAGTTGGAGGCTGGGGATGGGGTGGCCCCGGGGCCCTCTGTGTCTTCTGCCTCGGGCACTGGGCGGATCCCTCCATTCCAGGAGGCCTCCTCCATCCTCATGTTAGAACAATTGTCCAGCCTGAGTGATGGCCCAGCCCCCGGGGCAGCCCCGGGCCCCGTGGCCACCTCCAATCCCCACTTCTATCCTTTTCAGGCCCGTACTCCAGTGGTAGATACCTTCCAAGATCTGGTGGAAAGAGATCTCATGCGGATAAAAAAGGTTGGTAGAGCAGCCTCAGATTTGACACAGCAGGAACGGGAAGCACTACAGTCCCTCCAAAATAACAAAGCGATAGTGATTCGCAATGCAGATAAAGGTGGGGCTGTGGTGGTCCTAGATGCAATAGCCTACAAAGAGGAGGCATTGCGTCAGCTGCAAGACACTACTACCTATGAGGTCCTACCTGGAGACCCCACTGGCCGCTTCAAAATTGAACTTAAGCAATTACTTGATTTGGGAGTTTCCTTGGGGGTTTTCAGCGTGAAAGACAGGGATTATCTTTTGGTGGAGGCGCCCGTCGTACCCATCTTCCACCACTTGCCCAAGGTCCACAAACCTGACATTCCACCTAAAGGCCGCCCGATTGTGGCTGGCATAGGTTCCTTGGGCGAGCGTCTTGGACGGTGGGTAGACGGGTGCCTTCAACCACTGGTGTGTCGTCTCCCAGGGTTCCTACGGGACACTACACACTTGTTGTCAAGTTTGGAATCCTTACAATGGGAGTCGTCTTTTACTTGGGTCACAATGGATGTGGCCTCCTTGTATTCCTCCATTCCCCATAGGTTAGCTCTCGAAGCTGTAGATTTTCACATTAGAAAATATGGCTCATTCTCGCTGACTGTCTGTGACTTCCTCCTTCTAGCGGTAGATCATCTACTTAGCCGAAATTATTTTATGTTTGATGGGGTGTTTTATCTCCAAAGATGTGGAGCTTCGATGGGAGCCAAGTTTTCCCCATCCCTAGCGAATTTGTATATGGGATGGTGGGAGGAGCTCCACATTTTTGGAGAGCGCAACCCCTTCTCCAATTTCATGTTTTGATATGCTAGATATATAGATGATCTGCTGCTGGTTTGGAGAGGCCCAGAGACAGATCTCCCCAGATTTCTGACATACTGCAATGATAACAATCTGAATCTGTCCTTCACGATGTTGCACAGTGCCACAGAAATTAATTATTTGGATCTTTCCTTGTATGGCCATGTAGCATCGGGGAGGATACAGACCAGAACATATAGAAAAGAATGTGCAGGCAACTCGTTGCTTCTAGCCACGAGCTGCCACCCCAAACATACTTTGAAGTCCATTCCATATGGAGAGATGATCAGACCGGCTAGGAACTGCTCAGATCCATCCAAACTACAGACAGAACTCAATTTGGTACAATCTAGACTTCTTTGTCATGGGTATCGGCAAGATCTCATAACAGAAGCAAAAAATCGAATATTAGAAAAAACCAGAACAACCTTACTCGCTCCAAGGGTAGAAAGTGGGGCTCGTCAATCCAATAGAGGCATCAATTTTGTCACCTCCTACAGCCTAGAGTACATTCAAATTGTCGGTATTATCAAAAAATACCTGCCAGTCCTTCACTCTGATCCTAAACTGTACAAGGTTCTAGCTGGGGGCTGCCTTTTTTCTTCATGCCGGGCCCCCACCTTGGGTACCAGCTTGTCCCCCAGTTTGTTTCAGAGTGAGGACAAGCCCAAACCAACTTGGTTAACACACAAAGGATCATATAGGTGCGGTTACGGCACCTGCCGTTATTGTCGGGTTCACAACCAGACACGTGAAATTGTCTCCCTCTCCAGACATAACAACTACGATATTAACCACTTGAGGACCCACCCTTTACCCCCCCTTAAGGACCAGCGCTGTTTTAGCTGATCTGTGCTGGGTGGGCTCTGCAGCCCCCAGCACAGATCAGGGTGCAGGCAGAGCGACCAGATCGCCCCCCTTTTTTCCCCACTAGGCGGATGATGTGCTGGGGGGGTCTGATCGCTCCTGCCTGCCGGGTGTTGCGGAGGGGGGGGGGCACCTCAAAGCCCCCCTCCGCGGCGAAATCCCCCCCCCTCCCTCTCCTACCTGGCCCCCCTGGTGAACCGGGCTGCACAGGACGCTATCCGTCCTGTGCAGCCAGTGACAGGCTGTCCCCTGTCACATGGCGGCGATCCCCGGCCGCTGATTGGCCGGGGATCGCCGATCTGCCTTACGGCGCTGCTGCGCAGCAGCGCCGTACAATGTAAACAAAGCGGATTATTTCCGCTTGTGTTTACATTTAGCCTGCGAGCTGCCATCGGCGGCCCGCAGGCTATTCACGGAGCCCCCCGACGTGAATTGACAGGAAGCAGCCGCTCGCGCGAGCGGCTGCTTCCTGATTAATCAGCCTGCAGCTGGCGACGCAATACTGCGTCACTGGTCCTGCAGCTGCCACTTTGCCGACGCACGGTATAAGCGTGCGGTCGGCAAGTGGTTAAACAGTATATTAACTGCCAGACCCAGAATGTTGTCTATTTAGTTGCTTGCATGGAATGTGGGATTCAATACGTGGGGTGTACTACTCGTCCCCTCCGCCAGAGGATTGCAGAGCACTATAACGGTGCTGGAAGGTGTCTTAGAAACACTGCCTATATCAGCCACGCCTCCAGTGTCTCCAAACACTTTTTCTATGCTCACTCAGGCAATATGTCTGGGTTTAAATTTCAGGGCATAGAAAGATTAACACATCCACCCAGGGGAGGGGATTTATATAATAGATTATTAAAACGAGAAGCTTTTTGGATATGGAAACTAGGGACTTGTGTCCCCTTGGGGCTTAATTCGAGATTGGACCTCAATACCTTTTATGACAAGTAGTCTGTATCTCAGCGGGTTTCTTTCTCCTTGTGTTCCTTTTCCCCTCTCCCCCTCCTTTCCACCCTTAACTATACAGGTATATGCTGGTTATTTGACCTAATAGGTTTCTCCCAAAATTCATGCATGCTGTCTGTTTTCTATTAATCATGATCTATGGGTAGTCTGTCAACTGATGCTATGTTCTTCTAATTGATTATTTAGTGATTTTATGTATCTGTATTGGTCTATACCATTCTTAAATACTATGTATATATCTTTAAGGCCAATGTGTACACCCCTCTTGGGTGTGGCCTCACACTATTTAATCTGTGCAACACATGTTCTTGTAAGCTATGATTAAGGAGCCATTATATGCTCCGATACGCGTGAGCTTTTTTATACTACACTGATGTTGGATTAAGAATAAAAGTTTTTTTATTTTCACCCTACTTCTGGTGTAGCGGGATTTCCTTTTTGCAATATATGATTCAGACATTATTGTTAGACAATATTAGCTGTATGCTTGTTTTATTCAGACACTAATGCAGCCAAATAGATCAACAGGGCCACCAGGCAACTGATATTGTTTAAAAGAAAATAAATATGTCAGCCCCCATATTCTTCTCTTTTCAGTTGTCCTTTAAAGTGGACCCAAATTAAAAATACAAGATTTCAGAAATAAAATCTATTTTCTAAATTATAATAAATAGCAGCCTTTTTTCAGCTGCATGATGACAAATATAAAATATTTTACATTTATTGGAGGAACCCCTCCCTTCCTTTCATATTGCCGGGACAGAATCCGGCAAACTGGTGGAGTAGGTGGTGTCTGGCAAAGGAGGAATTGCTAATGGCTGCCACCTGTATAACCCTAGTTATTAAAAGGGAAGGATGAAAAGCATGCACTGAAATGCTCATAGGCTTGAAATAGTGTTTATTTATCTTTGTATGTGTCAGAGTGGTGCAACTAAATATTTTGAATTAAAAAAATGTTTGGTTTGAGTTCACTTTAACTAATGTCATAATGGCAATTCTGTTTAGGAGGTCTTATTTTAACACAAGACAAGATGAATTAAAACATTAGTATTAAAGGCTCTTAGTTGACACCTGTTAGAACAAAAAAATGAATTTGCCATCTCAATTGATGACATTTTCTTCTTTTCAAATACAGTTGGAGAGAACTTTAGTTAAATACTTTGATGAGGCAATAAACAAGAACAATGTAAACACTCAAAGCAAAGCAACTCCAAATAGGATATTTTGGATTCCACAATGATGCCATTATGATGTACAAAGGAGAAACAAAAATATCCATCACAAAACTAGAGTTTAGAAAACGAACGGACTGTGATGGCAAAACACAAAAACACCCTAGCTATCTGGTAGAAATCCGAGATCATTTTTTAGTTAGGGCACATCAACTTGTGTGTGAAAAAAATACACTAAGACTGCCAGATTATGCCTATTGTGAAGAATGGTGATAACAGGGAGTGGTTAAATCATCAAATCATCATGCCATATCTCTCCCAGCACTCCTGACAAAGTATATTTAATCATTTTGGAAGGCAGACTACAAGCTGAGACACAATGCAGCTTCCACACCAATAGACGTACACAGGACTACATGTTTACAATGAAACCGCTATTGAGAAAATCCATGGAATATAGGAAGGAAATTCATGTCTGTTTTCTAAGTTAAAGAAGGCATTTGATAAGGTGTGATGGTGAGTTTGGACAATGTACAAAGGAAGAGAGTACTGAATGAAAATGTGTTACTAGCAATTCAATCTTCTATTTATGCTGCTGAAAGTACATTAGGGCAGCCAATTCGGTATTGGAATTTTTTTTTACTAAGGAGAATATGCCAGAGAGATGAGCTTTCACTGAACTTGTTTGGCCTCATGATGGATAATGTGTTTAACCACTTTGTATTCAGACCTTATTTCCTTTCCCTTATGGACCAGAGCAGTTTTAACAGTTTAGCTGTGTCCCTATTTAATCACAATATTTTATCCCTACTTATGACACCTAAATAAAATATGTATTGTTTTTTCGAGATAAACTAGACTTTCATTGTATGGCATTTTTTCCCCTAAAAAAACACATTATTTCTCAGTTTTACCAATTCCAGTTTGAAAATAAAAAGTGCTACTGTACATAAAAAACACAAAATTAGTTTGGTTATTTCTACCGTTTATCACAAAACTTAGATTATGTTCCTGTCACAATTTATGGTGAGGATATTTGATTCTAAAATAATGCCACAGTGTGTATTTTTTACTATGAACTGAGAAAAAAAAGATCATTTTTAATGGTTAAAATCATTTTAATTGGCTCAAGGATCATGTATTCCCTTTCACCAATTAGTGCTGCATGAGATAGTGCCAGAGGATTGCACAAGAGCAAGATAGAAGACATATATCTACATCCTCATAGCTTAAAGTCACAGAGAACATACATATACTGTAGTGTTGAATAAAATGGTTAAATAAGTGGAGAGGTTTTCAAGGAAGGCAGTTATAGGTGACTGGCTTCTAAACTCAGAATAACTGTCCTATTTTTGTAGATTTGTTACAAGTATTGTAGTCAAGTTAGGTGCGGTAGAACAGTACAACTAAAATATTTGGAACAGGGAGTTAAAGAAGAAAGGGATAACCACCAGTACTAGTAAAGGCCCATACACACGTCGGATTTTTCCGAACGACGGGTCGTTTGAACGTCCCGTCGTTCAGTCGTCCGCACGCCAAATCGGGCGTGTGTACAGACTGTCGTTCGGGTGATAAGACTGATTTTGAGCGATCCGCCCGGCGGATATCGGGGCATTCTGCAGGACAACGTAATTCAAAGTGAGGTACAGTCCAGAGATCAATGCAGATTGCAGACACATGAAATGCAGGAAAAGGCTTATGTCAAACAGGTAAACAGGTTCAGAGAATAGGGACAATAATCCAACACAGAAAGCAGGAACTGGGATCTTAGGTTCAGGACAGGATACATGATCCAGAATATCCAGATTCAGTATAGGACACAGGGTAAGGAATCTAGCTAGGTGGCAACAGCACAAATTAACTGCCAAAACAGCAGTGGATTCTGGGTACCAAATGAAGTGTAAGAGAAGTTGCATGGGAAGATAGAGAGCACTGGATTGTGTCCAGGTACAGGCTCAAGTCCAGTGACCTTAACAATATCACATAATAGTATATACTTTACATTAATTACATTACAAAATTCAGCTAGTTGAGTTAATTACAGTGACTTTCAGACCTGAACTGAAGGATTCCATCACCCCTAAATCTATCAATTCTTGAAGGTGGAAGTTGATGCCAGTCTTCCCTTTCAGATTCCGCCACATGCAGATTTGATTTATTCAGATAAGCTTGCCTGGGGCAGGAGGGTACTTCATTCAATTTAGATCTAAACATAAATTGTACACAATATGCTTTCAAGTGCTATTGGTGACATTTTCTGGAGATGAAGGAAGTGGTAAAAGTGCTGGTGATTCTGTGACCAGGAAAAAGTAAAGACAGTTTTCATTTAATTAACCACTTAACATCTCAGTCGTTTTCAGCTTATGCATCCGAGCAATGTTCACCTCCCATTCATTAGCCTATAACTTTATCACTACTTATCACAATGAACTGATCTATATCTTGTTTTTTCCGCCACCAATTAGGCTTTCTTTGGGGGGTACATTTTGCTAAGAGCCACTTTACTGTAAATGCATTTTAACAGGAAGAATAAGAAAAAAAATGAAAAAAATCATTATTTGTCAGTTTTCGGCCATTATAGTTTTAAAATAATACATGCCTCCATAATTAAAACCCACGTATTGTTATTGCCCATTTGTCACGGTTATTTCACCATTTAAATTATGTCCCTATCACAATGTATCGCGACAATATTTTATTTGGAAATAAAAGAGCATTTTTTCCGTTTTGCATACATCACTATTTACAAGCTTATAAAAAAAAAATAGAGAGAAATATTTCATCTTTACATAGATATTTAAAAAGTTTAGACCCTTAGGTAAATATTTATGTGTGTTTTTTTTTTTTATAGTAATGTTTTTTTTGTTTTTTTTTATTAAACATTTTATGTGGGCATTTTTGGGAGGGTGGGTTTTAAAAGTGTTTTATTTGGGGAAATATTGGTGTATTGTAATGTTTTTGGGCATTTACATGTAGTTTTACATTTTGGCCACAAGATGGCAATCTCGATTTTTTTTACATGACGTCACTCTAAGCGTACAATGTACGCTTAGAGGGACACAGCTTCAGAAAGAGCGAAGCTTCCGAGAGAAGCTGTCGCTTTTTCAGCGGGGGAGAGGAATCAATGATCGGGCTCCCCAGCCCGATACATTGATTCCGTGGCTACCGACTCCACGGCCGGGAGTGCGCGTGCACGCGCGCGGGAGCGCGCCTGTCCTCCTTGACGTTTTTATACGTCAAGGAGGACAAAGTGGTTAATTATAGAAACATTTTATTTATTTTATTTGATACATGGTTCCTCCTCATTATCACCTCCTTTTTTTTAACCCTTTAGCAGCCAATTTATTTAGAGGCTTGCAAATGCTCCAGACCAATTTATTTTAGCACATTTTTTTTATTTCTTATTTGTTACATTTGCTTGCTACAAAACGGTACTGCTGCAATGTGTGTTTATGGCCACTTGTCACTAGAGGGCAGTTTGAGACAATAACAGACGACTTCTGCTTTCAGTTTATGAATTTTGTGCTAGCAGAGAGATAGATCAAAGCATTCCAAGAATTTACTTCAAAACGAGTTCTATCAACTGAGTAGTGTTGGGCGAACAGTGTTCGCCACTGTTCGGGTTCTGCAGAACATCACCCTGTTCGGGTGATGTTCGAGTTCGGCCGAACACCTGACGGTGCTCGGCCAAACCGTTCGGCCACATGGCCGAACTAAGAGCGCATGGCCGAACGTTCCCCGAACGTTCGGCTAGCGCTGTGATTGGCCGAACGGGTCACGTGGTTCGGGCCCGAACGCGCTCTGATTGGCCGAACGGTCACGTGGTTCGGGTAAATAAATACCCGAACCACGTCATATCTCCGCCATTTGTCTGTGGGTTTAGCTTTGGGTAGGCAGGCAGGGTAGTTCGCTCTCCAGCCACGCTAGCCAGGGTCCCCCCCAGTCATTGTGTGTCGCTGCTGGGAACAGTAGTACACCGCTCGCTCAGCCACACTATATATAGCATTGTTTACTGCCACTGTGTACCTCGCTCAGCCACGCTATATATATAGCATTGTGTTTTCTGACACTCTGTGTACACGGCTTAGCCTGACTAATATAGCATTGTGTGTACTGCCACTGTGCACCTCGCTCAGCCACGCTATATATAGCATTGTGTGTACTGCCACTGTGCACCTCGCTCAGCCACGCTATATATAGCATTGTGTGTACTGCCACTGTGCACCTCGCTCAGCCACGCTATATATATAGCATTGTGTTTTCTGACACTCCGTGTACACGGCTTAGCCTGACTAATATAGCATTGTGTGTACTGCCACTGTGCACCTCGCTCAGCCACGCTATATATAGCATTGTGTGTACTGCCACTGTGCACCTCGCTCAGCCACGCTATATATAGCATTGTGTGTACTGCCACTGTGCACCTCGCTCAGCCACGCTATATATAGCATTGTGTGTACTGCCACTGTGCACCTCGCTCAGCCACGCTATATATATAGCATTGTGTTTTCTGACACTCTGTGTACACAGCTTAGCCTGACTAATATAGCATTGTGTGTACTGCCACTGTGCACCTCGCTCAGCCACGCTATATATAGCATTGTGTGTACTGCCACTGTGCACCTCGCTCAGCCACGCTATATATAGCATTGTGTGTACTGCCACTGTGCACCTCGCTCAGCCACGCTATATATAGCATTGTGTGTACTGCCACTGTGCACCTCGCTCAGCCACGCTATATATATAGCATTGTGTTTTCTGACACTCTGTGTACACGGCTTAGCCTGACTAATATAGCATTGTGTGTACTGCCACTGTGCACCTCGCTCAGCCACGCTATATATAGCATTGTGTTTACTGCCACTCTGTGTACACCGCTCAGCCAGACTATATACCGTTGTTTACTGACACTCTGTGTACACCGCTCAGCCAGACTATATACCATTGTTTACTGACACTCTGTGTACACGGCTCAGCCTGACTATAAAGCATTGTGTGTACTGCCACTGTGCACCTCGCTCAGCCACGCTATATATAGCATTGTGTTTTCTGACACTCTGTGTACACGGCTTAGCCTGACTATATAGCATTGTGTGTACTGCCACTGTGCACCTCGCTCAGCCACGCTATATATAGCATTGTGTTTACTGCCACTCTGTGTACACCGCTCAGCCAGACTATATACCGTTGTTTACTGACACTCTGTGTACACCGCTCAGCCAGACTATATACCATTGTTTACTGACACTCTGTGTACACGGCTCAGCCTGACTATAAAGCATTGTGTGTACTGCCACTGTGCACCTCGCTCAGCCACGCTATATATAGCATTGTGTTTTCTGACACTCTGTGTACACGGCTTAGCCTGACTATATAGCATTGTGTGTACTGCCACTGTGCACCTCGCTCAGCCACGCTATATATAGCATTGTGCTTTCTGACACTCTGTGTACACGGCTTAGCCTGACTAATATAGCATTGTGTGTACTGCCACTGTGCACCTCGCTCAGCCACGCTATATATAGCATTGTGTTTTCTGACACTCTGTGTACACGGCTTAGCCAGACTATATAGCATTGTGTGTACTGCCACTCTGTGTACACCGCTCAGCCAGACTATATAGCATTGTGTTTACTTCCACTCTGTGTCTGCTGGGCCTGGGAACAGTAGTACACCGCTCACCCGCCACTGTATAGCATTGTGCTCTGTGTCGCTGCTGGGAATAGTGGTACTGTATAGCATTTCTGTACTGCCACTGTACTGCTGCCAGTCAGCGTGTACTGTAAGGATAAGTGAAATGAGGAAGAAATCCGGTGAAAGAGGAAGGGGCAAGGGAAGAGGTGTTTCCCCTGACGGTTCACGTACAGGCCACAGGGGAGCACCCAAGAAAACCCACTCAATACCGCCCATGTTGTCCGGGACAACAACCCTCACAAATCCAAAAGAACAGGACCAGATAATTACTTGGATGACCTCTCAAGCGTCCAGCAGTGGGTTAAGCAGCACCAGCACATCACGCACGAGGTCCGAGTCCTCAGCCAGTTACAAGGAGCCAGTGGGCACAAAGCTGACACAACCGGCAGCGACACCACGCACACAACTGCCAGATAACCAGTCCTATGAATTACCTCAGGACACAATGGGGTATTCGCAGGAGCTATTCCCAGCCCAACAAACTTCCACCTATGAAAGGTCAATGGAGGAACAGCCAGAAATGTTGTGCCCGGATTCACAACCATTAACTGTGGGAAATGCACCGCGCACTGAAATACAAGGCGAGTCCGAGGAGGACTCGGAAACCCAAATCCCAGAGCAAGTTGGGCAGGAGGGGTTGCAATTGCAGGAGGTCGGCCGACAAGATCTGGAAGACGACGTTGGAGTGAGCTGCGCAGAGGTTGTTCTGGGGAGCTCTACTCCACGGCGGCGGCCCCCCACAATGACATATGACGAGTTTGAGGAGATGGAAGAGGAGGGTATGGACAATGTGGACAGAGACCCAGATTTTATTTGTGAACGAGAACATCGCCGTCGTAGCAGCAGCACAGATGAGTCTGTTGAAGAACCCACTGCTGCACGAGTTCGCCTTGTGCCACAAGGTAGGCGGCGCGCAATTTCAGGCACCACAAGCGTGGAAGTTAGAGTGAGAGGCAAAAGAGGAGGAAACAGAAATCGCCAGCAAGGAGGCAGGTGCTCCAAAGTCTGGGCTTTCTTTGAAGACTGCACTGAGGATGTTACCATGGCGATTTGCAAGGTGTGCAAGACTCGCCTGAGCAGGGGGAAAAGTATTAACAACCTCTCCACCACCAGCATGAGCCGCCACATGCTATCCAAACATCCCACTCTGTGGGCAAACGCGGCAGGACAGGGTACCAGCAACACTGCCTCCCTTGGGTTCACCAGACTCACCACCAGACCCGCCTCAGCAGCAGCAGTAGCCCAGCCATTGCGTGGTTCACAACATTCACAAACATCAGACGACGCTGACACTGTCACTTTCCGGAGTAGTGCTCTTGAGGTCTCCCAGTGTTCATCAAACACAACAACCAACAGCCCTTCCGTGTGCAGCGCTACGGTTCAGTTGTCTGTGTCGGAGATGTTTGAGCGCAAGAGGAAATTGCCAGCAAATGACCCCCGGGCCGTGGCAGTAACAGCCAGCATAGCCAAGCTTCTGGCCTGCGAAATGCTGCCATATCGAGTGGTGGAGACAAACAGCTTCAAGGGCATGATGTCAGTGGCCATCCCACGTTACGTGGTTCCCAGCCGCTACCACTTTGCGCGCTCTGCAGTGCCTGAGTTGCATGAGCACGTGGTCAGCAAAATAACCCGAAGCTTGAAGAATGCCGTTGCCTGCAAGGTTCACCTCACCACTGACACCTGGACGAGTGCGTTCGGCCAGGGTCGATACATCTCCCTTACCGCGCACTGGGTGAACCTTGTGGAGCCTGGCAGCGATTCCTCACCTGCTACGGCGCGGGTGTTGCCCACGCCGCAAACAGCTGCACCGCTGTCCCTCCCACTGGATAACAACAGCAGCACCTACCTCTCTGACTCCTTCTCCTCCAACGCATCTCAAAGCTGTACCTCATCCGGAAACGCTAACCCAGCAGCAGTAGGATCGTGGAAGCAGTGCAGCACAGCTGTTGGCATGCGTCAGCAAGCGTTGCTGAAGCTGATCTGCCTTGGGGATAAGCAGCACACAGGGGAGGAAATTTGGAGGGGAATAAAGGAACAGACGGATTTGTGGCTGGCACCGCTGGACCTGAAACCGGGCATGGTTGTGTGTGATAATGGGAGTAATCTCATTCGCGCTTTAAGGTTGGCTAAGCTGACACACATCCCTTGCCTGGCGCACGTGATGAACCTAGTAGTTCAGCGGTTCCTGAGGACATACCCAGGCGTGGCCGATCTTCTGTTGAAGGTGCGTCGAGTGGCCAAACATTGTAGAAATTCCAGTACTGCTTCGGGGGCACTCGCCAAGATGCAGGAGCTCTTCAATCTCCCCCACCATCGCTTGCTGTGTGATGTCCCTACGCGCTGGAATTCTACGCTGCACATGCTAGCCCGCTTTTGCGAGCAGAAGAGTGCAGTGGTCCAGTACATGACGGCGCAGTACCGAGGCGCATCCGGCCAGCTGCCAAGATTCTGTGGATCCGATTGGGCCAACATGTTGGACCTCTGCCAAGTCCTCCAAAATTTTGAGCAATCCACGTTGCTTGTGAGCAGTGACAACTCTTCAGTCAGCATTACCATACCACTGCTGTGTTTACTGAAGAGGTCGATGTTAAAAATCAAGGAAACAGCTGTCATGATGCAACTGGGGGAATCTGAAGGAGAAAACGATCAGCGTGATGGTACCAACATCAGGCCATCCGCCTCAGGGAACGCTGGCCCCAGCAGCTATGACGAAGAAGAGGAGGAGGAACAGCTGGAGTTGGAGCAGGAATTTCATGCCACCACTGACGAGGGCCAGAGCGGTGCACGTTGGACTTCCACAATTCAACGCGAATGGTCAGCAGAAGCAGACCAGGAGGAAGGTGACGACTATGATGCATCACAACAACTATCACAACGCTCACAAGAGGATGATGAGGATTCTGGTAGGACTCTGGCACACAATGCTCAATTCATGCTAGACTGCATTGAACGTGACCCACGCATTGTGTGCATTCTGGACAACACCAATTACTGGGTTTATACCCTTCTGGATCCACGGTACAAACACAATGTTCCAAAACTGCTTGAAGAAAGAGTCAGACAGGTCAAAATGGAAGAATACCAGCAGGCCCTTGTGGAGACTTTAGAGAGGAGATTGACATCCTCCCCCTCCTCTAGCCAGTTGTACGCAGACAGACTGACTTCCGCAAACCCAGGACGACCAGGAGGGCAGCAAACAACGCAAGCCGCAGCTAGTACCCAAAAGGGAACGGTATCGGCAGTGTCCTTGGAGTGGGAAAATTTTCTGACACCCATGCAGCAGCAGCCCACTGAACAGCAAGCGTGCAGATCCACCTCCAACACCGATCGCCTGGAGAAGATGGTCAAGGACTACATGTCAGATGACGTATCTGTGTTGAACAATCCATCTGCACCCTTCAACTATTGGGTATCGAAGCTAGACACCTGGCACGAACTGGCAATGTACGCAATAGAGGTGCTGGCTTGCCCGGCAGCCAGCGTTATGTCGGAACGCTGTTTCAGTGCTGCCGGAGGCATCGTCACAGATCGGCGTATCCGCCTCTCTACAGAAAATGCAGACCGTCTGACTCAAATTAAAATGAATCAATCCTGGATTGGAAATGACTACGCAACACTCCAGGACCCCAACCAAGTAACATGACCAATGAACATCTGGGATGGTGTAGCGTTTCCGGTCCCTGTTTATTGAACCTCTCATCTGTATTACATTTATGACTGCATGGCGGCAAAAAGCATTGCTGCTATATCCGCACGCTTTTTGTCCTCATGCAAGGCCTGGGTTGTTGTGTCTCAAAAACCGTGGCCTTCTCCTCCTGCGCCTGCTCCTGTTCCATCACGTCTGCTGCTGCTGGGTTAGCGTTGCCGCGTGGTCCCTGTTTATTGAACCACTTATCTTTATTACATTTATGACTGCATGGCGGTACAAAGCATGCTATCCGCACGCTTCTTGCCCTCATGCAAGGCCTGGGTTGTTGTGTCTCACAAAGCGTGGCCTTCTCCTCCTGCGCCTCCTCCTGTTCCATCACGTCTGCTGCTGCTGGGTTAGCGTTGCCGCGTGGTCCCTGTTTATTGAACCACTTATCTTTATTACATTTATGACTGCATGGCGGTACAAAGCATGCTATCCGCACGCTTCTTGCCCTCATGCAAGGCCTGGGTTGTTGTGTCTCACAAAGCGTGGCCTTCTCCTCCTGCGCCTCCTCCTGTTCCATCACGTCTGCTGCTGCTGGGTTAGCGTTGCCGCGTGGTCCCTGTTTATTGAACCTCTTATCTTTATTACATTTATGACTGCATGGCGGTACAAAGCATGCTATCCGCACGCTTCTTGCCCTCATGCAAGGCCTGGGTTGTTGTGTCTCACAAAGCGTGGCCTTCTCCTCCTGCGCCTCCTCCTGTTCCATCACGTCTGCTGCTGCTGGGTTAGCGTTGCCGCGTGGTCCCTGTTTATTGAACCACTTATCTTTATTACATGTATGACTGCATGGCGGTACAAAGCATGCTATCTGCACGCTTCTTGCCCTCATGCAAGGCCTGGGTTGTTGTGTCTCACAAAGCGTGGCCTTCTCCTCCTGCGCCTCCTCCTGTTCCATCACGTCTGCTGCTGCTGGGTTAGCGTTGCCGCGTGGTCCCTGTTTATTGAACCACTTATCTTTATTACATTTATGACTGCATGGCGGTAAAAAGCATGCTATCCGCACGCTTTTTGTCCTCATGCAAGGCCTGGGTTGTTGTGTCTCACAAAGCGTGGCCTTCTCCTCCTGCGCCTCCTCCTGTTCCATCACGTGTGCTGCTGCTGCTGCTGCTGGGTTAGCGTTGCCGGTCCTTGTTTATGGAACCTCTTATCTTTATTACATTTATGACTGCATGGCGGTACAAAGCATGCTATCCGCACGCTTCTTGCCCTCATGCAAGGCCGGGGTTGTTGTGTCTCACAAAGCGTGGCCTTCTCCTCCTGCGCCTCCTCCTGTTCCATCACGTGTGCTGCTGCTGGGTTAGCGTTACCGGTCCCTTTTCCTGGAACCTCTTATATGTATTACATTTATGACTGCATGCCGACAAAAAACATGTTACCTGTGCAAAGAAAACAGACATTTCCCGCATTTAAAAGACAGTTTTCCCTTTGAAACTTTAAAATCGATTTTCTCAAAAACTATAAGCTCTTTTTGCTAATTTTTTTTCCCTCTTGTACCCACTCCCAAGGTGCACATACCCTGTAAATTTGGGGTATGTAGCATGTAAGGAGGCTTTACAAACCACAAAAGTTCGGGTCCCCATTGACTTCCATTATGTTCGGAGTTCGGGTCGAACACCCGAACATCGCGGCCATGTTCGGCATGTTCGGCCCGAACCCGAACATCTAGATGTTCGCCCAACACTACAACTGAGGTCAAAAGCAGTGCACTTACCTCAAACGAGATAACTCTTGTAACGCTGGGTAATACAGTATGATGAATCGTAGTCAGATCGTCTGCTATGGTCATACACATAATATCATATAATCTGCGCTACAAAAGGACTGAGGCAAGGCTTGGTCAATAACAGGCTGAGTTTATACACTCATAGGCCTCGATTCATAAAGCATTCCCGCATTCGGAAATGCTGAAAACGGCTCACTTTACCGACCACACAGCAGAATCTGTATTCATAAAGGCTTTTTCCGCATGAAAAGCCGACATTTGCGAGCAGAGTGATGAATCGCCGCCTTGCGCGGTGATTATCATAGCAAAAGTAACAAATGTCAATTCATAAAGATTAGAGGTAGCGGTATGTGGACGGGTATTACCGCTACCTCTGATGTGGCGAGAAGCGTGCGGAATACAGTGCAGTGAATGGGACAGACCTCCCAAGCAGCTGCAGAGAGAACACCGCACGGAGGGATTCCGCCTGCTTCTCCTGTTTCCGCATGTCTCCCGACAGCCTAACGCCTGCCTACAGCGGAATATCTCCGCACGCCTGTCACAAGTAGCAAAATGTTTATGAATTACCACCCTGAAGGCGGAAATACCGACAGCGGTGTTTCCCCGCTCGACGTTACCTTCCCGACAGCACTTTTATGAATCGAGGCCATAGTCAGATGGCTGAAGTACACTGGGCAGAGACAGAGACTAAGGGCCATATTCTATTGCTGAACTCGCCAGCGCTAAGCACTGGCGAGTTCTTAACTTAGGCGATGGGGGCATCGCCTAATCTAATTAAACTTTAGACCTCCCTAGGGGGAAAAGAACTCGCTTGGGCGATATATTCGCCCAGCGAGTTCTTACCACGGAATCCAATTACCCTTATCATGTCTCCGGGAAGCGATGCTTCCCGGCAGACATGAGCGTTAGCTTAGACCTGCAAAAAGCAGGTCTAAACTAGCTAACGCACGTCGTCGCCGCAGCATCTGGGGTCTCCTTTAATAAGGAGACCCCCAGAGCTCCACGTTGGGTCGCCGCACAGTTTAGAAGTCCCCGCGCAGCTCTGCAAAGGCTCCCCTGTCTTTTGTACCGCCGCCGATCACCCGCCGCCTCTCGCCGCAAAATCCGTTGTGTAATTACAGTGTATCTGACACTGTAATTACTGTGCGCATAGAAGGAGCCCGGGCAAAGCATCTTTGAATCTGCAGCCGGGGCTCCCCATTGGTCCGCTGTCTGAGCCATATTGGTTCAGACAGCAGACCAATGGGGAGCCCGGCTGCAGATTCAAAGATGCTTTGCCCGGGCTCCTTCTATGCGCACAGTAATTACAGTGTTAGATACACTGTAATTACACGACGGATTTTGCGGTGAGAGGCGGCGGGTGATCGGCGGCGGTAAATATGACAGTGGAGCCTTTGCAGAGCTGCGTGGGGACTTTTAAACTGTGCGGCGACCCGACAGGGAGCTCTGGGGGTCTCCTTATTGTAGGAGACCCCCAGATGCTGTGGCGGAAGATGGCGGCGATGTTCGGCGGGCGAGTGCGCATGTGTGGGGAGTGAGGCCGTGGTGCTGATGGACAGCACCACAACGTAAACCTCACTCCCCATCGCCCGGTAATAGGGAGCATCGCTCAGGCTTTCGCCTGAGTAATGCTCTCTAACGATCAGCCATCGCGCGAAGGATATGGGCAATAGGATTTGCCGGTAATCCTCGCGCGATGGCAAGGTTATAAGTAGCTCGCATCTGCAAGCTACTTATCACCTTGAATAGGATATGGCCCTAAGTCGTTAAACAGGCTGAAGTCACACATAATACACATAAGATCAGATGGCTGTGGTACAGACAAGGAGGAGACAGATTTTGTAAAGGTGTACAGAGGTGCCAAAAGAGTAAAAAGTACTAAGAACGTCTAAAAATGTTCAGGAGGCGGTGGTGGACCAGCCACTCCAAACAGACACGATGCTGTCGATATAGTTAATACAATTTATTCACATACTCCTAGTGACAACTGGCAACGCGTCTCACGTGCCAAGCATAGACTGGACCCCTAGCTGTGTGTTACTCCTTTTGTTTTGTTGCCTGATGAAGCGGGATTGTGCCTGTGAAATGCGTTGCCAGTTGTCACTAGGAGTATGTGAGTATGGAGTCACTAGGAGTATGTGAATAAATTGTATTAACTATATCGACAGCATCGTGTCTGTTTGAAGTGGCTGGTCCACCACTGCCTCCTGAACATTTTTAGACGTTGTTAGTACTTTTTACTCTTTTGGCGCCTCTGTATACCTTTACAAAGTGAGTTATCCACCCTTGGTGGAAGGGTGATACACCCTCTTTTTTCCTCTATCCACAGAGAGCGACATCTTAACCCTGAGTGGGGACAGGTCTAATCTCCCCACCTGAATCTTCAGTGGTTGCCTATGCGGTAACCCTGGTTTGTAAGTATAATACTTATGTTAGATTTTACCTCCCCTTTTCTAATACATACTACACTATATTGGGCTCTCGGTCTTCTGCTTTCTAAGGAGGAGACAGAGTCAGAGTGAGGGGCTAGCCGGGTCATACACTACACAGAAAAACAATCAGGAGAATATACAATATACGATATACAAGACTGATCTAACTAGAGTACATATATATCGGCAGTGTCTGCATATATATATAGCTCTGAATACTAGCTAAACTAGGCTCAGCAGTAATGCAAGGTCCAGCGCTCAGCGAACTGATAACTATAACGGACAGTGAGCAACTGAATGCCCAGAGCTTATAAAGCAGGAATAAATCACAGATCAAGCCCCCAGGAAAATCAGCAACATCCCTGCAGCAAGTGTCAGCTGCCCGCAGGAATATGCTGACACACCTCAGACATGCCTCCTTAACCTATAAAGGCAGCTCTGAGCTGCACGTGTCCTCCTAGGGAGACTGCCAGAAATAACACGCTGGCTCACATCTACAGGGGAGCCAGGGGTTCGTCTGAACAAAGAGGAAGCTTTCTCCAGCTGCTCAACACTGTCAGACCAGCCTGCAGAGACAACACGAGATAAATTTGTTACATTACCCCCCCCCCCTCGAGGGGTGGACTCTGGACACTCCCTACCTGGCTTATCAGGATGTTGACAATGAAACTCCTGAATTAATTCATCGGCATGAACTTGCCGTGCAGGAACCCAACTCCTCTCCTCTCGACCATAACCTTTCCAATCCACCAGGTATTGTAGAGAGTTGCAAAATTTCCTAGAATCCAGAATTCTTTCTATTTCATACTCAGGTTTTCCATCCACCTCAATAGGTGGAGGTGGATCAGAAGATGAAACATTGGCTGCCGGCTTTAACAAAGATACATGAAATGACCTTACTCCTCTCAACGACTGCGGTAAGGTCACCTGATATAATACATCATTAATTTTTTAATCAACAGGATAAGGACCAATATATTTGGGACCCAGCTTGACGGATGGCTGACGAAGAGGAATGTTGCGAGTGGATAACCAAACAAGATCCCCTGCTGAAAATTCATATTCAGGAGATCGATGATTATCAGTATGAAGTTTTTGCTGAGACACTGCTTTTTCTAAATTCTCCCTGACCTGATCCCAAACTGTCTGCATGTGAGAGATCCATTCCTCCAAAAGTGGGTGAGATGAATGAGGACTGGAGAATGAGGTGAACTTAGGACTTCGGCCCATAACTGCCTGGACTGGCGACAGTTTGGTGGATGAACTAGGAAGTTTGTTGAATGCAAATTCCACAAATGGTAAAAATTTAAGCCAGGTCTCCTGACGGTCAGACACAAAACACCTGAGATACTGTTCTAAAGATTGATTGGCTCTTTCAGTCTGACCGTTGGTCTCAGGACGGAAACCTGATAAAAAAGACAACGCAATCCCCAACTGAGAACAAAATGATCGCCAGAATTGAGAGACAAACTGAGCTTCCCTATCAGACATGCTGTTCTCTGGAATCCCATGTAATCGAAAAACATGCTCAATAAACAATTCTGCCAATTCCTTTGCAGAAGGCAATTTACATAAAGGGACAACATGAGCCATCTTACTGAAACGGTCCACGATTACCCAAATGACACTTTTACCACCAGAAGAAGGCAAATCCACCACAAAATCCATAGCAATATGGGTCCAAGGAACCTGAGGAATAGGAAAAGGCATCAGATTCACTCTAGGAGCGTTCCTAGAGACTTTACTTCTGGCACAAATGCTGCAATCACAATAAGGCCTTACAATCTCTTCTCACAGTTGGCCACCAAACATGGCGTATCAATAATTCTAGGGTTTTAGTCTCGCCAGGATGTCCTGCCAATTTGGTATCATGGAATTGGTGAAGCTCCTGTAGACGTAGGTGAATCGGTACGTAATATACGTCTGACGGTTTCCCAGGTGGACAATTCTCCTGAAAAGGGGACAATAATTCAGGCAAATCCAATGAATTCTGAGTGTCTGTAGCGGCGGCCTCACAATGTTTGGGTATTATAGGAACAGGAGACTCAAATTGTGAAACTTCTGAATCAAAACATCTGGACAAAGCATCAGCCTTCACATTTTTACTTACCGGCTTGTAAGTTATTGTGAAATTGAAATGTGAAAAAAACAATGCCCATCATGCCTGTCTGGGATTGAGTCTCTTAGCCTTTTCCATGTATTCTAGGTTTTTATTATCGGTGTAAACAGTGACAGGATGTTCAGTGCCTTCCAACCAATGCCTCCATTCCTCAAAAGCCATCTTGACTGCCAAGAGTTTCCTGTTTCCTATGCCATAATTACGTTCCGCTGGTAAAAACTTTTTAGAAAAAAAAGCACAAGGGTGCAAGCACTCAGGCTGACCTGAATACTGGGAAAGGACTGCCCCCATTCCCACTTCAGAGGCATCAACTTCCACACAGAACGGCAATGCGACATTAGGATGCGTCAAAATGGGGGCAGAACAAAAAGCCATTTTCAATGTAGCGAAGGCTTTGCAGGCCGAAGATGGCCAATTGAAAGGAACAGCCCTTTTTTTAGTGAGATCTGTCAGTGGTGCCACCAGAGTGGAAAAATTCTTGATAAATTTACAATAATAATTGGCAAATCCCCAAAAACGCTGCAATGCCTTAAGGTCTCCCAGTTGTGGCCACTCCAGAACTACCGAAACTTTCTTTTTATCCATAGACAAAGCAGAGTCTGAAATCACATATCCAAAGAATGGCACCTCTGTAACTTCAAAAAGACATTTCTCTAGCTTTGCAAATAATGAATTCTCTCGTAATTTCTGAAGAACCAATTTCACACGTTTTCGATGTTCTGACAATGATTTGGAATAGATTAAAATATCGTCCAAATAAACCACTACATATTTGCCCAGAACATCCCTAAATACATCATTAACTAAATCCTGAAAGACGGCTAGTGCATTACAAAGGCCAAAAGGCATTACGAGGTATTTGTAATGTCCATCTTGGGTGTTAAAAGCCATTTTCCATTCATCACCCTGTCGAATCCTGATCAAGTTAAATGATCCCCCCAAGTCTAACCTACTGAAGATCCTTGCACCAGCTATTTGAGAAAACAGATCATCAATAAGAGGAAGTGGATATCGTTTTTTTACAGTAATCTTGTTCAAACTTCGGTAATCTATGCATGGACGTAATCTGCAATCTTTTTTTTCTACAAAGAAAAAACCTGCCCCAGCTGGGGAAGTAGATGGTTGAATAAAACCCTTTTCAAGATTTTCTTTAATATAGTCCTTCATAGCCTGTTTTTCTGGACCAGAAAGATTATATAAATGTCCCCGGGAAGGCATAGTACCGGGTAATAAATCGATGGGACAGTCATAGGATGAGGAGGCAATTTGTCAGCAGACTGAGGAGAAAAAACATCAGCGTAAACTGCATAATGAAATTGTAACTTATCAGACAAGATCTCAACATTATTAAGGGACATTTTTTTTAAACAGTTTTCTGAGCACCAAGTCGACCAGTTAGTAAGCTGACCAGAACACCAATCAATACGTGGATTGTGTGTCTGCAATAGGGATGGTCGGAAATGCCAATTTCCGATCCTGCGGTAAATCCGCATTCCGCCATTGCCAAATACCGATTCCGCTTTCCGCTACCAATTTCCGCATTCCGATGTGGAATTTCTGCCGGAAATCGCGGAAATTCCACCCGACTTTAACATCGATTTTCTCAAAAACTATAGGGTCTTTTTGAAAACTTTTTTTGCATCTTGTTCAGGAGATTCTGCTTAATAAACCCTGAAAATGTGGTGTTTCTAGGACTTACGGGGGCTTTGCTATTAACCGCTAAAGTCGGCAGATTTTTACTGTAATGTAAATGCAGAAAATAGGCAGATGCGGATTTTCTGCATTTTACATTACAGTAAAAATCCGCCGACTTTAGCGGTTAATAGCAAAGCCCCCATAAGTCCTAGAAACACCAAATTTTCAGGGTTTATTAAGCAGAATCTCCTGAACAAGATGCAAAAAAAGTTTTCAAAAAGACCTTATAGTTTTTGAGAAAATTAATGTTAAAGTCCGGCGGAATTTCCGCGATTTCCGGCGGAAATTTCCGCGATTTCCGGCGGAAATCCGCCTAACACACTTGCATTACCGATTTCCTCATTCCGATGCGGAAATGCAATTTCCAGTCGGAATTTCGGAAATTGCATTTCCGTGGAATCCGAATGAGCATCCCTAGTCTGCAACCACGGAAGGCCTAAAACCAAGAGACTGGAGGGAATTCTGAGAATGAAAAACTGTAATTTTTCAAAATGCAACACTCCAATCTGTACGGACACTTCAGACGTGATAGCAATAGACTGACCATTTTGAAGAGATGAGTCGTCAATAGCCGTGACATAAAGCTTATTCTGCAAAGGCAAGGCTGGAATTTCCAAACTAGCAGCAAACTCAGAATCAATAAAGTTACCTGCTGCCCCAGAGTCAACAAAAGCTTGCGCAGGACTAGATTGATTGCTCCAAAAAATATTTACTTGCAACAGTATTTTTTTTACTTTAAAGGGACACTTAAGTCAAACAAAAAAAAAATGAGTTTTACTAACCTAGGGATTCCAATAGCCCCCTGCAGCTGTCCGGTGCCCTTGCCGTCTCCCTCCGATCCTCCTGGCCCCGCTGGCAGCCACTTCCTGTTTCGGTGACAGGAGCTGACAGGCTGGGGACGCGAGTGATTCTTCGCGTTCCCAGACACATTAGCACCCTCTATGCTGCTATATGGTATATGATATATGCTATAGCAGCATAGATGGCGCTATTGTGGCCAGGAACGCAAAGAATCACTTGCGTCCTCAGCCTGTCAGCTCCTGTCACCGAAACAGGAAGTGGCTGCCGGCGGGGCCAGGAGGATCGGAGGGAGACGGCGAGGGCACCGGACAGCTGCAGGGGGCTATTGGAATCCCTAGGTTAGTAAAACTCATTTTTTTTTTGTTTGACTTAAGTGTCCCTTTAAAGTAAAAAAAATACTGTTGCAAGTAAATATTTTTTGGAGCAATCAATCTAGTCCTGCGCAAGCTTTTGTTGACTCTGGGGCAGCAGGTAACTTTATTGATTCTGAGTTTGCTGCTAGTTTGGAAATTCCAGCCTTGCCTTTGCAGAATAAGCTTTATGTCACGGCTATTGACGACTCATCTCTTCAAAATGGTCAGTCTATTGCCCCAGGTGAGTAAAACTCATTTTTTTTTTTACTTAAGTGTCCCTTTAAGGGGAAAAATCTGCTCGGCCAGGTGAGATTCCCCAACTATACCTAGGCGCGGGAGTTTTCCGCCTGCTTCTTTGCTGAACAATTTTGAACAAAATGCCCCTTTTCACCACAATACATACATAACCCTTCATGCTGTCTCCTAAGCTTCTCAGAATGGGACAATTTAGAATACCCCAATTGCATGGGCTCCTCGCCCGAGCAAGTAGCAGTACCACTAGTACGAGGACCAGACATGACAGATGGATGCACTCTGCCCTGACGGCAATACCTAATTGACCTTACTACCCGAATAGCCAAGGTAATAGCCTCCTCCAGGGTTTTGGGTTCAGGATGGCTAACCAGAGCATCATTTACAGAGTCTGCCAAACCCAACAAAAATCGATCAAGGAGTGCAGCCTCCCCCCACTTAGAGGACACTGACCAGCACCGAAATTCAGCGGCGTACTCTTCCGCAGTATGACGACCCTGCCGCAGTTCGCGAAGTTTACGAGCTGCGGTAGAAGACACGTCAAAATCAGCATAGATCACGGCCTTAGCCTCAAAGAGTTTGCCTATAGATGACAAGGTTTCATGATTAGGGGGTAATCCCATAAGCCCAGGTCTGAGAAACACCTTGTAAAAGAGTTTTAATTAAGGCCATTCTCTGCGATTCAGAACCTGATGACCTCGGTCTAACTTCAAAATATGACAAACATCGATTCATAAAATTACTGAAATCAGCTCTGGAGCCAGAGAATTTGTCTGGTAGTGGCATTTTGGGCTCTTTAGAAGGAGAAGCTACAGACTGCCCTGTAGGTCCTGCTGAGTGCACAGGTTGAGGAGGGTGCAGCAACTGTGTTAGCTGTTCTTGTTGGGCAGCAACTGTATTATTAAGCTTATTCACAGCAGTCGCAAGAATCTGCACTTGACGTTGTAACTCCTCCATAATAATGATTTGTTTTTTTGGATCCGTTATAATGTAACGCTGGGTAATACAGTAAGATAAATTGTAGTCGGATCGTCAGCTATGGTCATACATGTAATAGCAGATAATATGCGGTACAAAAGGACTGAGGCAAGGCTAGGTCAGTAACACGCTGAGTTCATACACTGGTAGTCAGATGGCTGAAGTACACTGGGCTGAGACAGAGACTAAGTCGTTAAACAGGCTGAAGTCATACACATAAGATCAGATGGCTGAGGTATAGACAAGGAGGAGACAGAGTCAGAGTGAGGGGCTAGCCGGGTCATACACAGAAAAACGATCAGGAGAATATACAATATACAATATACAAGACTGATCTAACTAGAGTACAAATATACAATAATACAATACAATAACATTTCTATAGCGCTTTTCTCCCATAGGACTCAAAGCGCTTAGGCTCTCTCAGATTCAGTAATTGGTAGTAGGATGAAGTATTCACACAACAAAAGTTATATTTCTGCAAATGCCAAACTGAACAGGTGGGTTTTCAGTCTGGATTTAAACACGTCCAGGGATGGAGCTGTCCTGATCTGTTGAGGTAAGGAGTTCCAAAACGTAGGGGCAGCATGACAGAAGGCTCTGGGACCAAAAGTTTCCAAGTGGACTCGGCTATGACTAGATTATTAGAACCTGTGGATCTGGGAATGCGGGGATTGCTACGCAGCTGCAACATTTCTTTCATGTATCCAGGGCCCAGATTATTCAGTGATTTAAATGTCAGTAGGCCGATCTTGAATAGGACCCTCCATTCTATAGGTAGCCAGTGAAGGGAGTGCAGGACTGGCATTATGTGGCAGTGATGGGGTTGGTTGGTTAGCAGTCTGGCAGCAGTATTCTGTATCAGCTATAGGTGGTACAAGTCCTTTTTTGGAAGCCCAGTGTAGAGAGCATTGCAGTTGTCCAGTTGGGAGGTAATGAAGGCATGAACTACGGTTGGTAGATCTTCTGGGGGGATAAGGTGCTTGATTTTTGCGATGTTCTTAAGGTGAAAATAGGATGAATTCACCACAGCAGAGATGTGAGTTCTGAAGTTTAAATCCCCATCAATTAGAACTCCCAGGCTACGCACATGATCAGAGCTGTGTAGATCCGTGCCTCCTATTCCCGGTGGTGAAGACTGCAAGATAAGTTGTTTTTTTTGTCGTGCACTGCCCTCAGATCAGAAGGACTTCAGTTTTGTCTGCATTTAGTTTCAGCCAGTTGTCACTCATCCATTGCTGTAGTTCATGTAAGCAGGCGTTTATAGTTAGAGTTGGGTTTGTCACACCAGGCTTGAAGGAAAGATATAGTTAGGTGTCGTCCGCATAGCAGTGGTATGTCAGGCCATGTTTTTGGATTAGTTTTCCAAGCGGTAACATGTAAATTGTGTAAAGCAGGGGAGAAAGTATTGAGCCCTGGGGCACCCCATACTTAAGTGGTACAGAGGTGGACAGGAAGAGTCCCATAGACACTTTTTGGGTTCTGCCACTCAAGAAGAATTGGAACCACTGAAGAAAATGCCGTCAATGCTTCAGTATTCCTGTAGCCTGTTTATCAAGATGTCATGGTCAACTGTATCAAAGGCTGCAGAAAGGTCTAGCAGTACGAGGATGGAGCACTCTCCTCTGTCTCTTGCCATGAGCAGGTGGTTACATATTTGGATGAGGGCAGTTTCAGTGCTTTGATGTTTTCTGAAGCCAGACTGAAATGGGTCATAACTGTTGTTTTGTAGGATTTTGGCTTCTAGCTGGAGGTATACAGCTTTTTCAATTAGCTTACCCAGAAATCGAAGGTATATATATCGGCAGTTTCTGTATATATATATATATATATATATATATATATATATATATATATATATATATATCTGAAGACTAGCTAAACTAGGCTCAGCAGTAAGGCAAGGCCCAGCGCTCAGCGAACTGATAGCTATAACGGACAGTGAGCAACTGAATGCCCAGAGCTTATATAGCAGGAATAGATCACAGACCAAGCCCCCAGGAAAATCAGAAACATCCCTGCAGCAAGTGTCAGCTGTCCGCGGGAATCAGCTGACACACCTCAGGCATGCCTCCTTAACCTATAAAGGCAGCTCTGAGCTGCACATGTCCTACTAAGGAGACTGCCAGAAACACGCTGACTCACATCTACAGGGGAGCCGGGGATGCGTCTGAACAAAGAGGAAGAGGAAGCTTTCTCCAGCTGCTCAACACTGTCAGAGCAGCCTGCAGAGACAACACCAGATAAGTTTGTTACAACTCTATTGAAGCTGCCAATGGGTAAAACACGTGTCATACTGTGGTACTAATAGCTTAGCAAACAATGCTCTCCAGGGTTATTATGGGTAAAATTGCCATTCGCTACCAGTGCATAGCAATCTTACTGCAGCTTGGTGCATGAGGGCCTATATTACCTGGCCAGGTAATCAGGGCACATCTGTGCCAGTTTGCATCACTCTTTCATCTCCTATCAGCAGTAAAGATGTCAGCATCACTAATAAATTTAAAAATGTAGATCAGCATGAGGTAAGATTTGGACTAACATTGGATAAGTCATTTATAAATGAGTATTTTGAAATAACCAATTTTCTTCATTAAGTTTTATATTGTACATTAACGTCCTCTTTAAGTAGTTTTTAACCAGAAGCAGTGAAAATGCAATCCTTTATACAGATATTAAAGAATATGGACGGTTTTCAACATTTTCTGTGCATCTGCTCCACAACCACCCACACAAGTTAATTGCCCAAATCGACTAACATACATTATTCTTGAGTACCTTTTCGTACAACTCAAAATGCAGGCCAGGGGATTCTGAGACTTGTTCTTTCAGATGTTATAGAATCTGTAGCTTGGTGTAACAATGGGATATTGGATTTTAGCCTGGCTGTATTGAAAGCTGTACAGTCTATGTTTTGTTCATAGAAATATATTTTCAATCCCATTTGTATGTGAATGTAACGGTGACTGATAAAGGTAAAGAGCAGTGAAATAGATCCAGAAGAATGGGGTTTGGGATCAGCATTGGGACAAATACACATCTAACTGGTGATAGCTTTTTGGAAGCACAGGCAAACTGCTAAGAAGCAGTCCTTAAGAACTTAATCTCTGTGTAATGATGGCTGCTACATAACTTTATACTCACCATGCCAGTTGTCAGGGCTGGATTTCTGGAAAGGCCACAAAGGCCCCGGCCTAGGACAACTTCTGCTCAAGAGGCTGGCTAGACATGTAAAAGGATTTGCACTACATGGAAGAGGTACTAATGGGAAACAATGAATGTTCAAGGGAGGCTGCTGCCTAAGGGAGCTGTTCTTGAAAGAGAGGTGCTGTTGTACCTAAAAGTTACACATGCAAGAGGGAGCGACACATGGAATGGGAGAGTGGCTGCTGTAAGTTACACATGCAAGAGGGGGCTACACATGGAATGGGAGAGTGGCTGCTGTAAGTTACACATGCAAGAGGGGGCTACACATGGAATGGGAGAGTGGCTGCTGCAAGTTACACATGCAACAGGGGGCTACACATGGAATGGGAGAGTGGCTGCTGTAAGTTACACATGCAAGAGGGAGCGTCACATGGAATGGGAGAGTGGCTGCTGTAAGTTACACATGCAACAGGGGGCTACACATGGAATGGGAGAAGGGCTGCTGCACATGCAAGAGAAGCCACAATAAAGCTATCTGAGGGGCAGAAAAGTATAAATATGGCCTTGTTTGCTGACTGAGGATGGTGGTTGGTAAGTGTAAGGTAAATAATTCTGATAGCAGACTAACAACCCAGTCCAGGGATACAAGAGAGTAAGAAGCGCCCAAAATTGATAAAAATTAGTTAAAAATTACTTGAGTACAAAGGGAAGAGGTGGCTTTCCTCAAAAGATGGCATTAGGTTAAAAACAAAAAATTAATTTAACACTGGCATTGCATTTAGTGGGCCTCTGCCCACTGCCTCACTCAGGTCAATAGCAATGCCAAGTGATCACAAAGCTGAGCTCCCAGCACCTCTTTGGGCTCCCGCTGTCTCTGTGTTTTCTTCTTAAGGTGCTGTGTCATATCACCCTACACCAGTCCAGAGATGTAGTAGCAGTAGTAGCAGTAGTAGAAGTAGTAGCAGTAGCAGTAGCAGTAGTAGAAGTAGCAGTGATGCTCGGATACCCCTTTTTATTATTCGAGATTGGTCGAATTCGAATAGTAAATTATTCGAATTCGGTCGAATATTCGAGTCGAATATTTTTTACTATTCGATTCGACCTCGGACTTCGAGCTCACTATTCGAGTCGGTATTCGAGCTCATTATTCGAGCTGACTATTCGAATTGGCCTTAAATAGCTTCCAACACTTGTTTTGAGGGTGAATGATGCAAGAAACATCTTTTTTTCCAAGTAACAACAGCAAGTGATTATGTGGGGATGTTCCTTTAAAAAAAAAGGTGGAAAGAGAAGAGAAGTTGTGTACAAAATTCTGTTCAGTAGTGTTTCTTCTTCTTCTTCTTCTTCTTCTTCTTCTTCTTCTTCTTCTTCTTCTTCTTCTTCTTCTTCTCCTTCTCCTTCTCCTTCTCCTTCTCCTTCTCCTTCTCCTTCTCCTTCTCCTTCTCCTTCTCCTTCTCCTTCTCCTTCTCCTTCTCCTTCTCCTTCTCCTTCACATCTTCACATCTTCACATCTTCACATCTTCATCTTCTTTTTCTTCATCTTCTTTTTCTATATCTTCTTTTTCTATATCCTCTTCTTCTTATTATTTTTCTATTTCGTCTTCTTCTTTTTCTATATCTTTTTCTTCTTCTATATCGTCTTCTTCTTCTTCTTCACTTATTTCTCTTTTATATATATTTTTTTAAAGAAATGCAGGAGGTAAAGAGCAGGAGGTAAATTGAGCAGCAGCAGCAGGAGGAGGAGGATGATTGTGTGGCAGCAGGCAGTCAATGAGGCAGGCAGCGAGGCATAATAGGCTGTGTGGTACCCAGCGGTGGTACCAGGCCGTAAATACACAGCATGAGGTTCCAGACAGCGGTCGTGAAGCCCACATCATGTCCAATACACAACTGGGACAACACAGTTTTCAACCCGGACACCTCTAAAAATAATATCACAAAGTATTAATAAAAAGAATATATATATATTTTTTTTTTAAAGAAATGCAGCTATTTTTGAGCGTAACAAATAGCTGGTGGCGCATGGTGGAAGCGCCATTGTATGTGCTCCCTGGCAGTGGAAACACACAGACAGCAGGAGGTAAATTCAGCAGCAGGAGGAGGAGGATGAGTGTGTGGCAGCAGGCAGTCAGGTAGGTAGGCAGCGTGACATAATAGCCCTGGTACCTAGCGGTGATACCAGGGCTGTAAATAAACACAACAGGAGGTCCCAGACAGCGGTCGTGCAGCCCACATCGTGTCCAATACACAACTGGGACAACACAGTTTTCAACCACCCGGGCACCTCAGAAAAATGAAACCTTTTTTTTTTTAATGGTTTACTTTTTTTTTTTTTTTTTACAGCAAATTACACAGATATAGCTATTGTTTGACGTAATAGCTGGTGGCAGAGTGGCAGCAGAAGGTAAAATCTGTGTACCCTTGGCAGTGGGAAACACAGACAGGCAGCAGCAGCAGCAGGAGGAATGGAGGAGTAGTGTGAGTGTGGCAGCAGGTAGGTAGGCAGCGTGACATAATAGCCCTGGTACCTAGCGTTGATACCAGGGCTGTAAATAAACACAACAGGAGGTCCCAGACAGCGGTCGTGCAGCCCACATCGTGTCCAATACACAACTGGGACAACACAGTTTTCAACCCGGGCACCTCAGAAAAATTAAACCTTTTTTTTTTTTTTAATGGTTTACTTTTTTTTTTTTTTACAGCAAATTACACAGATATAGCTATTGTTTGACGTAATAGCTGGTGGCAGAGTGGCAGCAGAAGGTAATTCTGTGTACCCTGGCAGTGGGAAACACAGACAGACAGCAGCAGCAGCAGGAGGAATGGAGGAGTAATGAGAGTAGCTATTGTTGGACGTAATAGCTGGTGGCAGAGTGGCAGCAGAAGGTAAATCTGTGTACCCTTGGCAGTGGGAAACACAGACAGACAGCAGCAGCAGCAGGAGGAATGGAGGAGTAATGAGAGTAGCTATTGTTGGACGTAATAGCTGGTGGCAGAGTGGCAGCAGAAGGTAAATCTGTGTACCCTTGGCAGTGGGAAACACAGACAGACAGCAGCAGCAGCAGCAGCAGGAGGAGGAATGGAGGAGTAGTGTGAGTGTGGCAGCAGGTAGGTAGGCAGTGTGACATAATAGCCCTGGTACCTAGCGTTGATACCAGGGCTGTAAATAAACACAACAGGAGGTCCCAGACAGCGGTCGTGCAGCCCACATTGTGTCCAATACACAACTGGGACAACACAGTTTTCAACCCGGGCACCTCAGAAAAATTAAACCTTTTTTTTGTTTTTTGTTTTTTAAAGGTAAATACAGGCAGCAGGGGCAGCTATTGTTTGACGTAATAGCTGGTGGCAGAGCGGCAGCAGAAGGTAAATCTGTGTACCCTGGCAGTGGGAAACACAGACAGACAGACAGCAGAAGGGCAGTACACAGCAGCCCACTGTAGATGTAAAATGTGTGGCTGCAGGCGACGTAATAGTCAAAGTGAACCAGGCTGGCTTAGTGAGCAGGAGCCAGGAGGTGGTAAAGGGTGGTAAGGCACATTAACGATGGTTCTTCCGGCAGCCAGTTCATGTCCCCCTCTCGCCGACAACAGGGGCCAGGAACTCGCCTTCCACCCACGCCTGGTTCATCTTGAGAAACGTCAGTCTGTCCACAGACTTGTGAGACAGACGTGAGCGTTTCTCGGTGACCACGCCACCAGCTGCACTGAAGCAGCGCTCGGACAGCACGCTGGAAGGGGGGCAGGACCGCACTTCCAGGGCGTACTGCGCCAGCTCGCTCCAGATCTCCAGGCGCTTGACCCAATACTCCATGGGATCAACAGGGGCATCGCTGTCAAGCCCGCTGTAGGACCCCATGTAGTCAGCCACCATTCGGGTCAGGCGCTGGCTGTGACCGGAGGAGGATGCTGCTGCATGCACCTCCTCTCTAGTCACTGCTGCCGGAGCCTCTACAGTTTTGTAGAGCTCGTTGCTGAGAGACAGCAGGTCTCTGGGGTGCTTGCTGCTGGATGCAGACACCTGCTGCTGCCTCTGTGCTGGCTGGACAGTGGGGGTGTAAGGCTGGGGGAAGGCTTCCTCCAAGCGCTCAACAAGGGCCTGCTGCAAGCTCCTTATTTGCTGCGCTGGGTCTCCTCCTGCAGGAGGCAGGAACTGGCTCAACTTCCCCTTGAGGCGTGGGTCCAACATCATGCTGATCCAGATGTCCTCCCTCTGCTTCATCTGGATCACCCTGGGGTCCTTGCGCAGGCACGTCAGCATGTGCGCTGCCATTGGGAAGAGGCGGGCCACGTGTGCTGGCACATCGATGGCAGTGCTGTCCTCATCCTCCTCCTCTGCCTCCTCAGCCTCATCCTCTCTCCACCCCCGCACCAACTCAGCTGCGCTGTGCTGATCCCCCTCATCAGCAGCAAGGTCAGGGACCTCCACCAAGTCCTCCTCCTCCTCCCCCTCAGAGGTGGACTGTGCAGCTGCTTGCCACTCCTGCTGGTCCAAGGCTGCCGCTCCCTGTTCCAGCAAAGCATCGAGGGCCCTGTTCAGCAGACAAACCAGGGGCACCCACTCACAGACCATAGCATGGTCCCTGCTCACCATGTTAGTGGCCTGCAGAAAGGGAGCCAGCACTAAGCACACCTGCTGCATGTGCCTCCAGTCATCATCGGGGACGATGGACGGGATGTTGCTGGTCTTGTCCCTTCTCTGAGCGGCGGAAACAGTGGCCAGGGCAAGGTACTGGTTGACAGCGTGCTTCTCTTCAACCAAACGCTCCAACATCGCCAGGGTGGAGTTCCAGCGAGTTGGAACGTCAAGGATCAGCCGATGGTGTGGCAGCTCCAGCTCCTTTTGCACGTCTTCCAGGCTCGCACAGGCTGCAGCCGAGCGCCGGAAGTGACGCACAACGTTCCTTGCCGTTTCCAGCAGTTTGCCCATCCCCTGGTAGGTGCGCAAGAACTTCTGCACCACCAGGTTCAGCACGTGGGCAAGACAGGGGATGTGGGTCAGGTTTCCCCTGTCAATTGCGGCAACCAGATTGGCCCCATTGTCGGCCACCACCTCTCCGACTCTGAGGCCTCTGGGGGTCAGCCAAATCCTCTCCTGCTCCTGGAGTTTGGCCAACACATGGGTTGCCGTCAGTTTGGTCTTCCCAAGGCTGACCAACTGCAGCAGCGCTTGGCAGTGGCGGGCCTTCACGCTGCTGCTGAGGCGGGGGTTTGGCTAGGTGTGCCGGAGGATGGCAGAGGATCGGAGGAACCTGCTGCAGTTCCCCTGACCCTGCGGGGTGGCACCACCCACTGTGTTGCTGCTGCTGCTGTGCCCGCTGCTGCTCTCCCATCCTCACCCCCTTCCACCAAGCTGACCCAGTGGACAGTGAAGGACAGGTAGCGGCCTGTCCCGAAGCGGCTGCTCCAGGAGTCCATGGTGACGTGGACCCTTTCACCAACCGCGTGCTCCAGCCCTCGCTTCACATTGGCCATCACAAAGCCGTGCAGTGCAGGAATGGCCTTGCGGGCGAAAAAGTGTCTGCTGGGGAGCTGCCAGTCTGGGGCTGCACAAGCAAGCAGCGCACGCATGTCGCTCCCCTCCTGCACGAGCGTGTATGGCAGGAGTTGGGAGCACATGGCCCGTGCCAGCAAGCCGTTCAGCTGACGCACGCGACAGCTGCTGGGAGGCAGAGCCCTAACCACTCCCTGGAAGAACTCGCTCAAAAGGCTCTGGCGTGGCCTTTTGCTGGCACGGGAATCAGCGGACACAGCAGAGGAGGCCACTGAGGACTGGCTACCAGAACAGGCCTCAGTGTCTGCGACAGGAGTTGCAGAGGGGGGAGGAGCAGTGCGTTTCCGCACTCCTGCTGGTGCTGCTGGAGGAGCAGGAGGGCGGGTGGCTGCTGTTGCTGCTGCTGCTGCTGAAGGCTGTGCAGTGATGGGTGTGGTGCCACTGCCAGCACCAGATGCCTTCAGCCTCTGGAACTCCTCATGCTGGTGGAAATGTTTTGCAGCAAGGTGGTTGATGAGCGAGCTGGTGCTGAACTTTAAGGGGTCTGCACCTCTGCTCAACTTCCGCTGACAGTGGTTGCAAGTGGCGTACTTGCTGTACACTGTGGGCATGGTGAAAAATCGCCAGATTGGTGACAAAAACAACCCCCTACGGCCTGGAGCCGCTGCTGCCTGTCTCCCTGTGGTGGTTGGGGCGGGGGCTTGGGTGCGGCTGGTGGTGGTACTGGCAGATGCTGCTGCTGCTGCTGCTGAGCCTGAGACACCAGCAGGCTGTGGGACCTGCCTACTGCTGCCAATGCTTGCAATGATGCGCCTCCTTGCAAGGCCCACAAGCGCATCCTCCTCCTCCTCCTCAGAGCTGCTGATGATGACATCCCCAGGTGCTGGTGGTGGCGGCACCCAGTCTTTGTCTGTCACCACGTCATCATCATCATCATCATCATCCTCCCCCTCCTGAAACATGTCCTGCTGGGATGATGACCCCCCAAACTCCTCTCCTGATGCATGGATGGGCTGCTTGACTGTCGCCACAGTCTTGCTGTCCAATCCTTCATCCCCCAAAGTGCCCATCAGCATCTCCTCCTCCAAATCGCCAACAACAGCAGACAATACCCTGATGGTGCCTGGGGTAAAAATACTGCTGAGTGACAGGTCGCCAACTTGTGATGGTGAACTGGCCTCCTCCCCAGGCCCTGCTGGGCGGCTGCTGTGAACAGGGGTGGTGGTGGTGGTGGTGAGGGTGGAGGCCTCAGGTGCAGAGCTGATGGCGGGCTGCTCATCCTCCGTCATCAGTTGCACCACAGTGTCTGCATCCTTTTCCTCAATGGGACGTTTCCGACCCGGCTGGAGGAAAATAGGAGCAGGTACTACACGCTGCTGCTGCTGCTGCTGTGTCTCTGCAGCGTGAGTTGCTCCTGCTGGGCGGCGCCCAAGGCGTCCACAGCCAGTGGCTATAGGAGGAATGTTAGCCACTGACGCAGCTGCTGCTGCTGCGGAACTGTGCATGGTGGCGCGGCCGCGGCTTGCCACAATGCTGCTCCCTCTCCTCTTGATTCCCTTGCTGCCCTTCCCCTTGCCCAAACCGCGCTGGCTGCCACTTCCAGACATCTTTGATGTTTTGGGCGTAAACAAAAAAGTTTTTTAAAAGGGCGGGTGAAAAATTGGGGTACTTTAATGGAGTGGGTTGGTGGGTGAGGTGACACTAATCACTAAGTGATTAGATCGCTAAGTGATTACTAGTACAGTACTAATACAAAATACAATAATTCAGTAATCAGTATAAGTGTGAACAGTGAACAGTGCGTGTGTCCCCTAGTACACTAACTAGAAAATACAATAATCAGTAGTAATCAGATTAAGTAGAAGGAAATAGAGTGTGTGTGTGTACTGAGTGCACGCACACACACACGCAGGAGCTAGCCTATGAACAGTGACTGAGTGTCCCTAGTAGTAAGTAGTAAGTAAGTGTACAACTAGAAATTACAATAATCAGTAGTAATCAGAAGGTAATAGAGTGTGTGTACTGACAGTGCACGCACACACACACGCAGCGCAGGAGCTAGCCTATGAACAGTGACTGAGTGTCCCTAGTAGTAAGTAGTTAGTAAGTACAACTAGAAATTACAATAATCAATAGTAATCAGAAGGAAATAGAATCAGAATCAGAATCAGAATCAATTTATTTTCGCCAAGTAAGTTTGCACCTACAAGGAATTTGTCTTGGCAGTTGCTTAACAAACACAAACAAAAAACAATACAAGGACAGACAGTGTGAATATTACAAGTTAAGGACATTATAAGTATAGTGGCAGTAAGCAATGTGAGAATTGTTCATGTTTAGTTCTGTGCTGATTACTTTCAGTCCTAGCAGCTCTAACGTGGTTCAGCATTAAGTATGGCTACCGCTTGAGGAAAAAAACTGTTCCTGTGTCTGGAGGTTTTGGTAGCGATTGACCGGAATCTTACTCCTGAAGGCATGCGCTGGAAGATGGAGTGAGCTGGGTGAGAGGGGTCAGAGGCAATTTTGGTCGCTCTCTTTCTGCACCTGCTAGTGTAAAGATCCTGCAGGGAAGGTAAGCTACAGCCAATTATCCTTTCCGCTGATCGGATGATGCGCTGCAGCCTCCCCTTTTCTAATGCTGAGCAGGAGCTGAACCATACAGTCATGGATGATGTTATGGTGGATTCGATGATTGCAGTGTAGAACTGCACCATTAGCTTTTGAGGTAGGCCAAACTTTTTCAGCTGCCGCAGATGGTACATTCTCTGTTGTGCTTTCTTGACAATAGTGGCAGTGTTGTTGTCCCATTTTAAGTCGTTTGAGATCGTGGACCCAAGAAACTTGAATGACTCTACTTGGGTTATTGTGGATCCCAGGATAAGGACATCAATCTGGGCTATGACGCTATTCGAGCTCGGTATTCGAGCTCGAATAGCGCTGGTTTGATCGAATAGCTCGAATAGTGAATGGGCTATTCGAGTTCACTCGAATAGCCCATTCGAATAGCTGCAGCTATTCGACCTCGGTATTCGAGCTCGAATAGCTGAAAAAGAGCTCGAATATTCGAGCTACTCGAATATTCGAGCTCTGCTGAGCACCACTGTAGTAGTAGCAGCGGAAACGGAAGTAGTAGCATGGGTAGTAGTAAAGGCTGGTCACTAAGCCCAGACCCATTCAGCCTGCATATCACAGTTTTGTTGTATTGCCAGGATATAGCACTCAGTGACTGTATTTGACCCATTTTAATGGATGTGTGCAGCTCTAGGCTTCTTCTAATGGATGTGTGTACTGCTGGTTACAGTACCTTCTCTAAGGATCAGTTTCCCGAAGCTTGACCTTTTGTACCACTCTTTACAGTTCAGCGACATTAGACACCAGAATGTGCTTGATAAAATGTCCTCTCTTCTCCCACTGTATGTGTGTACTCCAATTACATATCACTTCTGGCTTTGATTCCCTCTTGATTCAACATCTCTTCTATACAGGTCTAATAAATTAACCTCCTGCATCAATTATTGGATAGGCGCCCATAAAACAGGATTAACTTGCAGATTCCACTGCTACTGATATGCCATACATAAATGAAAAGGCATAAATAATGTAAATAGGTACTGGCAATTTTTTGCACATGTTTTAATTGTTCACTAAGTTACATAGGGCCTGATGCACTAAACTTTTAAAATAATGTATCTTGCCTTATCTCTTTATCACCTTATGTATAAAATAACTTTTAAGCACATTGGGCTCTATTCACAAAACTTCTCATAAATGACTTATTTATCACTTAAGTGATAAAAATAACCTTTCAGCACATTTACAAGCAAAATAATCACTCAAAGTAAGTTGTTTCTGATTAACGTCATTTCAATATTACTTTTCTTACCTTAATTATATTATATTTTTGCTCTTTGGGAGCTTAAAAATGTTTCATAGATAAGGTGAAAACAGAGGAAAACAGGTGAAAAAGCTTTGTGAATCATGCCCATTTTCAGCAAAAAAACACTCAATATAAGTTTTAGTTAGGCCAAGAAAAGGCACATGTCTATCAAGTTCAAGCAGTAGCGCAAAATCAAACTTGTTCTGTTAAAAAAAAAACAACATATGACCTAGATGTAAATAAAATAAACATGTTAAGTGTAGACCAGTCTGCTTTAAAAGGGAAAACTACTGGATAAAAAAAATTGGGATCACTATACTACTATTTCAATTTGGAATACAAACACTCATCTAAAGGATTAATAGGAACACCATACTAATATGGTGTTTGACCCCCTTTAGCCTTCAGAACTGCCTTAATTCTATGTGGCATTGATTCAACAAGGTGCTGAAAGCACCTTTTTAAAAATGTTGGCCCATATTGATAGGATAGCAGTTGATGGAGATTTGTGGGATGCACATCCAGGGCACAAAGCTCCTGTTCCATCACATCCCAAAGATGCTCTATTGGGTTGCAATCTGGTGACTGTGGGGGCCATTTTAGTACAGTGAATGCATTGTCATGTTCAAGAAACCAATTTGAAATGATTGGAGCTTTGTGACATGGTGCATTATTCTGCTGGAAGTAGCCATCAAAGGATGAGTACATGGTGGTCATGAAGAGATGGACATGGCCAGAAACAATGCTCAGGTAGCCAGTGGCATTTAAATGGTGCCCAATTGACACTAAGGGGCCTAATGTGTGCCAAGAAAACATCCCTCACATCATTACATCACCACCATTACACCACCTCCACCAACAAGGCATGATGGATCCATGTTTTCATTCTGTTATTGTCATTTTGTGAGATTGTCTTGACCAGGACCACACCCCTAAATGCATTTAAGCAACTGCCGTGTGATTGGTTGATTAGATAATTGCATTAATGAGAAATTAAACAAGTGTTAATAATAATCCTTTAGGTCAGTGTATATGAGGACTGTCATCTGGGAGGGGCGGGACAAAACAGGAAATATGGGCACCAGAGATGCCACAGGAGTTTGGGCATCCCATACAGGGCCGAATTTGTATCTTTTAGTGCCCTAGGCCAACTGTCAATAACCCCCCCCCCCCCATGCACACTTGTATATGCATGCAAAATAAGAGCTCCACTGAGGACAGTCAGTGATATGACTATGTACTCTGTATTGTGCTGCAGAAGATGTCAGTGCTATTTAAATACATAATAATAATAATATGGTAGAACATTAGACTGACAACAGCAGAATTAGATTGTGAGCTCCTCTGAGGACAATCAATAGCATGACTCTGGAAAAGGCTAGATAAGATGTCAACACTATTTATATTACATGTCAGTGCGAGCCGTCTGCACATACGCAGTAGCACAAACATGGTCAGGATCTGCTTTTTCTACTGCGCAGATGCAGTGCGAATTCACTTTGAGGATCTCAGTGCTTGATCGGTCTGGCACTGGAGGACAAGAAAAGCATCCTTTGGACCCAGAGGCTTCCTCCACCTGATGAATGTATTCAAATGTGCCTCTCACTAGCCTCATAGGTTTGCTCTAAATGCTGCAGAGAGAGGAAGAGGGAAGATAGGAGTGGGGAGAGATTGGGGTGATTGGAAAAGTGGAGAAAATGAGGTGAAGGGAAATATAGGGGAGGACAGGGAAGAAAGGAGAAGGGAGGATTACAAAAAGTACAAGAGAGGAGACAATTATGGCAAAAATGAGGATAGCAAAGGGAAGGGTGAGCGAAAGAGGAAAATAATGACACTGAGTAGAGGAAAGGAGAGACAGTGGTAGCGAGGAGGGGGGTGGGGGACAGAGAGTGAGAGGAGGTATCAAGGCAGTTTCTTAGCTGTGTTGCTACTTGTTTCCTGCTCCCCAAACACAAAATTGATTGGAAAAGGGAGACAGGGAGGAAGTGAAGCAAAACAGAAGGAAATTAGAGATTACAAGGCAGGAAAAGAGAGAGCAGAAGATAGGATAAGAAAAGAGAGGGGAGTGTGAAGAAAAAGGTGAGGAAGACTTTTCACATGGAGACAAAAAAGGCTATAAATCAGCCAGGCTGAGACAAAGCACTGCAGCTGCCAAGTCAGCTAAGGGACAGTACCATCTCAAGTGTGAAACCTCCGTCAGCATGGCTTCCTAGACACTGATCCCTGGGTGGTCGCTCATTCCTCCTAATCAATCTTGTTAGCTGCTATGCTTACCAGCAATGATCGCTGACAAGCTGCTCAGCTGACTGACCTCCGTGCACAGTATTTTCAGCCCCTGCTGCCGGGATCTTTCATCTTTGTAAATCAAAACAGTCCTTGCCGCCACAAGTCACTTCCAGCCAATTAAAATCACAGAGCTGACAAAGCCACTCCCTCCAAGCCGCTCTATTGGTCGCCCGGGCATCTCTCATCATCTGAGCGCAGCGATTGGCTGCTGTGCTCTGATCCTTGCAATGCTGGAGGAGAGGGGACAGATCGACAGCCAGTTGCGACTCGAGTCCAGACGGACTCGGATTAATCATTAGCACATGTGCAACTAAGTCCAGCCTGTCCACGACCACCTGCTACCAGCCTGAGCCGTTACCTGTTGCAAAGTTAAATACAGGGGGCGGCCGCGGAAGGATCAGACTCACGGACGGATCAGACTCTGCTGCAAGGAGGATATCTGAGGAAGGAATGGGAGACATGACTCAGCGAGCACAGAGAGGAGTCGGGGAGGGGGAGAGACACTGCAGGCTGAAACTGGCAGGCAGGATTGCTGCGGCCGGGCATAAATGAGTAGCGGTGGACGGCCATCATTGTTATCACTCTCTGCCTTCCTGCACACACTTCTCTGCCCCTCAGCCACTCCAAATAGAGCTGAATTTCTGGCGCCCTAGGCCATGGCCTATGTGGCCTTGCCAGAAATCCGGCCCTGATCCCATAGGCACCCATTCTAATAGCAGCTATGAATGCGTTGTGGCAGCTATTTTTAGCTGCAGTTTGTATTGCATGTGGCCCTGATGCCCATTATTTTATTGGCCTGTGAGGTGCCCAAACTTCTGCGGCACCTAATTTTTATTGTATATAGTGGTGGAGGTGGTGCGAATATTGTTGGGTTTACTGTAGGGGGCGGTTAGAATTAGGCATTGGTGGGGGGTTGGTTAGGTTGGGACATTAGTAGAGGGAGGGCTCGAGTGAGAATAGGGGGCCAATGTACTAAGTTTAACCTATAAATAATAATAATAGTGGGCATCATGGTGATGTAGTGAATAGCACTCTCACCTTGCAGTCCTGTGTCCCTGGTTTGAATCTCAGCCAGAGATGTATGTGCACGGAGTCTGTATGTACTCATCATGTCCCCACATCCCAAAAACATACAGATTAGCTAATTGGTTTCCCCTAAATTGACCATAAACTACAATGAACATAAGACTATGGTACATAAGACTATGGTAGGGATTAGATTGTGAGCCCCTCTGAAGGACAGTTAGTGACAAGACAATATACTCTGTACAGCACTGCAGAAGATGCCAGCGCTATATAAATACTAAATAATAATAATCTAGCATGTATATAGAACTTTAAACGTTTAACTTGTGCAAAAAAAACTTAATACAAGATACATAGATTTTATTATTTTATTATCTGTAACTTTCTCCATATCTCCTATTATAAAGACTGTCTGGAAATCCTATTCTCAGCATCAAGTAGGGAGTGGATGCTTTAAAAAGGAGTTGAAAAAGATATTGCACTTTTACATGGAAGACCATCTGCACAGCACAGCCTGTATGTCTCTGAAAGCATAAAGAAAGCAAACAGTTGATGCTCTTATTAGTGACATTGTCAAGTGCCTGCTCTAATACAAAGTAAAACATACTTACAGACTTATTTGTGCATTTCTATTGCTGCCAAAAAATGTTAAGTGATTAAACCATTAAAACTGAAAAGGATTAACATGTAATGTGCACACTTTCTCTAAGGACAACAAGCATTGCTAATTCCTATGCACTGCAACAAACCAGACAAGTGCAAACAAACAATTCAGCTCACCCCTAGCGGCTTGTAGCAATTCCTGGCTCTAATTGTTATTAAAGTGTCCTGAACTTAAAACTAAGGCTAAAATTAAAGAAAGTGAAATGTTCCAATAAGTGTATTGTATTATTTAACTGCCTAGAAGTTACTGTATGAACGCACTTGCACTGGTTATGTGCGAGATCATGAACCACGTATGCTCAGTAAAGAGGAACTACTTGTGCACTAGGGATGGTCAATGAGGGATGGTCAATGAGGGATGGTCAAATAATTTTGATTCAATGGAAAATTATGCACATTTCATACGCAAACTTTGTTTAAAAATTGCATATGGAAGTTTTTACAGCTTGAAAATGGACCAATTGAAATTTACCTCAGCAGGGTTTGATTGGTTCATGATCACGCTACATAATTTTGCATACAAAATTTGCACAATGCTGCATCAACTCAAAATTATTTCCATTGCATTGACCGTCCCTATTGTGCACAAAGGAAAGAAGACATTCATGAGAGCTTTTTTTTTACTGGGCATGATTGGTTTGGGCACATTGTAAGCCACAAGCAGCTGTAAGTGATTAAATAAATGTATAGGAACAGCTAATTTCATTTATTGCTATACTACATTTTCAGCCCAGGTTTGCTTTAAAATACAAAGGTTTCAGTGTCATACATTTTCAAGGATAGGGGTAAGCCATGGGAGTACTTGTGTGACCCATGGTCCTAACTCTAGTATCCTTAAAGGTGAGCTATGCATCATTATTATTATTATTCATTTATAAACAGGGATGTGCGCACTAGTGATGGTCAAGTAGATGCAAATAACTTCGAGTTGATGCAAATGTATGCACATTTTATGCAAATTTATGCAGCTTGAAAATGAACGAATCGAATACCTCAGCACGATTTGATTGGCTCATTTTCAAACTGCATGTATTTGCATAAAAAAGTTGCATACATTTGCATCAACTCAAGGTTATTTGCATATACTTGACCATCACTAGTGCTCACGAGTAGTGAGCTACTCGAATTTGTCATTAAAATGAGGATTAATTGCCTCAGCTGTGTGCATGTGAGATGAGGGGTTACTTACCTAGAATTCCGGCGGCTGCTATGCGTACCACGTCTCGCTCACAGCCTATTAGACGCATTGCAAGACTCACTAGCGCACTTCCTCCTTCAAGCCGGAAGGAGGAAGTGCGCACTAGCCCAACCCCCCTTAAGGTCCAGGCATTTTGTGGTGGTGGGTGTGCACGTTTGGGGGGGGGGGGGGTCAGGTGGCCGTATCCCCCTCTGTGGCTGTCTGGGCAGTGTCCCCCCATGGTGGCAGGTGTCCCCCCTTTCGCCAGCAGCCATCACTTACCTTCCAGGCTCCAACGATGAGCCGCAGTAGCCCCCTCTTCTTCGGCCGGCATCTCTGCTCCTAATGCCGCTCAGTTCCGGGTTGTGCCTTGATTATGTCATCAAGCCGGGGTGCAAAACTGAGCGGCATTAGGAAATGCCGGCCAGAGCAGAGGGGTGACGATGGTCGCTGGAAAAGCAGGGAGGTGAGTGGATCCTCTTCTTTACCCCCTGCCGCCGCTGCTGTCAAAGTGATCACTACGATCTGCCGGCGATTGTAGTGATCACATGATCAGCAGCCATACACAATGGCTGCTGATCACTGAGGGGAGATGTCAGCTGTCATATGACAGCTTAATCTCCCCCTCTGGGTGCGCACGATCGCGTCAGGAGCGGAAACGGCGGGCCGGCGTAGATTCCACGCCACATCAGGCAAGAACAGCCACAAGTGCGGCGTAGAATCTAATGCAGGCGGTCTGGAAAGGTTAATGACGAATTCGAGTAGCTCACTACTCGTGAGCACATCCCTGTTTATAAAGTGCCAACATATTCTGTGGTGCTGTACAAAGTAAGAAACCAACATGGGCTAAAAAATAGTACAGACAATGGTATACACCAATATACAAAATGCAGAGTTGGTACAAAATACAGAATCAGTATAAAATACAGCATTGGTAATTACTGTGACAAAATGAATATGAATAAATGTGTAATAAATTCCAAGACACAAAATAGTGAGAGAGCCCTGCCCTTGCCAGCTTACAATCTAAAGCAGGGGTGCCCAATAGGTCGATCGCGATCTACCGGTAGATCGCGACCGCCTATTTAGTAGATCGCGGCCGCCTGGCTGCGTCACATCACATTTTGCGGCCGGCATAAAAATCTGCTGTTAGGTTATTACGTCGGAACACCGGCCGCAGTGAGGAGGAGAGAGGAGGCACGGCCGAAGAGGCAAGAGCCGCACCGGTTCTCCATGGCGGATGACGGGCAGAGGAAAAATGCCCGATGGCGCTATCAACTATGCAGCCCAGCTGAAGCCGCAGCTTGCACTCTCCCCTACTCCTCCATACAGTACGAGCAGGAAGCCAGACCTGGTATTTCTCATTGGCTGCCCTGCATCAACAGTTTATAGATCGCAGCGGCAGCTGGATGGCCAGGTCTAGCATGCAGCAACTCCTCACACATGGCAGCGGCTGGCAGAGGGCGAAAAATCTCGGCGGGGCACTAGAAGTAGGAAGTGGAACACACAGCAGGCAATTTTCACATGTTGTCTCGGTGCAGATCAGCACCCAGATATGTGCCACTCACTGATTCTGCTTCCGACCACAGAGACTGACTGCCATCCATCACAGTCTGTGAGCTGCTGTGCCTGATGCTGCCCAGCTTCCCCTCCTATTTAAATAACCGGACAGGTTTTTGCCTCTGGTCCCCTGTGGTTTCAGCTTGTGCTGGATATCCCTTTGCTGTAGTTAAGCACTCGGCAGCCTCCGTGACCCTGGCAGCTTACGTTTCTTAGCGTCCTGCCAGGTCAGAAGGAGGTCAAAGGTCTTGGAGCTGCAGTGCTGCTGGGGCTTACACTCATGGTCCAGGCAGCGTGTGGAGATAGGAGGCAGCTTTGGTAAGACTCTCTCACCTTCCCTCTCTCTTTCTCCCCCTTTCTCTTTCTCTCTACCCCCCTCTTTCTTTCCCACTGTCTCTCTGCCCCCTCCCTCTTTCTCCCCACTCTCTCGCTCTTTCTGCCCCCTCCCTCTCTTTCTTCTCACTCTCTTGCTCTCTCTGCCCCCTCCCTATCTTTCTTCCCACTCTCTCCCTCTCTCATCCCCCTCCCTATCTTTCTTTCCCTCTCTCTCTGCCCCCTCCCTATCTTTCTTTCCCTCTCTCTCTCTGCCCCCTGCCTCTCTTTCTCCCCCACTCTCTGCCCTTCCCTCCCCTCCCTATCCTACCTACCTATGCTAAAAGCACCCATCACTACCTACCTATGCTAAAAGCACCCATCACTACCTACCTATGCTAAAAGCACCCATCACTACCTACCTATGCTAAAAGTACCCATCACTACCTACCTATGCTAAAAGCACCCATCACCACCTACCTATGCTAAAGGCACCTATCCTTACCTACCTATGCTAAAGGCACCTATCCCTACCTACTGTACCTATGCTAAAGGCACCTATCCTTACCTACCTATGCTAAAGGCACCTATCCTTACCTACCTATGCCAAAGGCACCTATCCTTACCTACCTATGCTAAAGGCACCTATCCTTACCTACCTATGCTAAAGGCACCTATCCTTACCTACCTATGCTAAAGGCACCTATCCTTACCTACCTATGCTAAAGGCACCTATCTCTACCTACCTATGCTGAAGGGACCTGTACCCAGCTACCTTTGGTGATGGGGCCTATACTTAGCTACCTATACCAGAGGCACTTGTACCTGGGGGGCTGTTCATGACCGGGGGAGGGGGTGTCTGCAACACTTTAAATGTTGGTAGATCTCCTGGACTTGGCAAATTTTAAAGTAGCTTGCGAGCCGAAAAAGTGTGGGCACCCCTGATCTAAAGGAATGGGGGAAAAAAGAGGTGGGGTAGTATACAATATTCATACCTAGAGGCAGTGTGTTTTAGGTTATCTAGTAGGAGTACAACTTGGCAAGCGGTCAAAAGGGGAACAGGCCTAAGGTAGAGCATTTCAAATATGCATGCCAAAAACTTTTAGGGATACATTTCTGCAACTAATAACTTTGTATTTTGATAATAATTAAACAATGAGCAATAAATGGGATATTTTCTTGGATCCTTCAGCCAGGAGTAGTAAGGCTGGTTTTCAATTCAGAGTTTGATGGTAGCCCCTGCAATTTTACTGCATGTTTATTTGCAGTGCATATCCTGGTTTTAGGGCCTTGATCTAAATCCACAAGGAGGCTGCATCCTCTGACTACAAGTGAAAGCTGCAGTAACTTTGGACATATGGATTTTGTTGCCCTAGAGCTCTCTACTGACTCTAGGGGAAATCAGAAGATGTGGGAATCTATGGCAGGCACCAGGAGATATAAATGCTTGCCCTCCAGCATGGCTCTGCATGTCAGGCTAGGCGATCCCCTAGCATGTGATAGGAGGTGTAGCTTACTGATGGGCTACAACAGTTTATAGCATTTTTTTCAGGAAAATACAAGGTTTGACTTAGCTGTGGGTCAGCTTATCCATGAGGAAATTATGTGAATAAAAATATGCATGAGCAGTGGCTGATGCTTTAGGTAAACCTGCACCTAAGAGGCGTTTTAGATGGACGGCTGCTGGTGTCTGTCCAGGTCATTTAGTGGCAGAATTTACCATGTTCCACACTTAGATGAATGGCAGCGTTCATCTCAATGTATTTACCAATTTATTTACCATTAATTGCCAGCAATTGCGCGAGCGGTGCGGCTGGTCACATTTTCCGAGATGCTGCGTGTAGCTTCTAGTGTTGTTTGCATTTGCGGTTCTGTAAGTGCCTAAGGGCTCAAAACACAATACACAATAATGGTAACTGTGCCAAATGCTTTCCTGCTACTGGCCAGAGGCATAACTAAAAGTCATGGGGCACTCCCTGCCAACCAATTTTCACATCCTTTCCCTTGGTGGCCCTCACAGCCTTGATGCCCATCTTGCAAGGGCCATAAAACAAGTGTGAACATCATAATCTTAACATCCATGATAAGTGGAGCCACAAAAACACCTGATCTGAAGAATGGACCCGTTTATGAAGGAAGTGAAGTAGTAGTTGGGGCCCCCTTACAGCTCGGGGCCCCCCTGCGAGCCCAGGAGCCGACTCCCTCTAGTTATGCCCCCTGCTACTGGCTAAATGAGATGCTGGCCATGTGAGCAACCCTAACAACTCTTGTTAATTTTAGGAAGCAGATGCTGTGTCTGAGTTTGGGGAACTATATCCTTTTTTTTAATGATACTTTGATTGTTGTTCACCAGCTTGGGGTATCTGTACCGGCTCTGGCTATCTTTTCCACTTTGCAAATTAACATTTCAAGCTGTTGGTGCAGAACACACAATGGCTGTGCCTATGGCATCAATACCATTAAAACCCATGAAATGATTCATTGTTGTCTGTATCCTACTAAAGAAATTAGTCTAAGAAGCTAATTAATTAACCTGTAAATCATTAGTTCAATCAATGAGTGTCTGTTATAAACTTATAGAATTAATCAATCAACAAACAAATTAATTAGCATATAAAATGTACACCTAATAAGTCAATAAAGTCAACTGATTAGATCCAATAATTAGTAATCCCAGCTATTAAACATAACACTACTTAAAGGGCATAATTAACATAGCGAATTAATGAAGTAATAAAATGTCAAATATAGTGTTGTAAAAAAGCATTTCCTGCTGAAATCTTTCGCCATTGCATAGTGAAAAAAATTGTAGAAACCTAACTAAGAGTTTTAGGCTTTGGATAGAGAGGGGAAGGAGTATAATCTTTGTCAGATTTGTTTTGCTGTCTGCATCCCTTTTACAGAGATCTCCTTTACTTCCACTTTGCATGACGCAATGCCAGGAATTAAGTAAATATTTTAATAATAATTCCAGTATTTTTATAGCGCTTTTCTCCTATCGTAATCAAAGACAGCCACTAGGACATGCTAAGAAGGCAGAAACAGTGTTAGGAAGTCTCGCCCAAGAACTCCTTACTGAATAGGCGCTGGTTTAGTGAAATAAGAAGAGCCGGGATTTGAACCGAGGCCCCCAATGTCGGAGGCAGAGCTCTTAACCATTACACTTTTTTTTAAATGGCTAACATGATAATAACAATAATAATAGCAACAAGTTTTAATAGTGTATGGCATAAGTCATAGCTTTTAGCATGGTTTTGTTCTTGGCCATACTACCACTGGAGAAACTTACTTTTTTCCTCTTACAAGTGATTTCACAGGAAGTAAGGGACACAGACGGCAATTAAAGTTTAACCTATAATTTATGCATTCAGAATTAGATTGAAACCTTTGGCTCAATGTCTGTGGTAATACAGAAAATACTTTAGTAGTATTAAATCAATCATACAACAAATGTATCTACAGTACAAACTAATACTTGAAAAGCTCTAACCTAAAGTTACGTAATGCTGGGAATACACGATGATATTTTTTGGTCGATTTACAGTCCGATCTTATTTTCGATAGATTTTCTGATCGATTTTCTTATCATTTTCCTATCAATTTCCATTCAATTCTATGAGAAATCGCTCAGAAAAACGTTTGAAAATAAGATCGGACATGTTGAAAATTATCGAACCATCTATCTGCTGAAAAAACGTATTGTGTATTTCCAGCATTAAGTTTGTTGGACATTACTGAACTTGTTCGTTTCAGATGATTCCCCTCCCCACACACACACAGGTGTATGAGTCTTAAATATGAACTAATAACAGTCAAGTCATAAAACGGGAACAAATTGCCAATGGTGCCAAAGTGCCATCACTATGTACTAACCAGCAGTAATATTGCCATTCTCAGGACCCTCTGATTGGTGCAGTCGGTCCTCAGTTTTCTCCTTAAGGTAATAGCCTGTGCCTGACTTTTTGGGGGGTAAGTTCAGCCCTTGACATTCTATTGTCAGATCCTCAAAGCAAAGCCAGCAAAGGTCTTCTTGTAAAGTGTATACCAAAGGCTCCAGCAACTTTACACTAACTTTGTGGAAAGATAACTGCAAGTAAAAAGGAAGTCACTTGGGCTTTTGGAATAGAAATAACAAGTTTCAAGCTCAATTAAAGGCAAAAGTCAGATAAACCTCCAGGGTCCCATCCTCTCACCAATGCAGCCTAATTAGTGAAATAGCAATAAGAAAATTAGAACCTTTTTTGGGAAGGTGCAATCACATGAACACTCAGTGAATCTCTGAGGCCTCGTTCACAACATGGGGTCTGAACTGTGGGCTTGTCGGGGAGTTCGTCCTCCCATCTGCAAGCTGAGTGCCTTCTGCCTGCAATCTAATGCAGTGAAATGGGAAGATGAATGGCAGCGTTTGAAACCCAGCTGACACAGTGGCAGCAAATATGTATCGTGTTGCGTCATGAGTGGGGCCACGCTCAGATATAACTCAATGCATTGGCCGGTGGCCGCCTCTGCACTGCTCATACCAATGCTATTAATCATTGGCCAGTGACAGGGAGTGGATTCCTAACTATACTGTATTTTGATCACTAATTGCAGTCGATAAGGATGAGCAAACATAGCACAAAGTATTTGTTTCCCCTACAGAGTGACTGTTTTCTTCACTGTTAGGCCCTGTTCATACTGTCAGCGTTTACAGAACGAAACGCAAGTTGAAAAACGCATGCATTTGTATGCGTTTTTCTTGCGTTCAAATGCATTTTCTATTGTGTTTTGCACACACATGTCACACAGGAAACAGAAAATAATTATGGGAAACGCAGAGGCAAACGTACGCTAAAAACGGAATAGTACACGTTTTTGATACGCATCTATAGACTTTCATTGTGTCCGTTTCTGTGCGTGATGCACAGAACTGCGTGCAGCAATGCGGATGGGAAAAGTATGCGTCTCAAAGGCATACATGTGAACGAGGCTATTAGAAAACATTAGTAGCCGTTTCTATGCACAAAGTCTGCCCGTATGCGTTATGTAAAAACGTCTAGGAACGCACATAGTCTGAACAGGGCCTAAGAGTTTTCTGAATGAATTTGGTATAAATTCATGACAAGAACTGTTTCCAGTCCTGCTTTATACTATGCTGGAGTAGATTACATTTCTGTGAAACAAAAGCAAGTAGGATAACTGTATTGACAATAAGGAGCGGGGAAACAATTTTTATTGAACGTTATGCCATAGCTCTGCAGTGAACTCCTGAGTCCTGACCTAGAAAGTGCTATCACTGAACACGGGAAAGGACTTGAAGCCAACACTGGCATAGAGAACAGTGGGCTATAGAGAAACAGAGCTGCAAGAAAAATGGTCATGAAACCAATAAATTCAGAAATATTTTGGCATATTTCTTTTGCTTGCCAAAGGCCTACCTGCATTGGTGACAGTGGTGAGGTGGCACATTAAATTTACTAGGCCTTAGGCAAAAACCTTATGTAATTTGCATAAATCGGGTTATACATGTAATAACTATTGCCTGTTACACAAGCAAGGAGGGCATTGCGCGTGTAACACTATTTATGCAAATTAGGTCAAGTGCTACGTAATTTGCATAAAACCTGTTGAACATAACATGCACTGTCTGCACACAAAGTTTGGCTAGACTTTGCCTTCCTCATTTTTGTAGAGAGGAAAATAGTAAAACAATCCCATTTGGTGCCACACAACATTTGCATAAGTATGACAGAGAAACAAAGATACACTGCCAGTTACACCAGTCCTCTCCTGCATCCTCTCCTTCTCTCCAGTGACTCTATGGCTGCTGCCTTGGATCCTCCTGGCAGAAGGTAATTTACAAAAGATCTATGAGGCTATATTCGAGATTCTATCTCTAGATAAAGCAGAAACATGACTGAATTGTGTCGCAAGGGCCCTTTCACATATCTGCTTAATGCAAGAAAAGAAAATTGAAATAAGCCATATTTCAAAGTCGAATACTTTATCCTCTTTCTATATCTGGCAGTACTGCTACTATTATTTCTGCCATTGACTGCATTATAGAGTATCACACAGTAAAAATGTCATCAAAGTAAAAATGTCTTTTTCTTTTCGTCAGCTGCAATTTTGGATGACCCCATGGAATGCAGCAGAGGAGAGAGACTTTCCATTACGCTGGCCAAGGACAGAATAAATCGGAACCCGGAGAGGCAAGGAAAGACCAAGCTAGAGGTTGACATCTTTGAGCTTTTGAGAGACAGCGAATATGAGACAGCTGAAACAAGTAGGTGCTTTTCTTGCCATTCTGCGCAGCAGCTGAAGGTAGCTGTGATTGCATTGTATTCATTTTTTTGAAACCTCCTCTGTATTCCTCTCTGATTTCCTCACATTACTTTCAAACCCACACTTTAGTCTTATGTCCTTTTAGCATGAATGTCTTCTTTTTCTTTGAATGTTACTGTTATTGTTCATAAATTTTATCCCTTTCTTTGTGTGTTTCCCCATATGGGATTTCAGTCCGCTTTTTAATACTTTACGGAATTATATATGCCTCGTATTTTTTGTTTATGGCGGTATGTTATGACTAAGGGGCTCTAGCGCCTTAACCTTGCTGTATTTATATTTATTTGCTATGGGCAACCATAAATTCCTGTGCTTGAATTTGATCCAGCTTCCTGCTAGCAATTTCCTTATGGAGGCCATGATACACAGTACTAAATTTTTTTTATAGATCAGATGTATAATTGGATAAAAATATTGAATCTAACAAAAATCTATTGAAAATGAATTCCCTCTCAGTGATCCGTAAGGCCCGTTCCATTTTTAATAGCGTATGAGAGAGCATGGAGGGCCACAGGTGAGAGCGATACATAATCAATGACTGAAACAAGCGGGACAAAACTATCATTAGCAACAAAAGGCATAGATATGAGATTGGGGCCCTTATTCAGTTAACTTTTTCTCCTGAGTTATCTCCTAGGAGAACTAAGACAGTACCAAGAAGCAGGTGAAAAAGTATCAACAAAATTATTCTAACTATTTTTTTACTTGCCAGTGAATTTAAAGGCATTTTATGGACAATCATTTTATGGACGTAGGAAAAAACTCTGGATAAAAAGTTAACTGCATACAGACCTTAGGTCTGTGTCATGATCTGTTCTAATGTAGAATTGTGATTCACTAGGGTTTACCTGAGTTGGAGAACACTGAAGAACATATGTGATTCAATAAACCTTAACCTTTGCCGACCGCGTCACGCCAATGGGCGTGGCCGCGGCGGCAGCCCCAGGACCGCCTAACGCCAATAGGCGTAAAGTCCTGGGGCTCTGTTTTGAATGAGATCACGCGCACGATGCACGCGCATCTCATTCTCGGAGGGCGGAGCTCCGCCCCCTCTTCAGTCTCCGACTATTAGACGGCGTAATCACCGTCTAAATACCCATACAGCACTGCGATCAGCAGCAGCGCTGTACTGGGGACAGCCATGTGACATGGCTGTCCCCTCCTGAGCCACAGAGGTGATCGGCTGTCATAGGCTGAAGCCTATGACAGCTGATCACAGGTGTTGGATGGCGGGGGGAGGGAGGGAGGGGAGTATACAAAGGGAGGAAAAAAAACACCATTTTTATTTAAAACCCCCCCAAATAAACATACCAAAATAAACAAACAAACACTGGGGGGGGGGGCGATCAGACCCCACCAACAGAGAGCTCTGTTGGTGGGGAGAAAAGGGGGGAGAAATCACTTGTGTGCTGTGTTTTGCGGTCCTGCAGCTTGGCCTTAAAGCTGCAGTGGCCAATTTAATGAAAATGTGCCTGGCCTTTAGGGGGGTTTAACACAGCAGTCCTCAAGAGGTTAAATGGATTTGGTTAAAGCAACAGTGTCAGCCATACTATGACAGGTAAAAACACGTATAAGTAGATAACTACTTGTTCGACTTACACAACATATGCATTGTACTGTTTTGATTTCAGTGAATTCTATATAATAAATAAAGAGAATTCTGTTCCTGGCATTTGCCATTTTGGTTCCTTCTGACTGAAGCCAATCCTGATGGCATTACTCTTTTTTTCCCCTCCTCATAGAATCTGCTCTAGCTAGCTTGCTTTGTAAACATGTGAGCACAGCAAGATCAGATTTCAGCCTCGTGTCACACTGAACTGCCCTCAGCCAATCAGTGAGGAGCAGGAATGTGGGAGGGGTGATGACATGCTTCCGTCTCAGCCATGTACCAAATAGAGCCAGGCTGACAGATATTACAGCAGAGACATTTCTGATTAGATTGGAGTGCTTGCAGTGCAGAGTGCGGTTCCAGGCTGCATAATAAACACAGAGCTGTGGGTAAATGGAATTTGATTTTGTGGCTGACAATCCTTCTTAAGAAATAGTTTGATAATAAGTGGAAAAACTTGCAGTCCTTCTTAAATCATATCAGAACCTTGTGAGGTTGTTTTTAGCTTGTACAAATGTAGTCATGTTTAACCAGAGCAGTTATAGATAACATAAGCATGCCCTGTGCTTATAAAAGTGTATCTGAACCCAGGAACACGTTTGCAAACGAAAGCTGTAGGTGAATTCCTCTCAGGAGGAGAATTTCACATATTCCTTTTGTTTGCACATCTCAAGCTGTTTTCAGGAAACAGTTGTCTTTTTCAGTATCAAGTCTTACTGTGAGGTGTGCAGACTCTCTGCTTGACATTGATAATACTCTATAATGTAAAGACACGTCTGTCAGGTTTAAATGTAGAACATGGATACAGGAGCACTCACAATGGCCAAGGTAAAGTGTGTGCCAAGATCCTCACCCTCATACCTCCAGGTCACAGTCCAGCAATGTCCACAAAAGGGTCGGCACCACACACATATTTTGATAGCTCCATTTATTGAATCATCAATGTTAAAATTGAGAGTAACAACAGTCCGCTGTTTCAGCCATACGGCCTCTCTCAAGTTGCCAAATGTCAAATGTACATTACATCACAAACGGACACCTTATAAAACCATAACCCTGCCCTCCAGGTGGGCGACTGCAATGTGGAATAGGTGGGAAAATATGCACAAACCTGATGGGAGACTTAAACATGAATAAACATATATGCTAAATAGCCAATATTATACCCAACAATCAGTGTAAAGAGACGGGAGCAACAGCTTCTTGCGTCATTGTAACATAGTATGCAAAAGAGGTATCAAGCCGATACTGCTGCACTAATAGTTCATGGAGGCGGGCACATGCGTAGTGACTTTCGGGTCACATGATCGCAACCTGGTCCCGTGCGCACAAGGGCCAATCATCTAAGCCACCCAACTAATACAGGAACGGCGCAGCCACGGCTTAATGGGTGGGAGAGAGTGCACAGCAACCAATTACAGGTGCCCCCCTTGTAACCTAGGAGATAAACAATGTCCTAGTCTTATGCTGTATACTCACAACACGCTTCCGCTCACTGAGTTAAAGAAGACTCCCAACCATCTCTAAACAGTGCAGCACTATTTCCTCCACCACTGCAGTCTGAAATAAAAATAAAGAGGCAACAAAGTAAGATATCATGACATGTAAAATTGCAGACGAGCAGGGTACAAAATACACTTACATAAAGATATAAATTAAATACAAAAGCGCAAATCTGGTTCTCTGTTCAGGCCTCCTAATCCTGTATTTTATCCAGTCTGGCTCCCTTCATAATAGCTCTTTTTGGAGATCACCCCCCTCCAGGTTTAATTGTAGATAGAGAGAGGTGCACAATACACAGACTTGAGTGAGTATCACCCAAATGCAGCTAGCTCAAATGGCAGAAGCAAGCTAGCAAATCAGGCAGGGCACATCCAGAGGCAGCACCACATTTGCAGGGGCGAAACAGCTGTCGACCTCTGTGTCATCTTGTACTACATGCCTCTCTTTCCAAGCTAATGCTGTTACTGACTAATGTCATTTTAATTATATTGGAATAAAGATGGACTTTTATCTGGATGTGTGCTGCCGCTCTGTCTGGTTTGCAAGCTTATTTATGTCAGGTTTTCTGTAAATATAATTTCTTGCACAGGGTGCATGCATACGACTGTTGTAAAATAAACCGATTTCATGATGAAAAAAGGGCTACTCACCTTAAATAGAACAAAATAATATATTGGTGCAAGAAAACACAGAATCAGAGAGCCAGACCTGGTGTATTACCCCAGACAAACACACATGGAGGGTAATGATGTGGAAAATACTTACAAAGGTGGGCGGTCTATTAGACAACTGCCATGTAGATTTTGGGGAGATTTTTTTTTTGAGGACTGCCCCTACTGGTCCCTGCATTTAGGCTGGTCGCTCTATTCTTCGGGTCATCCCTTCCCTCCATATATGCTCAAAAGATGGCTTTGACATGGGGCTTTTTGTAGACAACAACTAGCTAGTAACCCCCTTAAGGGGTTCTACTGGGTAGACTGTGTATCCAGTAAGAGACACTCTATGTTACCTCCTCATAGATGACACTTGATGTTTTTAAAAAATACTGTTATTGACACTATGCATTTCGTCCGATGTGGCTGGCCTCCTCCATTGATTTCTTAAAAGGAGATATTGGCCCTTATTCAATTCACTTTTTCTCTTAAGTTTCCTCCTATGAGATAATTTTTCATCCTCTGTTTAAAATAACTTTTCAACACTCGGCAGTACCAAAAAGTAGGTGAAACAGTACTGTCAAAATTATTCTGAGTATTTTCATGCTTGCTGGTGGCTTAAAGGGCATTTTATTAATAAGGTGTAAAAATATCAACTAGGAGAAAACTTAGGAGAAAAAGTAAATTGAATAAGGACCATAGTGTGAGATGAGCACCTCTTTAACTGCTTGCCGACCGCTCCATGCCGACTGGCGTGAACGCGACGGCAGTCCCAGGACCACTCCCCGCATGAATTATTATTATTATTATTATTTAGTATTTATATAGCGCCAACATCTTATGCAGCGCTGTACAGAGTATATTGTCTTGTCACTCAACTGTCCCTCAGAGGGGCTCACAATCTAATACCTACTATAGTCTTATGTCTATGAATGTATCGTGTAGGGTATGTATCGTAGTCTAGGGTCAATTTAGAGGGGAGACAATTAACTTATCTGTATGTTTTTGGGATGTGGGAGGAAACCGGAGTTCCCAGAGGAAACCCACGCAGACACGGGGAGAACATACAAACTCCTTGCAGATGTTGACCTGGCTGGGATTCAAACCGGGGACCCAGCGTTGCAAGGCAAGAGCACTGGTAATGGAGATTGCAGGAAATCGCGTGCACATCTCCGCATGAATGACGTAGCTCCGCCCCACCATCAGTCTCCCAGCGACGATCGCCGCTCGGAGACTGTTAGAACATTGTACATTGCTGCGATCTACACACATGGCTGTCCCCCTGGGAGGCAAAAAAGTGATCCACTGTCATAGGCTGGTAAAAACAGGCTGAAACCTTTGACAGCTGATCACGCTGATTGGCTGGCGAGGGAAAGGGAGATAGGGTTACAAATTTAATTTTAAAAAAAGCATATTTATTTAAAAAATAAATATTTGCTAAAAAAATAAACATTGGGGGGAGCGATCGGACCCCACCAACAGAAAGCTCAGTTGGTGGGGAGAAAAGGGGGGGGGGAATCACTTGTGTGCTGAGTTGTACGGCCCTGCAGCGAGGCCTTAAAGCTGCACTGGCCTATTTTGGTAAAAGGTCACTAGGGGGGTTTAAGACCGCGGTCCTTAAGATGTTAAGGTCTTAATCTGGTCTTGAATACTGAAAAACCACAGTACATCCTCTAAAGTAGCAATAAGAAATCCCGTTTCATGGTGTTGAACTGCTAGTTTGTCGCTAAAGGCTGTTAGTTCTTACTGCAACCATTATTTGAAAAGGTACGAACAATGCCCCATTTACTATAATTGTAGCCATGTGTTGCTATTTCTCTCTTGCCAGTACTTTATTAGTGTCATTAATGGCAGAAGTGATGAACAGGATGTTTGCCACTTTAACATTGGTGAATGCCATAGGAAATAGTGTGAAGTAGTGGTTTTAGCTTCAGATATCAAGGTGGTGAACACAGGTCTCTTTAAAAGCAATTACTAAAGTGCATATAACGGTATTTTCAAAAGTGCTAATCGCTCTGAAAAATGCTGTTATTTTAGCCTTATTGACACTTGTGAAAACAAGCTGATCAGTAAACTGCTGATAATTCAGTAGAATTATAGGTGTTTTCTGGCTAAAAGCCTGTAGAGCCCTTTATAAACAGGGTACTAAGATATTCACTGAGGACAGGGTAGAGGTATGCCTTGAGCTTGAAGTTCCATTTGCATGTTGATTTTAACAAATATTTATCAATTTGCCACCTCATTTCAAGACAAAAAGGGGCATATGCACAAAGTTGGCATGTGCAAAAAGGTTCATGGCAAATTTACTGTTACTTACATTGACAAGGTAGCAGGTGTTGTGCAATTAGCGCAACCTGTGTTACCTAGGTATCATGAGCGTTGTTAGAGAAATGGATACTATGCAAATTGGATAGCGTGCCTTACCATAGCATTTTTTGGATTTCCTAGGTAACGTGGGTACCGCTAATTGTGCAATGCATGCTACCTTATCATTTTAGGTAACCTTAAAATAGCTGCATGCTAACTTTAGTGTACTTTTGTGCCAAAGCTCTGAAATCTGAGGCTAGTTGGTTCATTATTAGGTACCTCCAGGAAATAGAAGGCTATAGGTGCACCAAACAGTTTTTTTTATGTATGAAAGAAATGTGTCATGAATCCGGTATCTTATGGGCTCCTAAGTCATACCCATATAAAACCAATCAAATCTACAGGTTAGTAAATAAAATTGTTGCTGTTTCAAATGGATGAACATCCCACTCTTTTAGGGCCCGTTTCCCCTATCGCGAATCCGCATGCGTTGTCTGCATGCAGATTTGCATAGCCAATACAAGTGGATGGCCCTGTTTCCACTTGTCAGTAATCCTTAGCGTTTCTTTTGTGCAGGAGAAATCTGCACGGAAGAGCCCTCAGAATTCGCACGACACACACCGCTATGCGAATTGCCGCTAATGTATTTAATAGGGAAGTCGCATGCGGTTTTGGCATGCGTATTTTACCGCGATTTCGCATGCGATTTCTCATGCGATTTCGCATAGAAACTAATGTTAAATGACACAGGCAGTGACATGGTTAAAATCACATAAATACTAACATATGCGAAATCGCATGCGAAATCGTGGTAAAATACGCATGCGGAATCGCACCCGCATGCGATTTCGTCAGCGGGGAATCAGCAGCGATTCCGCACCGCACAAGTGGAAACGGGCCCTCAATAGTTGTCATTACAATAAAAAGTATCTTTAGAAATTACTTTTAAATACCTGCATTTTAAAGAGGAACTTTGGGCAATATATTTTTCTAAGTATAGCTGCTAATATATAATAATATATACAATCATTGATAATTTTCTTAGAGTATAATTTATATATATTTAGCCAATGTTTGCATGTTGTAAAATCTTAACTCACTGTGATTTACATTCTCAAATTTATCAGTGATCCCGGAAATCAAGTTGAAAACAAGGTTATTTTATTAAAATAATAATATGAACTCCAAACTTTTCTGTCATTATTATTATGGATGTATAGAGCACCAACATATTACACAGCATTGGACAATAAGTGAGGTTACAGACAACACAGTACAGGTAAGCAGTAAAACACACACTGCCAAATCATACACCAAGTACCGTAATTCAAGTTCCCCGTTGCTCTGTAAGCAGGATGCATGATCAGGTAGTATACACAAGGGAGAGCCCTGCCAATCTAAAGAGAGCCCTTGTGAAAGAATCCTCCATTTGCAGGAATTGCAGCCCTGCAAACCTTGGGAAATTAGTTTTGCGTTTGTTGATAAAATCTGGTGAAATGTTGCCCCATGCCTCTTGAAACCCCTCCCACAATCTTAATTAGCTTGATGGGCACTTCTTACATACCATTCGGTCAAGCTGCTCCTACACCAGCTCAGTAAGGTTGCAATCTGGTGACTTTCCTGTCCACTTCATCATAGAAATATTACTATCAGACTGTTTCTTGTTTCTTTCCTAAACAGATCTTGTGCATTTTGGATCCTTTGCTTTTGATCATTGTCCTGTTGTAGGATGAAATTGGCTGCAGTCAAGAGCTGTCCACAATGTATGGCATGGCGTTGCAAAATGGAATAGTAGCCTTCATTTTCTAGATCACTTTTAATCTCCCATTTTATCACCACCAAAGCACCCTAGGCCGTCACATTGCTTCCTTCATGCTAGACAGATGGTGCCAACTCCCAAGTACTCTTCCAGCATTTACTACTGTCTTCCAGTACTCTTTTCATTTTGTCTCCAACTCATACATTTTGTTCTTTGTGATCCCAAGATGCCAAACTTAGATTTGGCTGTCCAGAACTGTTTTTCCCATTTTCCTCTGCCCAGCCTCTGTTTTCATTTGCCTGTGTTTATCTTTTCCTTTTATTAGCCATTTTGAGATATGGCCTTTCCTTTGTAAAGGTGCCCATAGATTACTTAAAGGAACACTGTCGATTAACATGTTTTTTTTCAATTGAGATAGGAAATGTTTAGGAAGTGCTGCTAAGTACTGGTATATACATTTGAATTCTTATCTCTTTGTTTACTGTTACCTAATTCCTTTCACACTTTTCTGAGGACAATTCTGACAGCAGACTGAGCCATGAGGGGAGGGGGAATGTGTGTGTGTGTGTGTGTGTGTGTGTGTGTGTGTGTGTGTGTGTGTGTGTGTGTGTGTGTGTGTGTGTGTGTGTGTGTGTGTGTGTGTGTGTGTGTGTGTGTGTGTTATGTGCAACATAAACATTTGTAATTGCGTTTGTGAAACATGACACCTGACAGGAGTTATATCTGCTTTAATATAACACTGCTCTTAATATGTCAGACTGCAGAGATTCTACTATGCAAATGAGACATTCCAAACTAAAATCTACACACAATGAATTACAGCTTTTGCCTCTAGTATTTAACATAAAAAGTAGGAAAATGTTTACACAGCTATTTAGACATTATTTGTACATTGTCATTTTAGAACACTTGGTTTAACCACTTCAGCCTTCAGTCGTTTTCACTTTATGCATCTGAGCAATGTTCACCTCCCATTCATTAGCCTATAACTTTATCACTACTTATCACAATTAACTGATCTATATCTAGTTTTTTACGCCACCAATTAGGCTTTCTTTGGGCGGTACAAGAGCTACTTTACTGTAAATGTAATTTAACCGGAAGAATAAGAAAAAAATGGAAACAATTATTTCTCAGTTTTCGGCCATTATAGTTTTAAAATAATACATGCCTCCATAATTAAAACCTACCTATTGTATTTGCCTAATAGTCCCGGATATTACACCATTTAAATTATGTCCCTATCACAATGTATGGCGACAATATTTTATTTTGAAATAACAGTGCATTTTTTCCATTTTGCATCCATCACTATTTACAAGCTTATAATACAAAAAAAAAATAGAAATATTTCATCTTTACATGTATATTTAAAAAGTTTAGACCCTTAGGTAAATATTTAAGTTTTTTTTAATTATTGTAATGTTTTTGTTTTTTTATTAAACATTTTATATGGGTATTTTTGGGAGGGTGGGATGTAAGTTGTAATATTTTTTATGTAAATATGTGTTTATTTTTTATTTTTTTTACATGTAGTTGTAGTTTTACTATTTGGCCACAAGATGGCAGCCATGAGTTTGTTTACAATAACGTCACTCTAAGCGGCCCAATTCATTAATCCCTCAGCTAACGAACCATGGGCCGGGAGCGCGCATGCACGCGCGATTGGCCGCGGAAGTGTACATGGCCTTCTGGACGTAGCCTCTACGTCCAGAAGGCTTAAATGGTTAATAGTGTTCGACTAATAATTTTCCACTGAGCGAGCGATGGACTGATAAAGCGATGGACTTTACTGGGCAATAGGCGACAGTGTGATTGATCACAAATCATTTGACTAGTGGGCCACACACTGCAAATGCATAACGGAATACTGTAGGGGTCGGGGGAAAATGAGTTGAACTTACCTGGGGCTTCTAATACACCCCCGCAGACATCCTGTGCCCGTGCAGCCACTCACCGATGCTCCGGCCCCGCCTCCGGTTCACTTCTGGAATTTCAGACTTTAAAGTTTAAAAAATACTGCATCTGCGTTGGCGTGTCTTTGTTCCTGCTGATGTCACAGGCACAGTGGTTTTCAGACTTTAGAGTCTGAAATTCCAGAAGTGAACCGGAGGTGGGGCCAGAGCATCGATGAGTGGCTGCACGGGCACAGGATATCTGCAGATGGACCATTAGAAGCCCCGGGTAAGTTCAATTCATTTCCCCTCGACCCCCCTAAAGTATTCCTTTAAGTGATTCCCATTTCTAATTGAACTGAATGGTTGTAATGATCCGCTCAGCTGGCTGCACAGGCAGACAGCTGTTTGACCATTCCTTATGTCTAAAGGTGCGTACACACATGCGACTATAGTCGTTTGTAACGATCGTTCCCCGATCTTTACCAACGACGATCGTTACAAAAAACGAACCAACGACTATTAAGGCAAACGACGAACGAGGCAAATCGCTACAAAACAAAGTTCTGTCTTGGCGGATTTTTACCACCGACGATCGTTAGCAAAAGTGGTACATCGTTGGAAACGATCGTTCGTACCAGGCTGGACATGCGTATTTCACTTTTTCTCCAAGGAACTTCACAATTTTATGCGCAGGCGCATTAAGTGTTTTTACGTGGTGTAACGTTCATTCTAACGATGTGATCGTTACACACTTTTTACAACTAACTTTACTTCGGTCGTTCTTTTGTCAATTAAAAGTTCGTTCGTCGTCCACAACGAACGATCGTTGTCGCATGTGTGTACGTAGCATGAGGGGTGCAGGTCTCTGGATAAGAGACCTGGCTTTGCTTTGCAAGTTCTAGACCTGCTCTGCTGCTGAGGGATTTGCATACGTTTGTTATGCAAATCACCTAGCTGCTTCTTTTGAAAGCTAGCAGTATAAAAGGCTGGGTCTTCCCACAATCCTTTGCTGGTCATCCATCTTGATTTGTTGAAACACTAGTCCTAGAGTGTCAGCCGTGCTATTTCTTGTTGAAGTTATCTTAGAGTAATTCTTGGGACTGCACTAGGCAGCTTCCCTAGTGCAGTTAGCCTATTATCTGTTTTGTCTGTATTGCCTCTCTGTTGCGATTGTCCTGTCGCCAACGGTGGTCGTCAGGAAATCGTTCTGTCTGTCTGGGGGTGCTAACCAGAGCAGCAGTTGCTACTGGTAGCCCCTTCTGTTCATCTGTCTTGCTTGGATCGCACTAGCCTCTAGCGGTAGTGGCTGTGGATTCTTCTGATCTGCTTTCTTGGACTATAGCTGGAGCAGCGGTTGCTACCAGCTATCTCATCTGCCTGTCTTGCTTGGATCGCACTAGCCCCTAGCGGTAGCGGCTGTGGATCCTTCTGATCTGCTATCCTGTTTCTGTACCTGGATCGCACTCGCTCTGGTGGAAAGAGCAGTGGATCTTCCCTTTCCTGTTCCTGAACCCGGATCGCACTCGCTCTGGCGGTAAGAGCAGTGAATCTTTCATAGCCTGTTCCTGAACCCGGATCGCACTCGCTCTGACGGAAAGAGCAGTGGATCTTTCCTTTCTTATTCATGTTTTCCGTTTGTCTGTCTCATTTGATACTAACGCTTGCTGTAGGCTCGGTGAGGTAACAGTTAAGCAAGCACTCACGTCCTCTGTTCCGTGTCTGTCTGTCGGTGGTTAGTTAGGGTGGCGTGCTTGTCTCTGTTGCGCTTAACGTGCGGAGACCGTGCTGTGAACGTGTTCGCTGTTGCGAATAAGTGCGGTGTTCGCGTTTAGTTAGCGTTTGTTGTTTTCGCTATTTTCTCATTGTCGTTTGCTGTGCCTTTGCTCCTCCTGTGTTCTGTTCTGATCTGTCTTGTGTCACTTCTGGCGATCGCCTTTCTCACAATCGCGTTCCTACTTTTGTTTCTGCTGATGTGTGTTCACCGTTGCAGGGTCGCGACTAGATTGGTGAACACACATTCATCCTGTACCTGTGCTCTTTCTCTTTAAGCACAATAAGGGAAAGAGGCGCCCTGATTTGAATAAAAGCTTTTAAAACCAGTTTAAAAACGAAAAAGAATAATGAGGTATCTTACCTCAATGACGAAATCTCTGTAAACTTACAAAAGATTTTTATTTGAGCACAGGCAACGCGTTTCGCGGGTCTGAGCCCGCTTCCTCAGGCCAATACAGTGCCAAATGACATCTCAAATAAAAATCTTTTGTAAGTTTACAGAGATTTCGTCATTGAGGTAAGATACCTCATTATTCTTTTTCGTTTTTAAACTGGTTTTAAAAGCTTTTATTCAAATCAGGGTGCCTCTTTCCCTTATTGTGCATAGTTATACCCCCGTACATGTTTGTCCGAGGGGTGATGACAGAACACCCGTTGTTTCTCCACGGTTAATGTTTTGTCCATCCTTTTTCATCTAAGAGAGCGACCGCAACCAGGTCCGTCAAGGACCACCCCGAGTGGAGTCGGGTTTATGGTCTCCACCTGCTTCCTGTGGTCGGTTGCCCCTTGCAACCCTCCTTTGTGAGTAGCCCTTTCAATCAATTGATTTCTCCACACACCTACTATTGACATACTGCACTATCGGGCTCCCTTTTTTGTCTCCTGTATTTTTTTCTATAGGGTGCCAAGACACCCCAACCACGATTACTCTCTCTTTAAGGGCTATCTTGCCCTATTTGGGTGCAAATCGGACACTTCTCATCTGGCTTCTGTGGCAGCGCGGAGACCTTGCTCCTCTGCGCTTCACAGCTCCACCTGCCGGTGAGAATTCCCCTCTACTGGTGCTTGCACCAAAGCTGGGTTCCCCCCTTCATACGCTTGTGGAAGATATCCGCCGTGTCAGCGCATGCCTTGTGCGCTGATCACGGCGTTTATTCCACAATCGTTACAATGGTGTTGTGCCTCCATGCTCTGAAATCAAAAATTGATTCTGCGTTGATTTAAATCATGTGAACTTAATGGTCGGTCAATGTTTTCCATCCTGCCTGATCAAGTAAATTGGTTGATTAGAGCAGATATCAGCCAATTTCCCTTGATTGAGTCAAATGGAACATAATTAATTCTCCCCTATTCCAATAAAATGATCACATCGAATAGATGATCAGCAGGAAAATCAACCACCTTAAGGCCTCTTGCACACTACATGCGATTCTGATTTTTTTATATGATCCAATTTTTTTTTATTAACTGTTGACTTTAGGGTATTTTTCTTCTTCTCAGGATACATACGCTTTATCCTTTGGCTCAGTTGTGCACTAAGGCCTTCCACTCCTCTTTCTATTGTGGTTAGAGTCAGTCTGCACTACTCTGTGAGGGGGGTTTTACACAGTGTACAAGTTTTTTTTAAATTTCTCATATGAATTAGCCTTTATTTGCCAGAACAAGAATAGTCTGACAAGTACTTTTCAAAAGAAAAACCTTTGTTTCTTGCCATTTTGAGCTTTTAATCAAACAAACAATTCCTAATCAGTAAACATATTTAGTTGTGCTGAGATAATGAAAAAAAAGGGTGTTCCAATTACCAATTAACCTTTTAAAAGTATACAGTATATATTTATTTTAACGAAACATGGGATTCATTGTTGCAGATAATCGCATATGCATATTCCTGCATGAACTTCACAGCACCTTGCATCAAGCTAAATCTGCTGCTGCTGCTATCCGTGGAGGTCTGTAATTGGGACTTTCCCTATACAGCCATAGCTAATGTCTGCAAACTGTTACCACAGCATGTGCATAATCTTGCATCACCTGTTTTGTTTTGCTTATTTGTAAACTCATTGCTACAGCTATCCTGTGAGAGTCTGAGATTAAGATTTCCAACAGAGTGCTTGGTGCATCATCTATGCTTTTGCCCTTATCTGATGGAGCCATTGCTGAAACTGCATTGCTAAATTGGAACTTTTACAACTGGGTGATCCATAATGGATGGTCTGCACCAACGCCTTAACTGTATCTAATGGATATAGCCAACTGCAGGTTTAGTCCCTGTGTTTGTGCATTATCATTGTACTTATCTCTGGCTATATTTTTCATTGTGTTTGGAGGTTCATCATGTTCTTTTAAATGGAACTCAAAAATGTGAGATACTAATATGGAGGACCAATGATCAAATCAAAACTCCATTAGTAATATGCAACTCTTTATTAAACATCATTATACGAAAAGGGGATAATAAAAAAGGGAATATGTTAAAACAATGTGTCTGGGACGCAAGTTCACCAAGAAAAGCCCTGCCTAATATGCCTTTGGCTAACCTCAATCATACATCCAATTTATTTGGCAAATGGAGTAAACTAACAGTTCATACAGCCGTAAACAATGATGTAGCATTGGCAGGGTTATCAAAGTCACAGTTCCAAAGCTTTTACTAATGACGTAGCAGGTTATGCAAAAAAGAGTGTTAGTCCGTGTGGCCAGCAGCAGAACTGTATTATCAGCAAATTTCATAAAGCAGTTATTCCTACCAGCTGACAGCAGAGATTTGGCAAATTGTGTAGATGCAAGTCATGCAGAGACAAAGCAATTACCATCAGATTCCCATATGCCACAAAATCCATGATGGATACCACTTTCACAGTAAACAGATAGGCTGGTATCCAGAAGTGGGTACAGCGACCCTTCAGCGACTTCAACCACTGCAGTACTGCATAGAATGAAAGTTTAATGGATCAGAGCACAAGCAAAGCCAGAGACATGTATGGCAGCAAAGCGGAGCACTTACAGTTGGATGGAGATGAAACTAAGCACAGTGTCTCCTTCAGTGATGTCCCCGCTGCGGATATTGGTATGGAGGGAGTGGAATCCACAATGTAGAGGCTGAACAGCTGGTTGACTGATGTATGCTTTCCGCCCCATGCAGAGGTGTGGGGCAGCATCGAAGAGCTGCTGCCAGGCCCTTCAAGCAGACATCTAGCTGGCAGAGCTGAGAGGGGTGAACCAAGGGTGAGCCACACACATGCAGCGTGTTCTTTTAATTGTTCAGTCTGTGTTATACCTTGGCATTTATAATATTGTCATTTATACTTTATGATACCGATAAATTGAGTCTATTATACCTTTTGTATTCTTTGCGAAAAGATCGGGTTGAACTCACTACCCACATGCCTCTTTGCCCGCCCATTTTCCCACTATAATTACTTATACACATGCTAGACTGAACTCGCCCAAGGTAGTCATTCAGGGCCATTTCCGCCAACTTGGCTGAGAATCTTGGGTGTGTAGAAGGGCCCCACAATGTTGCTTAGAGAGTTTGTATGCCAGAGACCCCACTTATGTAATATTGTCTTTAAACCCTAAATTTATTACCTTTTTGTTGGAAAGGAGGTTACAGCTAAAAATTCCTTTTTAATTCATTTTCAATAAAAGTTAATTGTTACTGATTTGTGCAATTTTTACATTTTAGAAACACACTGTCTTAGTTATTGTAATGTCCCTTTGGCATTTGCCATATTCTGACAAGACCCAGGAGAATGTTGCAGACGTTTCCAAGTAATAGTAACAGACAATAAAGGAAAATCAAATCCAGGTGTGCAGGATCACGTATGTTCAAAGGCTTAATGTATCAACCCCTATACATGGGGTTATGGAATTACTGAGAAATGAATATCCTATGTGACTGCGAGATATATGAGACCTTTTCCAGCTACTGTCTCAATTCACACTGCAGCGCCAGCAGACTTTTCATCAAACCTGATTATTGGAAATACAGCAGATGGCACAAGAATAAATGTGACCTGCTGGGATATAAATGTAAATTACAATTTAAACCCCGTGTTTATGGGAAGCATCAGCTAGCCTTTACCAAGGGGGGATCTCAAACAGCTATCATTTTAATTCAAGGTAAAATGATTGGGGTTAGCTACATTGAATAGCTATGACAGCTCCAAGGGTAAGGTGGGGGCTGCTAAATATTGGAAATATGAGAGCCGCCGTTGCCGTTTTGCAGCTGCCAGCCTCATTGTAACCCAGCCTATTTGTAAATGTGCCTTTTGGAAATAATTCACACATCGCCGGCTATGCGCTGCTCAGAGCATCAGCCTGCTGTCCCCGCTGATAAGTTACATTTTAATAATTGCAATAAAAGATGTTTTTCTGTGAATCTGATTTGCAAATTAATAACTGTCAAATAGGCAGTCAATTTTTTACTGCTTATTTTTTTTTCGGTCATGAAATATTCTCATAAACAATGTGTTAATATTGCTACATATAATTTGCAGATTGTTTATACGAGTTTTGGCTTAACATTATCATTGTAAAATTAAAAAAATTGCTACCCTCCCATTTTGAATGTTCCTGCTCAGAAAATGGATGAAACGGAACATTATTTGGCACATTGGTTCCAATGCAAAGAGGGCTTTTTGGACGATCAACTGTGAGAGCGCCAGCTTGCGAGATACGCCATCTATTATGTTTCAACAGTGTAAGTGGGCATAATGTGCATATTAATTGTAGTTACTGGACTGGCAACAATTTAAAGAGGAACTCCAGTGAAAATAATGTAATAAAAAGAATGCTCCATTTTTACAATAATTATGCATAAATGATTTAGTCAGTGTTTGCCCATTGTAAAATCTTTTAAATCCCTGATTTACATTCTGACATTTATTACATGGTGCCATTTTTACTGTTGGCAGGTGATGTAATGTAGCTACTGCATGTTTTTTTGGCAGTTGGAAACAGCTGTAAACAGCTATTTCCCACAATGCAGCAAGGGTCACAGACAGGAAACTGCCAAGAGTACATACTCAGAATTTCTTTATGGGAGGCATTTCACCACAATATCAGTCATACAGAGCCTCCGATGGTCTGTTTGTGAAAAGGAATAGATTTCTCATGTAAAAGGGGGTATCAGCTACTGATTGGGATAAAGTTAAATTCTTGGTTGGAGTTTCTCTTTAAGTTCATCTCCAGCCACTGATGGAGATATCAGATCAGAATTACCTTTTTGTGTCATAGAAGCCTGCATCTGAAAATCCTGGTTTGAAAATTTGATAACATAACATAGAGAAAGTAAGTTTCAAGAGTGAATACCAGGCTCTGGGGGTGAAGCAGCTGTTTGACTTTCATCTGGATATTGTTCAAGCAGTGTGAGGGTGGGGCATAGACTGAACTATCTGAGAAAATTGAAACCTGTAGCAGTGCAAGTCTGTCATGCAGGAAGTAGCTTGTGAAGAGTCTCCACACCAGGGGCCATGTGCTATTAGCTTTTTCACCTGAGTTTTCTCCTAGGAGATAATTTTTCATCTTCAAATTAAAATAACTTTTGAGCACTCTGGGCCACATGCAATTCTTTTTTTCTCCTGAGTTTTTTTCCCATGTGATAGTTTCATAATTTGTCATAAAATGCCCTTTAAGCCACAGCAAGCAAGAAAATACTCAAAATAGATTTGATAGTACTTTTCCATCTACTTTTGGGTACCCTTTCAATTGTGAAATGCTGAAAAGTTAGTTTAAAGAGAAGATGAAAATTGACTACTAGGAGATAAATCAGGTAAAAAATGTAATTGCATATGAGCCTCTGCAATTGAAAAATGACCAAAAAGTAGGTGAAAAAATTCTATTTAAATTATTTTGAGTATTTTCTTGCTTGCTGGTGGTTTAAATGCATTTTATTGACATGTTTGAAAACATCCCCTGGGAGAAATTGCAGATGAAAAAAGCTAATTGCATATGGGCCCAGGGCCCTAATTTAATTCACTTTTTCTCTTAAGTTTTTTACTAAGTGATATTTTCCCATCTCCTCAATAAAATGCCTTACATGCCACCAGCAAGCAAGAAAACACTCTGAACAATTGTAGCAGAACTTTTTCACTTACTTTTTAGTACTTTTTTCATTTGCACTAAAAAGTTACTTTAAACAGAATATTAAACATGACATCCTAGGATAAAATGTATGAGAAAAGGTAAATTGAATAAGGGTCCAGGGCCCATATCCAATTCACTTTTTTCACCTGAGTTTTCTCCTGGGTGATCATTTTAAACTTGTCAATAAAATGCCTTTTTTTTTTTTTTTACAATAAATTTTTATTGAATTTAAAATAAATTTTTATTGAATTTAAAGCAATAACAGTAACAAACATTCAGGTATAAATTGCATCATGGTTCAATGTACATGACATGTATAAACAGAATGTAAAGGTATTTGAGAACACATAGATCAAGGATATAGGTCACGAGATCATAATCTACTGTTTTCTACATCTATGAACCTATACCATACTCTATCTTCGTGGGTTATACATATAAAAAAAAAAAAATTCTGATCAATATAGATGTGAGACATCAATCTATCATTTAGAAAAGTGTCATCATCTTGTTACCACCACACGGTATATAATGCACAAGGTAACATATTTAAGAAACCAATAAACCAAAAACCAATATAGGGTCTAACAATGCAGAGGTGTGAAAGTAACAGCAGCTCTTAACCTTACCTGCTATTTTCTCATGGTAAGGGGAGCTGTTGTGGACATTTTGTCTCATCAGAGGGATAGGGGAAGGGAAGGAGAGTGTGGGGGAGAGCACCAGGGGGAAGTATTATATCCATTACGTAGAATAGGGAGGTACCACTAACAATCTGTGTTGGTATGGTATACTTCATTTCTCATTATACTAAGGGAGAACTAGTATTAGAGGTGGAGACTTCAACAAGAGAATTTACTATTTCTTTCCAATTAATAGATTGGACAGGAGGATATAGTAGGGGGTTGGGATTTAATAATAAAATGCCTTTTAAGCCACCAGAAAGCAAGAAAATACTCAAAATAATTTTGATAGTACTTTTTCACTTACTTTTTGAAACTTTTTTAGGTGAAAAGTGATGGAAAGTTATTTTAAATCGAACATGAAAAATTATCTCCTAGGAGAAAACTCAGGTGAAAAAGTGAATTGCATATGGCCCCAGGACCCATATGCAATTAACTTTTTCTCCTGAGTTTTCTCCTAGGTGATATTTTCACAACTTATCATAAAATGTCTTTTAACCACTTCAGCCTAACTGGACGAACGCCCCCCCCCCCCGCATGCGCGCTCCCGCTGGGGGCCGTTAGCCCAATGATCAATGAAAGGGATTATAAATCCCTTTCACTGATCGGCCCCCCCCTCCCCCCCCCCGAGGAAAAGCCAACAGCGTTTCTTCATATGCTGCGGCTTTTCTGAGATCAAAAAGTTCCCCTGCTTCTATCTTCTTCCTGGGAGCGAGATTGATCAATCCCAGGACTTTTTGACTGTGGCCATCTTGTGGCCAAATAGCAAACTCCACCAAAAATCACTTTACATTGAATAAATACATGTTTACACATGTAAAATCCCCTGTTTACCTCCCACACCAAAAAATACCCACATACAAGTTTTAATAAAAAATTACAATAATAATAAAAAAAAAACATAAATAGTTACCTTAGGGTCTAAACTTTTTAAATATTCATGTCAAAGGAGTATATCAATATGATTTATTAAATTATGGGCTTCTAAATAGTGATGGACACAAATTGAAAAAATGCACCTTTATTTCCAAATAAAATATTGTCGCCATACATTGTGATAGCGACATAATTTTAACGGTGTAATACCCGGGACATATGGGCAAATACAATACGTGAGTTTTAATTATGGAGGCATGTATTATTTTAAAACTATAATGGCTGAAAACTGAGAAATAATGAATTTTTTCCTTGGAGAAGCACAAAAAATTGAAACCGAGAGCCCAATATGGTTCGCCCAAAAACCTTTCTTTTTGGCTACATATGGGCAGGCCTTGCAGTGACCACATTTGAAACAGCCGCTTGACTTAGGTGGCAACCAGTTCAAATGTGTCCTCTCTTCTCTTCTTCTGGAGAAAAGTACTGAAAATCTGAGGGACATGCTAGTCCATAGTGCCTTCTCCAGAAGAAAAGAAGAGAGGACACATTTGAACTGGTTGCCACCTAAGCCAAACGGCTGTTTCAAATGTGGTCACTGCAAGGCCTGCCCATATGTAGCCAAAAAAAAAGGTTTTTGGGCGAAAGCTGTTAACAGGACCTTTACAATTAAGACTTTCATTAACTGTAACACCCGGGGTTTGGTATATGCGGCCTCATGTGAATGTGACCTGCTATATGTGGGTAAAACAACAAGGGCTTTAAAAGATAGAGTTATGGAGCATGTTGGAGACATAAAACATAAAAGAGATACCTCAGTTGCCAAACACATGAATGATTGTCACACCTCTGATCCACTGGCCATCTCCTTTTGGGGGGTTCAACAGTGGAAACAGGGCAAGAGGGGAGGTAATCTAGACAAGAAGCTGCTACAGTTGGAACTGGCATGGATATTCCGTTTGGATTCCGTAGCCCCAAGAGGTCTAAATGAGGAGTTCTCCGTGAAAGGTTTTATCTGAAGTGTCCTCATAGTTCCCATATGTAATAATTCCTCTCATTGTATAAACCTAAAAATATTGAATCAGTCCTACTCCTGCCTTTATACTTACCTAATGCAATTTTGATGGGGTGTTCATCCCCCCTCCCCCCCCCCCCTGTACAATCCCCCATCCCTCCTCTCCAGCCTCCCCCATAGGAAAAATTTGATTAGGATCATCACATCCTCTAATGCCAGCCTGATACAGGGAGAACATAATGCCCTGGGATCAGAGATCCAAATATAGTTTCACAGCCCCGGTTCATAGAGTAATACAATTAGAGTGGGTGGGCTGATTGTGATTATCTATGATCGGCATATCAAATAATAGATATGAGGGACTTTAAAACTGTCATACACGGAGGTTGCGCAGCGCCTCCCTGTACTCACATGGATGGTGAACAAATCCTCCGGGTGAAAGTTTATGGGTTGCTATGACAACCGAGTAGCAGCCACGCGATCTATCCAACCAGCCTACCAGCGTGTGTTACACGGCCGGCGGATGTGACGTCACAGGAAGAGACGTCACACGCCGGCAAATAACACAGACACCTATACTGGACGGAGGCGAGGCTTGAAAGTATACAGAGCGCGGAAAAACGCGCTAATCGAGGTGAGAGGGGAGTGAGCATATGTATGCATAGGAGGGGACTACCCTTTTGATGGGGGTGGAGAGGAATAATGCTATTTAAGCATCTCGCGTGATTACACATTCAGCTCTGACTTGAGCGTGGTGCTGGGGGAATCTTTGCTGGTTGGGTGGAGGGTTGAGCTGTATATATTGTAAATACTTTAATGTTGTGTATTACAAACTCCTGACGACGCCTCTCCCTATGAGGTGAAACAATTGTTGAGTCACACCTTCTGGGCATTTGTATTGCACTGCTCACACACCCTAATGGTGTTTATATTCCCATCCAGCTACCTTCTGGGAAGGCATTGTTGTCCCCTATGGGGAACATATATGTTATGTATTGACATACTAGGTGGTGCTGTACACTAACAGGCCATCTGTGAATGTTGATTAGACAGACACCAGCAGATTGCTGTACATTTGACAGATCCGACTGGTATCAGTATTAATTACAGTGTGAGTCCTGTGGGATAGCTATACCCCATGATACATTATAGTGTGTCTGGGGGGGATCAGCAAAGACCCCTGCAGCAATACTTACCTATCTGACCAATTGTCGAGATACGTCACAGCAGACAAATCAGACTGGTGTCTAGAATACAATCAAGAAAACCTTGTAGGCATATTATCCGAATGATTTTAATGCCACACAGGGAAAGGTTTTAATAAACTGTATTACGTATGTTAAGGTCAAGCCTGGCTGGGCAACGTGTGACATGTTACCAATTCTTGCCTCAAAATGGGGGGGGAGGGGGGGCAACTGTGATGGGCACAATGAAGCTATGATAAGCCCATTGTTATTCTCAGACTTATTATTGTGTAGTTTTTAGTTTTTTTTACTGAATTGCCCTCAACAACCTAAACTTGTTGGTAGTTATTACCTTTTCCTTTTAAAAGATGATGATTCATTGCATTCTTTTTGAAAGAATCCTCACTTTTTTCAAAAAAATGCCTAAAATGTTTTCACAATACTGTTTATACAGATAAAAACAATCCCTCGGTTCATACTGTGCCCCTAGCAACTGTAAGAATCTCTCCAATGTGAATGTAGACAATAAAGCCCCATTTTATTAGTATGAGAAAGAGCTGAAACCATTGTTGTTTGTGTACTTTTATCTATGTTCCCTTGAGAAAATTTCCCATTACTTCCTGAACTGACACCATTTCTCTAGCAGGGACACAAACATGACAGATGTTTAACCTTTCTCTGCTCTACCCAAAACTGGAGTTTTGTCTGATGTCAGTGAAACATTGCTTTGTACTATGTGTTTTTGACAAGAACCTTTATTTTGTAATCTGCCAAAATACCATACAATAATATTAGTGGCGTGTTGCTTTTGTAGCAAAAAATAAAAAATGTTTCTTGGTGTACCTCAACAATAAGTTACTCATGTCAGTGAAGAATGGTGTGTAATGGAGGGAAGGAATGCCTTGAGTAATGGCGTGGGGACAATGGCACTAAAATAAGCCTTTTTTTCTTTCTTTCTTAAACTAGTTTTTCAGCTTCACTGTTCATAATTGCAATAACCAAAAATTAAATGATAAAAAGTGCATATAAAATGCATAGTTTACCTTTTGAAACATGTTAGGTCACAGCAAAGGATCATGGGTGACCAGTTTCTCACTGTAAAACATACAAAACACTGTAGTGGAGTCCTGCGTGAACGCGGGTGAACGGCGTCCACCCACTTTTTCTTCAAAGTGAACACCGTTCACCCTGGCTTGTGTGGAGGGGGGCAGAGCAGGGAAGGCAAGCTATGGGGACAGCGGAGATGGGCGGACATCTCCCCCCCCCCCATCCCTCACCTTTGTGCTCCCCTTCCTGCCTCTCCCCTCAAGCGTTTTTAAGTGTCGGCCCGGCGGCAAAAGTGGGCGGAGACTTTCTGCGTTCCAGTCGCATGGGGCGCTCCGCTCTGTGTGCGGCTAGTCTGGTCTTGTAGCCGCACACAGAGCGGAGCGTCCCATGCGACTGGAACGAGGTAAGTCTCCGCCCACTTTCGCTGACCGACACTTAAAAACGCCAGAGGGGAGAGGCAGGAAGGGGAGCACAAAGGTGAGGGATGGGGGGGAGATGTCCGCCCATCCCCGCTGTCCCTATAGCTCGCCTTCCCTGCTCTGCTCCCTCCGGGTGGGGGCACACCTGGCTACCTGGGCACATCTACCCCTGACTACATATACTGGCCACATATACACCTGCCTACATATACTGGGGACATATACACCTGCCTACATATACTGGGGACATATACACCTGCCTACATATACTGGGGACATATACACCTGCCTACATATACTGGGGACATACACCCCTGCCTACATATACTGGGGACATATACACCTGCCTACATATACTGGGGACATATACCCCTGGCTACATATACTGGGGACATATACACCTGCCTACATATACTGGGGACATATACCCCTGCCTACATATACTGGGGACATATGCACCTGCCTACATATACTGGGCATATATACCCCTGCCTACATATACTGGGCATATATACCCCTCGCTACATATACTGGGGACATATACACCTGCCAACATATACTGGGGACATATACCCCTGCCTACATATACTGGGGACATATACACCTGCCTACATATACTGGGGACATATACCCCTGCCTACATATACTGGGCATATATACCCCTGGCTACATATACTGGGGACATATACACCTGCCTACATATACTGGGGACATATACCCCTGCCTACATATACTGGGGACATATACCCCTGCCTACATATACTGGGGACATATCCCACTGGCTACATATACTAGGCAACTATACCTCTGGCTACATATACTGGGGACTACTATACTCATGGCTACTTATACTGGGGACACCTATAGACCTGGCTACCTGGGGGTACCTATGTTGGGGGAACTGCTGTCAGATTATCTGCATTTTTGTGGAATCGCTGTTATGTATTTTGGGGAACAGCTGCCAGATTATGTGTATGTTAGGGGAACGGCTGCTGCCAGATTACGTGTATTTTGGGGAACTGCTGCCAGATTGTGTATGTTTGGGGGACCACTACTGCCAGATTATATGTCTTTTGGGTGTTACGTGTATTTTGGGTGATCCGCTGCCAGGTTTCGCGTATTTTGGGGAACTGCTTCCAAATTATGTGTATGTTGGTGGAACTGCTGCTGCCACATTGTCTATTTTGGGGGAACCACTTCCATATTATCTGTATTTTGGAGGAACTTCTACCAGATTATGTGTCTTTTTGGTGAAATGCTGTCAGATTACATCAATTTTTGGGGGATACACTATGGCAGACCTTTTACATCACTGCTAAGGTCATGTATATTTGGCCCCACCCATGACCACGCCCATGGTGTGCTTGACCACGCCCATTTTTGGCGCGAGGTTCTCCAGGTGAGTCCACTCACTTCTTTCCCCAGGACTAGACTCCTGCTGAAGACCCCCACACTCTAGGGTCTAATGCCAAGAAAAGAGTGAAGGCTGGCACCACCAGTAGTAAATATGCAATTTTATTCAGTTAGCTAGATGTTACATGCTTTGCTGGGCTGATGGCTACAGACTGCTGTTTCTGGCTCCTCACGTCCGTTCTCAAGCCCTTTAGCCAGCAAAATGTCAAAGTACAAATCACACTTATATATCGATGGTACACATAATCAGCCAATAGAATCAAACTGCAAGCAGCCAATCAATTACCAGAGCGAGCTGTGCAGACCCTGTGGGGAACTACATCATACATATGCATGAGTATGCAAAATACTTGAACCAGGTGTACTGATTAAAAAAGTGCCTATTTACTACTGGTGGTGCCACCCTTCACTCTTTCCTCACTGTAAAAAGCTGATGATCTCCCTCTTCCCACAAATTAAGGGGTAACTACAGAGGCATGGTCTAAATCATGAGGTGAAAGGACTAACTGTGGCTCCTGCCACAGCACTGCCTCCTTAATGTATGACAACCCATTTTCTGACTGACAATCAGTAAGAGGGTGTGACTGTCATGAGGGCCACCCCATTATCTTAACCATGTCATTGCAAATACCATATGACCTGCCAGGTTTCTGACTGCTGGGAAGGGTAGGGAGAAGGGGTTGTGCAAGTAGGTTTGTGGGTATTTGTGTTGAAGAGTTGACTTATACTTAATATCAGCAGTCATTTTTAAGTTTAATGTTGCCAAAGCGTAACAATTTCAATATAATTTTACAATAGCCTAAAATTAGTCTTTATAATAGCATATTCATTTCATGCACCAGTTGCTGCCTACAATATGTGGGTTGCACCGGACGCAACCTTTGAGCATTGCAGAACACTACGCTGCGGATAATTGGAAAACCTTTCAAAAATCAGCTGTTGAAATGTAATTGTAGAAGGTTTAGCTTAAAGAAGCACTGTAGTGACATATAGTAGAATGCATATATTATTATAACCCATCCTCACCAATAGGGATGAGCTTGAATTTTCACATCAAAAATTTGCATTTTTGTCTGACTTTCAGGAAACTGTAATAGAATGTGTTTTATCATGCTCATTGGGCTTGATTCAATAGGCTGCGCTGCGAAGGCAGCGCAACTTAGTTTGAGCAGCGCTAGGTAAAATCCTCAGCGCTGCTAATTTACGTGCACTCCCTTGTATTTAGTGGCAGCCTATTGGAACAATCAAAGTGCGGGGATCACGTGCTAAACAGCTACAGGATGCAACAGGGCTCAGGGCGGGAGTAAAGGAGCGGCCACCGAATACAAGGGAGCAATAACGATAACAATAATATTTTTATAACGCTTTTCTCCCTGGGGACTCAAAGCGATGTAACCTGCATTATGCAGTCTCAAAGGCTCGGAAAAAGAGGTGAGTTTTTAGCCTTTTTTTTAAAGCTGTCCAGAGAAGGAGCCTCTTGCACTGATTGTGGAAGTGAGTTCCATAGAGTCGGGGTTGCATAGGAAAAGGCCAGAGCACCAAGGATTTTAACTCGCTAACTTCTCCTGCCAGTTCATTCTTCAAACGGACACTTCCGACCACAGTCTGGGCGCCACACTTAGTCAGGTAGATGCGATCGGGAATGAGCATCCTGTCCTATACCTGAGCAGGAAGCTACTTCCACAGAAAGCAACGGAGAAGGATTGCTTAGCGATAGTGTGGGCCCTCCAGAAGTTGCAATTGTATATGGGCACTGAGGATTTTAACTCGCGCTGCTCAAACTAAGCTGCACTGCTTCAGCAGCGCAGCTTAGTGAATCAAGTCTATTGACTGTTTTTTGGAAAATATGTGTCTAATTTAGGTGAAAATGTATGTTCTCGTGCTCATTGACTTCAATGCATTTAGTGAAATTGAGTTTCTTATGCCCGTATATTTTTGTGAATTTTCTCATTTGTGCAAAAATGTTTCATATCTATAAAAATAATGACAAAATGAAATGGCCATATTCGCTTATTTGTTCTAGTGTTAATACAAGATCTATTGGTGGGTAGTGACTCACCAATAGATCTTGTATTAACACTACAACATCTGACAGGTCATGCTGCCATTTCTTGACCCCCACTTATCATTAACTTGTATGCTATATGTTGCATGCAAAAGACCACAGTAATGGACTTTCAGTGAATGCAAATTTAAATATGTTATGGAAATGGTCATATAAACAAATACATCATAACTTGCAGTTACGTAACTAAACATTTTATTACTTTTTATGCAGTGTGCCAGATTCTTCCCAAAGGAGTTCTGGGTGTACTGGGTCCATCATACAGCCCCTCATCGAGCTCCATCATCAGCAACATCTGCGGAGAGAAGGAGGTGAGGCCGTCAGTGGAATGTTTTTCTTATCTTAGGGCCCTGGCACACTGGAGAGCGTTTTGCGGGTCGTTTTAGGTTTTTAAAAAACGTTTCAATTGACTTGCTGTAAAATTGTGGCAAAATTGCTGCAATCATGATTTTCCTAAAAAATCGCAATAGCGGCTATCTTGCCATGTTTTTAATGCGATTTTAATGCAAGCATTTTTAAAAAAATAAAAACGACCCGCTAAACGTTCTCCGGTGTGCCAGGGCCATTAACATGGAACATTAATACTTTGTACAGTATACATTAATTTTTCACATTGTGCTGTGATGTACATTATGCATTCAGTGTGCAACTATAAATTGTATGAGGTCTCTAAAGTAGAACTAAACAGACATAAGCCTCTCTGCATACTACACAGCAGGTGGAAAAATGAAATTTTAATAGGCACACTGGAGCCTTCCTTGCTTCCATTACTGAACACATCTTATTCCAGACACAACTCTCATATTGTGTTACAATGCAGTCCAGCTGGTTATGGCGCAGCCAGATTCTTTCCCAAAGCAGTTATGGAGAGTCCTCGGACCATCATACATTACCCTTGTTGAGTTCCATCATCAGCAACATCTTTGGAGATAAGGATGTTATGGAACATTAATTCTTTGTATACATGATTATCTTTCTATATTGTGCTGTCGCTGTGTACATTATGCATTCAATATGAGATGATAAATTGTATGAGGTCTCTAAAGTAGAACTGAACAGACATAAGCCTTTCTGCATAATGCACAGCAGGTGGAAAAATGGAATTTAACAGACATACTAGTGCCTTGTTACAATGCGTATCATGTTTCCGACACATCCCTTATGGAGTGCAGTCTAGCTGGTTATTGAACTCATGTTCTGTCTCTTGGATTATCCAAACAACCAAATTACAGATTTAGAAGTTGGAGCTTGGCTGCTACATCTGCAATCAGACCACACAATGAACTATACATGAATATGAGGATATTGACTTGAGCCACAGATTATAGGACGTACTAGCAGCAAAACATCACTATACTATACTATTGTTCTAGAGCTTAAATGTGTGACAAGGTCATAGACTAATTTATCAACAAAGAATGAATAAATGATTATTTTTTATTGTAATTTAGTAATTATATAGTGGCAACATCTTCTGCAACACCTTTACAGACTTATCACTAACTAACCCTCAAAGGATCTTGCAATCTAATCTCTACCATAGAAATATGTCCATCATAGTCTAGGGCCAATTTTAATGGAAAGCCAATTAACTTATCTCTATGTTTTTGGAATGTGGGAGGAAAACGGAGTGCCCAGTGGAAACCCTAGCACACATGGGCAGAACAAACAAACTCTGTGCAGATAATACACTGGCTGGGATTTGAACCAGGGACTCAGCACTGCAAGGCAAGGCAAGAGTGCAATCCACTATGCCACCACCGTGCTATGTAATTGATCTGTACATCTTGGACTTCAAAGCTTAGGGTGAACCTCCCAAAAAAATGAAATAAAACATGTTTTATCTCTGTTTTAACCTCCTGAGCGTTACGCTGTTTAGGAGGTTTTGTTAGTTTGTGTCCCCATGCTTAATCAATTTGATCAAATGGCTGCAAAACCTTTAGCTAGCACTAGGCTAGCTAGTACAGGTGACGACACCCCCCGATCACCCCCAATCTCCCCGTTTATACATTACCCAGCCTGGCTCCAGTGACCGTCGCAGCCTCCCCGCACAGCTCTGGTCTTCACTATGGGGACGATCACATGATGTCATGACGTCATGCACAAACCCAATCCTCCCCATACAGAGACCAGAGGGGTGTGCGGAGGCTGCATGGGGGACTCCTGAGGCACACACAGTGTCGGGCATACCGCTAAAGAGGTTAATATACTACACCTAAGTGCAGTAAATGTTTTGAGCAAGCACTTTCTTAAAATTTGCAAGATCTGTATTCCAAGCATCTCCTACAGAAGATTCACCTCTGTAGTCTGTAGGAGGCTGCTACCTTATAGGAAAGTCTGATCTGTTCACAACTACTCTCCAGCGCCCATTATATTCCTTAAACATCACATGACTACCATAACACAAAATTGATACGTGGGATGGAAGGTCTCACTTATCAAGAAAGGTTAGATAAACTGGGTTTATTTAGTCTAGAGAAAAGACGCCTTAGAGGGGATCTAATTAACATGTATAAATACATGGCGGATGAGCTTTTTGTCCCTAGGCCTTCTCAAAGGACTAGAGGACATGATCTGCGCATGGAGGAAAAACTTTTTAGCCATTTATTTAGGAAAGGGTTCTTTACAGTAAGAGTGATTAAGATGTGGAATGCATTGCCACAGGAAGTCGTTATGGCAAACTCTATACCTGCATTTAAAGGGGGCTTAGATGCTTTCCTTGTGTTGAAAGACATCCATGGCTACAATTACTAGGTAATGCCTAATGATGTTGATCCAGGGATTTTATCTGATTGCCATCTGGAGTCGGGAAGGAATTTTTCCCTTTAGGGGCTAATTGGACCATGCCTTGTAAGGGTTTTTTCGCCTTCCTCTGGATCAACAGGGATATGTGAGGGAGAGCAGGCTGGTGTTGTTCTTTATACTGGTTGAACTCGATGGACGTATGTCTTTTTTCAACCAAAATAACTATGTAACTATGTAACACTGAATATCATGAGGTAACACTATGTTACTTTAGCACACACAGTGCATTTGGTCAGAGTGCTTCTTAAAAAATTTGTTCTAAGTGCTAAAATTATTTGTAATGGAACAAAGAAAATTTTCAGGCACCAATAATATCTTTTCCATTAATACAAAAACTCAGCTACGGGCTTAGATAATTGCAACAAAAATGCTTTCACTTAATAGTACTTCAGATGTATCTTTTTCTAAGCGCAGAGCTATTCAGCATTTCACTTACATTTCTTATCATCTAAATTTGGTATGGGTTCTTAACACTTGTTTAAATATAATTTAAATTATATGTAATCAGAAATCATCTTCTACTTACCTACAGAGACTATAAGAGAGTTGCCTCGCAGCTTGTGTCTCATCTGAGTGTATCACAGACTGTTCTCCTTTTCATCTCTCTCTCTGTCTTCATTATATTATACCAGCTTTTTTTCATTTCAGTAGGAGCCCAATACCACCTTATCAGTTCCAGGATTATCTATGAGTAGCCCTTCCAGCTCCAGGGATTTATTACCCTGGATTCCAGGGGAATTAAATCTGGATAATGTTACACAATGCTGCCCAGGTGTAATCTCGGTCCAATGGTTCGGGGTCTATGACCTCCAGTAAAAAAAACTCAATCTCCCACCACCATTCAAGCACCTTTTATTACCATAGGTGCTCAGCAAGTCAGAGACCAGTGGAGGTGAACTCATGCCCTTCTTACAGCCATGTCATTGAATCTTAGCACTTCTCTGCACATACATGCAAAAAGGTGACATGGAAATGTGGGCACCGGAAATAGCTGCTTGTACAATATTGGAAAAATTACCAATATTCTACTATTGGGCAGTGGTAATTCCAAGTTTACCAGTTTTACTAATATTTTGTTTATGCTAAACCTAACCTTGTTTTCACACGAGCACTACCTCTACCGATGCTTAACCCAAACCGACCCACCCACCAATGTCTAACCGTAACACACCCCCATTGATGCCTAACCCTAGCAAACTTTCCCAGGATGCCTAACCCTAATTGACCCCCCATGGATTTTTTAGTCTAACGGCCCCCATGCCTAACCCTAACTGTACATTCCTCAAACCAGCATTTCCACCAATGAAAGTCCTGAAGTGGATCCCTGTATTTTCTACTTCTTGCTTATTTCTGCCGTCAGTGTGTACCCAGCCAGCAATAACCTTTTTTAAATCTGTAGCTACTGCCAAATTCAAGCTGAGTTTGAGTATTTGACTACATTATGCTAAGTGTCATGAATGGTGACATAAGTACGTATGTCCAGCAGGGAAATTAATGTATACTTATTTACTTTGTGTGGCAACATGTCAATATGGTTTTGTTTTTTGTGCATGTGATATTTATTATTATTTTTGTAATTAAAAAAATATATCTCTGTCCAAATGACTTTACCCAAATGACTTTCCACTTTAAAAGACAAAGGTACTAAGTCCTGCTATGTTTAAAGGACCTCTTTCGCGTATGAGAAAAAAAAAGTGGTTTATGCATAAACTATTAAACATCCTTCTAAAAATAGTGTAAAACGTTTTTTTAAAAAATAAATGGTTTCATCAATACAACATGTAATGTAAACAGTGACGGATGATGGACTGTGAGGCTGATCCATTTGTTAGGGGTGGGTTTTTTTTACTTTCAGTTCACAAATATATCTGCTGCCTACCTAGTTTTCAATGGTGTAATCCATTGCTGGCAGGAATCGCTGTTACAGCTGTTATAATAACGCTCAGTATGTGTTTACATTGTTGCCTGGCAACCAGACTCCCGGTTTGTGCAGAGAGTCGGTGTGAGGGTTCCTCAGTCAAACTTTTACCCATGTCCTTGTTGAAATGTGTCCCCACTTTATATGCCAGAAACATAGCAGAAACATAGAGGAAAGCTACTCAAAGTTAAAGCTCGCCATTGGAAAAGGAGTCCCACTTGAAGGCATAGCCTCAACTGCTGTATGACAACCATAACATTCTGAATGTCACCTAACTTCCTGTTCCAGTGCCAACTCTAAAAGGGACAGGGTGAGGGGGAGAATCTCCCTACAAGGATAATGGCAAAAGCAAAAGCCACACTGAGGTGCCAACCCTTCATCATTCTGTTCAAAATTAAAAAAAGTTTTGAATTACTATTAAAGTAATTTTGCACTACTAGCATAAATTGCCCTTTTAATTAAAGTTCTTCCAAATGCCTCAAAATGGTAGTAGTAAATATAGAACTTACGGTACTCAGCTATTTCATCATACATTTTGCTGCACAACCTTCTCAGTAGCCAAGCACCCATCCAGCTGCTTCATATTTTCAAATTTCATATCTGCACTGATTGCACCTGTATTTCTACTGTCCTGGGGACTGGAACTAGATGCAAACACCTATGCACGCAGGTGTGGCCCCAGGAAGTGATGCATGGTCATATGACTCACCAACATTTCCACCAGTAGTATGGCACGGAGTAGCCGGATTGGTGGCTGCTGGGTAGACCTAAGTTTGTGATGAAGTTGGCCTGGAAGGTATTTACTACTATTAAGAAGATACTGTATTCTGGGAGATCTTTTTTAACAATGTAATTTCCACCAAAGGTAAAAAAGGTAAAAGTTCACGTGGCCAAAAATATAATTATGAATAGTAACAGCTTGTATCTGAATTATCTTTGCAACATATAATTTAAGAATTTTTAAGAATTGTTTTCATGTTTTTTTTAAGAGCTCCCGTAGGATCCTTTCATACTATGAAACACAGTCACACTCACTTGCACTCATGGCTTTGCTGCTTTGACTTAAGTTCAAGCTTTCTCACCTATTTTAAGACATTGGCCTCAATTCACTAAGCTTTATCAAACACTTTATCAAACATTTGATAATTTACCTCATGAGTAAAATCTAATTTTGAATTCACTAAGGTGTTAGATTTATTGAACATTTTATCGATAAAACATTTAACAAATCTATAACACCTTTGTGAATTCAAAATTAGATTTTACTCATGAGGTAAATTATCAAACGTTCGATAAAGTGTTTGATAAAGCTTAGTGAATTGAGGCCATTGTGATGCATGTGTTTTTTAGGGAAAATGCATGCAGCATTAATTTTAAAGGAACCCTGAGTTGAAAATAAACTTCTGGGATAAGTAATAGCATCAATAAACCTAAATAGGACTCTCCTGAAATCCCACAGTCTTATTGTTTTATTTTAAAAGTCAAAGTTTAAAGTTTTGACAGCCTCAGCTGAATGATAAGGTTTACTCAGCACCCATACAGACAAATATTAAACTATTGGATTTTGTATCTGTTCCCTGCTCTCACAAGCAGTTTTCTCAGTCACACAGGAGTTTTGTGATTTGTGATTACATTTAGAGTTATGCAACTCTGAATGAAGTCTGACTGCAGAGAAACTGGCATTTAAGACTTGTACACACACGTGCAACTATTTGGACATTAGTAGGGCATGTGTTCACGCAGCAAACAACTAGACGAGTGACTGATAACAAGGCGGTTTGTACTAATTCAACCGGTGGCTTAACACACATGACTGTTGGGCTGATATCGTGCAGTTGGCCACGTGTGTATAAGTCGTTTGAATGACTTGTTATTGGTTTGAATGTGGCCATATTGTGCAGTCTGTCGTTCCGCTTGCACACGCAGTACACAAACGGAGTTGGATGTTCAGTTGGTTGGTGCATGGAAAATGCAAGTCATGCAATCGCTTGGTCATGCAGTCAGTCATGTCGTCTGGTTGGACGTGCGCTTTATTGGACATGTGTACAAGCCTTTTCCAGTCTTGCTTCATAACACTAACATTAAGAAAAAAAATAAAGTACCCCGGCTAGTTCTATGTAGGATTGGGACTCTACATACAAATGTTTATCTCATTATATTGCATGTCATTTTAGGTATCTTTTAAAATATGCCAATGCAAAGCAAGGGCAATGCACTCATTTGTAAGAAACCTTAAAATGATCTCTATGGGAAATAACATGCATAGGTGTCTTGCAAAAACAAAAACATGCAATAAAATAAAACAAACCAAAAAAAAAGCTGCATTGTGAAATGTTTATTATGCTGTTTGAATTGTAGTACTATACATGCTTTTGTAGATGTTGTCCTCATAAATACTGAAAGTTTCAGTTGTTTGGTAAAAGTGAACATTTGTACTTACCCACAATGCACCATTACTGAATATGCAAATTATCCCTTTTCACCCTTGTAAGCAAAGCAAGCATCCAGAAGCACTGGTGTGCTTGCCTTGCTTACAGGGGCAAAAAGGGATAATTTGCATATTCAGTAGTGGTGCATTGTGGGTAACCACAAATGTTCAGTTGAATTATTGCAAATTTCCTTCTATTTTAAGAAGGCAAATTTAATCAAGCATTGCGTATTAGTAGGAGTGCTTTTCAGTCTGTTTTACCCCCCTATACATTCCTAGTGGTTTGGGTCACCCTGGGCTGCTTGGTTACTATGTATGGTAAAGTAACCTCTTATTTTTGTATATTTTAACCAGGTACCACACATAAAAGTTTCCCCCGAAGAAGTTTTAAGATTGCAGTTTCCAAGATTCACAACGTTGAACCTCCATCCCAGCAACACAGACATCAGTGCCGCTATAGCAGCTTTACTAAATTTCTTCAATAGCACCACTGCCTGTCTCATCTGTGCCAAAGCTGAGTGTAAGTAGGGAGATCAATGAGTGCTCCAGTGTCAGACTAATATACATCACAAATGAAATTCATTGTTAATACCTAACTTCACAGCGACTTGAATATTAGCAGATAAGAACTGCTGTACATGTGTATGAAGTGGACCTACAGGAAAAATGCAACATGAAAAATGTTACTTGATCTTTATGCTAGCAAATTTTCCTCTTTTGAGTTATATGTCAGTTCAGCTGATCACATGAAAATGTTTAGGATTTGGAAGGCTTCATATGTGATCACTGCTGAAGTCAATAGGAAACACATCTCAGTTTTTTTTAATATTATGGTTTCTAGAGAACAATTACAGGAGCCAATAACAACAAGATGACATGAGAAACCTTTCAAATGTCTGAGAAACATGTTGATGTTTAAAGGGGGGGGGGGGGGGGGAGATTTACAGTGGTAGGGAGAGGCCATTTTATGCAGCTTTGAGGGGGTCGCTCAGTGAGCCCATTGAGTGATTTCTGAAATTCCCAAAAGCAACATAGTGTTTTGATAGTACACACCGTACTCTATACATCACCATTTTTTAAAAATACCTTGGTTTTATACCTACGAATGTTGAAAGCCAACATTACTCATGTACTGGCCCTTATAGTTCTAACGTAACCCAGGGGATAGGTAGTGGATACTTTTGCCTTCTGGAACAGTCTTCACCGGCACCGATGCTTTATGTGTGCTGTACAGGCTATTTATAATATTTACATACAGGTAACAAAACATGAACAAAATCATTGACACTAGATGGTTGACAAGTTGCAACTTAAATATGAGAAACTAAATCATTGTCACTAGGCACAAACCTACTATTTGTCCCAAATCAAACAAAGACAACAGAACATACAAGCAAGTGTTTTCACAATACAAAAATGTACTGTATGCCTTTGATGATTCTGTCCATCAAAGCCATGCGATTCCTAGAGCAGGACTGCTCTGAACTGAACTATCCGGTATTAACCTATTTTTTCCTCACCTGAACACCTACCGTATATCAGGGAGAACACCAGAGAATTTCCAGAATGGAATTTGCTATCTAACTTGCACAACTGCACAAAATATCTGTTTTCATTTGTTAAAATGGCAGTGGAGAGGAAAGAAACCTGGAACACTATGCATCACTTTTCCAGATGCTCTCTCCCTGCAGTTGTCACAATATGTAACACACACACACGGGTGATGGGACTTATTGATATGCATGCAAGGCCATGGAATGGTAAGTCCATCTCACTTAATAGCATCAGGTCGAATGTGTCAGTTGCATGCTGTTTCTCCAGGCACTGATTCAATTATTAGAATGCTCTTGGTAATATCTTTTAATCCAGATACAGTCCTGTGCTCCTAAGTGATCTCTGCAACATAGTGGTGGTTTTATGCAATGATTTTCAGTTTGAAGCATAGCCCTAAGTGTTCTGGATAAACTTGGGTATCTCTAATGAGAAAAAAGGGGCGTGTCTTCAAGTAAGGGAATAGAAAAAAACCTCTAGCTCTGATCGCCAGTAGTAAACATGATTCCTCCCATGCTGCATAACACACTTTTTCTACACCACACTTACAGGGATTATTTTTCTCTCTTTTGCTTATCTGTTCTTTTTAAGAGGAAACACTTCCTGTAAATTCAGTATAAAGGTTGCTATATACAATTCAAAAGGTGGCTGTATACAATTACCTATTAAAACACTAGGTCATTTTTCCAATACATCCAATATTTATCAAAAATATTTAAAAATAGATATTTTTTCTTGATTAAAAAAATATAGATATATATTTTTGATTTTTTTTTTCTATTGCTGCTTTAATGCCAAAAAAAGAGTGAGAATTCCATATGCCCATGACGAGATTTAAGGAAATGTATTTGGAAGAATTTATGCAGATGCAGCCTTGGGAACACCAGAATCAGAAATCCTGCATTCGCCGAGTACTAGGTTGTCGTATCTGACTTTTTGCTGTACACATGCCCGGAACCAATGCAAAATTACATATAAATATACAAGTAAACTGACACCGAGGTATTTTTCTTCAGCATGATAATATTAAGTTATCCTTTACATTGCAACTTTTAGGGCTAGTTCACACAACAGGGGGTGCTTTTGGGTTAATTTAAGCGCTGGCGATTTTCAAAATGGACCTAAAAGAGCTTGTGCAATGATTACCTATGAGAGTGTACACATCTGAGCGGTTTGATTTCGATCCGTTCCCCGAAGTGCTGCTTGTACCATTTTCTGAGCGTTTTGGCTCAATAGTAGGTATAGGTAAATCGCAAAATGCTTGAAAAAGCGCTTTGTATATAGCACTCATATAGAGGTCTCCCTGAGAATCCTCCACCAAACTTATCTTACACCTTACAGAATCCATGCCTGTGACCAAACGCTGTCAGCACGCTGTTTTAGGGGTTGCACGAGCCAGGGAACCTTCCTACATATCTGGTGGTCATGCCGCAAAATCACTCATTTCTGGAACAAAGTTATACAAATCATCTCAACAGTTCTCCAGAAAACAATCCCTAGGGACCCCTGGGTGGTATTACTGGGTTATAAGCCTGCAGCCAACCGACACCCTGAGCACCGCCTAATACAACATATACTCAATGCTGCCAAAACCCATGTAGCCACAAACTGGCACTCTAGAATACTATCAGCATCTAATGTCATTAAAAGAGTTGATCAAACCTTGATTTCAGAAAGAATCATTGCTAGACTAGCAGATAAAACAGAGAATTTCTTGACAACCTGGACCCCCTGGACAGACTATAGAGGTTGCCCTACCCCCAGTATTATCCTATAGTCCTCCTTGGTAACCTCACCTTCCATCACCTTAACTTAGCCTGGAAAAGCCTCGACTTATACCTGCTGAACCCCTGACAAGTCAAATTGAGTCAACTCGAACCATAGTTGGTAATCGAATCCCCAACAAAGACCAGTGGATACTCTCTTACCCTATTATAGGTTGAAAATACGTTCTCCTATGCAACCTCTACCTGTATATGAGCTAATACCTGTGACATATCATACATACCTGTTCAATGTTTAATATGTACTGTTCATTTCCTTCCTGTTAATTTTTAGACTACACTATGTACCATTGCATTTAACATTGGCATTATTGTTGGTCAGCTGTAACCTTGCTTACCCTGATTTCTTACTTTAAAGAGATGTTTTGAAACTAAAAAGCACTTTGTATAGCGATATCCCCAGTGCTTTCATGAATAAATACATTGTATTTATTAATTTCTGGGTGAAAGAGTTTACCTCCTGACTGACTGACGCTTTTCTAAGCGCAAAGCGCAGGGAAAAGCGCTGAAAAAAACTCTCAATAAATCGCTCAGCGCTTGCGATTTATGATGTGAACAAGGCCTCAATGTTTGCATTGCAAAGAAGTTAAAGAGCACTTTCAGTGAAAAATATAAAGTTATAACTACCCACCAGGTCATTTTCTCCTGAATCTCTCCCAGAGCCCCGTGTCTGCATGCTTCCGGTGCGTAGTCCCACCCACTTGCAAAAAAGGGCATGGCACTTCTGTGGCCCATTCTCTTCCTCAGATAAAGAAAATTCTAAGACACTATTCTGCAAGGGGCTGTGTGCTGAAAGTTAGTGGAGACGGGACTCCAGGAGGCTCGGGAAGGTAGTTATCTTTTTATATTAGAAGATGATCAATCAAATGTATAATTTAACTGAAGGTGCTCTTTACGTGATCTCTGCTCCAACAAATGAAAGCTTTCAACATTTCTGATATTACACGGGTAAAAGTAGGCAAACGCCACCACTGGATGAAAGAACACGTATTCACATCCTTGCTGAAAATGGAAAACCTTGTGCAATACATTGTGCATACATTTAAAGTCTGCCATGGTATGCTGGTTTTACAGGTTTTTAGAAGTATAGAGATGCTAAAAGTACAATTTTAAACCATTAAGCTAGTCTTTTTGTCTGATTTTCCTTGGAAACAGATTTAATTTTTCATTTTTTATATGTATCTGTTCAGTCGTATTCGTGAAGTGTATCCATCTGGTAATTTTTCACATCCCATAAATATTTTACTTACATGGCTTTCATTACAGAACACTACAGTTTTGCTACATTATCCTTTAATAGGGGATTAAACTCATCAGACAGTTTTAGAGCATTACATTGCAATAAAGAACCATTCACACTCTTGATCTGCAGTCTCAAGTCTGCGAGTTTCCCTTCATGATCTGAGACAATAAGATGATTCAGCATGGGGAAGAAATTGAGGAGGATCTGATTCCCCTTCATGATGTACTGAGGGAAATAGATTGTAATACAGAAAATAGACTCATGCTTACTGAGGAGATATAATTAAGGGTAACAAATACTGTAAATGTGTGTCAATAAATACATGAAATATAACAACTTTATTAATCACAATCAAGTAGCAAACCCACTATTAACCACTTTACCTCCGCCTGTACAAATTTCTCCATCCCTTTTTCCATCCTTTCACCCCCAGGGATGGAGAAATCCATACGTTCTGCGCTCCCGCCGCTGCCTGCGCTCCCGCTCGCTCTAGCGCGCACTCCCGCTCGTAAACACGCCGCCGGCCGCTCGCCCGGAGATCAATGAACGGGAAAATCCATTCCCGTTCGTTGATCTAAGCCCCGCAATGATCCGCTGCTTCTCCGACAAGCAGCGCGATCATTGTAAAAAAAACAACAACTTTCCCAGCCTCCTAGTACTTCCTCCAAGCGTCCGGAAGGACGCTTGGAGGTCGCATTAAACAAAAAGTTACTGTTGCCATCTTGTGGCCAAACACACTCCACATTTTTATTTTTTTTGTAATTAAAAAATGTTTAAAAAATTTACAATTAAAAAAAATACATAAATAGTTACAGTACCTTAGGGACTGAACTTTTTAAATATTTATGTCAGGAGGGTACAACACTGTTACTTTATAAACTATGGGCTTGTAATTAGGGATGGACGCAAAACTGAAAAAAATGCACCTTTATTTCCAAATAAAATATTGGCGCCAAACATTGTGATAGGGACATAATTTAAACGGTGTTATAACCGGGACAAATGGGCAAATACATTTCATGGGTTTTTATTACAGTAGCATGCATTATTTAAAAACTATAATGGCCGAAAACTGAAAAATAATGAATTTTTTCCCACATTTTTCCTATTTTCCCATTAAAACATATTTAGAATAAAATAATTCTTGGCATAATGTCCCACCTGAAGAAAGCCTAATTGGTGGCGGAAAAAACAAGATATAGTTAATTTAATTGTGATAAGTAATGATAAAGTTATAGACGAATGAATGGAAGGAGCGCTGAAAGGTGAAAATTGCTCTGGTGCTCAAGGGGTAAAACCCCTCAGTGGTGAAGTGGTTAAAACCAATACAATCAATTGAAGGAGTGAAAGGTAATGAACATATTACTGGATTCCACAGAATTCTGCTTATGCATATGGCAAAGTGGTGTGTTGAGAACAAGGACTTAACCTTGATAATGGAAAAAATGGTAAACAAAATGTCAGCACACAAAAGGTAGTTGTGCAACTTAAAGAGGAACTGTACTGTATGTAATGGCTAAAATTACTTATTTTAATTTTTTTTTTACAATGTTAATTTATAAATTCTTTAGTCAATGATTGCCCATTGTAAAATTTTACCTCACCCCGAATCACTATTCATATATTTATCAGCTGATAAGGTGAATCACTGTGTATTTTTTCCCTCTGTGGAGTGAGCAGGGACATCACATGACCTCCCAGAGTTTTCTGCTGCATGACATCATAACCTAGACTAAACATCACAGGGTGGGCGGAAGTTACATCCACAGAGGCATTGCAGCATTAAACAATGGTATAAAAACAGTGATGTAACAATAAACAATGATGCGCAGATCGCAATGTAAGGATAAATATAGCAGACGAGTCACTAATTCCATATGGTGGCAGATAATAGCACAAGGGGAGGGGAGCCCTGCCAAATAGGCTTACAGTATTTAGCAATAAATAGATATAAAAAGTGGTCCTGGTTCTTCTAAAACCAGGATAAATAAAGTAAAGATGGAAATCTGGACAGGCAGCCTATTGGGCCAATCTAAGTGCGGGGATCACGTCCTAGAAAGCCACTGGACCTGACAGGGCTCAGAGCTAGATTAAAGGAGCGGCCGCTATTTCAAAGGAGCGCGCTTAAGTTAGCAGTGCACTTTATGCAGCACTAGCGCTGTTAGCATTCACGCAGAGATTTGAGCTTGCGTTGCTCAATTTAAGCTGTACTGCTTTAGCTTAATGAATCAATCCACTTGTGAGACCATATGCTGGTGCGGTGGTTGGCTCTGGGTTCCGCCTAATGCAAAACAATGCTAGACCTTATATGGCTGGAGTGAGTCAGCACTTTCTGCAAGACAAAGGCATTGATGATATGGACTGGCCAGCCCGTTCCCCAGACCTGAATCCAATTGAGCACATCTGGGACATCATGTCTCGCTCCATCCACCAACCACAGACTGTCCAAAAGTTGAAAGGAGATCCCTCAGACCATCCACAACCTCATCAGGAGCATGCCAAAGCATTGTGGGGAGGTCATGCAGGCAAGTGGAGGTCACAGACACTACTGAGCCTCATTTTGTCTTGTTTTAAGGACGTTATCTCAAAGTTGGATCAGCCTTTAGTGTTTTTTTCCACTTACATTTTGAGTGTGACTCCAAATCAAGACATCCATGGGTTGATGAATTTGATTACCATTGATACTTTTTTAAGAATTTGTTGTCAGCACATTCAACTTTGTAAAGAACAAAGTATTTAATAAGAAAATTGAATTCATTCAGATCTAAAATGTCTTATTTTTGTGTTCCCTTTATTTTTTTCAGCAGTGAACATTGTAATCATGTTCTCCTCTAAATACATCTTTCAGTTGGCTAAAAATCAACCAGTTTCACTTCATCTGTAACGTCATCCTTTAAACCAAGAAATCCTTTTATTTGTCTACTGTTTTGTGACCAATAATTGTGTATTTGGAAGAAGCCAAAGAAAATGTGTAAAAGTCCAGTTGTACAATCAATACACCTGAAGTAGAGAACAAAGATTTGTAGTTATATAAAATGTTCAAAAATCCAAATAGTACAAAAATGTTTATTTGAGGAGTGTGTCTCTTGGAAACATAAACCGCATTCATGTTCAGTTATTTTGTACTCTTAAATAAATGAGTTTTGTACCTCTAGCTCAAGAAAGCATTTATATTTCTATAGACGCTGTGTACTATTTCTCTTTAGGTCTCCTGAACTTGGAGAGGCTCCTCCGCCAGTTTCTCATCTCTAAGGACTGTCTTTCAGTCAGAATGCTTGATGACAGCTGGGACCCCACACCACTTTTGAAAGAAATCAGAGATGACAAGACCAGCACCATCATTATCCACGCTAATGCATCAATGTCCCACACAATATTAATGAAGGTGACCAAGTTAAATTGCTTTAATTGCTACTCAAAATGCATCTAGCTCCATCATTTAAAATAAAGGTGTTTCCTGTATTGGTCAGGATTTAATTTTTATTCTGTCTCCAATGACCATCCCATCTAAAAGTAGTATGACATCTATTCAATGGCAATTAATTATATTTTTAGCCCCTTTCTAGGGAAAAATATTGTTCCATTGTTGCTACGCTCAACCCTGTCTAGTCAGTAAATATAAGTGTATTGCCTAGTAGTGTTATCAATAGCCAATATGCTGGTTTCAGTGATATTTCAAAGTACATTATAGGCAAGGGGAAAACAATATGCAAAGAGTTAGGCTAGGTTCACAGTGAGAGTTGCTTTGCATTCACTGTAACAGCGGGAGCACAATGGGAAAGCAGCACTGCCTGTAATCCGTTCTGCGTCGCATACAGTGAAGCATACAGTCAATAAAAATATGCTTCACTGTGCATGCAGGGAATTAGGATACAGCACTTTGTCAAAATGCACTGCAACGGCCGCACTGTGAACATCACATTGATTTTGTATTGCAATGTGACGTTCTACGTTACAATTCAGCAGTTACGACACACCACAATAGCCGACTGTGAACTTAGCCTTACTGTTTTACTGATACAAGCAACAGGATATGTTTATTTAGCACATCTCAGAGTTTTCCTTTAACACTGGGTGGATAGACTGCAAATTATTCTGGTTGTCAGGTTTAAGGTGGGATTAAACTCTATACATGATGATGATTGAAAAAAAAACGTTATTTGGCACCTTCACACTAAATGTACTGTACCTGTCAGACCTTTTCCTGTGTCCAAAGCCTGGCACCATGGATTTCTTTTATTTGTACTCATCCTGGGAGAGCATTAATCTTGAGCTCACTTTTGCATTAAAAATGCAAATGTTAAAAAATGCAAAATCGCTAAAATTGCTCCGAAAATCACATTAATTTCAAAACTTCTCCAAAAACCGCAATCGCTCCAAAATCACAATCACTGAAAAACCCCTTTGAGCACATTTGGAGATGAAAGTAACGACTCAACACTTGACACATTTCCGTTCTGATGCAATATTTTGGCAATGCGATTGCATACATTACAATGAATAAAAATCACAATGCATTTGCGTATTTTTCGTCGGGAACCATGTATTATGATTCCACGGTGAATTTGCAATGCATAGAAAGGAACATCAAGTATTGGAAATAGAGATGGCACGAACGGTTCGCTAGTGCACGGAAACCGGCAAACTTCCGGGGTTCGCAATCACAGAGAGCCGCAAACTTTTCCAGACGTTCGATTCGCCCCCATAGTGCACCATGAGGGTCAACTTTGACCCTCTACATCACAGTCAGCAGGCACATTGTAGCCAATCAGGCTACACTCCCTTCCTGGAGCCCCCCCCCCCCCCCCCTATAAAAGGCAGGCAGTGTCAGGCATTGGACTCACTCGTGTGCCTGCAGTAATTAGAGAAGGGAGAGCTGCTGTGCAGAGACATTAGGGAAAGCTTAGTTAGCCTCTTGTAGGCTTCTTAGCTTGCTCCTTGCTGATTCTTATTGCTAAGAAAGCACCCCTCAACAGCTCTTTTGAGAGCTAATCTTGTTCTTGAGATGTATTTGTGTGTGTGTGTGTGTGTGTGTGTGTGTGTGTGTGTGTGTGTGTGTGTGTGTGTGTGTGTGTCAGACACTTGTGTTGCATAGACAGGCTTGGCAATTCCTACTGTGTGTGCCACTGCCAGCCAGGCACAGTACTATCAGTGATTACCTGTGTGTGTGACAGGTGCACATTGTAATACCCATCACTGCATATACCTAACTGTTCACTTCAGTGCACCCACCTACCTACGTGAGCGCACACAGTGTCACTGTGCCTGTCTGGTACCTGTCTGTGTGTGACAGGTGCACATTGTAATACCCATCACTGCATACACCTACCTGTTGTTCACTTCAGTGTACCCACCTACCTACGTGAGCGCACGCAGTGTCACTTTGCCTGTCTGGTACCTGTCTGTGTGTGACAGGTGCACATTGTAATACCCATCACTGCATATACCTACCTGTTGTTCACTTCAGTGCACCCACCTACCTACGTGAGCGCACGCAGTGTCACTGTGCCTGTCCACTACTTAAGTGTGTGTGACAGGTGCACATTGTAATACCCATCACTGCATATACCTACCTGTTGTTCACTTCAGTGCACCCAACTGTTATAAACTGTTCTTATCACCTTGCTTCGACACCATCGTCTCACAGACTGTGAGATCACTTGACTCTCCACACAGCAAACAGGATATAGACTTGCTCAGGCTTCTTTCAATGTTTCCGTCATTTATTCAAGTCACAGGAATACAGATAGATACATTCATCATATCCTAGCCATGCCAATCTTCATGTTGCGTTATAAGCTCATGATTAGACTCCCTCTTGAAGTCAATCAGGTACCTTCTTCCTAACTACGTTACACTAAACTACATATGTACAACATACATTATATCAGATTACAGAAAGGACGAACATGCTTAGGTCCCAGTCGGCCTTGCGAGCTAGTGCAGAAGGAAGAAGCAGAAGTGAGTTCTCCATTGCTCGCTCCAGCTTTAATACCGGCTAGGAAAGAGTTAAATATGACATCATCTACGCCACTCCCTAAATAAGTCTATTGGTGGACTCACTTGTGGTGTCATCATACACACCTACTCGATTAATAATCGATGAGGCACTTGACCCAGATGCGGGAATGTGAATGTTTAGTAAATATGGCCAATGTTTACTGTTCCTGTCCTGTAAGTGGAGGTCAGAGTAAACCGATGGCCTTCTCTTAGGAACATGTTCTCAGTATCTGCGTGTATCTTCTGCTACACGCAGACCCTGAGATGCCTCTGTCTATTTTAAAGGCATACACTGCGGACAAGCCTTTTACATAAAACTCAGGCCAAGTAACTGAGGCCTACTTAAATTATAACAATCCCCCCTAAAACGGCTTGACCCGCAGATCCCAGCGTCTGAACCTCCCAGTACCTGGTTTCTTTCTTGTATGTTTCACTTTTCGATGTTCGTGCTCACACAACTTCTCTGCTCTAGGCGGTTACCCCTGGAAGAGAGAGAGCAAGACCTCTTGGTCTTCCTGTAACCAGGCTCTCTGGGGAGGCCCTACTTCTAAGTCCCTCAATACCACATGCTCAGCATTTGCGTCACTTGCGTATCACTCACAAACTTGCATTACCACAGAAAAGTGAAACTCGTTTGGTTGTTACAAAACGGAGCAGTGCCAGGTGCCTTCTAAAAGAGCGCCTTTATACAATCAGCTCCTAGGTACTACTAAACCTATACCCGTAACCCTGTATATCCCTTAATTTAAACTATTGGTTCCGGAGATTGTTTATGAGGCACCAATCTCTGGACCAGGTTAATTTATTTTACGTAATTTTAACCCGCAACCTCACCTGGATAACGATGCCTAAAGTTGTCATCCCCATCCAGACGACCAGTGGGTGTAGAAAGAACTTTGGAACTGCAGATGCCCCGTCCGAGTGTCCCTGGAACATCACCGGAACCTTTGTCCACCAGGGCAGACTGGAACTCACCTGCTCATTTTTGTGTTCTACCTCGTTAAGATCACCTGTATCATGGTGAAATCTTACCTCTAACTTAGTGTACTGTTTGTTTAACCTTTGTAACAACATGTGGCCGTCTTGGATCAAACCCTGTTCCCCTTTGTCCCATGTCGTGTTCTCTTTCAGGACGGGAACTACCCGTGAAACTTTGACCTTTAGAGTTCTCTTAACAATTTGAGAAACAACGTCATCAAACCTGGATGACAGGATCCATATGGGATCTCCACTCACACAATATGTTCCCCTTGGAAACTCCCCCTTATCGGAACAATTATGAGAATATACCTTGAATGTATCATTAGACCTTATGTTAAAAAACCAAACCTTTCCTTCCGCCACCGGAACTATCGGTTGGGCTTCAGGGTGGATCTTTTGAATGGTAGCCTCGCACTCTGCGTTATTGAGCCTGCAGGCATCTTCACTAAATTTGACTTGCCCCGGCCAACGCAGGTACTTCTGCAAGAATTGCCCACATGAGGACAACTCTACTTGTTTCACCTCCCTGTCTAGCACCAAAAAAGGTTGACCTCTCAGGTCCTGGTGTAAGACATGGGTTGAGGTGGGAACTAAGGAAGTGGCGGTGCCTAAAGGAATGTTGCACCGTTTCCATTTGTTCACCCAAACATCTCGAAGCTGCCATGCAAAAGATCCTTCTCCAGAAAAATTAATATACCTCCCCTTGTCCAATCTTTCGCTGACAAAATATGTCCCCAGCTGTCCTGATTGGACCTCTTCCCCCCTTACGTCCTGAGGCACAATATGTACCTGAGGTCGGGAAGACTGTACTCTCTGCAATCTTTCGATTAAGAGTACCTCTTCACTTACCCAACTCTCATGAGGATAAGCTGTTGCATATGGACTGTGTAATATCGTCCCCTGTTGTGACCCGTGTGGTGTGAATGGGGTTCCCTGTGTGGGCTTTCCCTCCCCCGGGACCGCTCTCCCCACCCTCTTTGTCACCTGGAAATGTGGCTTGATCTCGATTTTTACTTCTGGTTTCGAGAACCTCCCACCCTTGGCTTTCCAGCCTTTACGTGTGTATAGTTGTTTCAGAGGCACTCTCTGTTGGTAGCTCCAGAGTGTGATGTTGTCCCCTGCGTCTCTCTGATAAGAGAATTGACGCCTCCTGCTCGTTCCTCTCCAGTCTGGAACCATCTCACTCTGCATAACCAAGACAAGGTACCCCTGAATCACACACTCCACCTTTTGCATGTACCCATTGTACTGCAATGTACCTTTTAACAAACCTTTGGATCGGTGCATTGATTCTGGGAGTGTGGCATTCAATAGCAGATTTACACTGCCATTAAATTCCCACTGCCCGCACACTTGACCCTTCAGACCTTTCACCCACATTGTGCCATGAAATTTGCTTTCTCCTGGCACAAGTGCTCCTTTCCTCCGTCCCTGCATGGTCCATCTGTGCCAAGCGGAGGGAGGTGTGAAAGGATCAGTACCTTTGTCACCCAACATTAACATGCTTGGGCCTTGCATTCTCATTAACCCCTTATTATACATGAGAATGTCCTCTCTTCGTTCTCCTAGGACGGAATGGCAACCTAGGATCACCATCAGCATGGTACACTTCATTATAAAAGCACCACCCTGGGAAAGAAAAACATTAGCACTTTGCATTATGCTTTGCTCCGACAGTTTTGTTAGTCTCTTTCCGATTTCAGGAATCTCGTGTTTTAGTCTCTTTCCGATTTCAGGAATCTCGTGGTTTAGTCTCTTTCCAATTTCAGGAATCTCGTGTTTTAGTCTCTTTCCGATTTCAGGAATCTCGTGTTTTAGTCTCTTTCCGATTTCAGGAATCTCGTGTTCCTCCAAGCTTAGATTGGCATCTGGAACCTTTCGCTTATCCGACTGACATCTCCATCTTTGCTGCCAGCACTGCAGCTGTCTCAATTCCATATTGCCAAACACCTGAAATCGAAATACAAACAAATCAATTCTTATTAATGATTTGGGATTCGCCCTGCGGCTTGTACTCTTTACACTTTAAATTGATCAATATATACCGTAATTGATCTCGTTGCTTTATGGTTCTCATGAACTCTGTTTACTCTTATTGGTAGATTGGAGTTAAACTTCACCCCCCCTACCTCAGTACTATCCTCAGTACTTACCTGTTTAAAATATGCTCCCGCGGACTTCACCTCTGGAAGCTCGCTTCACCTTTGGAAGCTCTCACCCCATTGCAGCTCACTCCACATCCCCCCTTATCTGTCCATGCGCGGCCGTCGCATGCACAGATTACGGATGCCACACCTGATGCTGCTTTGCGGGTGAGCCTGCAATGCTCTTACTCATTATCGCATTTACTTATCTAGAACTTCATCGCGATACCAGCTCTGCTAGAAGTTCTGTGTGTTGTACCCTCTGACCAATGTTTGCCGTGCCACCACCTAAACTACCAAAAAAAACTGGCTGCCTCCCTGTAGGAAGGAGCACTTTGCACTTAAACTACACAGGGTGCAGGGCTAAGCATACCAGCGTCACATGCCTGTATGCAGATCCCTGAATGCCCACATGGAAGGTAGTCACATGGCAAACAGCGTACTGATACACTGTCACTCTGTAAACGGCAATTCTATCATCTGTATAATTGCCCCATGAACTGTTGTCAGTCCTTGTTCTTTGTGCTACAATTGATAGGAGCTGGAAAAAACATATTTGACCAATCAGTGGACGAAAAAAAACGCACACAAAACAGCTGCAGCCCAGCATAGACCTCTCAGTCCAGCTCTGGCCCTATTCACGACAAAACCGGAAAAAACGTTACCGCTCTGCAGAAGCGGCGACGGAAACCCGAATTGGTCAACTCCCTTTTTTCCAACTCCGGCACCCCCTTTGATGCGCTGTCCCCCTTTCCTTCTATTGGGAACTCATGCTGCACCACCCATTAAGGTGCCTCACTTACAGGAATAATCCCATAAGCAACACAGTACAGACCCATTTCCGATCTGTACTGCTCCGTGTGTCCCTGCACCGAGCTGGGAAACACTTCCTATTCTGGCATTCCTGTCCATGGACTCTGGGAAAAACTCTGGGGAAATACGTTGAAACCCGAGACACACAGTAGCATGTCTCTGTATCTCTCCCCCCCTCCCTTCCAGCTGCTCTGCCCGGAGCCGCGAGCACAGCCTGACGTGACGTGGATCCCCCAGCCCCTCCTCCCCCTGCCATGACGTGTGGGGGCCATGACTCACGGGGGCGGGCTCTCTCCACTGCCGCCATTTTGAGTCCTGGACTGCCAGCCAAGATGGCTGCTCCCATAGCAGCCTCTCGTTCCTATAGACCTAGGAGAGAGAGCAAACACAAATAGAACATACTTTTTTTATGCATCGTTACACACAGCTTCTATCCACAGTGCACAAAAATCAGCCTCAGCATTCCTTCACGTCTCAGCTGTAATCCGAACTGCAATCAAACATACGGATCCCCAGAGACGTAGGAATCTTTCTCACTCTATCACAGACATAATTAAGAACCGCCCGACTGGAAATGCGAGAAACGTGCAGAACATCTCACAAACAGAAAGACACTCGCTTTCCTCCTCTCTCCCTCTATCCCCTCTCTCCCCAACTCATCTGCAGCTCATCTCAGCCATAACTCGGAACTATTACAGCGCTATTACTGAGACGAACAACAGACGAGCTGGCTGAACAACATAACAGATGCAGATATTTACAAGCATGTTAGCAATGTTAACGCGCGGAGGAAAGACACACAAAAACCTCACCCATTATCTCAGCTGTCCCTCTGCGAAATTCCACAGCTACCCAGAGACAAGGGCTGTCCACCCAGCTCCCCGAGAAAAACGTACTTCTAAGTTTCACAACTGTTCTCTCCTGTCTACTCTGCTACCTCTGCCGCGGGGGACCCCCCCCCCCCTTATCTATCATCCTGCCCAGTCTCTGGACAGGGAGAGAAAAACAAAACATCTGCCACACAGAAAACTTGAATCTGAAGAAGAAAAAAAAAAACAAAGCACATAAACTCTGAAAACACATTCTGTATTTACATCGGAGCTGCCCCTCTCCTCACCCCTCTCTCCACGCACAGGAGAGATGGGAAGCCTGCAGCCTCCATGCTGCAATTAACACAGAATATACACATTAACACATTACCCTCCTCTCATACAATAAAGATAATGCAACACAACAAGGTAAAACATACTTGCCTGAGCAGAAGACTTTGTAAGCCTGCGAATTCGACCAGCTTTTGGCAACTTTCCACGACACTGAGTGGATCTCTGAAACTACTGAGCGTCAGCTCTGTGTACCCACACTGGCTCAGCGGATCATCTCCAGCGGCAGCTGCCAGCCGGCCTCGGAGCTTCTAGACACCTGTGACCCGGTTTGGCAAGGACTGATGTGCACTGTCAGTCTAAGTTTAACATCCACGAGTGTCGCCGCTGGTTCTCTCGAATTGTAGCCCGTGTGTGCTCGGCTCCCACACACTACTCACACCAGCTTATCAGTCTCAGCTTGATAAGCTTTACAGTCCGTGTCCGTCTATTCCGCTTGTTTTGCTGTGGAATATCTTGAAACCATTTTCCGTCGGCCCCGGCCCCGTCTGCCTGTATAGTTAGGCAGGGAAGGATTTCAGGCACCACTGTTATAAACTGTTCTTATCACCTTGCTTCGACACCATCGTCTCACAGACTGTGAGATCACTTGACTCTCCACACAGCAAACAGGATATAGACTTGCTCAGGCTTCTTTCAATGTTTCCGTCATTTATTCAAGTCACAGGAATACAGATAGATACATTCATCATATCCTAGCCATGCCAATCTTCATGTTGCGTTATAAGCTCATGATTAGACTCCCTCTTGAAGTCAATCAGGTACCTTCTTCCTAACTACGTTACACTAAACTACATATGTACAACATACATTATATCAGATTACAGAAAGGACGAACATGCTTAGGTCCCAGTCGGCCTTGCGAGCTAGTGCAGAAGGAAGAAGCAGAAGTGAGTTCTCCATTGCTCGCTCCAGCTTTAATACCGGCTAGGAAAGAGTTAAATATGACATCATCTTCGCCACCCCCTAAATAAGTCTATTGGTGGACTCACTTGTGGTGTCATCATACACACCTACTCGATTAATAATCGATGAGGCACTTGACCCAGATGCGGGAATGTGAATGTTTAGTAAATATGGCCAATGTTTACTGTTCCTGTCCTGTAAGTGGAGGTCAGAGTAAACCGATGGCCTTCTCTTAGGAACATGTTCTCAGTATCTGCGTGTATCTTCTGCTACACGCAGACCCTGAGATGCCTCTGTCTATTTTAAAGGCATACACTGCGGACAAGCCTTTTACATAAAACTCAGGCCAAGTAACTGAGGCCTACTTAAATTATAACACCAACTACCTACGTGAGCGCACGCAGTGTCACTGTGCCTGTCCGGTACCTGTCTGTGTGCGACAGGTGCACATTGTAATACCCATCACTGCATATACCTAACTGTTGTTCACTTCAGTGCACCCACATACCTACGTGAGCACACGCAGTGTCACTGTGCCTGTCCGGTACCTGTCTGTGTGTGACAGGTGCACATTGTAAACCCTTAACTGCATATACCTACCTGTTGTTCACTTCAGTGCACCCACCTACCTATGTGAGCGCACGCAGTGTCACTGTGCCTGCCCAGTACCTGTCTGTGTGTGACAGGTGCAAATTGTAATACCCATCACTGCATATACCTACCTGTTGTTCAGTGCACCCACCTACCTATTTGAGCGCATGCAGTGTCACTGTGCCTGTCCGGTACCTGTCTGTGTGTGACAGGTGCACATTGTAATACCCATCACTGCATATACCTACCTGTTGTTCACTTCAGTGCACCCACCTACCTACGTGAGCACACGCAGTGTCACTGTGCCTGTCCGGTACCTGTTTGTGTGACAGGTGCACATTGTAATACCCATCACTGCATATACCTACCTGTGTTTCAGTGCACCCACCTACCTACGTGAGTGCACGTCATTGTGTCCTTCCAGTACCTGTGTGTGTGAGACAGGTGCACATTTGTAATACCAATCATTGCATAATTGTTCACACTGCCTGTGTGACCGCACGCTGTGTAATATACCACTCCGAACATACCTGTTAACTGCACCTGTGCGACAGCTGCACATTGTATTGTAATACCAGTCACTGCATACCTTCCACTGCACCTGTGTGACTGCACATTGTATTAGTCAAGTCAGTGCATACCTTTCGCTTCATCCCCCCCGATATGGACAAAACAGGTAGAGGCAGAGGCAGGGGCAGTACCACAAGGCAGGTCTGTTTGAGGTCGTGCTGATGTGATTTCGTGTGACCCTGGCCCAAAGTACAGTGCTCAGAAGAAGGCACATCCCATCAACTTCCAAGATTGTCAGGCTGTGGTTGACTAACACAGAACACCTCATCTTCCGCAGCCACCACCGCTACTACTAGCACCACATCTGCTGCATTTGACACTTCGCAGGAGTTATTTGGTGGGGAAATCACTGATGCACAGCCATTCTTGTTACAACAAGATGAAGGCGCTAAGCAAGTTACACCACCTCATATGTCTGAGTTAGGCGAAACTATGGACGTAAGGTGTGAGGAGGAGGAGGATGAAGTACCTGCTGTTGGTGCAGTTTATGAGGTATGAGGCAAGCTAAGCTGGGGAGGATGATTATGATGATACGGATGCCACGTGGGATCCTAAGAGACATGATGACCAGGGGGACAGTTCAGAGAGGGAGTCAGAGAGGAGTAGGAGGAGATGAGTTCCAGAAAGAAGCAGGGGGAGCTCGTCATCAGAAAAAGCTGGTGGCAGTGTCCGGCGCCATGTATCGCCACCTATGGACAGCCAGCCAACATGCCCTTCAATGTCAGCTGCTGAGGCCACCATAGTGCCCACACCCCAGGGTGGCTCAGCGGTGTGGACATTTTTTCCCATGTAGGGACAATTGCCTTACGAAGGCACCTGCAGAAAAAGCACAAACTGCAATGGGAAGAGCACCTGAGATAAAGCAGCACACAAAAGCAAAGCCACCCTCCTTCTCCTCTTCCTCCTTCAGGTGCATCATCTTCAGCCGCTTTCTCCCTTGCACCTTCACAATCACAGCCTCCCTTCTCCACTCCGTCTCTCACCTTGAGCGGTTCCTGCTCCACTGTCCACAGCAGCAGCCAGGTGTCCGTGAGGGAAATCTTTGAGCGGAAGAAGCCAATGTCTGCCAGTCACCCCCTTGCCCGGCGTCTGACAGCTGGCTTGGCGGAACTGTTAGATTGCCAGCTGTTCCCATACCAGCTGGTGGACTCTGAGGCCTTTCGAAAATGTGTGGCCATTGGGACACTGCAGTGGAAGATACCAGGCTGCAATTATTGCTCCAAAAAGGCGATACCCAAACCGTACCATGAAGTTGAGGCAAGTGGTGTCAACTCTGGCACACAGCGTTGGGTCAAGGGTCCATCTGACCACGGATGCCTGGTCTGCCAAGCACGGTCAGGGCAGGTACATTACTAACACAGCCCATTGGGTCAACCTGGTGACCACTGGCAAGCAGGGAGTATGTGGCTGTGCAGCGGACCTAGTGACACCCCCATGACTTGCAGGCAGGCCTGCTGCCACCTCCTCTCCTCCTGCTACATCCTCTTTGCTGTCATCCTCCTCCTCCTCCTTGGCTGAGTGGCAGTTCAACTCTACTGGTGCTGCGATCTCCTCTCCAGCTACACAGACCCAGCTCCCCAGGGTCTATGCTGCATGCCAGGTACAACGGTGTCATGCCATATTAGACATGTCTTGCCTCAAAGCGGAGAGTCACACTGGAGTAGCTCTCCTGGCTGCTCTGAACAAACAGGTGGATCAGTGGCTGACCCCGCACCAACTGGAGATCGGCAACGTGGTGTGTGACAATTAGTGTTGGGCGAACACCTGGATGTTCGGGTTCGGGAAAGTTCGCCGAACATGGCCGCGATGTTCGGCATGTTCGGGCCGAACCCCAAACTCCCCGAACATCCCGCTTTTGGGGGCCCTATGGGGTCGCAGGCATAAGGGGGGAGCATGCCCCGATCGCGGGGGGGGGGGTCGGAAATTCCCCCCACCCCCTCCGCTAGCGCTCCCCCCTCTGCCCGCTTCCCCATACAAAACTTTCAGGAAGTAAAACAGTACCGGTGGTACTAGTGGGTGGCTGGCAGTGGGCGGCACTGTGAAGTGAGTGACTGAGGAGGAGGAGTCCGGAGAGTGACGCGTTGAGGGAGGCCGGGCAGCAGGCGGTTCAGCAGTAGTACCGTACTACTGCTGAACCGCCCGCTGCCCGCCCTCCCTCAACGCGTCACTCTCCGGACTCCTCCTCCTCAGTCACTCACTTCACAGTGCCGCCCACTGCCAGCCACCCACTAGTACCACCGGTACTGTTTTACTTCCTGAAACTTTTGTATGGGGAAGCGGGCAGAGGGGGGAGCGCTAGCGGAGGGGGTGGGGGGAATTTCCGACCCCCCCCCCCCCCGCGATCGGGGCATGCTCCCCCCTTATGCCTGCGACCCCATTGGGGGGCAGTATTCGGCCGAACAGGGCCCTGTTCGGCCGAACAGGGCCCTGTTCGGCCCTGTTCGGCTAGTCATTCCGCAGTTCGGGCGAACCCCGAACAGTTTGGCCGAACACCACCAGGTGTTCGGCCGAACTCGAACATCACCCGAACAGGGTGATGTTCTGCAGAACCCGAACAGTAGCGAACACTGTTCGCCCAACACTAGTGACAATGGCAGCAATCTCATTTCTGCTTTTAATTTGGGAAAGTTGACACATGTACCCTGCATGGCACATGTGCTGAATCTAGTAATTCAGAGATTTGTGTCTAAGTACCCAGGCTTACAGGATGTCCTAAAGCAGTCCAGGAAGGTGTGTGGGCATTTCAGGCGGTCTTACACGGCCATGGCATGCTTTGCCAATATACAGCGGAGAAACAACTTGCTGGTGAGACGCCTGATTTGTGATAGCTCGACTCGCTGGAATTCGACCCTCCTGATGCTGGACTGCCTGCTACAACAGGAGAAAGCCGTCAAACAGTATCTATACAACTGTAGCCAAAGGACACAGTCTGGGGAGATGGGGATGTTCTGGCCGAAGTACTGGACACTAATGCAAAATGCCTGCAGACTCATGCGGCCATTTGAGGAGGTGACAAACCTGGTGAGTCGCAGTGAAGGCGCCATCAGCGACTTGATCCCGTATGCCTTCTTCCTGGAGTGTGCTGTGCGTAGAGTGGTGGATCAAGCTGTGGAGGAGCGTGACCAGGAACAGTACCAGGAGGAAGAGTTGTGGGATCAATTTTCAGCAGAAGCAGATGATTCCTCAACACCTGCGGCAGAACACAGGGGGAATGAGGAAGAGGAGGAAGAGTCATGTGGGGAAGAGGAGGCAGATGATGAGGTAGGTGTTGTTTTGGAGGAGGAGGATGAGGCGGAAGAACAACCGCAGCCGGCGTCGCAGGGGGCTCGTGCTGCTCAACTTTCCCGTGGTATTGTTCGTGCCTGGGGGGAGGAGGAGAACATAGCTGACATCACTGAGGAAGAGCATGAGGAGATGGATAGTATGTCTGCATTCAACTTTGTGCAGATGGCATCTTTCATGCTGTCCAGCCGGTTGAGGGACCCCCGTATAAAAAAACTCAAGGGGAATGAGCTGTACTGGGTGGCAACGGTACTAGACCCTCGGTATAGGCACAAAGTGGTGGACATGTTACCAACTCACCTGACGGCAGAAAGGATGCAGCACTTCCAGAACAAGCTGGCAACTATGCTTTACAATGCGTTTAAGGGTGATGTCAGAGCACAACGCAATAAAGGTACCACTGCCAGTAATCCTTCTTACATGTCCACGCAGGCAAAAACAGGATGCTCCAGTGATCTCATGGTGATGTCGGACATGCGGACATTCTTTAGTCCAACGCCTCGCCTTAGTGCTTCCGATTCCACCCTCCACCAATGCCTCGACCGGGAGGTAGCCGACTACCTGGCCTTAAGTATGGATGTAGACACTGTGAGCAGCGATGAACCCTTGGATGAAACCTTGGACTACTGGGTGCGCAGGCTTGACCTGTGGCCAGAGCTGTCCCAATTTGCCATCCAACTTCTATCTTGCCCTGCCATAAGCATCCTGTCAGAAAGGACCTTCAGCGAAGCTGGAGGCATTGTCACTGAGAAGTCGCCTAAGTCACAAAAGTGTTCAGTACCTCACCTTTATAAAAATGAATGAGGCATGGATCCTGGAGGGCTACTGCCTGCCCGAAGACTAAGTCAGTCCCCACACACAACATCTCTGCCTGCACGCCATGTGACTGGCTGCCTGCCCCAAAACTAAGTCGCTCCCCACACAGCATCTCTGCCTGCAGGCTGCTTGACTGCCTTCTCCGCCACCACCAACACGGTCCAGGACTCCAGGTGGATTCCTGAATTATTAAGGCCGCTGCTAGCAGCGGCCGCTATAATAATTTTTCTAGTGCGTGTACATGCTTGCCTAATTTATCTGGCTGCACTGGCATGTACATGTGTCAATTCCCCTTTGTGATTGTTACCTTGCCGCAGTGAAGGGCCTTGTGTATCACAATGAAGCAATAGACCCCTTGAAACATCTTTGCCATCACTTTTGTGGCCAGCATAAATGTTTCTAGTTTTCAATGTTCGCCTCCCGATTGAAGTCTATTGCGGTTCGTGAACGTTCGCGGAGGTTCGCAAACCCGGTTCACGAACTTAAAATCGGAGGTTCAGGCCATCTCTAATGGGGACACATCATTCCTCTTTCTTGGCTTCAGAAATATGGGATTGCAGGATCAAACAGGTACATTCTCCTGTGTTATAATTATTTATCTAAGGGGCAATGATTTATATCCATTTTAATCAACGTAGAATTACGTTTATTACTTGATAAACAGAGTTGAATCCCGCTTTAAGGGAAAAACAAAACCACATACTAGCAGCAGCTCTGGCTTTAAACACTGAGACAGAAATTGTTATGTTACCTTTGGAGTCCTAAATAGCTCCCTATTAGGAAATATAGACGAGGTGTAGTTTAGACAAGTTCTTAAAAATTATACCTATTATATGTATCCAATTACATATTTCTCCCATCACACTGACATATACGACCCACTTGCTTCTTGTCATCAGTGCATCAATTTATTCTGCCTGAAGGATTGTACTTGAAGATGCAGCTAAAACAGTATCTAAAAAGAAATGTATTCAGTGAAAGCTTATGCTTCAAGCTTTAACTTGTGGTTTAATGTTTTATTTTCCTCGTCTACAGGCAGCAGAACTGGGAATGGTGTCAGCTTATTATACATATATCTTTACAAATTTGGTAAGATTTTTACTTACTTAACCATACACATTGCTTTAAAAGCTTTTTTTTCTTGCTTTTCCGTATATTTTTGTTGACCATTCAAACCTATAATAACATTATTACAGGTGTCTGAAGTAAGAAACAACTGTAAAACGCAATTACTGCAGATTGTCGAAAATTGAAGCATTTAAAGAGTGGGGCTTTCACTTGCAGTGAATGAAAATATTGATTGAAAGTGAGTGTAAGTTGTTCATAGGCTCAGAGGAGAGATTTGAGCGCTTCTGCAGCTGCAAATTGTCGAAGCACTTATAGTTTTTCCAGACTGATGGAAATTCCAGGAGTAATCTTAATTTGATCCATTGCTGTCTATGCATAGACCCAAGCCTTCCTGTACACCATTTTTGTTAGCACTAAATATTTCCAGTAGTTATTTGGAACACAGAGTTTGAAAATTACACTTGATTGTTCCTTGTTCCCTGTAAAGCTAAATGAATGCCAAGGCTAGAATTCAGAAGATGGCTCATAAGATCTATAAACAAGGTTAGAACGAGGTAGAGTTATACATATTAGAGTTGCAGGGAGTTAAAGAAAAAACAGCTGCTATGCTCATCTTACAAAGGAGACTACATTTTTGCATGGATTTTTCTCCTTCATTTAGAACCTCTATTTTCTGTATGAAAATCCATTGTACCCACAATGTACATACTTAAATCATAAGTTTACTTAAAGGGGCATTGTGAAAAAAACCTATTGCAGGGAAGAGAAGAAAAATCAGCACTAGATGCTGACTTGGCAGGTCAGGAGCTGCAGGTGCTATGTCCACTGTGCCTCCAGTAAGTATTATATCCAGGTAAAAGCAAGTAAGATTCTCCAGGCACCAGATGGATTTGCAAGTCACCTTTAATAAACTCCCAACACCTTCATAGATACATACAACAATTCTAAGCCTTACAGCTGTTTCACAGGATAAACCTGCTTCTTCAGAGGAAGATACCAAATCTTCTGCCTCTGAAGAAGCAGGTTTATCCTGTGAAACAGCTGTAAGGCTTAGAATTGTTGTATGTATCTATGAAGGTTTTGGGAGTTTATTAAAGGTGACTTGCAAATCCATCTGGTGCCCGGAGAATCTTACTTGCTTTTACCTGAAAAAAACCTATAAAGTATATAAAACATATATGTACACATATATTTGTCCCAGATTAAATGCACTGTAAATGTTTTACTTACTATGTAGCTGTCACTTACAATAGGTTTTACGATCTCACAGCTTTGAATCTCTCGCTAACAGGTTTTGGATTAGTCTATCTCCTTATGGGAGATTCTCAAAGTTTCCTTTAATTGTGTCAAAAGCCAGCCTGTGTATTCTGGCAGTTGGACCGTGCTACTGCCATTCAAGGAGTACTTTTGAAAATAAAAAGAAATCCTGAGAATCCTCCATGAGGAGTTGGACTAGTCAAAAACCAGTAAGATGTTCAGACTTGGTAGATTGTTATGCCTACTCTAAGTGACAGATAAATAGGTAGTAAAAAATGTATAGTGCAATTACTCTCGAACAAATGTACATCCTATATGTAGGAATACATATTCATTTTAAATATTACAGTTCATCACCACAGCGCCCCTTTAAATCATCAATTCATTAACAGCTTCCGGACCGAGGAAATTGAAATCTATGCCCTGTTTACTGCCTGTATTTCCTGCCAGGGCAACCACTCTCGCCACATGGTGCTGTTGCTTCCGGTGTTCCTGTTGCTCTGGCACAGCTGAAATTTGCTTACTCCGTTGTATAATAGACAACTGATCTCAGTATGCCAGTCCAGAGGTGACTTAATTGGCTCCTGACCCTGTGATCACTATGAGCCAATCACAGTGATCACAGCAGAATTCCGGCAAAAAAAAGGTTCTTTTAACCTCCTTGGCGGTAACCCCGTGTGTGACACGGGGTAAGCCGCCGGAGGGTGCCGCTCAGGCCCTGCTGGGCCGATTTACATAATTTTTTTTTTGCTGGATGCAGCTAGCACTTTGCTAGCTGCGCCAGCACCCCGATCGCCGCCGCCACGCGCCCGATCGCCACTATCCAGTGCGGCGCGCGGCCCCCCCCCCCCCCCAGACCCCTGCGCTGCCTGGCCAATCAGTGCCAGGCAGCGCCAAGGGGTGGATCGGGTCTCCCAATGACGTCCCGATGGACGGACGCCCTCGGCTCGCTACATGATTTTAAAAAAAAAATTTAAAAAAAACTGCTGCGCTGCCCCCTGGCGGTATTTTTCATACCGCCAAGGGGGTTAAGGTGGGCAGAGCCTGCTGGTACTCAAAGGGTTAAAGAAATGTTGCCCTGATCAATAATCAACAGTTTTAATAACAACATTACTGTTTTTATTACTGATGTAATTTCTCATCAGATTCAATCAAGACCAAAGAATGTCATCTGAGATTTGTCGGCAGGCCATTTTTCAAAATGTACTGCATTCAAAATGTGTAAAAGCAACAAATAAATGACTCCAAATTTGTAAAGTAGTATACCAAGCAGGGTCCTGCCGGGACCCCAAAAGTGTTTTTTATTTTCTTTACGAAGAACGCTTTTTCTGAGAGACGCGTTATAAATATAATGATATGATATTTATCTTAAAGTGATCTGGGACACACACAAGATTACATTAATTGTTATAGTGATGGCAGAAGCACCATAAACACTTTCTAGGGTCCCCTGAAGACTGTTTCTTGATATTTAAAGGGTTAAGTGCCTGGGAGATGAGTGAAACTCCATTTGCGTGTGAGTTGTATTGTGTGAATTGTCGATCAAGAAGCAAATTAAAGCTGATTGAATACATGAATGTTCAAAGTATTTGCTTCCAAAAAAAGATTATGCAAATGGTTAAAATGTTTGATCTTTGAGATTAAGTTTAGACATGTGTACATCAGTAAAAGTGTCAAGAAGAGAATAGACTGAACCTGAGCTATTTTACATATCTAGAACAAGATCTCTTACACTTCCTCTGACAGAGCACATGGCAGATGGGCAACCTTGAGGTCTTTTGACCCAACCCTGGCTGCAAAGCTTGTATTTGGTAGCTGATTTTATAATGATTTTATTAACTTTATTTATAATGCGCCAACATGTTTCACACCACTGCACAATGGATAGACGAGAAATTACAAAATTAAACTAATTACATGGGGATATTACAGCATTAAAAATGGTAGACCAAATAGTTTCTGAACAGGAATGGTCAATGAAATGCTAATAATTTTAGGTTTATGTAAATATTGTATTAGTTTTATGCAAATTTATTTTTCAGCTTAAAAAAGCTGATGATTTGGGTCCAAATTGCATAAACGTACATATAATTAACATGCATTAGCAACAGGTTGAAATTATTAGCATCTCATTCCCCATCTTCTACTGACGCATAATATTTCCTTCTCTGCAGAGGAAAAATAAAATTGTATGTGTTCAGTAAGACAAAACCAATAAAAAGGGAAATAGATAGTGGATGATATGAACCAAAAAAATCAAAAAGAAACAATGATAATTATGAAAAAACTGTATACATTTTATTAATAAAGAAGTTTCATTAAAACTGCCCAGACATTAATCCTAATCACTAAACCCACAGCACCCAACCTCAACTGTCCCCTCTAATTCACAGACCATCCAAAAATATACAGTGCACCAGTCACATACATCTATAAAGGAAGCAAGGCCTTAGTAATGTCACCCCCTGGATCCATTGATAGAGGCTTTAATACCAATGAGCAAGTCCATATGAGACCATGTATGATTCATATACTGCTTCTAAGCCCAGATAGTAGAAAATGGAAGCAGGTAAATTGCAGTTCCAGAAAGATCAAAAACAGCCGTGACTGCATGCAGTGTTAAGCAGTGCAATAATGCTTCCTTGATGTCCCAGCAGACACTTGCCATGCAAGCAGTGTAGCAATATCAGCATCAGCGAAGAAGCAGGCATGCAGGTAGAGCATAAAAGCAGTTCTGTCCTGTGTAAATCAATAGCACATATCTGTGGACTCAATAACAATAACAGTCTCAATGCTTTGAATGGAAGAATAAAGCCAATAGCAGGAAGGCATGATGACAAAGCCAATGCTTTCAAATAAGACCCAGCAGTTTGTACAGTCTTGCTCACCCAAAAAGCCCTCACGCTGTCAGTATGAAGCCGGGCATGGATGGAGGCGGGTCAGGGAGTCCCCATTAATAGTCCCAGATGCCTGGGAGCGTACGGTGGACCAGGAGGCACTGGATCCTTTGTGCTGTGGGGGTGATCAGGCGGCTCGGCAGACAAGCGGTGAGTGTATGTGTTCAGTAAGTTTGATATACACATTTACTTGATTAAGAAAACGTTGATTTTTTTGGGGGGAAGATATTATTAACATAAGAAGGCCAATGACGAGACACTATAAAGCCATAGCGTGAAATTAGGAAAAAAATGTTGTTTACCTGGGCTATTGTCTAATTGGCTAATGCCTTTCCTGAATCACCCTGATTTCCAACCTGGTATCTTGCCTAAGGCCTTTCAGTTATGGCATGAATTGGGAGTTTCTAATATGGGTGATCTCCTGAATGGGCAGGGTAAACTCCTGTTTTTCTCAGAGGTGGTTCTGCAGAAAAATATTCGGAGAGGTTTTATTATAGACAAGTACAAAGCTATGTCTGTGGTATCTTTGGGGTTGACAAACCTTTGGCTTTCAATCCACAATTTGATGACCTCCTAGCCAGCCCTAGGGACAAGCAGTCATTGTCATGGCTCTATTCCTTAATTCGTGAATTTGGCCCACAACGGGCTGCACGGAAAACACAATTTTTGAAATTAGCCAGCCTGGGCAATGTTTCACTAGAAGATATGGAGACCTTTGCAAAGGAAGGATGAATGGCAGTTAGGAAAAGTAGCGAGGACTGGGAAGAAATGCAGTTGAAGATTATTTACAGGGCATACATTAAGGGCCCTTATCGGCATGACCCGACTAAATGTCAAGACCCATCCCCTGATCTAAATCATATGTTGTGGTTGTGTCCCCAAATTCAAAGCTTTTGGGATGATGCCATTATGTTTATAGACACCATCACATAATTATAGAACAAAGCATCTCCTCTTTTGTCTATTTCATAGATCTGCCTTACTGGTAGAGTTGGGCCGAACCTCCGATTTTAGGTTCGCAAACCGGGTTCGCGAACTTCCGCGGAAGGTTCGGTTCGCGTTAAAGTTCGCGAACCGCAATAGACTTCAATGGGGATGCGAACTTTGAAAAAAAAAAATTATGCTGGCCACAAAAGTGATGGAAAAGATGTTTCAAGGGGTCTAACACCTGGAGGGGGGCATGGCGGAGTGGGATACACGCCAAAAGTCCCCGGGAAAAATCTGGATTTGATGCAAAGCAGCGTTTTAAGGGCAGAAATCATATTGAATGCTAAATGACAGGCCTAAAGTGCTTTAAAACATCTTGCATGTGTATACATCAATCAGGGAGTGTAATTAAGGTACTGCTTCACACTGACACACCAAACTGTTCACTGAACAGAACAGGTATGCAGTGGCGGGTTCACTGAACAGAACAGGTATACAGTGGCGGGTTCACTGAACAGAACAGGTATGCAGTGCCGGGTTCACTGAACAGAACAGGTATGCAGTAGTGGGTTCACTGAACAGAACAGGTATGCAGTGGCGGGTTCACTGAACAGAACAGGTATACAGTGGCGGGTTCACTGAACAATACAGGTATGCAGTGACGGGTTCACTGAACAGAACAGGTATACTGTGGTGGGTTCACTGAACAGTACAGGTATGCAGTGGCAGGTTCACTGAACAGGTATGCAGTGGTGGGTTCACAGTACAGGTATGCAGTGGTGGGTTCACAGAACAGGTATGCAGTGGTGGGTTCACAGTACAGGTATGCAGTGGTGGGTTCTCAGAACAGGTATGCAGTGGTGGGTTCACAGAACAGGTATGCAGTGGTGGGTTCACAGAACAGGTATGCAGTGGTGGGTTCACAGAACAGGTATGCAGTGGCGGGTTCACTGAACAGGTATGCAGTGGTGGGTTCACAGAACAGGTATGCAGTGGTAGGTTCACAGAACAAGTATGCAGTGGTGGGTTCACTGAACAGGTATGCAGTGGTGGGTTCACAGTACAGGTATGCAGTGGTGGGTTCACAGTACAGGTATGCAGTGGTGGGTTCACAGAACAGGTATGCAGTGGTGGGTTCACAGAACAGGTATGCAGTGGTGGGTTCACAGAACAGGTATGCAGTGGTGGGTTCACAGAACAGGTATGCAGTGGTGGGTTCACTGAACAGGTATGCAGTGGTGGGTTCACAGTACAGGTATGCAGTGGTGGGTTCACAGTACAGGTATGCAGTGGTGGGTTCACAGAACAGGTATGCAGTGGTAGGTTCACAGAACAGGTATGCAGTGGTGGGTTCACAGAACAGGTATGCAGTGGTGGGTTCACAGAACAGGTATGCAGTGGCGGGTTCACTGAACAGGTATGCAGTGGTGGGTTCACAGAACAGGTATGCAGTGGTGTGTTCACAGAACAGGTATGCAGTGGTGGGTTCACTGAACAGGTATGCAGTGGTGGGTTCACAGTACAGGTATGCAGTGGTGGGTTCACAGAACAGGTATGCAGTGGTGGGTTCACAGAACAGGTATGCAGTGGTGGGTTCACAGAACAGGTATGCAGCCAGGGACAAGCTAAGCCTAACTAATCTTTCCCTATGAGAGAGAGTGTGCAGCAGCTCGCCCTACTCTCACTAATGCAGGCACACGAGTGACCGTAATGGTCGCCGCTGCCTGCCTTTTAGTAGGGGGGAGTGGCTCCAGGGGCTAGTGTAGCCTAATTGGCTACACTGGGCCTGCTGACTGTGATGTAGAGGGTCAAAGTTGACCCTCCATGGTGCATTATGGGGCAAACCGAACTTCCGCAAAGATTCGCCTGCGGGACGCGAACGCGAACCACGGAAGTTCGCATGGAACCGTTCGCAGGCGAACCGTTCGGCCAAACTCTACTTACTGGATGGGGAAAATGTGCCCAATCTCACAAAATTTGAACATATAGTCCTGTTGACCTCTGATCTGGGGCAAGGGTATGCAATCTATGTTCTCAGCAGAGATGTCCCTTTATAGCTTCCACAGCTAAGAACCATCAAGCATGTTTACAAGGCTTAAAGTGGACCCAAACTAAAAATACAAGATTTCAGAAATAAAATATATTTTCTAAATGATAATAATAAATAGCAGCCTTTTTTCAGCTGCATGATGACAAATATAAAATATTTTACATATAATGGAAAAATCCCTCCCTTCCTTTCATTTTGCCGGGACAGAAACTGGCAAACTGGTGAGTAGCAGGTGTCAGGCAAAGAAGGAATTGCTAATGGCTGCCACCTGCATAACCCTAGTTAAGAACAGAGAAGGGTGAAAAGCAGGCACTGAAATGCTCATAGGCTTGAAGAAGTGTTTATTTATCTTTGTATGTGTCAGAGTGTTGCAACTAAATATTTTGAATTAAAAAAATGTTTGGTTTGGGTCCGCTTTAAGGCTATGGCTGTATAAACAATGTTTTCTCTGCTCAAATTCAACCCTTAACCAATGAAAACCACTGAAAGTGGAAAATCAAGTATCTGACTACACAAAGTTTAAGCACTTTCTCTCAAGCAATTGAAATCACCCATATATCCCTGGCCTTGGATGATGTCATTATGTTTATTGACATCATCCAACATAATGACCTACAAAGTTTCAATAATAATTGTCCTCTAAATTTGCGTCAAGAGCTGTGACTACATTTACCATAACCGTTACAATTTTTAGATTACTTTTTAGTGAAAGAGGTTTTACCCTATGCTATACATCTGAGATTTCTGCCTATCTTGTCCTTTTTTATGTTTCTTTGAATTAATATTTACTCATAATGTCCTATACTATTTTTTTAAATAAAATATTACATAGAAAACTATCTGAGGTAAGACTTGTTGCCAGCAGGTGGCACCTAAGAGTAAATCATTAAACTATCTGCAATGAGGTTTTACAGCCCTGCTGCTATGAGATTAGCAAAGCAGAAGATTCCAATACTGTCTATTTTAGCATAAATATATGTACACGTGCCCAACCACTGACACCTGCAGGGGTCGGAACTCTATCCCTGGGTCAACAATTCAATGCAGAGTTCTGTACAGACGGGTCACAAACCTGTAGGGTAACAATGCCTTCTGTTGCTATGGAGGGGTTTGGATGGATGACATGCAGGGAATGACGAAGCAGCATAGAGCAGAAAGGATAAGAAAGGAGAACAATAAACTTGGCTGCTGCTTGGGAGAGATGGAATCTGGAGCCAGGGTATGCAATATGTGTTCTCAGCAGAGATGGCCCTTTATAGCTTCCCCAGCTAAGAACCATCAAGCATGTTTATGAGGCTTAAGGCTATGGATGTATAAACAATGTTTGCCCTGGTCAAATTCAACCCTTAACCAATGAAAACCACTGAACGTGGGGAATCAAGTTGCTGACTACACAAAGTTTCATCTCTTTCTATCAAGCAATTAAAATCACTTATATATCCTAAGCCTTGGAGTGGTGAATTTTGGCATGCAGAGTAAGCTCTGCTTTCTTAAAAATACACTTAACTCTGTAAACAGAGTCTTGTGCCAAAATATGGTATTAACCACTTGAAGTGTACCTGAGATATCGTAATAAAAAGATTTGATACTTACCCAGGGCTTCCTCCAGCCCCATGAGCCTCGATGGGCCCTTTGCTGTCCTGGGAAAGTATCAAATCTTTTTATTACAACATCTCAGGTTTACATTAAGCACCAGAAGTCTCTGGCCCCTTAGAGACCTTCCTGGTAGAAAAAGGGGGTTTACCGACGTCATGCTGCACAGACCTGTCTCTCTCCCCATTCGCGCTGCTCTCCCATCATTGCAGCCCACTCGCTCTGCTGTCGGTATGAGATAGTCAGGGGCCAATTTCATTGGATCATGACCCTGTGATCACAGTGAGCCAATCACAGTGATCACAAGGTCAGGAGCCAATGAAATCGGCTTCCCTCTGGCTTATGGAGCTCTGCTGTCTTACCAACAGCAGAGCAAGTGGTGAGATTGGCGATAGCTGCGGGAGCGCGTGGCATAGTAATTAAAACCTACAACCTGGCAGGAATAACAGGCGCCAAACAGGACATAGATTTCAATTACCGTGGTCAGGAAGCAGTTAAATTGTTGTTTGCAAAAAAGTAGAAGTAAATAATAACACATCAGTTTCTAATCTTGTAAACCTTCCAATAAAGTAATGAAATACAATTTACAGAAAAGCAAAACAGCTTTTCTTAAGATGTTTTGGCTTTCTCTTAAGAAATGTTTTGGCCTTCATTTACGAAAGCAGATAAACAATCTACACAGTGTACTAACCTTTAGCAGCCAGCCAGAAATCATTTACATTTTTCTGACTACTCTAAATAAATTGGATTCTAAGTGCTACTTAGTGCCCATAATTACTCTTATTATATGTCCCTTTGTCTTCACTTAAGCTCTTCTATAGTTTACGACTCGCACAGATACACCCGCAGTTTAGCTAATTCAGGGTAATTAACACTGTGTGTGCGAGCGCATCTCTAACATCTCATCGCTACCATGAAAATGTTCATTCTTGCTGTTGATGTAGTGCAGGAACTGGAAATTAACCCTGACATGTTCTTCAATCAGGAATTTTCTCTGCAGCGCTTCGACAGCCCGCTGGATGAACGGGTGAACATCCTGAGTTTTTCTATGTTCAATCACTCACACAGCTACTTTCAGGAATTCACACAGATACTCCAGCAGTCCTGGGAAGAGAACTGTGATCACAGCCCTTTCACCGGACCAGCAGTAAGTAGCGCCTGGCTCACACATTCCATGTTTACTGATCTAAAGTGGACTTGAACTCTTGCATAGGACACAAGGAAAACAGAGAAATGCACCCTGTGTGTTTTTAGAGAGAAGAGCCTGTCTAATCCCCCCTCATCTTCAGGAAATCACAAGTGTAAACACAGGATGTTAACCCTTTGTCTGCTTCCATGAAAACAGGAAGTAGAGACACTGCAGATTTATTGCAGGAGTTCTGTAGGCTGTAAAACAGAAATGTTTTTCTTTAAAGGTTATTAGGCTGTTGCTTATTTTTTAGTGCAGAGAGAAAGTTCTGAGTTCAGGTCCGTTTTAATGCCATGTAAGGTGGAAACCATACTGAAATGATACTGTACATCTTCCTCATTAGTGAGTGCTATTGAAATATACAGTTTATCCATATATCCAAATTGGTTTCAGTTAACGTATGTAAGTCTAAAATGGATAACCATATGGTTCTGCTATAGTTTGAATGTATTTCTACAGATTTGAGAACATTCAGAGGGTACCTTCTCCAGCATATCTCTTCTTCACAACACTACTTCTGTTATCTTATTTGTAGTACTTGGTAGTTGGAAGTCCAATTATTAAAAAAAAACTAAAACAATGGTTCTCATAAAGAACCCATTTATTCCTATTGTTATGCTAAAATATAATACTGCAGAATGACCTGAATATTGTTCATAAAGTTGAAGAGAAATCGAGAGCCCAATATGGTGTAGTATGTCAAAATTGATTGGATAAATGAAACAGTGAGATGGTAATACTCACAAACACGGGTTACCACCTAGGTAACCACTCATTAGGCAGGTGAGGAGATTAGACCTGTCCTCACTCAGGATTAAGAAGTCGCTCTCTGTAGATAGGAAGAAAGGGGGTAGATCACCCCTCCACCTGGGGTGGACTCAAATATATTGGTAGGTGAACAGAGGCGCCAGAAGGATAAAAGTACATAAAATTTTTAAAAAATTGCTGGGAGGAAGTGGTGGACTCGCCTCCGTTAAAGCAGACACCAAGGACTGTAAATATATAGATATACACATTTATTGAAAATACCCCAAAGATGCTATATATTGTTCATGTACAGTACATAGTTTAAAACAGTGGTCCTCAAACTAAGGCCTGCAGGCCGAATGCGGCCCCCCAAGGCTTTTTCACTGGCCCCCAAACACAATGCATAACTTATAGATGCGGCCCACTGCACCTTTAAATATTGGCGACCTGCATATAAAATAGCAGTGCTGGCACCACCCATCCACATACTGTGGAAGCCAGTGAGCAGTAATTCGCTGGCTTCCAATCCAATTCTGCATCAGGTGACACTGCTGTCCAACTGGACGGCACGTTGTCACCTGGGTATGCTTCACTGTCTGGTGCACAAAGACGTTCATCGGACGCCGCATGACTGAATGGCTGCTGCTGGGAGTTCTCCTCCTGGCATGATTCAGGGAAATCAATACCTAGATTCAATGGAATGTTTTTCAACATAATTTTATGTATATCCCAGCAGTCTGACGTATGCTGACCCGGCCCTTGGCCGATAAAGTTTGGGGACCCCTGGTTTAAAGGAAACATAAGGTGAGGCCAGTATGGAGGCTGCCATTGCTGCTTGCACTGATCACCTGCCTTCCATATTGTTAGTTACTGTCCCTGAAGAAGAATGCTCACAGTGAAAAGGTATTACCTGCACACCCTTTGTTTAGGTCAAATATTAGTGAGTGGAGAGCTCTAGTCTGGTGTTTAGTGTTATTGACAACACCCCCTTGTTAATCCATAAGAAACACAAAGAGATTGGCACTTTCACAAGTGCTGCCTACACAAGTCGATATTTCAGGCCACGACAGTCCCTTCTTCAGGGCAAATGAGTCGCAACATTAAGCATCATTGCCATTCTATTACCAGCAAGTGATGTGGTCCATCTGCTGGCTGCAACACTTTTTAAGCGTATGTTAATAGCAGTTTCCATGTTCACCTCATTCAATAAAATGACAATACTACATAGAATAGAACTACACAGAATACACACAAAGCAACAATTTCAGTTTCCGTGAGAAGTCTCTTTAAAATAGTAATGCATTTAAAATTGGTCAGTGCATTGATTAACCTAACCTGACATATGCAAAAGTCCAGCAGATATGAGTATACCTGGGGCAGATCCCTGACTAGGTAATGTATGCAGATGTTTCCAACAGTAACAGTTTTCTACTGTGTTAGCCATAAAAACTTCAGAACAAGGATACGATCATATAAAAGAAGAAATAATAATGACATGCAAAACTATGTACATAAAAGGTGCACAATTGTATGTAATCAGATGACTTGAGTGTATTTTTACTATTTTACATATAATTCTCCATGTAAGGCACCAATAAAATATGAAAATTTGCTGAAGCAGTCCTTTGACAAAAAGGAATAAGATATTACATGTGTCTACTGAAAAAAAAAATCAGTTAATTCCTTTATTTCAGCCTTGCAGTTGAATATTTCTTCCATCCTCCATCCTGAAGGGCAAATGATAGCAGTTCATTAATGTAACTAGTAAGAGAGTTCCTTCATTTACATAAGTCTCCTCCAAGAGGCACATAATGTTATAAAATCCATATCAATAATTAATGCTTAATATACATTTAATATGGTGCTACAGAACATTTCACAAGTAGTGCGATGCATTCTATGACTTTTTGGGCAGCACATTCATACATACTTACCCTGTTTGCCCAAAATAAGACAGGGCCATATGCAATTCACTTTTTCACCTGAGTTTTCTCCTAGGTGATATTTTCACAACTTGTAAATAAAAAGCCTTTACACCCCCAGCAAGCAAACAAATACTCAAACTAAATTTTACAGTACCTTTTCACCTACTTTTCGGTACTTTTTTAGTTGAAAACTGCTGGAAAGTTATTTTAAATCGAAGGTGAAACATGATCTTCTAGGAGAAAACTCAGGTGAAATAGTGAATTGCATATGGCCCAGGGTCTTAATTTTTGCTCCAAAAGATGCTTCAATGCATTAGGGATTTTTTTTCAGGATGGTCTTTTTTTTCATTAACTACTATATATATTTTATTCTAGTATAAAAAGTCAACATTTATTTAAGCATAGTGTCCAGTCAGCCTACATGTAAAGAAATAAGCAATGCAGCAGGACAGACACTTTCTCATAGACAAAATAAAAGATTATAGTGTGGTTCAACCCTAATATATCAACAAATTAAAGTACAGACAATCATAACAATGGTTTTTTTTTTTAGAACCAATGCTTTTTCTTATGATTTATTCTTTCTTTACAGTCTCTCCAAATCATGGACACAACATGTAGATACAAAGACCGAACTTCCACTTCACATAAAAAGATAGTCTGACACGTGTTTCGCGGCCAACAGCCGCTTCCTCAGAGGCCCATCGCATACTTTTTATGTGAAGTGGAAGTTCAGTCTTTGTATCTACATGTTGTGTCCACGATGTGGAGAGACTGTAAAGAAAGGACAGACACTTTACCAAGGAAAGGAAACAATTAGGAAAGCAAACACATTTATATACCGCCCTTTTGGTGCACCAGATGTCAATAATAGTTCTGGAAAAAAAATAGCCCAGAGGTATTTACGAATAGGTTCTGGATATGTACATTGAAAAAGCAGCAAATTTCACAAAAATATCTCACCCACACAGATCTGCTGGTTTAATCAGTGTCGAACCTCACTAGCGTCCAGAAGTAGCAACAATACTCTAATATATTGTACTATGAATGCTGACTAGGGCTTATCTTTGGGGTAGCGCTTATATTTTGAAAATCTGGAAAAATACAGAAAAGTAACACTAGGGCACCTACAGGGTAGGTCTTATTTTTGAAGAAACATGGTGCATGTTCATACATACAAAGCTTTTAAGACTTTACATCTTTAATTTAGCATGGCCAGTGAATGGACAGGTCTTTCGCTAAAGATTTTTGTTTTAAGATAAACTTAACTGCTCAATAAGTTTATGGTTTTCTAAAGTCTGAAGAGCTGTAAAAAATAGGTAAGTATTATTTTGGATCAGAATCATTTGTGGAGGAATTTGTAGTACACAGACAATATCAATCTAGCCCCTAGGGGAGTTGTATACCCTCAGGAATCTCTTGTATCAAAACATCATGAAGAACAAGAAGAAAAGTTTTTACAGCAAAGTGTGACCTTTACAATAATGAACATCACGTTTTATAAGAAAACCCTGAAAAATACCAACACCTATAAAAACAGACAAATCCAATTGTGGCAAGCAACACCTATCATAATGACTAACGTGCTGCAGGCATATTGCTCATTATGGTAATGATAATACAACTGTCTTTGAAAGACTCATCACAATATTTGCTTTTACTGCATTAGCATATCCAATCATAGCAACATCTAGTACATACTGCACTGAGGAATATAATATTATTGGCTTTCTTTCTGACAGTATATTATACCTCAAAATATGAAAAATAGAACTTTTCAGTTATTGGGAAGGAAAAAAAAAAAGTAAATATTTTATGGCAAAAAGTTGTACCAGAAAGTAAATTAACTATGTAAGGAAAAAATAGAGTATACTCTTCCAAACTACTAGTTTTAGAATGCCCCTTCTTACTCCACTGGTTCTAGTACCTTTGTATTGCAGATTGTATTGCAGATTGCTGTATTAAAGTATAGGTGTTACACTATAGTATCTGGTGTTTAAAATGCATAATATCAAATTATTCCTTCCGGCCCAGGTTGAGCAGAGTGTATACAATGCCATATGTCTACTTATAAATAGGGTAAAAGGGGCACTATGGCAAAAAAAACTGTAACATTTAAAATTCATATTAACACATACATACACTGTACATAGTACAATTGTCCAAGAACAAATGCACTATCTGTTGCTTCCAATGTAGCTGTCCCAAAGGGCTGGTTCACACTGCAAGAGCTTTTTCTAAGCGCTTGTGATTTTAAAAGCTCTTGCTACTGTAATGCTATGTGTGGGCTCTCACTTGATTTTTGTTTGTTTTTCTTTCCAGAATATTTGTACTTTGGTATTGATTGTTTTTGCCCTCAGGTTTAAGGGCCCTTTTCCACCAGCGCGTTTGCGCTGGCTGAATCGCAAAAACGCAAACCGCTAGCGATTTTACAATCGCTACGGTTTGCTTTTTAACATAGGAATCGCGGTAGGTCATTTCCACTACCGCGATTAGTTTTTGTCAGGAACGCGAACGCGCGGCGGAGCGATATTTGCCGTGATTTTGCTATGCAGTGCATAGCATAGCAAAATCGCGGCGGCGAACGTCGGGGAATCGCCGGTAATTGCGATTCAGCAATCGCTAGCGTTCAGCGTGAACGCTAGCGATTGCAAGTGGAAAAGGGCCCTAATGCTGGTTCAGAGCCCATCTGAGAGCATGCTGTTCAGTTAAAATCATCCATCTCTCCTGGCAGAAGGATTTGAGGACTCAAGTGAGTGCACTGATGTATTCATAGAGTCTTTGATAAGCAGTACCCTAAAATACAAAGGGTTTTGTCCTGGCCAAGAAAATAGATTGTAAAGCTTCATACACATGGACTACCGTTGTTGCTGTTGCTAGCACACAGGAGACATGTGCGCAACAGCTCGCCGACAGCTCCGCCTGAGCGACAGCTGTCTACACGTCTCTGCCCAATGGGCAGAGACGCGGCGGAAGCTGTCGCCAAAAGTTTCGTTCCCCCCACCGGAAGCTCCCTTCTGGCTGTGGGTAGCTGTCGCTAGTCCGCACATGCACACGCAGAACGCGTGTCAGACTAGCGACAGTTGCGGAGAAAGAAGTTGCCGGCGATTGAACTTTTCAATCGCACAGCACCTGCTGTCTCCGGCGACAGATCGGGGTGCGCACCTCATACACATGGGGCAACTGTCGCCCAGACATGCGCGTGCCACGTGTTTGTGGCGTCAGTTGTGCCCCGTGTGTATGAGCCATAACAGTCCCTGGTGAGGCAACTGAACTTAGTCCCTCCTTGTTTGTTGATATATTGTATTGTTACAAGGCTGTCAGTTTGGCCAAGAATTGCCTACTATTTCACGAATGAATAAAAGGTAACTTAATTCCTTCTTAAAGGATACCTGACATCTTGGATTTAAAGGGTACAGAAGAAATGAGGGTTAAACCATCTCTCATCATACTGAAAACCCACGCACCAAGCTTTGCATGCATAACTTTATATTCCTGCAACTTCTAGATGGGTTCACATTTTCTACTATATAATGGTATAATGAGTTTGCTGGGAAATGTAGTTTAGCATTTCCCAATTTAGCATTTATTGTTCTTCTTACGTTGGGTTTCATAGGGTCACACCTGACTTGCCCACCAGCTGCATCTAGTTGGGGGAGGAAAAGGGCTGTAGTAAAGTTTGCAAAGCCTACTCAGGCATTCAATCCACCATTTTGTTGGTAGTCAGAACCCACCAAAAAGGCATATATGGCACATCACCGCCCAGTCACTTTGGCGCAGGGTGAGCCGAAAGATGGCTCACCCTGCTGCCGGAGAAATTCCAGGTGGCATTAATTACTATTACTAAAAGTAATTTGGCAATTGCCAGAACCTCAAATTACCACTGCAGGTTATAGCATTAGTGCTACAGCGGAGCCTAATTCAGGGGATACAGAGCGCGTGACGTGCGCCAAGAAGCCTATCCAAATAGGTGTGACGTGCCAATGGGTTCAGACCTCTTTTCCCAAAGAGCTCACAAGTTCCAGCATAGTAAACAGTGAAGGACTCAGCACCATTGCGTCTCTTTCAAGTCGCTTGAAATTGCTCTTTTGTCAATCCATAAGTCCATAGCAGAACAAACGTATACGAGTTAGTACGCCACTAGTGAGTTGGGCTGCTGCCACTCCTATTCCCACCAGCATTAAATACTATTACCCCTCTGAGTTGGAGCAACTTGGAGGGAGAAATAATTTGGGGTCCAGCGATTGCTGGAACCCCGAATTACCCTTGCGAACTATAGATCAGTGCTATAGCAGCCCTCAGCTCAGACGTTCAGCGGCAAAACCACCTGATTTTGCTATGAAATTATGTATTGACAAATAAAAGAGCAATTTAACTACTTGAGGACCCTGAGCCTACACCCCTTTAGTGACCAGGCTATTTTTTCCTAATTAGGCCACTGCAGCTTTAAGGCCCTGCTGCAGGATTGTCCAACTCAGCATACAAATGATTCCCCCTCCCCCACTTTCTGCCCACCAACAGAGCTTTCTATTGGTGGGCTCTGATCGCTGCCGGGGTGTTTGTTTATCTGTAAATATTTATCTCTTTTATTTTTAATAAAAAATGTGTTTTTTTTTTATTCCCTGGATCCTTCCCCCCGCCAGCCAATCATAGTGATCAGCTCTCATAGACATCAGCCTATGAGAGCTGGTCACTTCTTGCAACTCCAGAGGGGACAGCCGTGTCACACAGCCGTCCCCAGTACAGTGTCTAACAGTCCCTAGCGGCGATCGCCACTGGGAGACTGATGACGGAGTGGAGCTCTGTCATGCAAGCGCATCTCCTGCAAAACACACCCCCAGGGCTGCACGCTGATGTCCTGGGGCTGCTGCTCCGCTCACGCCCATTGGCGTAAGGCGGACATTAAGAAGTTAAAGCAGCCTAAAGAAGAGTCCCTAATTGTTTACGCCCACTTTGCTTCTATAAATGTATTATCTTGACCAATAAACCATACAACTGTTAGGCCCTGTACACACTGACTGCGTTGCACTGCAATTTAAAATCGCATGCAATTTTTAATTGCAAAGCCTTCATGAAAATAAAAAAAAAATCACATCACACCATTGTGTACAAGCCATCAGGATTTTCATGATTTTTCAAAAGACCTTACGCATGCGATTTTAAAAACACAGCGCAACGCAGCCAGTGAGTACAGGCCCTTCGAATGTGTGCTGTTGATTAGTATAATCACAAAAGTATAGCACAAAGAATGAGGCCATAGCTGCTTTAAACTGAGACAATTTAGTATCACACAGAGAAATTATACTGAGAATATTTAGTATCATAGAAACATTTGCTTACTGCTTACATTGTCCTCTCTAAAGGATCAGGCAAAGAGAAACTATCATCCAAAAGCTATACCAATATTTTGACAATTTAGCTACTGCCAGTTCTAACATGAGGACTCTACCCCAAGGGTAACAATCTGTAGGATTGGCGAGATAAATTGTATAAACTCTATTGCCTGCATTTTTGTTTCAGGGTTTTTTTATTTCCATTCAGCCTGCATGACTTCTATTCTTCCTATTTTTGTTTGCGAAGATTTGTTCCTTTGAATATGCAACGCTATTGTTAAAAGCCTTTAAAAGATGGGATATTTTCTGCAAAACAGACAATTTCTGTGTATTCAGATGGACTTTTCAGATGTGTCTGAGCACAATTATCTTTCAAAAATGCAGTCTTTAGAATCAGTCCTGAGACAGGGAGAGAAAAAAGTGATGACCGTTTTTCTAGCCCTTGAACAGAAAGATGCAGAAAAATACTTTTTTTTTTCTGACAGGTATTTATCATGCCCCTTTAAGCCACTTAAAGTGAACCTGAGGTGAAAATAAACCAATGAGATAAATAATTGAATGTATCCTCCTACTCCTAAAATTACTTTTTTTTAGATCGCCCGTGGTTTTATTACATATTTAAAAACATTACAAAGTAGATTAAATGTTTTGTTGCCTCTGCTCAATAGCAGCCTAATAAGTGTCCCAGAGTTGGAAAAAGGTCAAAAGTTCATGCATTTTATCTCCCTTTGCTCTCAGAAGTTGTATTGTGCCAGGAAAACTTTTATGGCTGTAAGAAGCTTACCAGTGATGTTTACTATATAGCCGACAAGGTACCAACAAGTCAGAAGCTGTCACTTCCTTGCATGAAAAATTAACTATTTCAGGCACCAAAATAAAACAAGTAAAATAGCCTAGTTATGAATATGTTTTTCACTGTACATACACATGTTTATCTCATCATGTCACATGTCACCTCAGGTACACTTTAACCCACTGGACAGGGACAGATGAGCATATTTGGCAAATATGAGTATCACAACCATAAGGCAAGTATTGTTTGTACTGAGAACAAAGGTGCTGCCTAGACTTTCTTTTCTTTAACCACTTGCCGACCGCACACTCATACCGTGCGGCGGCAAAGTGGTAGCTGGAAGACCAGCGACGCACATCTGCGTCGCCAGGTGCCTCCCTAATTAATCAGGAAAGGCCGCTCGCGTGAGCGGCCATTTCCTGTTAAATCACGGAGCGGGTCTCCGTGAATAGCCTGCGAGCCGCTGATCACGGCTCGCAGACTAAATGTAAACGCAGGAGACATTTGTCTCCTTTGTTTACATTGAACGGCGCTGCTGCTACAGCAGCGCCGTAAGGCAGATCGGCGATCCCCGGCCAATCAGGTGCCCCCCCCCCCCCCCGCAACACCCAAGCAGGCAGGAGCGATCAGACCCCCCCCCCTGCACATCATCCCCATAGGGGGAAAAAAAGGGGGGCGATCTGATCGCTCTGCCTGCAACCTGATCCGTGCTCGGGGCTGTAGAGCCCACCCAGCACGGATCATAAAAAACAGCGCTGGTCCTTAAGGGCGGGTAAAGGCTGGGTCCTCAAGTGGTTAAACTGAGAATCAACGTTACATTGATTTTAGGATCGTGACATTTGCAAATAAACAAACTTGAATCAATATCTCTCTGTACTTGAAACCGAAGAAGCTGTTTGTACATACAGTATGTGTCCAAATGTTAAGACAATGAAGAGAATTCAGTGTATTTACAATTGAAAGCATCATTAAACCTTAGTACAAAGAGTATGCTATTTTGCTATGAGAAGACAACAAAAGTATGCATTTGGGGGGTGAAAAAAGCAGCAGCAATAGCATATATAGCCCAAATAAGGGAACACAAGAAAATATCATGGAATGAATTGGAATGAAATGGACATCAGGGGCACTGACCTCACTCGGCATAGTGGCTGGTGTTAGAGGGACTGTATTTGGCAACTTAAGAGAAATCTAAGCACTGTCATGTCTTATGTGTATCAGACAGTACTACCCAAGCTTGGTTGCATAATGTAATGATGTATACAAAGACAGACAAAAATGGAAATAATTCTCTGTCAAATATGTTAGTGTACCTGAAGAAACATGATGAGATAGATGTATATGTACAGTGCCAAGTACAAATAACTAGGCTGTTTTCATTTTCTTTTCTTCTGCCTGAAAGAGGTACACTTTCAGGTATGCAAGTTTCTCTAGTCATACTATAGCATAATCCTCATGGGTAAGGAATTAAAGCCATAAATCGTTTACCTGGAAGAGAGCAGCTTCTGAACATGGGGGCGGGGGGGGGGGCAGATAAAAAAAGGTCAGTAGTTTATATATTTTAGCTTCTGAAGCACTGCAAGTCTGTGCCAGTCAATACATTAGACCTATTTTTTAGTTTTCAAAAGAAATTAAAACTAAAAAAGTAACTTTGAGGGGTAGGAGTATAGATGCAATTGTTTATCTTATCTGTTTATTTTTACCTTGGGTTTCCTTCAAGACCTTTATTACACCAAATCAATCCTGGCAGATAGAAAAAAGTTTGAACCCATATACTGTGTGGATATTCTTGTACACAATGACAGCATTTGTTGCATCTTAAATGCTGCCACCATGTGCTTAAAGAAACCCTGCAATAAATAAAACCTCCCCTGGGGGCTACTCACCTTGGGTGGGGGAAGCCTCCAGATCCTATTGAGGCTTCCCCCGTCCTCCTCAGTCCCACGGTGGCGGCGAAAATCCTCCCGGAATGGCGGCGATGTAAATATTTACCTCCCTGGCTCCAGCGCAGGATCGGCTCTCTGCACGAAGAGATAGGCGAAAATAGCCGATCTCCGTCGGGCCACTCTATTGCGCAGGCACAAGTCTCCAGTAAAGCGGACCCGACGGAGATCAGCTATTTTCGCCTATCTCTGTGCGGAAAGCCGCAACAGCACCCCTGCTGGAGCCAGGAGAGGTAAATAAATCAGCGCTTGTCAGGTTTGTCGAGGGAGGATTCTGGGACTCTTCGGGGGAGCCAGCGCTGGACTGCCTGCAGCTACAGGAGTGGGGGAAGCCTCATTGGGACCCTGAGGCTACCCCCTCCCGAGGTGAGTAACCCCCAGGGGAACTTTGTTTTTGTTGCAGAGTCTCTTTAATTGTCTCTGTGGCCACTGGCATCTCTGCAGAGCTTGCGCCTTGAATACTGTCTAGTGCAGTGATCTGCAAACTTGGCTCTCCAGCTGTTAAGGAACTACAAGTCCCACAATGCATTGCAGCAGTCTGACAGCTACAGTCATGATTCATGAAGACAAATGCATTGTGGGACTTGTAGTTCCTGAACAGCTGTAGAGCCAAGTTTGCAGATCACTGGTCTAGTGCAGTAGATCATTGATTCTATGGATCTTGTGCTTTGTGTATGATCAGGTCTTCAATGCTGTGGTCCAGCCCTTTCTTGCCAATGGTGGATTTCCCTGCGTCATCAGGGTCTTGTACCTAATGCCTGGCAGGGTGTACATTTTCATGGTGTGTATCATGTTCTACCTATGGAGCTGGTGCTTCAGGACCTGTTTTACCCTTTGATGGTACTTGAATATATTGCTGCCTGTCTTCCTTGCCTCCTCATCATGGTTTCCATGTGACTGTGGGATAACAAGGTATTTGCAGCTGGTCTGTATGTCAGCTATGTGTCCTGCCGGTAGCTCCACACTGTTAGTCTTGACAACCACCCGTCATTTTACTATCATCCAGGCACACTTCTCTAATGTGAGTGAAATGCCAGTGTCTTCACTGTAAATTTATGACAGGTGGATTTGTGAATTGATGTCAAGTTTGCTCTTAGCATACAGCTTGATGTCATCCAAGTATACTAGGTAACAGATGGTAGTTCCCTTCTTGAATTTGTATGTGTATCCAGTTGTCATTATTTGGCTGAGGAAATTCAAGCCCATGCTGAGCAATAGTGTGGGCAGTGCATTAACTTAGCATATGCCACATTTGTTGGCCACTTCTGCTAGTTGTTCTAGCTTACAGTTCTGTCTCTCATTGTCCCACTGAATTCTTCAGGGGGGTTCTCAGTGATGACATTATACTGCACCAGGCATTTACAGATCCATGTGTGGCATTGAGTTGTAGGCTTTCCTGTAGTCAACACAGGTTCTCAGGTTCCTGTGTTGCTAAGTGTTCATGCACAGCTGTTTAGAAAGTAGGTATGAATCATGTCAGGGCCAGGTGTTATGCAACCTCTTTATGATCTTCACCTGCTGTATTTTTGCAACTATCATGGTGACTGCCTCTTGCTCTGGGAGATTTCTGTGGTCTGCTTTCAGATCCTGTATCCACTTCAAAATTATACATGCACACACAATGTACGGTACATAAACATATACCATTTATATTTACTGTAGTACAAAGCAAAGAGTTTTAGGCACTTGTGAAAATATGCTGTAAATATTTTTTAAAATACGGTAATGTTCTTATATATCAATAAGGAACCAACAAAGTATATAAGTAGAAAAGTAACAATATTAGGTTTGATTAAACTTTGCCTTCAAAACTACAGTACATCAATTCACCTACAAACACTTAACGGGCCCATACACTTAACAATTTTCCCGCTGATATACAGCAGATTCGATCACTGTAATCGAATCTGCTGTGAAATCGTTGCGCAAACGCTGACCGAATGATCGACACTAGCGGCAATATATTACCTGTTCGATCACAGAGGGATCTATCTGCTGGACGATCTGGTGGCAATCGACCAGTGTATGGCAGGCTTTAGTTGTTGTTTTTTAAGGAACTTAGCAGGTAGTTTGTTCCACATATGTAGGGGACCTAATACAATTCTTCTGCTAATTTTTGACTGTGTCAGTTGTTTTTCCCTTATGTTATCTCAAACAGATTACGTGAAGTTTAAATTAGGACCTTGTGCGGTCTATATCCTCTCTTTCAGGACTTTTTTGTTTGTTTGTTTGATTTTGATGAGAGATAGTTCTTAATGGCTTTGGCTGTATGCTTGGAGTCATTGTCCACCTGAAGAATGAATTTGGGACCAATCAGGTGCCATCCTGATGGTATTGCATGGTGAATAAGTATCAGCCCTGAGGAAACTGATATCTGCAGACACGCATCCCTTTACCACTCTTCAGGCCTTCTGTGAACAAACTGCCTTCTTTTGCTGTCAAATTTATCAAATCTTGGTTCATTGTTCAGGAGCAGCTGCATTCTTGTTTTGTTGTGTGCGTAGGTGAGTTTGTGTGTTTGCTAAAAAAATTTACATTGACTTGTTCTCGGTTACCTTGTTGGTAGAGTGTAATAAATATTTGTTGGTTGCTATGGGCAACAACACTACCGTTCGGCACCATATAACAGGAAGTGTGATAACTTGACACTCATCACAGCAAACAACATAGGAGATAGAACTTCTTAGACGTCGTCAAAGGTCCAAGAGTTTATTTGTAAAACAAATATACAGATGTGTTCAGTAGCAATCTTATATCTTCATTACATCTTCTTATATCTTCATTACCTCGGCAAAGCAAACGGTCTGTAGAATCTTATGCATTCCATGCAGACATGATCTATCCGTAGTGACTAGATCAGGCGGCTTTCTCTTTGTTACATCTATGCTAGTTGCATTTAGGCATATATACAGCATACAGTTACGGAAAGTTACATGAAGGAAGTCAGCAGAACTAGAGAGCAGTGCCTCGGGAGCCCATGCTGACTATTCTTATTCCAACCTCTAAAGAGTTAAATGTGACATCATCCCGCAGGGATGATCCAGTACCCATCACATGCAATTGGCTGATAATAGCATGTAATGGCTGACCCTATCTGCGCCTGCTCCTAGGGGACACGCCAAATATGGCGTTTTCTCCCTTATTCCCAGAAACGGGGGAAAATGTTCCCTGGCTATTGTTTACCTTTAGGAAATATGAAAACACTTGATGTTTACAGTAAAGTCGCCAGGCAGTCTGTACATCGGGGACAGATAAGCACTCTGGGCTGGCCTTGTGCCTCAGACAAGACCATGTTCCACAGTGCTTCCAGAAATGCTCCTTAAAGCGAGACTCTCTTCAAGTCAAGTATTTTAACTAAACTCAGTTAAAGTAACTGAGGCCTACAAATTCAAGCATATCATACTTAAATTCTAACAGCCCCCCTGAAAAGGCTTGATCTGCAGATCCCTTCTTCTAGTTCAGACAGTACCCATGATACTTTTCTTTGTTTCACTTTTCGATGCTTGTGCTCACACACTTTCTCTGCTCTAGGTGGTTATCCCTGGGAGTGAGAGCAAGACCTCTTGGCCTCCTTTTAACCAGGCTCTATGGGGATGCTCTACTTCTAGGCCCCTATTGACCAAACTCTCAACATTTGCATCACATGCGTATCCCTTACAAACTTGCATGTTCATGGAAAAGTGAAACTTGTTTGTCTGTTAAGCAACGGAGCAGTGCCAGGTGTCTTCTAAAAAAAACGCCTTTAAACAATCAGCTCCATCTTCATAGGTACTGCTGAAAGCTATACACCTAACCTTGTATGTTGCTTAGCTTTGAAATATTGGCTTATGAGATTGTTTAACTGACACCAATCTCTTAACCATGTTGATTTGTTTGCGTAATTTCACATACAAACTCACCTGTGTAATGATGCCCAAGATTGTAATCCCCATCATTACAATCAGTGGGTGTAGAAATAAGTTTTGAACTGCAGAGGCCCAGTCCAAGTGTCCCTGGAACATCGCCAGAAACCTTTTCCACCAGGTCAGACTGGAACTCACCTGATTATATTTGTGTTCAACCTCTAAGATCACCTTAATCATGGTGAAATATCACCTCTAGTTTAGTGTTCTGTTTGTTTAACCGTTGTAACAAAGTGTGGTCTTGTGTCAAAACCTGTACCCATTTGTTCCATGGCGTGTTATCTCTCAGGATGGGCACTTTCTGTGGAGCTTTGAATTTTATGCGATCTCCGCTCACACATTAAGTTCCTCTTGGGAGATAAACCTTGTCGGAACAATTATGAAAATGTACAATGAATGTGGACGTAGACATCCTGTTTAAAAAACAAACTTTTCCTTCAGCCACCTGAGATATTGGTTTGGTTTTAGGATGGATCTTTTGAATGGCAGCTGCGCATTCTGTGCTATTGAGCCAGCATGCTTCCTCACTCCATCTGACTTGCCCCGGCAAACATAGGTACTTCTATGAGAATTGCCAGCATGACGACAAGTCTACTTGTTTCACCTCTCCATCTAGCACCAAAAAATGTTGACCTCTCAGGTCATGGTGTAAGACATATAAGGAGGAAACAGGTGTTCCCAGTGATACTACTGGAAAAACTTCCTGGGTTTTTCCATCGGTAGGAACTAAGGAAGTAGCGGTGCATAAAGAATTGTCACACCCTTTCCACCTGTTTACCCAGACATCTTGTTGCCTACATGCAAAAGATCCTTCCCCAGGAAAATCGATAAATCTCTCCTTGTCAAGTGTCAGTTGGAAAGGAGTTTTACCTTCTGATAAGGCTTGAGCCATTATCTTAAAATCCGCTGTTAACTCGGTCTGCATAGACAGGCATGCTGTTTCCCATGCAGTACCCTTAGCATGTGCAATCATCGTCTGAAGAATTATTTGAATGTGTCTTTGAGTGTACCTATGAATTTTATATATGTTGTGCGTTAACTGTTCCAAAACCAAGTTCAGAAGATGTTGGGTACCCACATTCTGTTGTTCCAATGTGCCTAATTGTTGAATGACCTCTGTCATACATTCTATGTCTACACTGTTTGCTAACCCCATTCCAGCGCCCATGCCTCCCAAGATTGTATCTGCTAAATCCCGGGACCTTCTTCTGGCTACACTATTCCCTGTGGAGTGTCCCCATGACATAAAAGCCTGTACCAGGGTGGCAGCGACAGTGCTGCAGTTAGGGTAGATATTAGATATTACCCACTCTTCTAAGTTAATCTGCCAAGTGATCAATTGAAGCTGGGCCTCCATGATAACTGGAGTCGCCCTCCAGTTGATTTAGCTGAAAAGGGCCACTTTTTACAACTTGTGTATCACATGATGGTAGGTTGGGTTCCTGGGTAGTCACTGGCAGGATGACTACCTCAGCTTTAGGAGTCGTGGGAACCCCCACTTATACCATCACGGTTTCCCTTCGTATTATGCAAGATCTATTTGGACCTTTAAACTCTAGGGACTGGGGGATGCAAAAAACGTATGTCCATGGTCCTTCATCCTCCTGGACTAAAGGTGCTATTTTTAAACTCTCTCATTTTAGTCCCATCACTCTTCCATCATAGAGAGTCCCCAGGGTATTACCTGATGTATACCAGGATTCTACCTCTCTACTCCAAAAAGTCCCCTGATCCATTAAACTCACGCCCCATGCTAACCCTTGTGGCCCTCCCCAGAAGAATACTGTTGGTACTCTTTCTTTTGGGAAATTGATTAGTATCTCAATGACAAAATATGTTCCCAACTGTCCTGATTGGACCTTTGCCCCCCCCCTTATGCCCTGAGGCAAAATGCGTACTTTAGGTCGGGAAGAATGTACTCTCTGCAATCTTTCAATTAAGAGTCCCTCCTCACTTACCCATCTAGAATGAGGATAAGTGGCTGAATATGGATTGTGTGAGATTGTCTCATATTGTGACCCATGTAGTGAGGATGATGTTATCTGTGTTGGCTTTCCCATTTCTGGGATCGCTCTCCCCACCCTCTTTGTCACCTGAAAATGTGGCTGGATCTCGATTTTTACTTCTTGTTTTGAGAACCAAAACCCTTCTGCTTTCCAGCCTTTATGTGTGTATAGTTGTCTCAGAGACACCCTCTGTTGGTTGCTCCAGAGTGTGATATTGTTCCCTGCTTCTCTCCTGGAGCAGAAGTGACGCTTACTGCTCGTTCCTCTCCAGTCTAGAACCATCTCACTCCGGAGAACCAAGACAAGGTAATCCTGAACAACACACTCCACCTTTTGCCTGTACCCATTGTACTCCAATGTATCTTGTTAAAGACTTTGGATTGGTGCGTTGGTTCCCGAGAGTGTGACATTCCAGAGCAGATTTAAGCTGCCGTTCACATCACACTTCCAGCACACTTGACCCTTCATACCTTTCACCAATATTGTGCCATAAAATTTGTTTCCACCTGGCACTGGTGATCTTTTCCTCCTTCCCTGTTCTGTCCATTCGGGCCAATCAGAGAGAAGTGCAAAAGGATCAGTACCTTTTTCTCCAAACATTAACATGCTTGAGCCTTGTGTTCTCATTAACTGCTTATTATTCATGAGAATGTTCTCTCCTTGGTCTCCTAGGATGACATGGCAGCCTAGGATCACCATCAGCAGGGTACTCTTCATTATGAGAGCACCTCCTTGGGAAAGAAAAACATTAGCAATTTGCATTATGCTTTGCTCAGTCAGTTTTTTTAGTCTCTTTCTGACCTCGGAAATTTCGCTGTTCTCCAAACCAGGATTGGCCTCTGGAAACTTTCGCTTAGCCGACTGACATGTCTGTCTCCGTCTCTGCTGCCAGCACCTCAGCTTTCTCGATTCCATACTGCCAAACTCCTGAAACCGAAATACAAACAAATCAATTCTTATTAATGACTTAGGTTTTGCCCTGCTGGCTTTTACTCTGTACACCTTAGATTGATCAATATATACCATAATTGATCTTGTTTCTTTATAGTTCTCTTGAACTCTGTTTACTCTTTTTGGTAGAATGGAGCTACACTCCTCTCCCCTACCTTATGTACAATGTCATAAGTACTTACCTTTTTAAAATATGCTCCCACGGACTTCATTTTTGGAAGCTTTTTCCTCATTGGAAACTCTTACCTCATCCCCCCCTGTACATACTCGGCCGCAATATGTACTGAGTATGGATGCCACACACTTGTTGCTGCTACCTGCAGGCTGCTTTTCAGTTGAGCTTGCAATGCTCTTACCCTTTTTCGTTTACTTACCTAGAGCTTCACTGATCGCAACCAGCTCTGCTAGAAGTTCTGTTTGTTGTACCCTCTGACCAATGTTTGCCAATGCTACTACCTCTATACTTGCCCAAAAAATTGCTACCTCCCTGTAGGAAGGTGTGCTTTGCACTTTAACTACACAGGGTTCAGGGCTACGCATGCCAGCTTCATATGGCTGCATGAGAATCACTGAATGCCCACTAGGTAGGTAGTCCTATGGCAAACATTCTATTGATACACTGTCACTCTGTAAATGACAACTCCTTGCACCTTTTTAATTGCCCCTTGAACTGCTTTCAGTACTGTTCTCCGTGCTAAACTTGGTAGGAGCTGGGAAAAATATAGTTGACCAATCAGTGGACAAGAAAAACACACAAACAGCCCAGCATCGACCTCTTTGTCAATTTCTGGCCCTGTCCATGACACAACCTGAAAAAAACGTTTAGCGCTCTGCAGCCACAGCGATGGACACCGGGATTGGTCAACTCCTCCCCCCCCCTCCTGTACACCCTTATGTACTGTTCCCCTCCCTTTACTATTAGGAACTCATGTTGTACCGCTGTTTATGGTGCTTCACTTAAAGGAATAATCCCTTAAGTAACCCTCTCCACATACCCCCTGATTCGCTCTTGCAAAACATTCTCAGGGGAATATCTGACATCTATGTGTCTCCCTGTACCTTGCTTGAAGACACTTCCTGTGACCTCAGTAACCATGATTGTCTCATAGCAACTGCTTGTTTCACATATTCTGGCATTCTTTTTCCCCGTGACCAGACTCTGGGAAAATAATCTGGAAGCAGATACTCTGTAGAGTGTCTTTGTCCCCTCTATGGATCTCCAGATCAGCTGCTGCTCCGTGCAAGGTGCACCTTTATAATTATAATATATATATATATATATATATATATATATATATATATATATATATATATATACACACACACACGCACACAGTATATTGTGTGTTCACATTTATACAGAATTGCTTTGCCCAAAAACCAGTCAGAGCAGGACTGGGGATATGTATCAAATTTATCACACAAAAAGTCTTTTTCAGCAAGATCTCTCATAAAAAAGAATAATGGAAAAGGCTTTCATCTCAAGGATACTAATCTTACTTTAGTACTTGCAGCCCTTCAACACATCTGATAATAGACACCTTTATTGAAAGCGTTATTAATGATATTTCCCTGCCACGGTCAGAAATTGTACAGAGTGTTGACAAAATTATCAATAACTTATCTAAAGGTGAACAGGAAACTATCGATCATTGAAACAAAAAGGATACAGTGTTACAATGCATAAAAAAGCAGAGCACTGTGGTGGCGGTGGGAAAGAGATTTTATATAAAAAGGGTTTATACTGAACCATTTCGCTGCAGCGCCTATAAAACTGTTACTATAGACCACTTCCACAGAGGGCAAAGAAGAGGAAAGAAGAATGGATTAAAGTGGATAACATTCTCAGGTTTTATCTTCCATCACCTCTGTTGTTTCTCAAAGTCCTGAAAAGGATTGGAACAGTTAAAAGAAGCGCGATATGCGCCCTGTTGAAAAGAGCAATGTGCATAGCGGGTACCCCTGGCAACTGCTATTTTATAGGGGGGCCTTCTCAATAGGACACATCTCATGCCCTTTTGGACTGTTCTGATCCTGGGGCGCATCCTTTCTAGTACTTTGAGAAACCACAAGGTTGATTTTATTGGGCGCTCTTTCACCAGGATGCCTGCGGGTAGGGTTAGGCATTGGCAGGGAGTGGGGGTGTCTTTAATGTTAGGCATTGGTGGGCGTTAAGGTTAGGAACCACCAGGTGGGTCTTAGGGTTAGGCACCACCAAGGGGGTCTTAGGGTTAGCCACCAGCAGGGAGGGTATTAGGATTATGCACCACCAAGGGGGTCTTAGGGTTAGGCACCACCAGGGGGTCTTAGGGTCAAGCACCACCAGGGGGAGTCTTAGGGATAGGCACTACCAGGGGGGTATTAGGGTTAGGCCCCAACGGGGGGGGGGTCTTAGGGTTAGGCATTCGTAGAGGGAGGGCTTTGAAGGAAAGTAGGCTTAGGTCATAGTAAAATATTGTTAAATATGACCAATATTTTACTATATAAATTAAGTAGTAGAATATATGTATTTTTACCAATATTCTACTATTGGCTATTTCCTGCACTCTTTTCAATGAGTGCCTTTATTAAATGTACACCCCAGGATGCCTAATCGTGGCTCTTATATAAGCGAGCAGTAACTATACTGAACTATAGAAACTGAAAAAAATAATAGTTATATTCCAAAATGCTCCGCCTGTCAAAATAATTAGTAGTTCCAAAGAAACTGATTGCTGGATTCAAAGGGATAGCAATTTAAGTTTAGCTCTTGACCTTTTTTTATTGGTCAATGATGCCATCTATCACTTTAAAGAACCATGCAGACTTGACTGAAAGGTCAAGCCCTTCTTAAGTTTGGCAGGAAAAGTTGAAACTAGCATAACATTTTGCAGTATATTATTTATAGGTGTACTGAACAATTTAACATGCATGATAATGTGCACTTGAAAATGATCAGGTTTGTGACAGGTTTACCTTATATTTATCCATAAAATGTTGCAGTATATTATCTTTAAACTTAACATTTATCCATTCACCATATTTTTGGATATTTTGTTTGTAATCAATCAATACTAGTATGATTGTGATATACTGATCAATACTAATATATCAGCTTTTTATTTCACATTTCATTTTTTTGGCGTTGGTCTGCTTTTGGAGTTTAAGAGCCTCATCCTCTCGGATAGGGGTTCACAACTGCTTACAAGCAAAATCTAACTGGTTTGACTCAAAGAGCAATTTTGCTAATTGCAAACTGGGAAGTATTTAATGTCCAAGTATAAGGTTTGTTTGTTAGTTTTTTTTTACCAAGGCAGAGGAAGAGTAGAGTGGAACATTGGCTTTGCTCTTTATCAACATTTAATTGTAGGGTTGTAAGTATCTCAAAGGTACTTACAGTACTTGCACACATAACAATCAGCATATTAAGAATATTCTTTAGCTTATTTTCAATATAGTGATTACTTTTTTTTTATTTTGGAAAGGAGCACATTCAGACCAATCTATTCTTATCCTCTTTGATGAACTGTTATTAAATTACGGTAATTACTGTAATTGTATCTGCACGCCATTAGAGATATGATTTCGTGAAGACATTTCACTTAAAAAATGTGAAAACAAAGACAAACTAGGAAATAGGAGTGTCTTGACCTACTGGTTTATCCCTGAGATTTCCTGTTTTTTTTTATAACTTTGATTGTTAAATCCTATATAAGAATCCTCAAGTGTCGCTGCATCCAGCAGTTTTGTCCCTGTGTCCCAGGATTTTTGTTACTGCACATGTGCGCAGTAACTGACAGCTGGGACCAGGGAGCTGGACGAGCGAGCGAGGTGGGCGGGTGCGGGTGCGCACCTGCGTCAGGCACGCCAGGCGCGCGCTTGGCGCATGGCGGTTGCGTCCGCAGCGTGCGCGTGCATGCGCACTGGCGGCGGCCGTAGACCTAGAGACCGTTTTTAAACGGGCTGGGTCTACTAGTTTACAATAATGCTGGTCCCCCAATTCTGTGGCGTAACTACAATTCATGGGGCCCACCAGCAAAACTTTGACTTCGAAATTCTGGATAAGGTTATGTACTCTGCTTACTACAATCTCTGTACTTTGTTTACATGGAACACCACCAACATCCCCACCACGTTCTTCAGAAGGATGTAAAAGTCCTGTGAGAAGACTTTCTTCTGCAAAACATTTTGCAGCCTGCCTTCACCATGCTCTCCAGCCTTGTAGGACCGGTAGCTTCTGCTTTTTCCTGTTCCTATTATTAAAGAACCGTAGTTGTCCTTACTTCTTGGACCTTGCTATTTCAGCTGTGAATTTGAGAGGGAGCAGGATGAGACATCATTCGGCTCTCCCTGTGCCCATCTCACTGGTGGCATACATATACGTATGCATCTTATGTATCACATCATATAAAAAAAAAGCAACCTAATGCAGAATGTTACAATAGAAGAGCAAAGCAATAGGATAAGGGTTTAGTGGCCCAGTAAATAGTTGTATTTAGTATTAATTGTAACAAACAGTAACCTCATATGACATCACATTAAAAAACAGTCCTTAGTTCACGTTGTTCTCGTATAAATAGCCTAGGCTATTTATACGAGAACAACGCGTACGAAGGACAGTTTTTTTATGTGATGTCATATGAGACCACTGTTACAATTAAAAGTTATGTTTTATACTAATTACAAATATTTACTGGGCCACTAAACCCTTATCCTTTTTTTGCTCTTCTATTATATAATGATTTAAAAGGATGGTCATTGATATTATATTATAGGAGATTACTCTTATCTATATAGCTAGTGCAGAATGGCCACCTAATAGACCACAAAAGTTCCCATTTTGCCAACAGTTCTGCTGCAACAATAGCACAGAAATGCGCACAAGCAAACGTCATCCCTTTATAAGTGGATGAAACTTGATGTTATTTGCAGATCTGTGAAGAGTTATTGCCACCTTATAATGACATCACTCCCTGCAAGGTCACAAACATATTACGATGGATCTGTGGTGTGGGCGAACTGACCTTTAAAGAAAGAAACGTAATGCTTCAGGTCGTAGCATTTATGATGTGGCTCCTACATTCTGATTTTTAAGCAGAAATTGCACCATCAGAAGAGTGGGAGGGAGGATAGGATACTTATGACAAGTTTCAAAAACCTAAAACACAAATAGTCCCATTTTTTGGTTATACAAAATTTTGCTTACTAAGCAAATTAATGTGTAAAATTGCCTATCTCTGTGGAACAGTAATGGAAAAATCAGGTTTTTAATATGCAGTTTAAAATGCAAAATGCTGTCAGTTATAATTAGATGTATATGTGAAACCTGCAATTTGCAACTGAGTCTAGATTAAGCTAGTTTTCATTTGACAAAAAGCAATTGCAAGGAGCCACTTATACATAATAAAATCACAGTTTCACTATTGATTTCATTGCTCCTTTGACTCTGGACAATGTACTTGTATCCAGGATTCATCAATGGTTACTTGCTGAGCCAAGAAACCTGCCATCCTCTGCTCAAAGTGCTCCAGAAATGCTTTTGAAACTATTAACCCAACAATTCCTCTGATCCAAATTCAAGCATACAGTAACACTTGGTGAGCTTTCTCTTGTTCAAAGTGCTGAGGGTGATGAATGGTACATGCCTGCATGATATCTCCAGGGTTTCCGTCGCCTTACAGGTGACACTATAATCTACTATGAACAGGCTGTGAAACACATGTACCTTTTCAGAAACAGTGACCACCCAGATCTTTCTGGGCTGCCTTTAGGCAATCCAACTTTAAAACAGAAATGTAACTAAAAATCAGTCCTGCACATAGAAAGTTACAGTAATATCAGTATGTATCGTCTTACATTTGGAAATGGCATTGATTTGTTAATACAAAATATGACTATTGTACTGATTGTCCACTGCCAAATGAGTTCTCACTGCTGCTGTCCAATTTCATGAAATTCTGGGTAAGGTTATGTACTCTGCTTACTACAATCTCTGTACTTTGTTTATATGGGACACCACCAACATCCCCACCACGTTCTTCAGAAGGATGTAAATGTCCTGTGAGAAGACTTTCTTCTGCAAAACATTTTGCAGCCTGCCTTCACCATGCTCTCCAGCCTTGTAGGACCGGTAGCTTCTGCTTTTTCCTGTTCTTATTATTAAAGAACCATAGTTGTCCTTACTTCTTAGACCTTGCTATTTCAGCTGTGAATTTGAGAGGGAGCAGGATGAGACATCATTCGGCTCTCCCTGTGCCCATGTCACTGGTGGCATACATATACATATGCATCTTATGTATCACATCATAAAAAAAAAGCAACCTAATGCAGAATGTTACAATAGAAGAGCAAAGAATAGGATAAGGGTTTAGTGGCCCAGTAAATATTTGTATTTAGTATTAATTGTAACAAACAGTAGTCTCATATGAAATCACATTAAAAAACAGTCCTTAGTTCACGTTGTTCTCGTATAAATAGCCTAGGCTATTTATACGAGAACAATGCGTACGAAGGACAGTTTTTTATGTGATGTCATATGAGACCACTGTTACAATTAAAAGTTATGTTTTATACTAATTACAAAATATTTACTGAGCCACTAAACCCTTATCCTATTTTTTTTTTTGCTCTTCTATTATATAATGATTTAAAAGGATGGTCATTGATATAGGAGATTACTCTTATCTATATAGCTAATGCAGAATGGCCACCTAATGGAGCACAGAAGTCCCCATTTTGCCAACAGTTCTGCTGCAACAACAGCACAGAAACGTTCACAAGCAAACGTCATCCCTTTATAAGTGGATGAAACTTTCTTGTATACATTGATGTTATTTGCAGATCTGTGAAGAGTTATTGCCACCTTTATAATGACATCACTCCCTGCAAGGTCACAAACATATTACTATGGATCTGTGGGCGATCTGACCTTTAAAGAAAGAAACATAATGCTTCAGGTTGTGGCATTTATGATGTGGGAGCAGCGAAAAAGAGCTCTGCTCCCCTGCAGCCAATTTACAGGAGCAGCACCATTTGTCACAACAGCTCATATAATCCTATCACCTCCATCAGGCATTGGCAGTTCTCAGAGTGTGACGCAATGTTCACTGTGAATTTACACCAATATTTGCCAAGGAAGCAGTAAAGGAGCCGGCATATGAATTAAAGCATTTAGTAGATAGTGCTATATTGGACAGCCTAGCCAGATCAAGTCTGATACTACAGTATAGTATTACACAGGCAAAAAATAAGAGACTTCTTACATGTAAAAAGGAGCTGGGGGGGAGAACAAAATTAGAGACTTGCTCAATGCTCAGACCAAAACTTTAAGCATAGGAGAAGCAGTAGAGTGTTGTACCAGGTTAGCCATCAGTAGAAGCAAGAATTTTTTAATGTAATAGAGGCAGAGGATCCGCATGATAGCTGGGCAACTGGTATTGCTCAAAATGAAATAAATATGGCAACCCTCATATCACTTTCACTTCAGTTGCCCTTTAAAGGAATCGTTAGGCAAAAAATGAGTTTCACTTACCTGGGGCTTCTACCAGCCCCATGCAGCCATCCTGTGCCCTTGTAGTCACTCACTGCTGTTCCAGTCCCCCGCCGCCATCTAGTTTCATTTTTGCCGACCTCGGGGTCGGCGGGCCGCATTGCGTAAATTTTTACGCATTCCCGCTGGTGCAGGAACATTAACACATACGTTTTTACGCGTTAGTGTTGCAACGCGTAACTTTTTACGCGTTACACTACTAACGCGTAAAAATGTATGTGTTAATGTTCCTGCACCAGCGGGAATGCATTAAATTGTACCCAATGCGACCCACTGACCCTGATGTCGGCAAAAACGAAACTAGCTGGTGGTGGGGGACTGGAGCAGTGAGTGACTACGAGGGCACAGGATGGCTGCATGGGGCTGGTAGAAGCCCCAGGTAAGTGAAACTCATTTTTTTTCTGCCTGATGATTCCTTTAAGGCATCTAATGACATTTATTGATGTTTGCAAAAGAATGTTTCTCCTTCCAGTGTCCAGTGTATATAAACTAACATCTAGTCAGTATACAGGAACAAAGTCTGAAGTAGGCTTATTACCCAAAGGCTTACTCCTTTACTTCTAAGTTAGCCAATAAATGGTATCTTTCTGATTCAAAAATTCTTACCAACACTTTGAGTGAATAAGATTGTAGAGGAAAGTCTGCTTTTTACATACCTCCTGAATCAAAGATCCTAGTGCAGGTGGTGCTGCTGAAACCAAAGCACTGTAAATAGTTTACAGAGTGAGGTCCCCAGCACATCGTCAATGCCAAAATGTGTTTCTTTATTATTCCAAAACATCAGTGACAGAAAGGCTTATGTCCAGCTTTTGGCCTGAAAACATGTAAGCCTTTCTATCACCGATGTTTTGTATTTTGAAATGATAAAGAAACAAATTTTGGCATTGGCGGTGTGCTCCGGACCTTACTCTGTTTCTGGACTTGAGAAATTTGATAACCTGGAGAACAAGAAACATTTTATTGGTCTGCAAATCTCTCATTCAAAGAGAACTGAGTTGCATTTGAATGTACCGTATGGCCATGTTCATATTTCTTTGTTGTAATGGACCATGTTGTCATAATGCATCTTTTACAGTGCATTTCTGGATAACGTGTGCACTAGTGAACATGTTACACAGTGATTCTTCATGCTCTGAAAATAACGTGCATGTTGCTTCATGCATGTGTTGTGGCATGGGCGTTACCCATTGCAAATAGTGTGAACTTACCCGAAGGTCATCAAAAAGTCTTCTAGATTAGTACATCGTCTTAAAAAGCTTAGAGGCATTATTCAAAAGGTTTTTACAGAATGGGCAAATCCTTTCTTAAAGGACAACAGTAGTGAGAGAGACATAGAGGCTGCCATATTTACTTCTTTTCAAGCAATACTAGCTGCCTGGCTTTTCTGCTGATCCTCTGCCTCTAAAGCTGTTAGCCATAGCCCCTGAACAAGCATGCAGCAGATCAGAAGATCAGATGTTTCTTTTTTTTTTTTTGTCCCCGTCTTTTTTTTTCTTTTTTTTCTCTTTTCCTTCAAACTCAGCCGGTATGTGACCCAGATATGACCATGTGACAGCTATGAAGCCATCATACGTGGGTCTCAGGTCTGCATCATAGTTTGATTTTCTTTCCTCTCCTCCCCCCTTCCCTCACCCCATCATCACCACAATATATCAAATATTTCACCAGTGGCTCAGATCAAATTAATTATAGTAAAAAAGAAAGAAAGGAAGAGAAAAAACAGAACAAAATACAAACACCAACAAAAAAAACTCCACCTACCCATCTTAATGTTAAGTGGTTAAATATCCCTTTCCGACTACCCCCTTATTTTATGTGCATGCCCTCCATGCATGAGCCAACAGGGCCGGAAGATCAGATGTTTCTGAAATTATTGTCAGATCTGACAAGATTAGCTGTATGCTTGTTTCTGGTGTGATTCAGACACTACTGCAGCCAAATAGATCAGCAGGGCTGCCAGGCAACCTGTACTGTTTAAAAGGAAATAAATATGGCAGCCTCCATATACCTCTAATATATTACAATAGCTAAATGAAGGCGGTGACTAAATGGGCTTAATGCCAGTTATAAATTCAAAAACAAAAATAAACTCCCAAAACTCAGAAAGATACCAACATGCATCATGCTGACAAATAGACCTAAGAACAATAAGAAAAAGAATTGGCTCTTGGGTGCATGGAGTTATATATAAAAATACAAATTTATTCATAAACATTTAAAATTCCTTAAGCAATATAAATCTATCCAAAATCGCTAAAATGTACAACATAGGGCAAAATAATATAAAAAAAATAAATATTTTGCCCTATGTCGTACATTTAAGACATTTTGGATAGATTTGTATTGATTAATACATTTTAAATGTTTATGAATAAATTTGTATTTTTATATATACCTCCATGCACCCAAGAGTCAATTCTTATTGTTCTGTGGTCCATATACAGTACCTCTTGCTACAGTTGTCCTTTAACCTCCCTGGTGTTATGATTATTTCCAGATTTAAGGTCTAAAAGCCATAACATTTTTTCACAAGCTTTTAGACCCTAAAAACAAGAAGAAAAACATACTACAGAGAGGTCTGCAGCAGCTCCTGCATGAAACTAACTCAGGCACGGGATTACCACCCTGTTCTGTGGCTTTCCATCCCGTTCCTGATTTAGGATTACCGCTAAGGTGGTTAAGCAATGTTGTAACATTCCAGTAGTTAAAGAAGAGGCTACAGCACCAATCTTGAGTAAAGCTGGAGACACACCTTAGAGTCTTATCACCTAAAAAAAAAATTGTTTATGATCATTTTGGGTAAAAATTGAGAGTGCGCACATGTGTGTCCTATCACCATGGCTTCCTCTTCAGCTATTAGCCTGGCTAGAAAATCCTTCCTGAAGCTGGGAGCCTCCTGCTCGTTCTCGCTCCTCCCCTCACCATAGGACACACTGGTCAACTGAGCATTGAGCACTGTACATCAGTTCAACAATGCAAAGAGAACCCTAATGCAGGGTTGAGTCCGAACTGTATTTATGGCATACCTGTACAACAGTTGCAATAAATGTTGAAAAGTACAGAATTGTGAAATTTAATTTAAAGAGGCACTATGGCAAAAAATGGTAAAATTTAAAATATGTGCAAACGTAGACAAATAAGAAGTACGTTTTTTTACTGAGTAAAATGAGCCATAAATTACTTTTCTCCAATGTTGCTGTCACTTACAGTAGGTAGTAGAAATCTGACAGAAGCGACAGGTTTTGGACTAGTGCAGCTCTTCATAGGGGATTCTCAGCAAGGCTTTTATTCTTTATACAGAAATTCCCTAAAAACCATTTAAACAATAATGCTGGCCAGCTTCCCTGCACGCTACACACTTGTTTGGCAGTTGGACAGAGCAACTGCCATTCACTAAGTGCTTTTGAAAATAAATAAATCCCTGAGAATCCCCACATGAATAGATGGACTAGTCCAAAACCTGTCACTTCTGTCAGATTTCTACTAGCAACTGTAAATGACAGCAACATAGGAGAAAAGTAATTTATGGCTCATTTTACTCTGGAAAAAAAACTACTTATTTGTTTATGTTTACACATATTTTAAATGTTTAAGTTTTTCGTCATAGTGCCCCTTTAAATCTTCCCTGCGGTAACTCTGCAGTATAATGTATAAGAATAGAAGATTTCCCTTAAGGTGCCCATACATCTAGCAATATATGGGCAGATCGATCAAGTGACAGATCTCTCTCTGATTGAATCTGATCAGAGAGAGATCTATTGACTGCCCATACACCGCAGGCCGAATTCCAATCAATTTCCGAATGAAATCTTCCGGGAATCGACCTTGTCATACTGCACCGCTGCCTCTGTCACTGTTCCTCCAAATTGTATGTGTTCCCTCTGGTGCCCTGCATTATAATAGCTTACCTTTCCGTCTGCCACCATGAGTTAATCTGTTCTTCTTCCGTATTTGTGTCCCATGTGACTGCCACACACAGCGCATGGTGGGCGTGTGACATCACAAGCATGCCAGTGCTGTACATGGAATTCATGAGGCACCCGAATATGCAGTAGAAGAACAGGTGAGATATTTTAATGCAAGACACATATAACATTTGGGGGGACAGCAGCCGGGGTTTCCTTTGCACCTGAAAGTTGCAAAATCTCAGGCCGTTACTGCCGCGCATCCAATCGACCATGTTGGCCCAAGATTTAGCAGCCTGCGTGATTGATATATTCGCCATATCGTCAATCAAGCATACTTGTTGCTGCACCAATTTTCATCCAATTCAATGATTTTTGAATCGGATGGCCAATGGACACCAAATCACCAAATGTATGGCCACCTTTATGCCTCGTACAAACCATGCAATTTCCTGTTAGATAGACAGGTTGAATCAATTATTTCTGACAGGTCCAATCTGATTTCCAATCATTTTTTGTTCGATTTTGTATAGAAATGATCGTAAAATCGATCAGAAACAACATTGGAAATCAGATCGGACCTGTCAGAAATAATAAATTTCACCTGTCTATATGATGGGATATTGCATGGTGTGTACCAGGCATTAGAAACCGCAAATTAAGTGGTTGCACAATTACTTTATCAGACGCCTAAAGGGAAGTGCTTTAAACTCAGTGATCAATAGGTTTAAAGACAAATAAGTAGAAAAAAGGTAAATAAAGCAAGACGATGCAGAAAGAGAAATAATTCTGTAACAATGGCAATTAACAAATAGACAACTGTGGGGGTGCATGGAAAAGTTTACATCCCTATGAGAATTCACTTCAATCTGCAGTACACCATGCCCCGAACTGTATTGATTATTTAATACTTGGACTTCATTTACTACTAAGGTTACTCTTTATGTAAGTAGAAGGCTTGGGCCTTGGTTCATTAAACTTTTCTCCGGAGTTTTCAGTTCTTCTCTTCCTTGGAATTTCTAGCGTGTAATGAAATCCCACACTTACGTGCATGTTTGTCTGTTTGGCTACAAGACAGATCCAGGGGTGTAATGAGCTCTCATGTGTAACACAAAATAGAATTATAACATCCCCTGTACTGGAAACACAGCTGTTTAATGCAGAACACCACAGACTATTCATCCAACGCACATCTTGAGGTCTGCCGCACACACATACTCATATACAGTATATACTGTATAATATGTAGCCATTGTTAAAGTGTACCCGAGGCAACATGTGACATGATGTGATAAACATGTGTACTGTATGCACCGTGCAAAACATATTAATAACCAGGCTGTTTTACTTTGCTGCCTGAAAGAGTTAATTTTTAGGCATGGAAGTGACAGCTTCTGTCCTGTCGGCACCTTATCGGGAATATAGTAAACATCACTGATAAGCAAAGTACAGCCATAAAAGTTTTCCTGGCAGAATACAACTTCTGAGGGCAGGGAGAGATAAAATATATGAACTATTGAGCTTTTTGTAACTCTGGGACACTTAATAGGCTGCCACTGATTAAAGACAGTAAAACATTTAACCTACTTTGTAGCTATTTAAATGCTGTATATAAGAACACCGTGAGACACTTAACTTCTTAGGGACCGACGCAGTTTAAATCTACGTCGGGCAGGGGGCGCTGCGGTTCTGACCGGACGTAAACGCTACGTCACATTCACCGCGCTCCCCCGCCCGTTCCCACCGCTCTCGCCGCTCTGCCCCGCTGCAATGTGCTGCCCTACCGCCTCTATGATGGCAGAGCACTGTGAGCCAGGCAGGAGCCGTTTTCATTGGCTCCTGGCCCTGTCATTACTGTAAGCCAATCCCATTGGCCTACATTGAGTGACAGGGTCAGGAGCCAATGAAAGCGGCTCCTGACTGGCGCACAGCGTTCTGCCGTCATAGAGACGGCAGAGAGAGCAGCCTGCAGCAGGGACAGAGCGGCGTGATTGGCGGGAGCGACGGATTATTGCGGCGATTCGTTGGTATACGGCGTTTTAGCGTACCAGCAGCCTCTGGTCCTTAAGGGAGCAGAGGCTGCTGGTACCAAAGTGGTTAAAACCTTCATTTTTAAGGGTAGGAGGATAAACATACTGTTTATCTCATCAGTTTATTTTCACCTCAGGTTCACTTTAAAAACATAAGTAAGTCAGATTGGATACAAAAGTAACCTACTTCCGTTATTATACTACTTCCTTTTATATATAGTATTGTGAAATAATAACAGGCTTCTAACCACTATTATCAGAACAGGAACCTGCATTTGAAGTTCAGAGGGAGTGGCAGTTGTATAATGTGCCTTGCTATGTAGGCTATACTGTTTGAAAATTGCTGTAACAGAAAGTTAATGTAATAGCTTAAGTAATAAGGTAGCTGAGAATATTGGCTCACTGAGCCTAGTGATTAGAGCGGAGGCCTTATATTGGTATAAATAGCGTTAACCCATTCTACAGCAGGTTGTGCTGTGCGCTCCATAAGCCTAAACACAGATAGCTGCTGGCTGTCTTATTCAGTGCAAAAGCCTAGCACACCAGTCTTGCTCCCTCCAGTCATTTAGAGATCAGCAAGATACACATGAGAAGCTGCACTGCTGCCAGCCCTGTCCACTCACTCTGGACCGCAGTGAATGCTGAGAGCTGCTAATATAGAAAAGGGTTAGCACATCATCCTTTTGATCTCATCTGTACCGCTGGCACAGCTCAGGTTGATAATTATTGCACTCTAACAGGCTTTAGTTAAAAGACAGCTAGATCCTCTCCACTACAATGTCACAAAAGAAGCCCTTCCGTCTTTTTTCCTTTCCACATATAGCAGAACTTTAGTGTTATTCTAGCCATGATAGAGGATTTCTGGGAATTATCCAAAACACTATGAGGAAGAGTTTCTGAGAATGCCAAACTACAATACATCTTCACGATACACACACCAATTATGGCTCTACAGAACAATTTCAGCAGAAATGCTATTATTGCCACCGTGCTCCTAAAAATTGATGAGCACCATGACCTATCCGATAATACATAGTATATATCTGCTTAAAAATTCTTCTAAATGTAGTGGCAAAAACCTATTATTGGAGCTTCTGCTACAAATGACAGGACATAAATTATATATTACATAATAATATTAACCACTTTACCCCCAGCGGTACGGATTTCTCCGTCCCTTTTTCCACCCTGTTACCACCAAGGGACGGAGAAATCCGCACCTGATGCCGCTCCCGCCGCTGTCCGTGCTCCCACTCGCTCGTCCGCGCGCCCCCGCGCTCGTGCACACCGCCGCCCACTCGCCCGGAGATCAATGAACGGGAAAAACCTTTCCTGTTCGTTGATCTAAGCCCCCCGCAATGATCAGCTGCTTCTACGAGAAGCAGCACGATCATTGTAAAAAAAAGTTTCCCAGCCTCCCTGATCTTCCTGCAAGCGTACTTCCTGTACGCTTGCAGGTCGCATAAACAAAAACTTACTGTGGCCATCTTGTGGCCAAATAGTAAAACTACACCCTGAAGCATTTTTCATATACAAATACAATAGTTATCCATTAAAAATTAACTCATTACCTCCCACACTCCCCAATTTTTATTTTTGCCAGCAACATAGGAACAAAGTGATTCATGGTGAATTTTACTTGTATATATTTATATTTTTGAATTTTACACATTTTTGCGCTCGTGGTCCTTTAATATCTTTAGAGCAGCCTGAATTTGTTCACTTATTTATTTATTTGATTCCCAAAAGAGATACTTGAGAATATGTGGAGATTACTTATTAAATCAGGTCCACTTTTCCCCCCAAATCCTCATCCCACAATTTTCTATAAACAGAATTCTTTTGCTAGTCTCTGAAGCACACTTACAAGGTTCCTGAAGGCTATCAGGACATGCAGGGCTCCTAGGAGTGTCCTTTGATCTCTGGGTTAAAAACAACAACACAAAAAAACACAGGAATTTCCATGCATCCCTGATTTATCTTTTGCCTAAAAAGGCAGACTGTTGTTTTACATTTCAAATACTGTACACAAATCAACTTTCTTTTCAGCTTTCTTCGGCATTGCTCTTTGATGCGGTCTATGGTGTTGTGAATGCAGTTCAGGAGTTGAACCGAAGTCAGGAAATTGGCGTCAAACCTTTGTCTTGTGGGTCTGCACAAATATGGCAGCACGGTACCAGCCTTATGAACTACCTGAGAATGGTGAGTCTGACCAAAAGGTTTATATTTTTTAAATATATTCTCTGACAGGAAGAGAGAAACTTCTGAAAATAGAGAGAGGTAGAGATTGCTTGCTTGATGTACCCCAACATGTTTAATAAAGTAGCATATTTATTAATGAGACACTGAAGCAAAAAAAAAATTATGATATAATGAATTGTATGTGTAGTACGGATAATTACTAGAACATTAGTAGCAAAGAAAATATTCTCATATTTTTTATTTTCAGTTATATAGTGTTCTTTATAACATTCCATCATCCTCTAATATTTTCAGTTTACACACTACTCAGCAGAGCAGACTAGTGAACTTCTGAGCTGTCCTCTGCAGAGAAAAAGAAAATACAGTGACTGACAGTTGAGACAACAAGCTTCAGAAGACAGAGCTCCATCCAACTTTGAAAGTCGTGGAGCTCAATAGTTCTTTTGCATAGATAACAACTGGAGTGTCTTAACTCTTCCTGTACTGGAAACAATATTAGACTCATATCTCTGCCCCTAATGTTTTATTTCTTAGCTGTACTACACATACAAATCATTATATCATAATTTATTTTTTTTCGCTTCAGTGTCTCTTTTACTGACATGTCACCAATTTATTCCTTTTAAACATCTTTATTGCTTTTGCTGAGCTGTCTTCAGCACTACAATTGCTTATCACCTCAGTCATTCACTATTAATTGTTTTACTATTTATTTAATTTATAAAAATAATGTTGATAAAATTAGAAGAAAAAAAATGGCGTTCGTCTCCCAATCTTCTTTTAACCCTTTGTTCTGCATGCCGTGTTGACTGACCTAGCCAGTGTGGGGTTTCGCTGCCTGAACAATGCCTGTGTCCCTGCCTGGTGTCTATCTACATAGGTCTGGGGGTGGTTACCCCCATCTTCCTTTTTATTGAAGGCATCACAATAAAAGTACAAATAGCTATGTCAGCATAATGAATAGTAATTGCATCTGATAAAGAACCAATATTAAACATCTTAACAAGTCATTACATTGAAAACAGTGGACACATAATCACCTAATGTCAGCCATAATGATGTGTAAGTACCTTAAACGATGACTTATAATGTAGTAATACGGTTAACCTAAATCGATGACAAATGACCAAATGGTTTTAAACGAAAGCCAATTCAATAAGCTGTCTGGGTTCCGCTCCTCACAACACAAGGCAGCACCTGTCACGATAACTTTAACACAAGTTTACCTCTAAACTTAAGAGGAGGATAAGCTATGCTTATTAGAGTGGGTTAAACTTTCTAGACAATAGCAGAAAAAAAATGGGGACTTAAAGCCCCTCAGTTACCCCCATCTTCCCTAGCATGAGGTGGGGATGAGCCCCATGTCCTTGATATGCAAAAGGGTACTTTATCTAAGCTCCCCATGCTATGGATCATACAGCTGTTATTGTTTAGGCAGAGGAAACCCTCACGGACCAAATCAGTCATTCTGGCAATACCAGCTTTCATGGGGGCTCAAGGGGTTAACAGAGACTGGGGGAAATTAATTTTATTGAAATGAATGCAAATAAAATAATAAATACATTGGTGCAGATAAGTACTGTTCTAAGATGAGCAATATGTCTTATCATTTGGGTAGAGCTGGGAATATGAGCCCTCATTCTGATATTAAACAAAGACTCACACATCCGTGAACTGGATTAAGTGAAAAAAAAAAAACACTCAACAACAAAAATGTTTATGTGAGTTATTTTTCCCATGGCCAACTGCACTAATACTCACTCAGCACTATTGTGTTAATTGTGTCCTGTGAATTCTTATTCTCACAACTTAACCCTTTCAGGACCGGATGGTTCTGGCACCTTAAGGATCAGAGCCATCCTTTCCCTATTGTGTAGAGCGAGTGGGTGCAGCAACAGAACAGTGGAGCGAACAGCAAGGGCAGCATGATTAGGCGGTGAATACCGTAGTTGGAATCTATGTCTTATCAGAGCCGCACAGCCACCAGCAGGACAGAAAAGGTTAAACAATTGCCAGCCCTTAATGCTTGAGAATATTGTAATTGAATAGAACCTTAGAGTGACACTGAAAAGTTTTTACCATTCTAGTCATTCCTGTATAGAGCTGAGTCACTGAAACCATTTTTTTTTATGGTCAGTTGTTGAATAGTGGATATAGAATTTGGCTGTCCCTATAATATTAGGCTAGACCAGAGGTGCCCACACTTTTTCGCCTTGTGAGCTACTTTAAAAAATTAGCAAGTCAAAATGATCTACCTATGTACAAAATTTTAGGAGCACACTTGTATATACAGATTGGAAAATATAGTGGGGTCGGGATCTACCATGAAGGCCTTCGCGATCTACCGGTAGATCGCGATCTACCTAATGGGCACCCCTGGGCTAGACTATTTCCAGTCATTTTTATCATATCTGGGTTAAAAGAAAAATGACCCAACAAAATCTATTTCTTACATCCATCCATAGGGTACTTGGGAGATGCGGACAGCATCCAAGTACCCTCAGGACCAGGGGAGCCTCTAGGCATAGGCAGTACAGGCCATTGCCTGGAGTGCCATTGGTCCTGGGGGGGGCGACATGATGCTGGATTAAGCTCCGCACCCAAATTAAGCTCCACCCTTGGACTAAGCCCCACCCCTTTGGGGGGTTCTATTACGTGCTTCTGCTGCATCTACTTAGTGTAAGTTGCAGGCAGCTGCCACTTCTGTGCCTTGTGCATCCTTCTGTCCACCTTTGTGCCTCCTTCTGTCTCCTTGTGCCTCCTTCAGTCCCATGTGTCAAGACTTACCCCCCCCCCCCACTGTTTGTCCTTCTGTCTCCCTTTGTGCCCTCTTCTGTCTCCATGCACCTCATTCAGTCCCCTTTGCCTTTATTTGTCCCCTTGTGCTGCCTCTGCCTCCTTCTGTGCCCATTTGTGCCTTCTTCTGTCCCCCTGTGCCTCCTTATATCCCCTTTGCCTTTATTTGTCCCCCTGTGCTTCCTCTGACCCCCTGTTCCTCCTTCAGTTCCACTCTGCCTCCTTCTGTGCCTCCTTCCATCTCCATGTTCCACCTCTGTCCCCATATGCCACCTCTCTCCCCTGCGCCTTCCTCTGTCCCCCTGTGCCTCCTTCTGTGCCTCTTTGTGCCTTCTTCTGTCTCCCTGTGGCTCTTTCTGTCCCCCTCTGCTTCCTTCTGTCTCCCTGTGCCTCCTTACATGCCTCTGCCATCTTCTTTCCCCCTTTTGTGCTTCCTTCTGTCCCCCTTTGTGCATACTTCTGCCCCCCTTTGTGCCTCCTACAGTCTACTGTCTCCCTGTGTATCCTTCTACCCCCCTTTGTGCTTTGTTTTCTGTCCCCCATTGTGCATCCTTCTGTCCCCTTTGTGCCTCCTTCTGTCTTCTGTGTACCTCCTTCAGTCCTCCTGTGCCTCCTTTTGTCCCCCTTTGTGCCTCAATCTGTCCCCCATTGTGCCGCCTCCTGCCCTACTTTGTGCCTGTGAAACTATTTCCTGGCATTACGATTATTTTCATGGGGGGCGCCATGGGGACAGGGGGGCACCACGGGTTTTCTTGCCTGGAGTGACAAAATGGCACCCTTGCTCAGGACAAGTTACCTGGTGGGATTAACAGGAACTCTAGGCTTACCTGGGCAAGCCTGCTATTCCTACTATGTGATGGAAGCATCGAGGAAAACTGCAACCAAGTGTGATTTTCCATACCCCTGCCTGTATTTGCTGTTTAACGGGTTTTGGACAGTTACATCTACAAGGAATCTACAGACATGAAATCATCACCAGACCAGGCACAACTGACAGCTGCCATTGTCTTGTGTCTGTATTTACCTATATAAAAACGTTCTGCTATTTTCAAAACAAAGTAGCTCCCCAAGGAACTTTCTTCAAAGTTGAGACATTTTTCTTTTTTCTGTTATTTATTACTGTTAGTTACGTTGTTATCAATGTATGTTTAGTCAATGTTTTATCTATTGATTGACACTGTGCTTCCCATGTCAAAAACACATGAAATTCAGCTACTAATCAGAGAGGAACATGACAAAAGAGGAGCAGTTAACTGCTTTCAGACTGATGTAGTTGGAATCTACTTCCTGCTAGTGGCTGTGCAGCTCAGACAGGACATAGATTCTACTATTCACCGGCTGCAGTCAAGCCATTCTCGTCATTCACACCACTGTTCTACTGCTGCACCCACTCACTCTGCTGTCTCAGTGACAGCAGAGCTTCTGTACCTTGGTCAGGAGCCGACCCCGTGCTTACTGTGAGCCAATCACAACTAAGGGGCTAGAGCCATCCGAAAGGGTTAATAACATTATTATTATTCCTATTATTAATAATGATACGTTACCTGAGGCAAAGTTACCTTTGGTAAGCACAGCGGTATGCTCATGCTGGATCCACATACACCTGTGCCCTGCTAGTTTCTCTCCTTGTTCCTCCCCAGCCCCCGTAATAACTTCTTGAAAAAATGTCACATTTGGCTAAAGTCGAATTTTCAAACAAGAAGAGGCAGGCTTGCTGCAATGTTCCCTTCTATTTCCCTCCTATTCTCTACTACTTCCTGCACCATTTACTACCCATCAGATGAATAAATGGGAGGGTGATAGGAGGGTCTATTGCAGCAAGCCTGCCTTTTCCTGTTGGAAAATTTGACTGCAATCAAAATGTCCAATTTTTTAAGGAGTGATTACCGGGACCAAGGGGGAACGAGGAGGGGATTGGACAGACCACAGAGGATTGTAGATCCAGCATGAGGATACATTTGTGCTTTCCCTAGGTAGCTCTGCCCTAAGTCAGGTGGGCTTTAATGTGATAATAGTAATATTTATTACATACTATAAATGGTACTGTAGAGAAATTCATCAAAAATGCTATTGGTTGCTGTTTTCTTTGGCTTTCTGTGATTGGCTTTCTCTTGCACAGGTAGAGTTGGAAGGTCTTACCGGGCATGTGGAATTCAATAGCAAAGGTCAAAGGTCAAACTACGATATCAAGATTCTTCAGTACACCAGGATAGGATTTCAAGAGGTATCAGCAAAAAAGTATAGTCATATTTTTTCCATTATCATTAAAATGTCAAATACATTTATTATTTGAGGTATGGGGGTCTACATTCAGAACCTGAAGCGTAACTCCACCTGCAGAGACTGTAGAGTTTTCAATCCCCTATTACAGGTTTTTTTTTTTTATTATTTTCCTTGTTTACCAAAGCTGTACGACAAAAGTTGTCTCAGGTTTTATACTTGTCTGTATACTTGGCTTCCTCCAGCCCAATTTAGACTGCTCAGTCCCTCGCCAGAGTACCGTACCGCTCCAGGCCCTCGTTAGAAGGCCCGGTACTCTGGCCAAAACAGGGGTGTTAACTCAATCATGTAAGGCACCAAAAATTATCAACATAGTCTAAGTGGCGGGCCAAGTTGTTTATTAAGATTTAACATTTACTGAACAGTTAAATTAAGCGATGTAACTATAGAAACCATAGTGAGCATGCTTCCCCCCCCCCCCCTTCTGCAGAGTAGCACAGTGGAGCAGTTTAATATTTACCTGCTATAGTGCTACTTTGGGTCTCCTCTGATCTTCCTGATAGCCACATGCTCTGTGTAGCATACCTGGTTCCTGAGGCAGGTCACATGATGAAAAGAAGGAAGTATGGACACAAAAAGCATGCACCTGACATGAAAAACAGAAGAGACAATGTATTGCCGGTGTTACAATGCTCTGCTGTGCTACTCTGCTATGCTGGGAGATGGTGTGAGATGGGGGTGTATAGGTGCGTGTGTATGATCTACCAATTATCAGGTAATTTCTCGGGGGGGGGGGGGAGGTAGGTTCCTGTGTGTTATTGCTGCACCCCTGCTCAGACTGATAATGTGTCAGTCAGAAACACTGTCACCGGTGTGCTCTTTTGTATTGGAAGGCAATGTGTTGTCTTTCTTCTGCTGCTTACAATGATGGACATTGGAAGCTCTCAAGAGCCACATAAAATGGCAAGGAGGGCTGACCTAAAAGAACGCCCTTGAGGATTAATTCTGAGTGCTACTGCTTTGTGAGTGCAATGTGTTTGTGCGTGTGAAGCTGCCCGGTGATTTGGTAATGTGGCACTCGTAGAAAAAGCAAACAATAAAGAAGGGAAGAGTAACCTGGAGCTTGAATGACCCTCCCAGGCAGAACAGCTGAGGTAACATAACAGCAATTTTGAGTCACAAATAAAGATATTTGGATTTTTTTCCCAATTGGATTAATCATGGGGCTCTAATAGAATTATCCACACATGGCTAAATCTGAAAAATAGCTTCACACCTTAGCTGGAAATCTAAAATACATTTAACACTGTACATTTGGTTGTTACAAAGCTGCTCGCACTTATCAGTCTGTTTATAATGAAGTGGAAAAAAAAGAGGCAGGCTACTCAATTTGACACGCGTGTACTTTCACCACTTTAATGTAGTTATAAGGGAGCCTGACAGCTAATTTAAGCAGTCACTGTTATAATTTGCCGCCTCTGTGCCAGCAACATTTGTTCTGATAGCTTTGGGAAAGCTTTCTGGATCTGTAACCTCAACACTTACCATTACATTGAAGATAGCAAATTACGTTCATCCCAGTGGAACGATAGTGAGGGAGCTACCCTCTAGTGGCTACCAGTGGTAAAGCTGCCAATAAAGTGTCATGTCTCTACAAGTTTTCTGCCACCTTCAGCATTAAAGTTATTACTGTAGGCAGGAGAGACTTACTCCTTCAGTGTCAGTGCTGGAAAAGCTGAGGAAATCCACTTGCTTCCCAAGCAGCAGTAATCAGGTGTTGCTGCTCACAGTGAAGACTTGCTGCAGGTTTCTATTGGGAGTGATAACATAGGGTTTCTGCTGCTTGGCCAGCAGGTGGATTTTTTCACCTCCTAGTCCAACACTGTACTCCTCTGCATACACAGCTCTTAACTTACCTTTAATTAGAGGCCTATTTTGATTTTACAAACAGCCCTCTGACAAATTTACGCTAATTATTTTTTAGTGTTTTAAATAATATTTTTTATTTTATTTTATTAGACTCAAGAGATGTATTAGAAATATTTTTTTCATAATTTGTCTATAGTTCCACCTGCTGGTTTGACTAACATGATTTGTAAGATGAAAATAATTTTGCTTTACTGCTGTGCTATACAAGTACAGTATCTAACAATACAGAAACCAAATTGCCTCACTTGGTGACTGACTCTAGCCCCCACTACTACTATCGGCTTGTCCTAAAAGGTCCATGCCCACCATGCCAGGAGCTAGCCAGTACAGCATAAAGACTCTGATGTTCAGGTGCAGCTTATAGTCACAGTTTAGCCATATTAGCTAGCTCTGTTGACTAAATGGCAGGGGATTTCAGTACCCTGACCCTACAGTAAAGAACTGGGGACATATTTTCTAAAGGAAAACATTACAGATCCAGCAAACCTAGCCAGAACTTTGAGAAAATGCCTGCTGGGCTGGCATGTGGCAGATTTTACTACCCTCAGGATCCTTTCATACTTCGGCTGTTGCATCACGCACAATTGTCACATCCCGACGCATATGGGACTATCACTATGATAGCAGTGTGGTGCAGCATGTACCGATGCTTCTTCCAGCCTCCTGCAGCCGCCCTGTGCCGGTACTCAACAATCCTATGGTCCCCATCGCGTCTCTGTTTTGCTTTCTTCAGACAACGGCCACTGCGCCTGTGCAGCCCTGGTCGCGCATGTCCTCATTTGCACCCCTGTAACTGGGCAGACGCAGTACGAGAAAATCTCTACTGTATCTGCATAGGACACTCCCAGTGGTGGGAAAACGAACGAGGACGCACGTGGCCAGAGTGATGCAGGCACAGTGGCCATTGACTTGAAAGATGGCGAAACTGAAACTGAGCCGTGTGGGAGGGGAGCCGTAGGATCGTCGAGTACCGACGCAGGCACAGGGCAGCTCCAGGGCGCTGGCAGAAGCCCCAGGTAAGTGAAACTCTTTTTTTCTCAATAATTACAGTTTTCCTTTAACACAAACCTGAAGCAAAAAAAAACAACCTATGAAATAATGAATTATATGTGTAGTAAAGCTAAGAAATAATACAGAAAAGAAGATAGAATAACAAAGAAAAAAGTCTCATGTTGTTTTCCAGTACAGAAAGAGTTAAACAAACATTCAGTTGTAATCTATGCATAAGAGCTTCTCGGAGCTATTCCACCCACTGGATTGAATACAGTCCTGTTTTCTGAAACACTTAAACAGCCAAGAAACATTGAGAGACAGCTTGAGATAAAGTTTTACTGCAGGAAAGTTCGAATGGTCATTATTTCTGGTCCCGTCACTTCTGCCAGACACGGCCAGTTTTACGCATCCACAGGGACTCCCTCCGTCTCTTTATGCATGCGCCTGCGCAGTATGGAGGGAGCACACTGCACTTGCGTCGACTGGCCCTGACTGGCCAAAATGACGGGACCCGGTACCGGCGGATATAGGCAGCGGAGAAAGGCGGCATGGGAGCGATCCAGCCTGATGGGGCTGGAGAAAGCCCCAGGTATGTATAAATCTATTTATTCATTCGTCTCTGGTTCTTTTTAAAAGGCATTTTATTGACAAGTTTGAAAATATCACCTAGGAGAAAACTCAGGTGAAAAAGTGAATTGCATATGGGCCAGAGTGTGGTTTCTAAACAGGAAATATGATAGAATGATGTAATGTTTTTTGTTTTGTTTTGTTTATTTAACTGAAAATAAAGAAATACGAATCTTTTCTTTGCTACTAATTCGTTATCAGTGCTATATATACAATCTATTATATCATAGGGGTTTGTTTTTTCATTGGTACTGTATGCCCCATGGCTGCACTGCACTATCAAGGTGCGGTGCAACCTTTTGACAATGTTGTGGTGCAATTGAAGAATAATCGCAACTGAAAATATGTAATGAGCCTCATCTGGCAAAAACTTTAGTATGATATTGTTTACAATACAAACGGGCAGTCCAACCATTCGTGGAAAAAAAGGCCTTACTATAAGGACTTCCAATATTTAAAAAAAAAAAAAAAAAAAAAAACATTATTTTGTATTTTGCTATAGCAAGTTATTATTTTTAATCAAGTATTTGAGTCTTATAAGAACGTTACATTCAGTACTTGGACAATAATCTTTTCATTCCAGATTGGACAATGGCATGTCACAAATGGTATTTCCATGGACAGAAGATACTTCCTCCAAAACACTTCTGACACTCTGGCTAACAAGACACTGATAATCACTACTATCCTAGTAAGTCCCCTTTAATTTGCTGATTTACTGATTTAATCATCAGTCAGCCTGGTCAATTTATCAAGAGTGATGCAAAAAATAAAAAAAAAAAACAGTCAGAAAAGGACAATATTTGTTCAGGGCAGACAATCAGAAACAATGTTTCATTTAATAATTGAAACTGGATTGGCTGCTTTAGGCCACTGCTCTGGGTTTCTGCACATCATTCTGGTTAAGTCAGTCCCAGGGTGCTTTGGAAAATGTTTGAATGCGAATTCTTATGCGCCTGCCACAGAATATGCTCAATATTTTTTTTTGTAGAGAAATAGAATAAAAAACAGATAATCATGAATTAATAATACATTAATATCAATCATATCATACTGTGAAAAAAATGGTTTGAAAAATATGCTTTCTGAAGTGAAATTGCATTTTTGTTGAAGAAAAGAAAACAATAATGATTTAAATTTTTACTTTGTTCTGGACTTTTAAAATCCAAAGCTATTGATGTATTTAAAGCATAATGCCCAGGGATGCAAAAATGATACTCCCTGTGTTGCAGGAGCACAGAAACTTGGGACACGATTGCAATAGTTGCAAAGTAGGCATACTGTATGTGAAGTTTCTGTTAATTTAAAATAAATATCCGGAGGGAAATTGAGACAGAGGGCCCTGGCACACCGGAAAGTCTTTTGCTGGTCATTTTTGTTTCTAAAAGACCCCCTTCCATTAACTTACATTAAAATCACAGTAATTTTACTGCGATTTTAATGCAAGTCGATGGAAGGGGTTTTTTTTTTCAAGGAAACAATACCCGCAAAACGCTCTCTGGTGTGCCAGGGCCCAGAGAGGCATTTTTTTAACCTTAAAATGAACCAGACGAAGCACCCTCATATATTTTACCATATATATCAATGGGAACATTGCTCAGCAAGCTCATGGTGAACCAGAACTCCTAGGAGTGTTTAAGGGGCTAAAACTGACCAAAAAGTCCTCTTACTAAAATGCTAGACAAAAAAGCAATTTGCCTTCTAAAAAGCGAAGGTATCTACAATTATTCTGGCATATGAGGTGAGTATATGGGGTCTCCCAAAATGCATCACTGCTGAATAGCCAAATTGTCCATTGGTTGTATCTGAAAGCCAAACACACTTCCAGAACCGCTGAAATGCAATGATGAAGCCGCTTACACACTCCTAGAATTTTTGGTTCACCATGAGCTTGCTGGACAATCTGTAACTCTGGGTGTTTTAAAGGGAATGTCCAAGCATAATAAAAAAATGAGTTTCACTTACCTGGGGCTTCTACCAGCCCCATGCAGCCGTCCTGTGCCCTCGTAGTCACTCACTGCTGCTCCAGTCCCCCACTGGCAGCTTGCCGACCTCGGAGGTCGGCGGGACGCATTGCGTACATTTTTACGCATTCCCGCTAGTGCAGGAACATTAACACATACATTTTTATGCATTACTGGTTCAATGCGTAAAAATTTACGCATTGAACCAGTAACGCGTAAAAATGTATGTGTTAATGTTCCTGCACTAGCGGGAATGCATAAAAATGTACGCAATACGTCCCGCCGACCTCCAAGGTCGGCAAGCTGCCAGCGGGGGACTGGAGCAGCAGTGAGTGACTACGAGGGCACAGGACGGCTGCATGGGGCTGGTAGAAGCCCCAGGTAAGTGAAACTCATTTTTTTCTTTTGCTTGAACATTCCCTTTAAGTCCTAACCCAGAGAGCCATATTCATTCATGCCATGCACTGATGAGGATCAACCACTCTGAATCAGTCTGTATGCATGATGGATTATTGTGGCTCTGTACAATTAACAAGCTGACACATCATTGCATTCCAGCTGTTCTGGGGTTGTGTTTAGCTTTCAGGGACAACAAAAGGATGATTTGCATATTCAGCAGTGATGAATTGTGGAAGACATCATATGCTCACTCCAACCTGAATAATTACAAATACCTTCTGTATTTCTGTATACCTTCAAGTGACTCCAATGCTACCTTCCTGGCGGTAACCCTGAACGTAAGCCGCGCAGGAGGATTTCTCAGGCCCTGCTGGGCCGATTCGCATATTTTTCTTTTTGCTGCACGCAGCTAGCACTTTGCTAGCTGCATGAGCACACCGATCGCCGCCGCTCCGCACCGATTCGCCGCTATCCGCCGCGCCGCCCCCCCTAGACCCCTTGCGCAGCCTGGCCTATCAGCGCCAGGCAGCGCTGAGGGGTGGATCGGGACTCCCGATGACGTCACGACTACGATGACGATGGTGACGTCATCCCGCCCGTCGCCATTCGATGGGGGAAGCCCTCCAGGAATTCCCGTTCTTTGAACGGGATTTCCTGATCGCAGATCGCCGGAGGCGATCGAAGCAGGTGGGGGGATGCGGCTATCATGTAGCGAGCCCTAGACTCGCTACATGATTTAAAAAAAACTAAAAAAAAAAAACTGCTGCGCTGCCCCCTGTCGGTTTTCAATAGACTGCCAGGAGGGTTAAGGAGGAAGAATTAGAATCACATGAAGCGCAATGTGACATGCAGAGCAGTGAGCTCCTCCTGTCCCTGTCCACACATTCTGGTGCCGAACAGCTAAACTGACACTATAACACTATACTGAATTCAAACACCAACACTAAAAAAAAATCATTTTTTGAGATTAAATATTTTAATTTTAAAAAAGTGGGTATAATTCGGTGCCTTGACACCGTAACAAAGAAGCACAACGGGAGCCCAAATAGTGCAATATGCCATACAGTTTGGTGCCCAGAGGCGCTTATTATTCTGGGTGATTCTGCTACTAGCATTATCATTGGCCAGAGGAAGTGGGCTCAGACCCGCGAAACGCATTGCCTGTGCCAATACATTTCATTACCTTATGAGATTGTCATTTTAGAGGTACACCACCTCCGTTTTTCCTATTATTTTATTTTAACTTAGTTTTATATACCCTTGGATGCCTCTTACTTCATTGTGCTTATTTAAAAAAAGTATTTCTAAATTAAAAAAATAAAGTAAAAATCACTATACATTCCTTTTAAGAAAATGTTTTAAACTATCAAAACATTACCTACACTTATAGAAATAACCAAAACTAGTCATTTTACAGGAAAACCCATACTTAATGCTGAAACCAAACCACCTTGAACTGAAGGGAAATGACCGCTATGAGGGCTTCTGTGTGGACATGCTCAAGGAACTATCAAAGATACTTCATTTTAACTACAAAATCCGCCTAGTTGCTGATGGCCTATATGGTGTTCCGGAGCTGAACGGGACCTGGACTGGAATGGTGGGAGAACTGATATCCAGGGTAAGGAAAGAAATGGAACCAAAAATCTACCACCTGTTTATTAATGATATATTGTGAGCTAGAGATGGTAAGGGAAATGCTAATAATTCTACTGTATTTCATGCATATTCTATGCAACGTCCAATAAATTCCAATAACCTGCAACAGCTGCGGTTTTTGATTTGTCTATTTCTGAGCTGCATGTTTTTGCATAGATTAACATACAATTAGCATAAAGTTTGCAACAGAATCAACATTAGCATCTTATTGACAATCCCTACTTGAAGCACTTAGTAAATACAAGAAACCTGCAGTAACAATAGGTCTTATGAGGGTTTACTAACATATGTACATATGTTTGCATGGTTCTACAGCTGGTCTTATTGTTTCCAGTATGGATAAAATTAAAAAGCGTTATAACCCCAGATGACTATGTATTCGTGTCTCAGTCCCTAGTAGTAGAGTTTCTACTCACTTGAATTTCCTTTTTAAAATGGCATCTGCCATTTGGTCAGTTATTGAGGATATCTGAAAAATAAGGACACAGACAGTAATGAAACCTGCCAACCGGACATGAAACCAACTTCTTTGTATGAGGTAGGCAAGTGAAGATGGAGCTTCAAAGTGCTTGGCCACGCCAACACATGAATATTAAAGAACCTATTCTCCAACACAACATTGTGTATGGTCATGTGGGTGGGCGGGTTGTATAACTAAGGTCACTTCTGTGGCTGGACATCAATACAAAGAAGTACTAACTGCAGAGTGGCTGCCATAGCCCTTTATAGGGTTATGTATTTGATTTAAAAAAAATGAATAAGCATTAACAGGGCCTTCTGTAATACCTTTAGAGAAAGAGCAAGTGTATGAATAAGTATACTCACAGTATTCTGATTGCCAATGCTCACTATAGGTCGTCACACTATAAAAGAAATCAACTCTTGTCTCCACAATGTACAAACCTATGTAGATGGAAATGATGTAAAGGGAATGGGCATGTGGTACAATTTTTTTCCATGCTTTTTTGCTAAAACCAGGAAAAAATCCTGCCGCAATGAGATCTGCAACAGTCCTGCACTTACTCACCTCCCTGGGATTCAGTGCTGCAATTCCCCCTTTGTCCTCCGGGTGGCGCTATAATGCTATAGTGAGATCACCGTCTGTCCTCATGACGACAAATGGCAATCTCACCAGAGGGATCCAGAGACTCCGAGAACTGGAAGGAGAAGGCTGCCAGCGTCTGGATCCCAGGGGAGGTGAGTTGAAACGCCAATGAAACTCTGCATAGACCTCCTTGCGAGTACCCCGAGTCAGGCTTGGGATTACAGCTCCTTTCTTCTTTTTTTCACCTCCAGCCTGACTCGGGGACGGGGTTACCCCCAGGGAGGTTAGTTAAAAAGATAAAACCAAAGCAGGGTTTGAATGATAGAAAAGACATTCACTAATGAGTAAACGGTAGACTTTATCCACAACATACTGCACTGGTAACAGCTGGCTTCGTCAAATAAAAGTTTATTTATAATGCTATATATTAACCTGTAAGTGCCACTATCAAATAAGCACTATAGGGAAAATGTTTTTGACCAAACTGTCAAGCTTAGCCTTACCATACTTTTTTAAGAGATATATGTGCTTGCCAGTGCAGTACAAATTGCTGTCTGCCCTCTATAGATTCTGCTGGTGGGTAGGTTAACTAATTGTCCCCATGTAACTCCTAAATTGGGAAGAATAACAAAAGCCAGATTACATATCCTAGCATTGTAGTAAATAACATGTGGCTGAAGGTGGTGACAAAGCATGGCAGTGGAAGTTCTGAGAATCAGAGGTGCTCATCACGACCTCATGATCACGAGTAACTCATGATCACGAGTCATTTTTTGTGATCACAAGGTCGTAATCAGCATTAGTGATTGGCTCTCGATCACGAATGTACTCGTGATTGCACTCGTTACCCGACTCATGATTACGAGTTACTCGTGATCACTAGTCAGTATGTGATTAAAAACCTGCCGACTTTAAAGAGGAGCTGTTAGGTATAGGGCGTTAGAGAAAAAAAACACATATATCAGTAGCTAAATATTGGCTGTACTTACATTACATATGCACTTCACTGTCCACGTTTGGATTTCACAGAATTTTTATATAGTATTTGCAGATAACGATGCTCCTGCCACCTCATGGCAGGTTCCATAATTGTCTGTCTTGTATGAAGCCAATTGTGACGTAATATCCTCCCTTACGGTGCTTCCTGATGATTCGACTTACAAAAAAGATGGTACATGATCCGGACAACATTACTGTGCAGTGAATATTAATTAGCCATGTGGCTAGGAACAATAGCGGACTCTAACGGAACATGTGCCCTGTGAACAGCTAAATGATTTTTCAGTGCTGTGAGTTAGGCTGTGTTACTGGCTGCTGTAACATGAGCCTGTAACGTCTCACTGTGAAAGCAGCCTAATTAGGGCAATATAGGGAAATGAAGGGGAGGACCAAGAGAGTGGGGAGAAGGAGCAACCCCAGAATGCTTTGCAGTATCTGTTATGCGTCCTGCCGGCCTCTTTAGGAGCTTGGGAATAACGAGCCTTGCTGTTCAGCAAACATCAAAGTAAGAGAGATTTTTAACTTCAGTATTGCCTTTTTGGCTTCCTTCTAAACTGTTTAACACAGGAGAATAGAGGTTTAAATTAGCTTTTGCAGCCTGACAGTTATTCTTTAATGGTTAATAGCACAGCCCCCTTACATGCTAGAAACACCACATTTACCAGATATGTTAAGAAGAACAGTGGAAACAAGAGGACATTTTTTTTTTCAAAAAGACCTTATAGTTTTTGAGAAAATCAATTTTAAACTTTCAAAGTTCAAAAAGTATTTGTGATTAAAAACCCGCCGACTTTAGTCATGAGTCAATTCGTATGTGGGTGAAGTCAAATTCATGATCACTCGAATTCATGATTGGGGGTATCCAAGCACCACTGCTGACAACAGTGGGGCATGGAAATAATCCATGCACTTGTATCTTGCATGAGCCTTCCATGCAGATAAGCAGACGTTCTTGTCTGGCTGACATTTTTATTTGCTTAGCTGCATAGTTCAGTGCCCACCTCATCAATTTTATGTTTTATACACAAGATATGAGCAGGGGCTTGTGCACAGTTGCTGTAGACCAGGGGTCCCCAAACTTTTTCGGTCAAGGGCCGGGTCAACATACTTCAGACTGCTGGGGGGCCGCAATATACATAAAATGATATTGAAAAACATTACATTGAATCTAGGTATGGATTCCCCCTAATCATGCCCAGAGGAGAACTCCCAGCAGCAGCCATTCAGTCATGCTGCGCCCAAAGAACGTCTTTTTACACCAGACAGTGAAGCATACCAAGGTGACCAAATGACTGCTGGAAGCCAGCAAATTACTGCTCACTGGCTTCTACAGTATGTGGATAGGGGGTGCCAGCACTGCTATTCTATATGCGGGCCGCCGATATTTAAAGGTACAACAGCAGGCCGCATCTATAAGGTATACATGTTCTGCTTTGGGGGCCAGTGAAAAAGCCTTTGCGGGCCGCATTTGGCCCGTGGGCCTTAGTTTGAGGACCACTGCTGTAGACTTATAGTTCACAGGAGGTGGGCTAGCAAGACCTTGCTTCCTGTATGGGGGAAACCGGCTGGTGTAGACTTATAGTTCACAGGAAGTGGCATAACAAGACCTTGCTTTCTGTATGGGGAAGCCAGCTGCTGTAGACTTATAGTTTATGGGAAGTGGGATAGCAAGACCTTGCTTCCTGTATGGGGAAACCGGCTGGTGTAGACTTATAGATAACGGGAAGTGGGATAGCAAGACCTTACTTCCTGTACGGGGAAACCAGCTAGTGTAGAGCTCTTATGTCTGCCTGGATGGTGTATAGCTGCATGCTAATGATTTCTAAACTTAAAAAAGCCTGGCCAAACGTAACACTTATAATTCACAGCAAACAATGTTTGCTTTCAGAATTTAACAACTTCAATTTGGTTTTAGTTGGACTTTAATTAAAAGACAGTAATAAAGTTGCCAAAGAACAAAGCTGAAGGCTTTATCAAATGAAACAATAGGTAAATGAAAAGCCGAGGAAAGAACTTGTAAGCAGCACTGATCAGGCTAAAGCACCACATTAGACAGGCTAATTAGGGATTTTCAGCCTAACACCAAGCAAATCTTTGCAAGGACAGTATAAATAATAAACGTAAAACAGCTGTTGCAGGCAGCAGAGATTCAGACTATTACAAACGCCTTTTCTTTCCCCTCGTTATTGCTTACTGCATGGTATGACAGTAAGGATGGACAACTTTTTGGATTACATGGAATTTGTTTAGTGTGGGATTACCTAGTCATGCTTCTGCTATGATGGTGATTCCACAGTTTTCATATATTTTGTTCAAATTCCAATACACCAGATTGGCCCTGTCCCTCAGGCAGCACACAATGGCTTGAAAACATCTATTGTTGCCAGAGGTTCTACTAAACACATGATTTTAACCAGTTTGGGGCTGTGCAAAGTTACATCTTTGCCGTGTTTGTGGAAGTTAAATCCTGACATTTCATAATTTAACTACGCTGAATCCCAGCACAATCATCACACAAATCTCTGCTAAACTCAGCTGTCTGGTGACAGCTGAGCTCCCAGCACTATGTAGCAGCCAATTCTATTGGCTCCTGGCCCAGTGAACTCTGTGAGCCAGTCCCATAAATTGCAGAGTGAAAATTAAATGAAAAGGCTCTGGTTCTTAAAGGACAGCTGTAACGAGAGGGATATGCAGGCTGCCATATTTATTTCCTTTTAAACAATACCAATTACCTGGCAGTTCTGCTGATTCTATGCCTCTAATACTTTTAGCCGTAGACCCCGAACAAGCATATGCAGAGCAGATGTTTCTAACTTTGCCAGAGCTGATAGGATTAGATGCATGCTTGTTTCTGGTCTGATTCAAACACTACTGCAGCCAAATAGATCAGCAGTGGCCAGAGATGTATGGTCCTGGAAAGGTTAAAGGGATACTGTAGGGGGATCAGGGGAAAATGAGTTGAACTTACCTGGGGATTCTAACGGTCCCCCGCAGACATCCTGTGTTGGCGCAGCCACTCCCCAATGCTCCGACCCCGCCTCCAGTTCACTTCTGGAATTTCAGACTTTAAAGTCTGAAAACCACTGCGCCTGCGTTGCCGTGTCCTCGATCCCGCTGATGTTATCAAGAGCGCACAGCGCAGGCCCAGTATGGTCTGTGTCTGTGCAGTACACTCCTGGTGACATCAGCGTGAGCGAGGACACGGGCGTGCAGGCGCAGTGGTTTTCTGACTTTAAAGTCAGAAATTCCAGAAGTTAACTGGAGGCGGGGCCGGAGCATTGGGGAGTGGCTGCGCCAACACAGGATGTCTGCGGGGGACCATTAGAAGCCCCAGGTAAGTTCAGCTCATTTTCCCCCGACCCCCCTACAGTATCCCTTTAAACTTTGTTGCTACTATGAATAGATTCACTTCCAAGACATCACAGTAGCTACGTACTCAATAAAACGGGAAGAATGCCTTGAGGCATCTCTACACAGTGTCTGTTGTCCCTACAAAAATAAATATTGTCACAATGTGGAAGCCTGACAATGTTGTAATGCCCCTGTGTGACATTGCTTAACCCCCTTGGCGGTACGCAGTTTCTGAGGCTGCGTCCACCAGGAGTTTTTTTTGCCCCCAATTTTTTTTAAAAACGCTTTAGCTAGCATTTCGCTAGCTAAGCGTATGTACAAGGTTGCTCCGGTCCCCCCCATGCCTGCTGATCGCCGCCGGCTATACGTACCTCGCCACGATCCCACGAAAAGCGCAGTTTCCCGATCGGCTTCCAGCGTTGCTATGGCGACGATCGGAGATGATGTCATGACGTCAGCCGCAATCCCGATTGCCATCATCCCGAAGCCTTGAACCGATTGGGCGGCTGCGTCAGTGTGGGAATGCCGGAGGGTACGTATACCGGAAGCAATTGCGGGCGATCGCGGGGGACCGGAGCAACTTTGTGCATACGCTTAGCTAGTGAACCGCCAGCTAAAGCGTATTGCACCACTTAAAAAAAAAAAAAAAGTCCTGGGGCCGTGTGATCCTCCACGGCGGCTACCCCGTGTGTAGTACGGGGTTACCGCTAAGGAGGTTAAAGGACTTCTGAGTCAAAAAATACTATCTATTACCTATTTTAGTAATAGTAATAGTATATATATATATATATATATATATATATATATATATATATATATATATACTGTATTTATATATTATATTTATATATTATAGTTATAGTAAACCTATTTTTTACTCACCCGGGGCTTCTTCCAGCCCCTCGTAGCCATCTCAGTCCCTCACCACAGACCTGGTCCTTATCCGTTTCCCCGCTGGCCCCCCGCAATGGTAGCGACTCGCCGCCGGGGTCGACTCTTCTGCGCCTGCCCACGCACAACATCTCATACATACTGCGCCTGCGCAGGAGAGCTGACCACGCCAGTGGATCACCACCATTGTGGGAGGCCACCTGGGACACAGACGAGTATCAGGGCTGTGGCGAGGGTCTGAGGTGGCTGGAAGAAGAAGCCTCAGGTGAGTAAAGGATAGGTTTTTTGCCTTAGAAGTCCTTTAATGTTGTAATGTCTCCCCTATCTATTGTACAGCGCTGCGTAATATGTTAGTGCTTTATGAATAAAGTTTAATAATAATAAATGTTTTGGAAATTGATATTTTATAAATGAAATAGACAGTTTTTACTGTTACTGTTTAATTTTATGAAATATTTTTCAGTTGCGTCTTTAAGCAGCAACTGAATTGCTAGCTTAAAGGGAACCTGAATCAAGTAAAATTATTTAAAATAAACACATGACGTAGCTGTAAATGAATATTGAAAATACTAACGTCACCGTCAGTTCCTCTCAGGAGCTCACCATTTTCTGCTTGCAGTGATCCCTTCCAGTTCTGACAATATTTTGTCAGAACTGAAATATAACAGTCGCTGTCAGTTTTATATCAGCAGCTGACAGTTACAACTGAATGTGCAAGGTAATGTCCATGTTTCCCTATTGCTAAGTGGGTGATATTACAGTTAAACAGTGTGCTGACCAGGAAGCTGTTATGTCATGTACTCTGCACTGAAAGAGGAACTTAAAGGACCTCTGTCGCGAAAATCTTAAAATTTAAAATACATGTAAACATATACAAACAAGAAGTATGTTTCTTCCAGAGTAAAATGAGCCATAACTTACTTTTTTCCTATGTTGCGGTCACTTACAGTAGGTACTTTTAAAAGCTCTCAGTGAATGGCAGTTGCTCTGTCCAACTCCCAAAAAAGGTGTGCAGCGAGCAGGGAGGCTGGCCGGCATCTTTGTATAAATCTGTTTCAAGGAATGTCTTTATAAAGAATAAAGGACATACTGAGAATCCCCCATGAAGAGATGGACTAACCCAAAACCTGTCGGTAATGTCAGATTTCTACTACCTATTGTAAGTGACAGCAACATAGGAGAAAAGTAATTTATGGTTCATTTTACTCTGCAAGAAATGTACTAATTTGTATGTGTTTTAAATTTTAAGATTTTCGCGACAGTTCCTTAGCGGTATGGACGAGCTCAGGTCGTCCATTACCGCCGTGGTGGATTGCTCAGTCCCTGGTCTTTTTTTACAATTTTTTTTTTAAACACATAGCTAGCATTTTGCTAGCTGCATGTTTAGTTCGATCGCCGCTGCTCGCCGTTGATCCGCCGCTACGTGCCGCGAAAGATGCCCCCCCTCAGACCCTCAGCGCAGCCTGGCCAATCACCGCCAGGCTGCGCTATGGGGTGAATCGGGACTCCCCCTGAAGTCATGACGTCGATGACGTCATTCCGATCATTGTCATGGTGACGAGGGAAGCCCTAACAGGAAATCCCGTTCAGAGCGGGATTTCCTGTTGGGTATGATCGCCGGCAGCGATTGGAGGGGTGGGAGGGATGCCGCAGGGAGGGAGGAATCATGTAGCTAATGCTAGGCTAGCTACCTGATTGAAAAAAAAAAAAGGTAAAAAAAACCCTCCCGCGGCCGAATGCCGCTGTTCGGAGGGCTGCAGCGAGACGCCCATGGGACAGAAGACGGCGTGGGAAGCCTCATTGGGACCCTGATGTTTCCCCCTCCCGAGGTGAGTACCCCACAGTGGAACTTTTTGATGTTACAGTGTCTCTTTAAAGAGAACCTGTAACCATACATTGAACTTCATCCCAATCAGATACCCCCTTTTCCATATGAAATATTTACCTTTTCTCAAATAGATTATCAGGGACATCTGTATGGCTGATATTGTAGTGAAACCCCTCCCACAGTGTGATGTCAGTACCTAGGTCCTGTTATCACACTGTGGGAGCCTCATTGCATTGAGGGAAACAACGGCTGTTTCCAACTGCAAAGCAACCAGTATCTCCCTCTGTGCATATGTATAGCTATAAAAAAAATAACCTTCTAGCCAATCGCATTGTTAGGGGGTATGGTTATAATGGCAGTTGGTGCTGTCTGTTTTTTTCATGTCGGCAAGAAGTAAAGATGATTACATGCATGCTGAATGTGGAGCAAACAATATTAACCGATATCATGGTGAATTTCAATCATTTCTTGATCCCGCTTCTATTTTTTAACGGCTCACTTTGCAATGTATTGATTTATTTTTTCCCTCTTTTCCACTAAAGTTCCTCTTCAAAGTATCAGGGAGAGGACCAAAAAGACAGCCAGACAATCAGCATTGTTTAAAATAAATAACCATGGCAGCTTTTATATCACACTAACTGCATGATCACTTTAAGAGATCACCCCTCATTGACCAGCTTTCCGGCAATGGCTTTGGGACTTGGACCAGAATATCCTAATTGGCAGGCAACGCTAAAGTCTGCTTCTAATTCCAGCTTCTTAGCAGATGTGTCATCTGTTTTCTACATCTTTACTATTTGATGAAGCATGTCATTGATCAGGCAATGCATAAACAAAGTGCATTTTACCCTGGGAGCTGTACTCATTTTCCTGCTGCAAAGGTGAATGTCAGTATTTTGAGACACAACATCAAATTCTGAAACAGATGTTGATATTATGCATCCAGAATGTGTGGAATGTTATGCACGTTAGTAATGATACTCTTGATAATGCAGCAGCGTCTCAGAAGCATCCTTGCGTCTGCTAGCTTCTGCTCCACTGCTGCAGTGGGAGAACTATTACAAAGGCTATTGTCTATAGAATCATATATATATATATATATATATATATATATATATATATATATATGATAACATTTTATTTAAAAAGTTGAAAAACAATATCTCGGTGCAATTGTATGTTTTCCTTTGAATAATGAGTTTTAATTAAAAGTGTTTTGTAATTTTTTGGATGGATTATAACATTTTATTGATAAATACTATTTTCAGACACTCATTAGCTTATTTCTATTACAGCCTTTGTTTTCTAGCAGATGTATTTATTTGTAGGACATATTTAGATAACAATGTACCATTCATATACAGCCTCATTGTAAGATTCACAGGGTTACACTACTGGTCTAATTTGTTTTCAACAATAAAGGAACTAGGAAAGCGGTGGCTTAGTTAATTAATTTTCACTCATAACAATTACATACTTTAAATATGAAAACCTTGTATGTGGAAGAGTCTGTATAGTTAAGATGATAGTCGCCCCAAAAATCCTCTATATTCTCCAGATGGCTCCCTCCTGGATACATAGGAAAATATTTCGCCGTATTGATTCACTAATCACTTCATTTATCTGGGCAAATTCAATCCTCAAAATATCCCTATCCACATTGCAACTACCCACTTCCCAAGGTGGTCTTGCAGTGACCAATTTCTTCTTATACTACTTGGCCTCCCAGCTGGTACCTATAGCATACTGGCTGAGTGACGTCAGACAGGACTCTACCTTGGCACTTGAAGCCGACATTGCGTCTTCGTATGAATCCCTGTGTGGAGCCATCTACAGATATGGAGTCCCTAATACAAAAGGGGGAATCTCACTCATACAAAATACAATTAAAGTTTACAAAACTACTCGTAAACTCCTGGGTGAACCAACTACTCCCATGTCCTTTAGCTCCCCTTTATGGCACAACAACAACCTTCCTGAGCTCTTCGCGGTCCCTGATCCGCAATTCTGGTCCCACCATAACATAAAATATATGCACCAACTATTCTCGGAAGGGAAGTTTAGAGACTTTTCGGAGCTCCGAGGGGAGTTTGGACTACCTAGGCATGCTCTCTTCAGGTACTTCCAACTCAGACATGCTATGAGGGCCCAGGTTGGCCTGACAGAAGTGGACCTGAACCCTCTGGGCCTGGAGACACTCCTGTTACATCATTATCGATCTAAACAGATCTCGAAATATTATAACTTCTTATTAAGTTCCCAAACAACACCCAAATTCGAGTCTATAAAAAGGAGATGGTCTGATGCGGTGGGTGAGATACTGGAGGGGGATTGGTTGGATATAGCAGATAACTACCATAAAACCACTATTGCAGCCTATGACAGGATGATAGGCCTGAAATGGCTACATCAAGCGTATCTGTCGCCTATCCGATTATCCCGGATGGCTCCCTGTCATGATGGCCGTTGCTTTAAATGTGGACAGGATCAGGCTGATTTTCTACATTGCGTCTGGTTCTGTCCTCAAGTTAATGATTACTGGAAGTCAGTTATCCATTTTCTAAGAGATGTCCTGGATCTTCCCATAGTTCAATCATTCAAAGTTTGTATGCTGGGGATGATACAGGATATACATTGTAGTGCAGGTAAAAAAATACTTATTAGGATTTTACTATTCTACGCCAGAAAATCTATTACACTAAAATGGAAAAACAGTAATCCCCCCAATCTAACCGAATGGAAGAAACTGATCAACCAGGCACTTCCACTGTATAAACTTACTTACCAGACTCGTAACCAACCAAAAAAATTTACTAAAATATGGTCCTCATGGATTGACTCTATGGATACGGTAATTCTGAATTTAAATATTAATATCTCGGTTCAGGATCTGAACCTGGGTTAATCTAGGAATATAGTTAAAGCCTCCTTTCCTGATCGCCTTTTACATTAAGATTCACTCTGTAACGATTTGTTAATCCTGTAACTGTTCATGACAATATTCTATGCTCTCTATACTGTATGATTATGGTTCTCACCTATGTCGATCACTGTATTGTAACTAGAACTGCATTATTTCTGGGAAATGTTTTTGTTTTGTTTTTATGCTCTATTAAGAGCTGTTTGTTGAAAATCAATAAAAACTCTCTTTTAAAAAAAAATATGAAAACCTTAATGGTGTAATGTTTTCTACATAGCAAAAGGGTACAAAATAGGAATGTTAATTTTTACTGTATACATCTTTACCATAACCAACAAGAGTGACACATTTTAAAAGTAAGCGTTTTTATTGTAAACCAGTCAGAATTATTGAACCACAAAAAAAAAAAAAAAAAAGTTCAGCTAGTACTGTAAGATTTGGAACCAGTTGCCACTAATAAGCCAATAATAAATCATTTCACTTATATATAATATGATACACAACTAGCCATAAAAGCATTGGTAGTTACACCATGAAGCGAATTACATAACCTTTAGTCAATTTCATGGTGTAACTATCAGTGCATTTATGACCAAAAGAAACTTTTTGTTGATCAGTATTTGTGAGTACTTTTGTACTGTATAATATATACCTTTTGCTTTTAAAATGTGTCACCATTGTGCTCATAATAAAGCTTTGTATAAACCTTCCTATTTAAACCCTTATACTTTGTTTGTTGGTGAAAATTGGAGACATCCCACTTCCCCACAGCATTATGTTTTTTTAATTAATGTACAGCCTGTCAGATCCCCTGGCATCCTCTTGGTCCCCCCTGTTCACCCACTGGCAGCTCCAAAAGAACCATGAGAATTACGCATATGCAGAATGCTCCCAGCAGTGGGAGCACGATTGAGAAGGGCGCCATGACGAGTCTGTGCATGCGCAGTAGGTGTCTCAGTCGCAGAAGTTACTGAGCAGCCAGTGAGCAAAGGGAGGGGACCCAGGGCATACCAAGGGACCAAAAGGACTATGGGAGGCTAGAAGAAGCCCCAAGTATGTAAAAGTCAACAGTTTTGAGGCCAGCTCAGGTGTGCTATAATGACTGGTTTATTATTTAATATATTGTTTTGTGCAGATGTTTATAGCAAACAATAAATCCCGTTTCTAAACATTACCTGTACCTTCACAGAAAGCAGACTTAGCTGTTGCCGGTCTCACAATCACAGCAGAAAGAGAAAAGGTTATCGACTTCTCCAAGCCATTCATGACCTTAGGAATCAGCATTCTGTACCGCGTTCACATGGTAAGTTACTTGGCCTTTTATGCCTACATTATTATAGCTTGCATTATTCAAAATAGTGTCATTGAGCCTCTCTTTTTCCTTTGAAGCTGCACAATGAATTCTGACATATCTATATAAAATTACATCTTTCTTATGTATTGAGTCAGGATTAGGTTGACATGATTTTGGTCCACATCTTCTGATTCTATCTGTGATACTGAAAATAAGAATCAGTAACGTTGATTAGTAAGTCAAAGAGCAAGTTCTAGTAAGAAATGCAACCAATTTATCATTATCAGCCTTTGTTCTGTCTGCCCTGAGCCGGTGAAAAGCGAAACCGGTTGATGTAAGTCATCATGTCTCTCTTCTCTGTCTTATTAAAGAAGAAATATAAAAATATAGCCGATTGAGGAATAAAAAAAAGTAATGCTGTAACTATATTGCTAGGGCAAGGGCTGCCAGCCAATCCCTATTACTCCAGACAAATTATTTACTTCTGGATACGGTGGGGATAATTTAGAACCTATGATAGGGTGTTCCTGCTGTCTGTACTGCTGTTGGGGTACTTCCTTTGTTCTGTCCACATGACACCCCTGGATTGAAATTAAGTTGTAAGAAAGCGAGAAAAAAAATGGAACAAGCACCATCCAAAAATCACAATCCTACAATTACCCATGTGCCGCTCATTAAAAGTAATTATATAACATTAGAGGTTGCTTCCAGGGTTTGGTGTACTTTACTTTTTTTTGGATCTTTCATTCCCTACTCATCCCACAGTGCACTATACACCAGTGGTTTGTTCAAGACAGCAGTTATTTTTGCTCACTGTTCTGATTGAATATTTTAGGGCTTACAAACTGTTTATACATTGTTTTTATAGAGCAATTATAGCACCCTGGTTCTTTGTTCATTTTTTGTTTTTGCCACTGAAAGTCCTTTCACAAAATTTTTATCAGCAGGTAATGGTTGAATTTTAAAGGTATATTGTCTGCCTCTTTTATAATACATAATTCAATTGTGAATGATTAGTTAATAATGATTTATTAACCTATTAGACTGTATTGTGCTTTATGTTTGTAAGGCTTTATTTGCCACATTGGCCTCGATTCATAAAGCTCTACCGCATGCCTTATCGCCCAAGCGGTAAATTACTGCATGGTATGTTGTTGATAGCAATAGTGGATTCATAAAATTTAACGCATGTTTTATGCATGTTTTACCGGTAATAGTGCGGTAATAGCTTTGTAAAGCGCTGCGGAATATGTTGGCGCTATATAAATAAAAAAAGAAAAAATAATAATAATAATAATAGTGCGGTAATGAAAACGTTGTATGTGTCGGCAAACTGAATGAAGTGTATTCATGAAAAAAAAAGGGGGGAGTAAGGAAGCGATAGATAACGTGTTGTTACAAAAGACCTGGGGAGTTTGCTCTACTCAGTAGCATTTTAGGTGACAAATGGGGCCTTTTGAACTTAATGTTATGGAATTCTTAAGGATACATATGAGGAAGCGTGGTTGTAATATCACCCAGGTTTTTAAAAATCACACAGAGTTAAATATTTTATAAGAATAATTTATATATATATATATAACTTCTCACTTCTACCCGGCATGCACCTTGTCATTAGGAAGTCAGCGGCAAACTACCGCACTCAGAAAATTATACCTACAACTTTCCGCACCACTCCGCACACTTACCGACTGCTATCGCAATCACCTTGCACTCAGAATTTTTTTAATGAATTCATTGCAAAAAACCTCATTTACCACTAGCGGTAATTTCCCGCCCTTCTCTGAACTACCACATTCACTTTTATGAATCGAGGCCATAGTTGGAGCTTTATAGGACCTCATGGGCTTGATTCACAAAGCGGTGCTAACTGTTAGCACGCTTGTGAAAACCCCTCTTCATGCCTAAACTGAGTTTAGGCGTGTAAAAATGAACTCGCGTGCAAAGTTGCGTGCAAAGTTTCGCGCATGCACAGTGCAGTGCGCGCGAAACGTCGCATCACGGTGCAACGAAAATGGCGCACTCGATGCGCCTATAAGGTCGCATGGGGTGCATCGGATGCACCGTTTTTGTCGCACCGCGATGCGACATTTCACGCGCACTGCGCTGTGTGCCCGCAAAGTTTTGCGCGCGAGTTCATTTTAAAAATGGTGCTAACTACTTTACACGCCCAAAGTCTTTAGGCGTGCTAACTAGGTTAGCACAGCTTTGTGAATCAAGCCCCATAACTCTAAAAGAGGATAATGACATATTGTTTGCTCTATCGTGGTTTATTATGTTTTATAGATATTCTTCTGCTATTGTTACATGCTACTAATTACTATATAACAATTAAGGTTTTCATACTGAGATACTACTACATAGCTATTGGGAGTGAAAGTTCCCAGCATGCCTCATATTTTCAATGTTTAACCGTAAGAAATGAAAATGTATTAAGTAACAGGTGCATATAATGTAATTGCCACTGCACCAATGGTAGGTTAGATGTGCCGGAATCACCTTTGGAGTCACAAGTATACTGTAGATCACTTCATAAGATTCGCACCATCTAAAAATGTCTTTTATTTCAGCTTAATTAAAACATGACAAAAGGATTAAAATCCATATGTGGGTCTGTGTAGTATGATGACGCACAGGTGTTTTGGGCCATGGCAGGTCCTTTCTCAAATCATGACCAGCCCACACATGAGGACCTGCTACGGCCCAAAACGCCTGTGCTTCATCATACTACACAGACCCACATATGGATTTTAATCCTTTTGTCATGTTTTAATTAAGCTGAAATAAAGGAACTTTTTAGATGAGGCGAATCTTATGGAGTGATCTTAAGTAACAGGTGCAGTATTTTACAGTTTGTGCTTAATTTTTGTCCGATAAATAAACAATTTTATTTTTTAAATTAAGAAAACTTTTGCAGTTTATTTTTCCCTCCTTATCCACGGGGACATGAGCATTGCTTTATCCTCCTTTTATTTATTTTAAAATTGCAACATGGCACAGTTTTCAACCTTTTGGTCTGTTTTTTGTTAATTCATAGTAATTGTAATGCACTGAAAAATGCATCTATGGAGAATCTGTTACATATGACACAAGACAATGGTCTCAATTCACTAAAATCCTGCTGGAGATAATAAGGCAAGAGAAAACTTACCTCCACACAGTGAGAGAGTTATCTTATCTCTTCATTCCTTAAGTTACCTCCTCTGTGGTTAAAGGTGCGTACACACGCACTACCAACGGCAACGACGGGTCCGCCGGACCCTCCCGCTGGGCGGTCTTTTAGCCGACAGTAGCGCGTGTGTTCGCGCTGTCGGCGGACTGATAAGGCTTTTTCTGAACGATCCGCTCAGCTGATCGTTCAGAAACAGCCTTATAAGTCCGCCGACAGCGCGTACACACGGACTACTGTCGGCTAAAAGACCGTCCAGTGGGAGGATCCAGTGGACCCATTGTTGCCGCTGGTAGTGCCTGTGTACGCACCTTAAGTTACCTCCTCAGTAGTTATTTTCACACACAGTTAAATCACAGCCTGTTAACAGCCTGAAGAGTTAACTTTGGAGATCTCACCTTAACTTAAAGACAGAAGAGTTAACGTTAGGTTTGCCTGAGTTAAAATGTTTCCTGAAAATTACATGCCTCATCGCCATGGTGATAACTCTAGAAACGTTATTAAAGACAGGAGATAAGCTTAGTGAATTTAGGCCAATGTATAGACAGTGGCCTCAATTCACTAAGCTTATCTCCGGTCTTTAATAACGTTTCTATAGTTATCACCATGGTGATGAGGCATGTAGTATTCAGGAAACATTTTACCTCAGGCAAACCTAACGTTAACTCTTCTGTCTTTATGTTAACTCTTCAATCCTTAAAATACCTCCAGAATTCTAAAGTTAAACACAGGCTGTTGATTAACTGCGTTTGAAAATAACTAAAGAGGAGGTGACTTAACTACAGAGGAGGTAACTTAGGGAATGAAGAGATAAGATAACTCTCTCACAGTGTGGTGGCAAGTTTTCTCTTGCTTTATTATCTCCAGCATGATCTTAGTGAATTGAGGTCATTGAGTTATCTAGCAACAAGAATGGCTATAGCAAGCATTAAAATGGTATCCCTCAGAAGCAACTTTGCCCCTAGCTCATCCTTTTAGCTATCACATCACCCCTGAAATTGAAATACTTCCAACCCAACCCTTCAGCAAAGATTACTATAAGGTACATTTGGCAGTTCCAGTGCTGAAGTACCTTGGAACCAGAAGCTTTGGCTCTCCAACCTTAGTAATTCTAGGGCCTGAGTTTTTACACCCGGAATGAAAAATTAGGAACTATTTTAACATTATTAACCAACCACTTAAGTCTATCTGGATGGATATATCCGTCCAGATAGACTGTGCTGCTCCTGCTGCATGTGGCGCTCCCGTGCGTGCTCCCGCCACCTGCGGTTAGCCCCCCTGATCAATGAATGGGAATATACTTCCCATTCCTCGATCTAAGCCCCCCGCAGAAAAACTGATGGTCTCTAATCAGAGGCCGCGGTCTTTCTGCAAAAAAAAAAAGTTTCCCCGTCCTCTTTCTAGTTCCTTGAAGCGAGATCGTTCGCTTCCAGGACTTTTTGACTGTGGCCATTTTGTGGCCAAATAGTACCCACATAGATTTTTTATTAAATAATTACATTATATTACATTTAAAATTAGCTGTTTACCTCCCACACCAAAAATTACCCAAATACATTTTTAAGTTAAACATTTTTTAAAAAATTTCAATTAAAAAAAACAACATAAATAGTTACCTAAGCGTCTGAACTTTTTTAAAAATGCATGTCAAGAGAGTATATTATTATATCTTTTTAAATTATAAGCTTGTAAATAGTAATGGACGCAAATTGAAAAAAATGCACCTTTATTTCTAATTAAAATATTGGTGCCATAAATTTTGATAGGGACATCATTTAAAAGGTGTAATAACCGGGACAAATGGGCAAATAAAATACATGAGTTTTAATTACGGTAGCATGTATTAATTTCAAACCATAATGGCCAAAATCTGAGAAATAATGATTATTTTCCATTTCTTTCTTAATCTTCCTGTTAAAATGGATTTAGAAAAAAATAATTCTAAGCAAAATGTACCACCCAAAGAAAGCCTAATTAGTGGCGGAAAAAACAAGATATAAATCAATTAATTGTGAAAAGTATTTATAAAGTTATTGGCGAATGAATGGGAGGTGAAAGTTGCTCGGATGCATAAGGTGAACAAGACTGTAGGCGGAAGTGGTTAAAAATGATTAGACAGTAAAATAAACATTTTAACTTTGCTTTTATTTCTGTTCTTTTTTTTCAAAAGAACAAAAACATTCATGGACAAATATCCTAAATGTGAAAAATTGAAGCACAGAAGTCTTGTGTGGCTGCAGCAACTGCCCACTAACTGTGCATGGGAGCAGCTGACGGGCAGTTAATGCACTGCCTGTATCTGCATTTATGAAATAAGCCTAAATAGACTGTATGGTGACAAATATACTTTCCTCTGATCTTCTTTTCAGAGAAAGTTATAATTATTTCCGCGGTCAGTTTTTAACTAACTCACTCACCGAATCCTTGTGTACAGCGTTTTCTGGCACTTAGTCTCACCCCTGTTCAGAAAAGTATGGAAAATTGAGTGCCACAGGAGCGCCACAGATGGTCCCTAAAAGGGGTGGAGCTAAGGAAAAATAGCCACAGGACATGGTGAGTGAGTTAGAAAAAAGTGAACCCAAAGGTACTTATAGCTTTCTCTGAAAAGAATTTCAGAAGAAAGTTTGTTTCTCATTGTACAGTCTTTTTAGAATACCAGCTTTTACAACTTCGCTGTGACTGCGGATCCTTCCTTGTTCATTCTACAGTCTTTTTAGGGTGTACATATTGAAACTTTTATAACAGTTAAGATTGTACGCCAACTTTACTTTAACAACCTCTCTCTGGTGGAATTGCAGTGAAAATTCCAAGAGTAATAGTTAGAAATCTGTTAAAAATGCACAAAGGCATGCAGACACCAAGCTTATTAGAAAATAACAGTGCATAAGGCTTAGCTGACGACAGCCACCTGCCCAATAGACTCCCATGCACATTATGGCACAGGACAGACAGTAGCATCTCATTTTTGAGCTTCCTGCGGCGTTGTTTGAGCAGCAACTTTATCACTACTAACTGCTTGAAATGATTTGAATAGCTAAGCAGTTAAGGAGCAGCTGCGCTGAGCAGTTGGCAATGCATTCCTCCAATCTACTTGTTGCTGAATACATGGGAGAGTTGCCAAAACACTTACTAAATGCTTTAGTCACCACTCCAGGTTTTTTGATAAATGACTGGTGACCTGCCAAGGATTGCCCAACCTTGGTGTTAGGAAATGACTACAGTAAACACCGGCTAGCATACATATGTGTTTACATCTCTTTACAAAGCTAGCGATTACGTGAACGGCATGCTGAACTCTGGGCCTGCTAAGAAACACTAATGAGCTAATGTGTTCACAAAGATACAGTATATTAATGATATGTTAAGAAATGACTCCTGCTACCGTACATTCCACTGCATAGAACAACTGCTGCGATAGAGAGGCTGGTGGTATGGTAATAACAGCAACACAACATCACAGCCATGTGACATAATGACCACTTGTATTCATGTATTTACAGCTCAGTATTGAAGGGCTGGACCTGTGATACTCATAGTGGATTAGCGGATACAAAGAGAGCACAAAGGGTCGCTTTACTTCCGTTATTTCATGAGAAGGTTGAATTATTTTAAAAGTAATACAGTAGAGTCTGGTTGAGTTACGGTTATCCGGAACTCAACTAACCAGCAATCTCAACCAACCAGCCCAAATCACCAGCAGTACTCACAGTGGTGAAGGCCAACTTCTAAGGCTGTTTGTGGGCTCTGCTGTGCTTAAATATTGGGTCCCACTGCTCTCCCAAGGGTAATATACAGTACTCTCAATTACTGGATTTAAACATTGAATACAGAGTTTATGGTATACACATAGAGTGAGGTATAGTATTGTATTAGATAGGCCTATTTTTAACATTAAGTCTCAAGCAACCACAAAGCACACTTATCCAGTATCAGCCAATCCCTGTTGGTCCCGGATAGCGAACACTTTACTATAATGAGAAATATGAGAACATGCATATATTTCACACCAAAAAACAGAGCTCAATGATAATAAAAAAATATCATTGTAACTCTAAGAGGCTGTAACAACCATAATTTCAGCCAAGACAGAGATGCCCTTATAAGAGACTATATACAATATAATACGCCATTATACATATTATATGAGAAAATGCAGTCATTAAGACCGGGTGCTCCTTTGATCTGCCGTGAGATGTGAAGGAACGTGACCGTGATACTTCACGAGCGGCTAGTGGAGTATCATGGTCATGATCCTTCACGCCTCGCGGCAAATCAAGGGAGCGTCTGAAACTTGAAAGCAGTGCAGGTAACATAGCAGTGCATGCTAAGAGCACTACCGCACATAGCGTGCGTACAATGACTTCTTAACCTATGCTGCTGCTGCATCACATGAGGTCGGCTGTTATAATGCACCTGGAGGAACCAAGGACCCACTGCACCCAGTGTATGGAGAGAAAATGAGTCCAAGGATTTCATTCAAGTAACCAATGGTTGTCAAGGTACCGATGCCTAGCTTGTAGATATCTGTGCGTTCCTCCATGAATACAATTCCCCAGACTATCTCTGACCCACTACCAAATCGGTCATGCTGAAAGATGTTATAGGCAGCATAAGGTTCTCCATGGCTTCTCCAGACCTTTTCACATCTGTCACATGTGCTCACGGAGAACCTCCACTCATTTGTGAAAAGCACATGGTGTAAGTGGAAAACCTGCCAGTTCTGGTATTCCATTGCAAATGCCAATCAAGCTCAATGGTGTCAAGTAGTGAATAGGGGACCCACTTGAGGACATTGAGCTTTGAGGCCACCCTTATGAAATCTGTTTCTGATTGTTTGGTTAGAGATATTCACACCAGATGCCAGCTTGAGGTCCTTTTTTGTGGGGCTGTAGCGGTGCTCATCCTGTTCCTACGTGCCCAAATGAGCAGATACCAGTTCTGCTGATAGGTTAAGGACTTTGTACAGCCGTGTCTAGCTACATTAGATTAACTGCCTGTCTCCTGGATTCTCCTCCATGCCCTTGAGACTTCTATGGGATGTACTGATGTGATGTGCTATCCTGAAGGAGTTGGACTATCTGTATTTTCTGGTGTTGCTCTAAATCTAACTGAATACCAAAGGAACATTATGCATAGATGTAATTCAAGCAGGAGCTGGTTGGCCTAACGGGAACCTAGTGATCCAAGGAGCCCACACTTGATCAAATACATGCAGGATGGATTTTAATGTGTGGGTAATCTGCTCCATATGTCAAATCCACCAAATTTTATTTAACAACCAGACTTCAGGAACAAATTGTATTTATTGTTCCATATGCATACATGTAAGACATCAACAGTCGTCTACACGACTGTTGATGCCTTACATGTGTGCATATGGAACAATAAATACAATTTGTTCCTGAAGTCTGTGTGCGGATCCCTCTTTGGATTACTGGACTGCTTGCTGCAACAGGTATCCGGCACCAGCAAGCTCACCAATAGGTTCTTTCGATTCCCTAGTACAATGTATGCCGATAATATTTTATTTGGAAAGAAAGGTGTTTTTTTTTAATACTATAACAATAGTTTCAAGTCATTATTTACAAAATCAACAGTAATATACCCTCATGACAAACATATTAAAAAAAGTCTCTAAGGTAAGTTTTTATGTAGTTTTTTTTTAATGATGTAATTTTTTTAACAAGTGTTTTATTTTGGTAACTATTGGGTAAGGGTGGAGAGAGTTAAAAAATAATAAAAATGTATTTATTTTTTCTATGTGAAAGTGCATTTGGGTGTATTGTTACTTTCTGGCCACACTACACACTACACTAACTTCCGTGTTCTAAAAATAGAAGACGAACCAAGTGTTTACAACTTGTTTATGTGTTTTGCTTACGTGTTTTTTTTCGTCAGAGCCTGCGATGCTGCCAGAGGCTCTGATTTATCACAGGCACGGTGATCGGGTTGGAAACAGCTCTTTCCTGTTCCCCGATCACGGAAGGACAGGATTGCGGCGAATGCGAACGGGAGACCTGCGACGATCGTGAGAGGCGGTAAGTAAACAGTGCGCATATCTACGCCCCTGAGCCTGAAGTGAAGTTTACAGGGGCATAGATATGCGTAGTAAGGGTGCTGAAATGATTAATATAAGGTATAAACCCCCCATCCATTACACAAATAAATGCCAAAAATGTGGTAAGATTGATGCAGATTTACTGCATTCCATATTCGAATGCCAAACAATTAGGTGGTTCCTTCCAGGATGAGGTCTCTCGGTTCTTGAACAACATTTGTAAAAGGCAGGTACGTGAAGATCCAATTCTCTTTATTTTTAACTATGAAAGCCCTGACCTCGAGACTACCGCAGCTCATACTAACCTGATGAATCTGTTGACGATTGGCTATCTTACCCTTATTGAAGCCAGGAAAGTCACTTTCAATAGTTGGATATACCCCTCATTACAAACTATGCCGGACGATGAACTGTCATACTAAATGCAGCTGGAAAGATTGGATGCAGCCTTAAATGTGGAGAAGGGAACTAAAAGCTTTTTCCGTAAATGGAAACCATGCATCATACAAGTGATACCTCAAACTAAGTTACAAGACCTTATGGAGCCTTTTAAATACTCCTCCTTTTCCTTTTTTATTTCCTCACACCTCAGAAAACTTTCTTCTTGCTGCAAACTAATGTAAAGAGAGCAAAAGAGAGAGAAAATTGTGTGAGGGGGTGTGAGGTTTTTTTTGTTGGATGGTTGGGTGGTTGTTAGTTTCCTGCAAGAAATACGTTAATTCCACGTCAACTGTTATGGAAGTGTCTTCACATATAAAGAAAACAACTCAATAAAACTTCTATTGGAAAAAAAAAGTAAATGTAAGTGCTACCGTAGATAAAAAAAACACAAATTAAGTTTGGTTATTTATTCCATTTATCATAAAAACTTTGCTTGTGCCAAACTCATCCTAATTCATTCCCTCACACTAACCCTCCTACTGCTACTAGATCTAAAACTGCCCCCTCTTATTACCGCTACACCTAACAGTATCCCTCCTACTACCACTGAGCCTAACACTATCCCTCCTACTACCACTGAGCCTAAAACTATCCCTCCTACTACCACTGCCCCTAACACTGTCCCACTAACTACCACTGCCCTTAACACTATCCCTCCTACTGCCACTGCACCTAACACTATCCCTCCTACTACCACTGCGCCTAACACTATCTCTCCTACAACCACTGTGCTTAACACTATCCCTCCTACTACCACTGCTCCTAACACTATCTCTCCTATTACCACTGCCCCTAACACTATCCCTCCTACCACAACTCCGCTTAACACTATCCCTCCTACTATCACTGTGCTTAACACTATCCCTCCTACTACCACTGAGCCTAACACTATCCCTACTACTACCACTGCTCCTAACACTAACCCTCCTACTCCTACTGCTCCTAACACTATCCCTCCTACTACCACTGTGCTTAACACTATCCCTCCTACTACCACTGCGCCTAACAATATCCCTCCTACCACCACTCCGCCTAACACTATCCCTCCTACAACCACTGTGCTTAATACTATCCCTCTTACTATCACTGCACCTAACACTATCCCTCCTACTACCACTGCACTTAACACTAGCCCTCCTACTACCATTGTGCTTAACACTATCCCTCCTACCACCATTGTGCTTAACAATATCCCTCCTCCTACCACTGAGCCTAACACTATGCCTCCTACTACCACTGCGCCTAACACTATCCCTCCTACTACCACTGAGCCTAAGACTACCCGCCTACTACCACTGTGCTTAACACTATCCCTCCTACTGCCACTGCGCTTAACACTATCCCTCCTACTACCACTGTGCTTAACAATATCCTTCCTAGTACAGCTAGCTACTACTGCAGCACCTAACATTATGCACACTTCTGTTAGGGACTACTTTCATTATATGCTGAAATCAAAATGTACAAATTGCTGTGTCAGAGTGCATATAGACGATGCTTACGCCAAACTCATCCTAATCAGTTCTCTCACACCTCCTACTGCCACTAGACCTAATACTATCCCTCCAACTACCGCTGCACCTAAAACTATCCCTCCTACTACTGCTGAGCATAACACTATCCCTCCTACTACCACTGAGCCTAACACTATCCCTCCTACTACTGTTGAGTCTAACTACAGCTAGCTACTACCACTGTATCTACCATTATGTGCACTTCTATTAGGGACTAAGGCCTGGATTCATCATTGTCTTTGCAATAACCTTTTCCAGTTCGTTAAATTATCAAATTCAAAGTTTATCGATTTCTAGTTGTATTCATCAAGGTTTTTCATCAAGGTCACATTTACTTCGATAAAATAACGATAACAATTCGGTAACCATTCGGTAATGTGTCGATATTTCCATTTTACAGCGGTAATTTAACACAAGGCCATAAGATTCCTGTGGAATTGTGGGTAAAAAGGCAGTCCTTTGAACACCACGGAGCAACAGTCCGTATAGGGCTTAACGCCTGGACCTGGATTCTGGAAGTGGCTTGGGACAATCCCACAATTTCGCCAGCTACGGCTTGATAGGAGCCTTTTCTGAAAAAATGTAGTGCAGCTCGCAATTTAGTTAACCCTGGCACTGCATGTGTTCTCTTACAAGATGATTCAAGAGAAATGCTGATGTCCTGGTATAGCAAATTGATATGGTTCTAGACCTTATTCTTGCCCTTCTGCACCTTTGCATCACTCTCAGCTGATACATAACCACTTCAAATGGCTCCATCTTCTCTGTCAGCAATGATCTGACAGAACAACGACAGAGCAGTGAAGGAGATAACTAATCCTAAATTTAATGCTAAACCACGCCCACTTTCATTTTCATGAATTGCACTTTCTTCCATTTTATCGCATCATCACCGAATGATTACCGAATGCTCGCTAACAGCTGTAGATAACTGTGATGAATCCTGAAATCAACTTATCGAGTTCGGTATTTTACTGAGCTGTCGGTAATTGATTCGATAAGTCTTGATGAATCGAGGCCTGTTTCCTTTATATCCTGAAATTGTAATGTACAAATTGCTGTGCCAGGGTGCATATACACAATGCCCATTGCTGCATACTGCATGTGAATGCACTACCCATACAATTATTTGGACATGTGCACAACCTTGCATTTCAACCACTTTCTGCAGTGCATTTCAGAAATGTGCACATTACATAGCAATTCTCTGCAGAGTATGCGTACGTGTAAAGCCTGTGCTAGCGCAGGCATTACATATCTTACAGAGATGAACCTAGCCTAAGTGTCCTCTGTCTTCAGAGCAAAGCAATTCTACATCTCATTGGAGATATGGGAGGGAGTTAGAGGTGCTCACAGGGATAAAAAATACATGTAAAGCACATTTTAAAGTGTGGTCTAGATTTCAATTTTTGTTGCCCACATTTCTTATATTTTCAGGCCATAAGACTTGCCCCAGTGCCTTTGTGTTATGTACTACCACTTGCTTCCACTAAGGTTTTATTTCTTTGCTGACCAGCTTTTTTAAAAATATATATATATTTTCTTGGTAAAATAAAGCAAAAAAAAATGGTGATTTGGAATATAATTTCCTAATTTATTACGGCTTCACATTCCACCATTTACAGGAGTCACTTTACAGATCTAACTGCTCAGTATTCCTACAGTCTTCTCAAAACTAACTTCCCACTCTTCAAACCAGCATGACACAATATACAGTACTCCTCTTTAACTCCAGACAGATATGCCTTTTACATTATTCATTATGAATGAATAGAAACTAAATTGAATGGAGATGAATCAATAACCTTATATACATACTGTACTGCGTGCAAGGCATTCTCCTGATGCCAACAGACCGACTTGTCTGGTAAGTAGAACTCGTGGGAACTCACATTCTTGCTGGATCTCTCTATGGCCATTACTAGCTGCCTGGTGGTAATTGCAATCATGTTTCGCATTGTCAGAAGAGTTGCCTGTTCAGTAAAGTGAGGAAACCCTGTGAAAAAGATGGACATGAAAAGGCGTAATATAGGACTTTTATACTGGCAGACAGTTGCTGGCTAAAGTGTCATATGTATATGGGTAGTGAATTACCATTTTATACGTAAATGTTAAAAGTAACACTTTGTAGATGTAAGATATATTTTCTAATGACAGCCTGTGTGGAGGGCTGTTAAACGTGTCTATGTGAGCAAATGATATGATTATATTATGATAGTAAGTGCTGCCAATCAGACTTTGATCTATTGTGCCGCATTCATATGATGAATAGGTAGAGGGCCCTTGAAACCAGATCTATATTTTGTAATTGCTTGTTTCGTCACCTCTCTTTACAAGGCATTGACACTTTCATTAAGCCTGCTTTGTTTGGTGCCCTACTAGCAAATCAAAAATAATGAAAATAGCTTCGCAAGGATGTGAGTGCTGGAAAAGCTATACTACTACTGCAAAGTTTTATGCTATGGGCTAGATGATTCTTTTGAAGATGTTAAATTATACGTGTTAAGAGCACAGTACCAAGTACTGCTCATGAGTGTATATTACATACGCACTGTAAAATTTCTACAAGTATGTAAAATATACATAAAAATCATAAAATAAAATTTTACATGGCCTTACATATAACATAAGCTGTATTAAGCTAAGCTCACACATAGTCACTGCCAGTTCGTTGCCTATCAGCTGTTCCCCTGTGTCGAGAGCATTTGCTAATTGACTAATATGTGAGATGGTGTGAAAACAGTTAGCACCACTTATCTGATGCAGCTGCTTGAGTCCTCCAGCTCCATTGCTGCTGAGCGGACACTTCACAAAGTTATGAATATGTTCAGCTACAAGGAAAGAAAAGAAATAACATGTGGCTTCCTAGCTGAAGCTATACCAATCCAATTTGCCACTATATTTAAAGACCCAGCAGGGTGATGGGATAGGGTGCTTTGGCCAACGCAGGAAATTTAGGCGCCAACGGCTAATGGATAATTTGGGCTCCCTATAGGCACCTATGATAATATCTGCTATTGGGCGCCCAACGCAGAAATGTGGGCGTGGGACCCATCTAACTGAAGTTTTTCATTTTTGAAATTTGTATTTACTAATTTTTCGTTATTGAAAATTGACATTATCGTTTTGAAAATTATAAGGTTAGGAAGAGAGATTTGGGGGTTAGGCATCAGGAAAGGGGGGGTTAGGGTTAGGTGTCAGGAAGAGAGGGTTTAGGGTCAGGCGTCAGGAAGGGTGGGGTTTTAGGGTTAGGTGTCGGAGGGGAAGGGTTCTGTGTGAGTGTAGGGTTAGGTTTAGTTGTTGTAAAATATTGGTAACATTTACCAGTGTTTTACTATCTTCATTACCACAGTGAATATTTTTTTGTATTCATTTAGCACCCAATTTACAATGGTATTTATCATTTAGACTTATATCGGCTTCATCCGGTGCCCATTTATATATTGTCTACACTATATCAGCTTCACCCAGCACCCATGTTTCCTCTAGCCTTTATTTCATGCAAACGCTGTGGCTGAGTCAGTTATTTGAATTTCCTGCAGCCACTTTTTTGGTCACTAATATCACCTTGCCACATCATCTCACAAAGTTTATAAACACAGAATGGGCCAACAGAATTACATCACCCTACCGAGTGTATAAATAATGAGATTACAGTTGAGCCGTTGAGACGAAAACATGGCTGTATATTTCTTCAAACAAGTGGACAACAAATATAGAGAAGTGGCAGTTGAATAAAAGATTATTCAAATAATACAGATGACTAGAAACATGTAGGTGGAGTGGATCAAGATGATAGTTCCAGAGAAAAGAAAAATAAACTACTATGATCTTTTATGTTATGATTGACTTTCTTTGATACTATTGGCAAATAGGTAAGTAGTCTTAAGAAGACCCCTATACTTATTTACCAGAGCAGAGGTGCTCATATGATTGCTCCTTATTAAGCATCACAAATCTTTGCTCTTTATTACTGGGCACCCAACAGAATGGGAAGGGGATGCCCAAAGAGCCCCCGTGTCCACTAACGGGTGTTAGAATTTCTTGGCAAGGCACTCTCCTGATACTGATAGATCTACTTGTCTGGTAAGTAGAACTCACATTCTTGCTGGGTCTCTCTGGTTATTACTAGCTGCTAAGACCTGGTGGTGGGGCTCATGTAACAAAAGCCGAGACCTACTTCATTCTTTTTACACTATAAATTCAAAAAATATATGTTTGGAGCTGAATTTTTTTAGTTTATATAACACTTTATTAATATTATTTGCATTATTTCTATAAAACATGTGAAATTCATATTAAAACTGTCTTATCTTACATAAGAGGCAGCTAAAAATTTGTCATGATTTATTCCATAATAACCAATAAAGGCTGGGACCTACATGTAATTGCAAATCACTATCACAATCGCTAGTGTTTTTATAAGTATTTTGTAAGTGATTTTAGATGAGATTTACAGTAATTTTGGGAGCAATTTTATAAAAGTGCTTGCGATTTGAAAGCGACTGCGATTTACAATCTGGTGGTGAATCGTTTAGTCTGATTGTCGTCCAACAAAAAAAATCAAACCAAAATCGGATGACAATCAGGCGGTTTGGTTGAGTGTGTGTACGGGCCTTTGGGGAGAGCCAAATAAGGGTATTTACAAATAATTAGACAACATTAAGCATTAGCATTTCCTGTAACTAGCTGTCATTTTTTTTACAAGCTACTTCCTTCTAGATAATACGTTCGTAAGAACAGGTCCCTGTGTCTTGCTTTACTTACATATTTATTAACTATGAATTTATTTGTGGTTCCCACCTGTGTGTCTTACTCTGTGTGATGCCACTGAAGATAGTGGAACTACATTACTTATTTATAATAATTTCACAATAAAGTGTTATTGAAACCAAATGTAGGCATACAATGTATATATCCATGGCACAGTCAAGCTTTGAAAATGTTCACATAAGAACATCATAAGGTATCCCTGGAGGCTTAAGGCTACTGGGGTCCACAACTACAAAGCTATGGAAATTTTCCTGGTGGCAGTATTGAGTAACCTATAAAGAAAAACATTACCATGCCATTATTAATTCCCTATCCAGGCAAACATTTTATCAACTAGATTCTCCTTCACTCAGTAGACAATAAAAGATAAGCAATTGTAGTGCAACACAGTGAAACTGGTCCAATGGTCGTTCTGATGTGTGAGTAGTAGTGGTCACATAATCCCTGCTGCATATTGTAGTTCTCCAAAGATGGTGCTATCCAAACTGCAAATGTGGCCCTTAAAGAAAACCTTAAGTGACATGGCATAATGAGATATACAGTACGTGTATGTACTTGTGCATAGCACACAAATAACTATGCTGTGATGCTTTTTTCTTCTTTCTCTGCCTGAAAGAGGTAATATTCTACTATGCTACTGCCATTTTTTCCAGTCGGGACCCAGCCAGACAACAGATAAGGAATTACAGCCATAAAATACTTTGCTCTAGGAAGCCCAATTCTCTGCCAGAAGAGGACAGATACAAATAAAGGTCAATATTTCATATATTTGAGCACTCTGAGACACAGAGACAGACTGTTATGCTAAGTACTAACCTCGCGATGCAGGGAGATGGATCCAGTGACATCTCCCTGACGAGGTGTGCTCCACCGATCCATCTTCTGGCTGGCCGATGTTACAAAACGGGCGCAACAAGACTTCATGTGATTGTGGCACTTTGTGCAGGAGGTGTTAGGGATCTTAAAGATCTGATCTACTGTGCCGGTCATTATTGACACGTGATGCTAAGCGACATTTGCCTGATCGTGCGCCTTTACCCATGTTGCGAGATCGCGTAAACAACCGTTTGTTGCTCAAAAGAAATCGCTGGTCATTGGGAAATTCATCCGAAAAATCTGAGACAAAACAAAAAATTTCCTTTTTTCAATTTTTTAATATAACAGAGTAACCAGGCAGCTCAGAAAAGCCCTCCTAATAATAAGCAATGCTTGGTGAAATTTGCCTTCTTAAAACAGAAGGACATTTTCAATAATTCAGCTACAAGTGAACATTTGTGGTTACCCACAATGCACCACTACTGAATATGCAAATTATCTCTTTTCGCCCCTGTAACATATAACCCACCATGAGCTTGCTGGTATATTCCCCATGAGCTTGCTGTTAGTCTGTACCTCTAGGTGTTTCAAGCCCTACTCCATAGAGCCACTTTAATCCATGCCATGCACTGATGAGGTTCAATCAGTCCGAAACAGTCTGTATGCATTTTGGATTATTTCTGGCTCTGTACTATTAACAAGCTGACACATCATTGCATTCTGTGGGTATCCAAGACCGTGCCCTAGCATGGTTTTCCTCCTACCTCTCAAATCGCTACTTCAAGACCTCCTTCAATGGTTTCTCCTCAACCTCCTTCCCACTTTCAGTTGGGGTCCCCCAAGGCTCTGTTCTTGGTCCCCTGCTGTTCTCCATTTACACCGCCTCCATCGGAAAACTCATCTCCTCTCTGGGTTTCAACTATCACCTATATGCAGATGACACCCAGATTTACCTCCATACCACTGACCTCTCCACCACCACCATGGAGAAGGTATCCTCTGGTCTCTCAGCTATTTCATCGTGGATGTCTTCCAGGTTCCTAAAATTAAACCTGGATAAGACTGAACTCCTAATCTTCCCGCCCCGTGCTGCTTCACCCCCACTGACCTCTATGTCACTGTCAATGGCACAATCATTCATCCAACCACACAAGCCCGCTGCCTGGGTGTCATCCTGGACTCGGCCCTCTCCTTCACCTCCCACATCCAAACCATAGCTAGAGCCTGCTATTTCCACTTACGCAACATCTCCAAGATCCGGCCTTTCCTGACCCCAGACACTACCAAACTCCTTGTCCATGCCCTCATCATCTCCCGCCTGGACTACTGCAACTCCCTCTTGTCAGGCCTTCCTCAAAACCGCATCGCCCCCCTAAAATCCATCATGAACGCAGCAGCCAGACTCATCTACTCCTCCCACCGCTCTGTCTCCACTACTCCCCTACGCAAATCCCTTCATTGGCTTCCAATTCACTTCAGAATTAGCTTCAAGATCCTATGTTTGGCATACAAATCCATACACAAGTCCTGCCCAACCTTCATCTCTGACCTGGTCAGCAGATATACACCTGGCTGCCCACTTCGCTCCTCCAACGACCTCCTCTTAACCACCCCACGCATCTCGCACTCCCATGCCAGACTGCAGGACTTCACTAGAGCTGCCCCTATCCTGTGGAACTCTCTCCCACTGCCCATCAGGCTCGCTTCCACCTTCAACACCTTCAAAAAAGCACTCAAAACTCACTGAACGCTATCCTAATCCTTTCTGCCAATAACTTCTTGATGCACCCCCTCCTTTTGTGTCACCAGCCCCTCCCTCTAGATTGTAAGCCTTTGGCAGGGCCCTCTCCCCTTGTGTATCATACTTGACTGTGTGCACTTTACACAGAATTTGGAACTGGTAATTTTTTACCACTACCATTCCAGTTTATGATCTGGCATTGTACTATTATCTGCACTGTGTTGTGTATCTTATTGCTATTACCTGTATTGTTGTATTAATGGTCTGTTACCTGTATTGTTCTGTCACCCCTGTTATCATAGTCTGTAATCCTATTTATTGTACAGCGCTGTGTAATATGTTGGCGCTATATAAATCTAATAAATAATAATAACAATAATAATTCCAGCGGATCTGGAGGATTGTTCAGCTTCTAAGGGCAACAATGGTTGATTTGCATATTTCAGCAGTGATGCACTGGGAGACATCTCGAGCTCACTTCAACCTAAATTATCACAAATACTTTCTGTTTTAAGAAAGCAAACTTTTGTTTTAAATATAACATTAAACTGTGGGATATCTAAAAGTCATTTTTAGGCATAGTAGGATAGATCAACATTGTTTCCATTTAAGTATCACTTTAAAGCTTGTTTTCATAATTAGGTTTGGGAAACAGCATGCTGTATGTCCATCAAGTTCAGCCAAAATCCATTGAGAAAAATCTGCCTTGTCACAAATCTCAGCTGATGTAACAGAGGAGGGAGAAAATCCTTTAAAAGCACAGAGCAATTTATCTTTCAAGGGAAAACAATTCCTTCCTGGCTCCATATGGCAATCAGATAAAAGCCTCTGGATCAACAATCTGCTGTTCATTAATAGAAATGCCGGTACAAGATAGCCCCTGTGTTTTGTTCTTTTACAGAATCAACCAGTCTTTTTTTTTTTTTTTTATTTACTGTATGCACTAGAATTATGTCTTATGGAAACATATTCCATTTGTTCCATGCTCTCCATCATCAGGGCAATTTCTTACCTAATTGGTGACTCAGGCAAGGTAACCTGTGTCATTTGTGTCAATCTAATGTCAACTGACACACACTCTATGGAGAGGTGAGGAAGAGGAGGAACAGGATTTCCCTTCTGTGGGGATTACATTAGCATCAGCCAGGGATAGCACCATAAAATGGGATTCATTCATACGGTATTAATACAGTGTTAGTGCAGCATTACGCCCTATACGCCAGAGGGTGCAAAGGGCCTTTGCCTACAAGGCCTATGCCTGGAAACAGTCCTGCCTATCATCACTGTACAGCCCCCCTCCCCTTTTCACAACTGTAGAATAATCCTTGTGTCCGCCATCTCCATGTATTACCTCTTACATTTCCTGAGTAGAACATTTAGATATTTACACAAAGTGATCATTCTCACCTTTAATCTCATTTTTTTCCCCTCAATGGTGAATACATTTATGTCAGTTATCACTTCCTTGCAACTGAGATGCTCCATGGCCTTGTGCATATTAACTCTCCTCAGTACTCTTTCCAGCATTACTGTATTTTTCCTGGGAACTGGTGCGCAAAACTCAACTGAATATTTACAGTGGATGTAATGGGGCAAAATAATGCATCATCCTTTGTATCTATCACTTTTTTTTAATATAAGACAAATCTTGCTAATTCTCTTGCTTATGATACCAGGAAGGCCCAAGGCATCATTTACTTACCAAGGTTTAAATACAGTATATACAGTTCCTGACCCAGAAAAAGAAAGATGGAGGTATTACCAGGCAGTCCACATGGAGAGGGTCGTCTGCTGGAGACTGAGGGGAAAAAAGCAGTCCATGGGTAGTAATTGAATTACAACAAGATAAATGTGCCCGCACACTATCATGGAACTTGATTGCACCCATCCATTAATAAGACCAAGTTTAATGGTACTGTTGGATTACATTAAAGCACTTCCTGGCCCATCCTCTTTGCTATCTTTAGCTTAGCTGCCAATAATCCTAATTTTCCCCCAGGCTGTACGCAGACCTGGTTTACCAAAACAGGGTTGAGTAGAGACAGCAGACTGTTTGACAGCATTAAAATTATTGATTCCACTTCAGCTACCTGGGCCCACCAACTAAGCTCTTCTTCATCTTTTTTGATGCCTTCTCCAACTATCTAGCTTCATTTCCCATTTGCAAAAAAAATCTGGTTCAATCAGGAAAAGTCTTGCTGATTTTGAACAGTTGTTTTTAACCATTTCTGCTGCTGGGCCGTGCCTCACATCCGCAGAGGCAGCTGCTACAGCCGCAGGGACACGATAGTCACATCCTTGCAGCTTGGGGGGGTGTGCACGCGATCGTGCAGGAAGAAGCTCGCGATCGCAATGTTGCCGGCAACAGGGGGATTGGCTGTAGGGGACAAAAGTCCCCTGAGCCAATCCGTTCTCGTCTGCAGAGATTAATCACTGTTTTTGTTCAAAAACAGTGTTTATTCTTAAATAGAGCTACCGCATTTCCTCCCTCACCCATTTCCACCACTTACCACCGCAAAGTTCCCATTTATTAATCTCCTCTCTAGGCCACCGTGACCGCAGGCATCCATTGATGCCTGTGTCACGCACTTCCCTAGTTACAATGTAGCAACGTGAATAGGAAGTACTGGGTGAGGAAATCTTGTGGCCAAATAGTAAAATGACACCTACTGAGTTTAGGGAATAAAAATGTTTTAATATGTATGCCAAGAGGGCATATTGTTATTAAATTATGGGCTAAAAATTAGTGATGGATGTAAAACTGAAAAAAGCACCTTTATTTCAAAATAAAATACTGTCACCATACATTATACTAGGGATATAATTTTAACATTGCAATAACCGGGACAAATGGGCAAATAAAATGTGTGTATTTTAATTACAGTAGCATGTATTATTTTAAAACTATAATGGCAGAAAATAATGATTTTTTAAAAAAATGTTCTTATTATTCCCGTTTAAATGCATTTAGAATACAATAATTCTTAGCATAATGTACCACCCAAAGAAAGCCTAATTGGTGGCAGAAAAAAACAAGATATAGATCATTTTGTTGTGATAGGTAGTGATAAAGTTAATGGGGAATGAAAGGGAGGAGAGCTGAAATGTGAAAATTCATCTCCTCCATAAGGAATGGTTAAACAAAGAAAGGCCCTCAAAGGCCTTGTCTAAACTTTGCAAACTACAGCTGGGAAGAGAGCCAGTTACGACTTTGTTACAAAACAAACCATGTACCTGGTACTCCGGAGACTGAAGTGTATAGAGCAGCTACTTATGCAACTCACCACCCAAGAACCCTGAAGTGAGAACAGGGCCTCTGAGAAGCAAAGGGCAGAAGTACTAACAAGCCAATCGGCGTGACGACTGAGTGCGTGACCAGTATGGCGTTGCAGCACCTCCGCTGGCTGAGTTCGTTACTGCAATAACTCAGCAACCGTTGGAAGAGGAGATTTCCAGTTGGCAGAGTTCACGTAATCCGGTAAGCAGTTCCTAGGTTTGGCAACAGAGCGAGAAGTCATACAAGCAAAGTTCATCAGCAGAGTGGGTAGTCATCCATGGCAGTAGTCGGCAGCAAATCGGGACAGGCAGGAGTCAGCAACAGAGCGGGTAGTTGGAACAGGCCAAGGTCAGCAACGAGTAGAGCAAGCATACGAGCAAGTATCAAGGCAGACAAAGTCTCGTCACAGGAGAACACACAAATGCTGCAATACAACAGCACTAAGCAATGTTCTTTGTAGACTTATGTAGGCCGTTTGGCGCGCAGCGCGTAACGCTGTACATGTGTAACACGTAACGGCGTACGCGCATGACTCGCAACGCCGCACACGCAAGCGCAATGCAACAAACATGTACGCGAGCACGGCCCTCCGCAACGCGCAACCCCTACACTTTCTGGCGCCAAGGTCTACGCCATCGCACGAAACGCACACGGACACACATCGCCAAGCCCCCTTGTTTAAGGTGACGGCGACATGCCCTAGGACGCCCACGGACATCCGTAAGTGCCAGCCGCCGTGTCTGCACAGGTAACTGACCGTGACAATGCCCTCCCCTAAGGGGCAGCCTCCAGATGCCCTCAGGCACTGGCTTATCCGGGTGTTTCCAGTACAAAGCTTTCACTAGACGAATAGCATGTACATCAGATGCTGGTACCCAAGTGTTTTCTTCTATTCCGTACCCTTTCCATTTAATTAAGTACTGAACTTGCCTGCCTCTTCTTCTAGCATCCAAAATAGCTTCCACCTCATAATCTCCTTTTACATTAATTGAAATTGGTGGTGGAACTTCCAAATCCCGATCCGGAAAAGGATCCGACTCTGCGGGTTTTAACAAAGAAACATGGAACACTGGATGAGTCCTGTAGGAAGCTGGTAGAGTCAGTTTATATGCTAACGGACCTATTTTCTTGCATACTGGAAAAGGTCTAATAAACTTGGGTCCTAGCTTTCAAGATGGACCAGGAAATTAACTGTAGACAGCCACACTATATCTCCTTCTTCCAAAACCAGATCCCCTCTTCTATGCAGATCAGCCTGTTCTTTAAAACGTGCTTGTGCCTTGGTTATGGTTTCCTGTAAAAGTTTATTGTTCTATATTGACCAAAGAATTTGCAGCAGGAACTGAGGCTTCAGTACTAGTATCAGGAAAAAATGTGGGATGGAACCCATAATTGGCAAAGAATGGTGATTGATAGAAGAATGAACTGTATTGTTATATGAGAATTCTGCCAATGGTAATAATAAGGAGAACACACAAATGCTGCAAACCAACAGCACTGATCAATGTTCTCTGCAGACGTATATAGGCCGTTTGGTGCGCAGCGCGTAACGCCATTCATGCGCGGCGCGCAGCGTGCAACGCTGTAAGTGCATAACACGTAACACTGTATGCGCATGATGCGCAATGCCGCACACGTGCTCATGCATGTGCAATGCAACAAACATGTACGCGCGCATGGCCCTCCGCAACCCCTACGCTTTCTGGCGACAAGGTCTACGCCATCGCACGCAACGTGCACAGACACACATCGCCAAGCCCCCTCGTTTGAGATGATGGCGACATGCCCTAGGATGCCCGCGTATTTATCATAGAGATACCAAAGCCATGCTCAGGGAAGGATTTTTTCTGTGTGTTTAATGCATTTGTCTATATTGACTACAATGGAACTGCAAAACTTACAAAAAATGCAGCATGTGGTGCTTTCATGTATCACAAAAACATGCAATGTATAAGTGAAAATACTACAATGGGCTTCTAAGGCACTAGTAGGAACAAGCTATGACTCTGAGACCACTTTCACATTTCCCCATCCCCAGTGTGTAAATGTTACAGTCAATTAACCAAACTGGTGCTGTAAAATTCTAGAGACGGTCATGGTTCCTCTCCAGAACACCTATCCTGATTTACAGCTTGATTGGAATCTGGCTCCTGTCCTGTTGATTACACTCTTGCTTCTATCCTGTTAATTGCAATGCAGGCTTGTCAGCTTGTTGAAGAGCCTCTGGAAAAAAGCCCATCCTTTTTGAGCTCTTCAGCTGATAATAAAATATTACACCAGTAATATAGTGTGTGGGGGATAAGCAGGGACCTCCACATTGAGATTGGTCCTCGCTAAACTATTTAGCACCTTACTGTGGAGTTACTAAATCTAGTGCTTACTCTGTCTTTTACTAATTCCATTTTATACATGTTCAAGTAATACGCTTGTTATACATTGTAACTATAGTGCATGTCCTATGGACTAAGTGTATACAGCTGGGAACATCAGACTTGGAGAGGAACTTTATTCAAAATCTACGGCTAGTGCATGGAAGTAATTTGATCTGACATGGATTTATCTGATGGTTGAATCTGGTGGCCATCTATAAAGTGTATGGCTACCTTAAATGTTATACTTGCATTTAAAAAGGTTCGGATGCTTTCTTAACTTTGAAGGGCATCCACTGCTATGACTGCTAGGTGTAGGAAGATAATACCTCCTTGATCTTGTCAGGGAGGTGATTTATGAGGATACACTTGATGGATGCATGTCTTTTTTCAACCTAACTATGTAACTAATATGGTTTACTTTTACACACAGACATATAACATTTATATTGTGTTTTTCTTTTTGGTGGACTCAGAGCTGCAGTCACTAGGGCAGCTCTATAGGCAGTAGCAGTGTTAGGGAGTCAAGGTCTCCTCACTGAATTGGTGCAGTCATACTGAACAGGAAGAGCTGAGAACCCTGGTCTCCTGTGTCAAAGCCAGAGCCCTTAACCATCACACTTTTCAGCCACATAGGCTTTCTTAATAAGCCATGGTGGAGTGCCTATCTGATTCTAATAGGAAATTATACAGCATCACAAGCCCTTGCCCTTTATTAGCAAGCACTGCATTGCTTCAGGGGGTCTCCAAGATGCCTCCATGCTCACCAGCAGCAGGCACAATGGTTTGTAAAGAGAGGAAGGCTATGTCCTTTACCACTTGTGCACCAGCAGTCTATGGCCCCTCAAGGCCCAGAGAGTGTTGGTACCATAAAACGGCTTACTGACGGACACCAAGTGGTATTTGAAAGGTAAAATAGGGGGATACCTAGGTCGCCTCGAGATATAACTACAGATAGAAATATAGTTAATCACTACTACTCAAAGCGCAACCCCTCTCAGGGGGGGAAGGGTGGGGGGGAGAGCGGAAAATGTTTATTTTTATTTTATTTACTTTATGTTCTTAGTGTTTTTTTTTATTTCTTTTCTTTGTTAGCTTAAATACATAAAATCTAATATTGGGCAAATTATCTCTCAGCCAAATGTTTATATCTTTTAAGAAAATTAAAACATGACAGCAAGGTAATACAACAATAGATGGGTTATGATGCCCTCACCAAGTGAGGGACCTATCTATATACAAATGGCCAAAATGGTAAAAGGGTCTTGATAAAAAGATAATGTGACTGTAACAATGTGAGTGTATTTCGTACTCTGGACTTTGATCTTTGAATAAGAAATTGACATAGTAACTATTTAAGATGTTATAAACCAGTGATGTAACAGTATTAACATGTCTATGTATCTCCCTTGCTGTTCAAAATAAAGAAAAGTTTAAAAAAAAAAAAAAAAAAACGGCTTACTGACGAATCACCGCACGGACCCACCACTCTCGCCGGTCACGCTGATCACCCACCGCTGCATGCCCCTCGTTCTGCTGTCGCTGTGATGGCAGAGATCTGTGAGCCAGTCAGGAGCCAATTTCATTGGCACCTGACCCTGTCATCAAAGTGAGCTAATGTGATTGGCTCACAGTGATCATGGGGTCAGGAGCCAACGAAATTGGCTCCTGACCGGCTCACAGAGCTCTGAAGTCATAGCAATGGCAGAGCAAAGGGCTCTCCCATCATATCGACAGGAGAGGGAGAGAGTGGCGGGTCTGCGCAGCACGGTAATTGAATTATAAGCTCTGGCAGAAATAAGCAGCCACAATTACCGTTGTCCGGAAGCGGTTGATACCTGTAAGGTAAACACCTGCAACTGCCGACTGTAGAATTCTGATTCTAATTTCGCTTTGTTTGCCACCAGCTCCTGTAGTGAGTGTGTCTGTGTGTGTGTGTGCAGGCAAGGGGGGGGGGGGGTGAAGTTGGTATTTCTCTAGGGGTAGGAGTTTTTTTTTTCCAACTTTCCATAAAACTGCATGTATTCAGCATCATAGTGTACTTCCCGGGTTGCAAAGCAAATATGTTTAGCTGGCCACAGCACATAATGGCAAATGCTTAGTTATAATGCGCTTGTTTGCGCTTATGCTACAACTCAAACAGAGATTTAATGAATGAATCATGCAGTGAGCTGCGGTACTTGGCAGTAATGTATGTTCAGGGTGATGCAGTTTATTGCAGACTTTTTGACTCAACCCCATTAAGTCTTGCTGTAAGCTTATTTGCTTTGTATACATATTTCAATGTAGTAAAATTGGAACTCCAATATATTGTTTGAAAACTATGCAGTTTTAATTAATCAACTGTGTTTGTATTACAGGGCAGAAAGCCAGGCTACTTCTCCTTCCTTGATCCCTTCTCTCCAGGAGTGTGGCTATTTATGCTTCTAGGCTACCTGGCTGTCAGCTGTGTGTTGTTCTTAGTCGCCAGGTAATGTACACAGTTATTACATTTCTATTGACCTGCAAATCAGCTTTTCCCATCGTTTCCTGAAAAGAAGTGGTTACAGTGCTCAAAACCTGTTATTTATCTTGCCAGTTCTTATCTGGATAGGAAGGCTCTTAGCTGCCCTGTCAGGCATTGCTATTCAGGCTACATTTTAATTCAAAACAAATTCAAGAAAAGCTACCAGCTCTTACTGCAAGCAGATTGTAAAAGAAGATATAGGAAAAGTAGAATATCAAAACCACAAGGGCAGAAATAGAATGAATGACCTACTTCTGTGCATTTTGACATTATCAGACAACATTGGTCAGTGCATCTCTTGTTCTGACATCATTTAAGAGAGAAAATGCCTACAGTCCTAATGTGCTTTTTTGCTGACTTTTCTGACACCAGAAACACATTAGAAAGTATAGTAAGCTTTGGAGGAAATACTGGAAAAGAGACAAAGATGTAGCTGCAGTATACGCTGCATAGCAGAACATTGTAAATCCTGTTGGCTCTTTAAAATTGCCTTTAAAGAGACACTGAAGCGAAAAAAAAATGATGATATTATGATTTGTATGTGTAGTACAGCTAAGAAATAAAACATTAAGATCAGATACATCAGTCTAATTGTTTCCAGTACAGGAAGAGTTGAGAAACTCCAGTTGTTATCTCTATGCAAACAAGCCATTAAGCTCTCCGACTAAGTCTTAGTCGTGGAGAGGGCTGTTATCTGACTTTTAATATCTCAACTGTAAAGTGAACTGTTTACTTTTTCTCTGCTAGAGGAGAGGTCATTACTTCACAGACTGCTCTGAAAGACTCATTTTGAATGCTGAGTGTTGTGTAATCTGCACATATTATAGAATGATGCAATGTTAGAAAAAACACTATATACCTGAAAATAAAAGTATGAGAATATTTTCTTTGCTGCTAATCTTCTAGTAATTATTCATAGTACACAACCAATTCACTATATCATATTTTTTTTCGCTTCAGTGTCTCTTTAAAGGAAATCACTGAACTGAATATCTGTGCCATTCCAAAACAATCTATTACAGTATATCAAAGAGAAAGTGTTCCCTTTCGGGGAAAAAAAATAAAGGACCAACGTACTAAGGTCCGCAAAGTGAATATTTCTTTATTTAGTGCTATCCAAAACAATTAAAATCCATAAAAATGGAAACAACTGCGCAGGTCAATAAAGAAAAATACATGTGGTCTTTAAATGACCAAACAAATAAATGCTGATCCAATGCACACAAGTGACAACTTGCATTTTAAATAAATGTCTGACTGACAAAAAAGTGAACAAATCACAGCATTAAGCCTCATACATACCCTATTATAGCTTCTGTTTATAATAATCAATAATCACTTGCAATTAACTTTTTTTCTGCGTTATCACCTAGGAGATTCATATTCTCTTTAAAATAACTTTTAAGCATTTTACAATTGAAAAAATACCTAAAAGTTGGTGAGAAAGTACTGTAAAATTACTGTAAGATGTACTGTAAACATTACTTTTAGCATTTCCTTGTTTGCTGGTGGGGCAAAGGGCACTTTATGACAAGGGTCCATATGCAATTCACTTTTTCACCCGAGTTTTCTCCTAGGAGATAATTTTTCATTGTCTCTTTAAAATATTTTGTCACCACTTTGTAATTAAAAAAGCACCAAAATGTGAATGAAAAAGTCCTATAGAATTTATTTTGAGTATTTTCTTGATTGCTGGTGGTTTTAATGGCACTTAAAGGAGTTATCCGGGCAATTTTAATAAAATAAATGCTACTTACCGGGGGCGTCCTTTATTAAAATTGCCCGGATAACTCCTTTAAGGTTTTAAAGGCCCAAGTTATGAAAATATAATCTAGGAGAAAAGTCAGGAGAAAAAGTGAATTGCATATGGATCAAGGTGTAAAAATATCGCCTAGGAGAAAACTCAGTAGAAAAGGTGAATGGCATATGGGCCATTGTTTGCTGTTGCTGCTGATGTTGAGCTTAGCTTATTCGTTTACATTCTCTGCAATTTGTTACTGTTTTTGTATTCTTTAGGTTGACACCCTATGAATGGTACAGCCCCCATCCTTGTGTTCAGGGACGATGTAATCTTCTAATTAACCAGTACTCCCTTGGAAACAGTCTGTGGTTTCCAGTTGGTGGATTTATGCAGCAAGGATCTACCATTGCACCAAGAGCTTTGTCTACACGATGTGTTAGTGGAGTTTGGTAAGAAAAGCAACTTTTTCTAGTTATTTGTTTTTTCAAATGTTTCATTATATATTTAATTTATGCATTAAGGGTAGAGAGAAATAATATGCAGCAGAGGAGTTGTGTTTAATTAGGGATACATGATATTAGATACCAGGAGAGGACTTTTTTTATGTTTATAGTAGGATGGCCATAACTAATGGGTTCAGACAACAATTAAGCTGCAAGCAGCAAGACATACCATGGTTAAAAATACATGGATCCCTGATAAAGAAAACTCAAATCTTAACCAGTTCTGTACCGCTGGTATGTGTATCTATGCCCCTGGAAACTTCACTTAACAACCATATCTTAGATAAACGTATCTGTTTGTTTTCCTCGTCATTCCCGATCGCCGCATCACAGACCTGCTGTTTTGCCACAATCTTGACATTCTGTGATCAGGGAATAAGAACAGCTTGTTCTCAAACCTGATCTTAGTGCCTGTAATGAATCAGAGCCTGCAAGACGCAGCAAGACTCAGGTTTTCATTCGCAAAAGCCGAACGTAAACAGTACTTCCGTGTACTATTAATAAAACACATAAGTTAAGTGTAGTGCCATCTTGTGACCAAAAAGTAAAATTCCCCCTAACACCCCATTACATACATAAAATACATTTACATACATATATTTTTATTAAATGTTAGCCCCTTACACCCCTACCCTATAGTTACCAAACTAAAACACTTGTAAAGAATAAAAATAAAAATTACACTATTTAAAAAAAAAAAAAACATAAATAGTTACCTTATAGGCTTTTTAATATGTTTGTCATGAGGGTATATTAATGTTTATTTTGCAAATAATGGCTCCTAAATATTGTTATAGTATTAAAAAATCATTATTATTATCACCATACATTGTACTTGGGACACAATTTAAACGTTGTAATAACCAGGACAAATTAGCAAATAAAACGTTTAGCTTTTATGTATCGAAGCACATTTTATTTTATAACTATAATGGCTGAAAACTGAGAAATAATGAATTTTCTTCCTTCTTTTTTTCTTGTTATTCACTTTAAAATGCATATAAAATAAAATAATTCTTAGCAAAAAGTACCAACCAAAGATATCCTAATTTGTGGCAAATATAACAAGATATAGATCATTTCAATGTGATAAATAATGATAAAATTATTGGCGAATGAATGGGAGGAGCATGATGTGAAAATCGATTTGGTCTTTAAGGGGAACAAAATTGTGGTTGGGAAGTGGTTAAGATGTTCGCTAAAGTTTTACCAAAGTAGTTGTGCCTGTCACGCCAAAGGTAAAATCAGGATACCAGTAGATTTAATACCATATGCAAACTCCAGGGGAAAAGGCACTATACTCTTCACCCTGAATGTTAGAAAGGCTTTCAGGTAGTGAATTTAAGGTTTCTATTTTCTACTTTACAAGAGTTTGGCTGCCAAGAACAATTTATAATGTACTGTAAGTTGCTAGGACAGCTAATTAAGCCTTTTCTATCTTCAGATAGGGTTATTAATATGTATGACATCTTTAAATCTCACAAATACTAAGTAGGTGACAAACGTAGGAGGGAGAGGGAATAAAGGGAAAAATATGGATATGGATAAACTTTAAGGTCCCTGATATTTGCACATTTCTGACCAATGACCCCACCATAAACAATATCCTAGTTCTACATCTTAGAGGACAGTGAGGTAGAATTCTACACTTTAATGTAATACACAGCAGCATCTCCAGCATTTCACACAGGAAAAGAACATGTAGGGTAGCCACACACTATACAATTTTTAAAATATATTTTCAATTCAAGAATTGCAATGAATTTTTCTGACTGTAACATTTCAAAAATCTGACCAATGTACCACACACATGTTTAATTGTTCCCCAATCATGAATAAAATAATTGAAAACTCAGAAAATATTGATTGGATCTGTACATCAAGTAATTGACAATCTACCACACCCCATACCATTTTCATAAAAATTGATCAGAAAAATCCAACTCTCCCGATCTTCTTTAATAAAATAAAAATGGGAAATTTGATCAGATTTCTAGAAGGAATGAAAAAAAGCTTTAGATTTTTGGGGACAACTGATCATATTTATCGAATTGGTGTACAATTGGATCTTTTCAGCCTGTTTTACAGTACAACGTTAAAGTCACACGTTAGAAAATTTTTCAATGCAGACTAACGCACAGCAATTCTAAGTCTGTGCGACATTCACAGTGCACATGTTGCGTTTGTGTGTAACGTGTAGCGTTATTGGAAAGTGCTTCATGCTGTGCGTTATACACGTTATTAGCTGCGTTAGACTGTTTGCACATGCTCAGTAATGACTTGGAAACATACTTTTCATTTCTACTGTATGCGACGATAACTGGGCATTAAATTGCATTGCAACTTTTTTGGGGTCTTGCGTTGTAATTTGCGTTGCGACCTTAACGTCGCATTAAAACGCACCAGCCTACTGTGCAAGAGGCCTGAATTGTATGTTGTGTAGCCACCTTTAGGTAGGGTTCACACAGAAAGCGATCAATTTACAATGAATGTCTTCAATGCCATAACATTTTTTTTTTGCATTCGATTGTTCTGTAGTTTAAATTCGGACGGCAGGTCTTTTTTTCTGTGTGCAATGTGTTTGTGTTTCAATGCAAGTCAATGGGAATGCAGAAAATCTGCCCCAAAAAAATGGCGTTTTGCATGTAAATTCAAATGTAAATAAATTAACTTAATTGGTATTCACATAGAAATCACAACACAAAATTCCCCGTACAAATTCATATAAAAAAAATCACAAAAACTTAGGCAAAATGTCATACAAAAAAATACAAAAATTGCAAACACAGATATGTGCATGTGGAAAATCAAATGTATAAAACGCAAGTGTGAACACTCCCTGACTTTACAGTAACTGGTCATTTTTTTTGCATTGCATGTCTATACTTTTTGCAATTCATATATTTAACCAGTTCGGCCTATCTGGACGAGCTTCCTCGTCCAGATAGACACTGCTGCTTTCCCTGCATGGTGCGCGCGATCGGGCGCGCTCCCGCGCGCGCACCCACCACCCGCCGCTAGCCCCCCGATCAGTGAATGGGAATATAATTCCCATTCACCGATCTAACTTCCCCGCAGAAATACCGATGCTTTCTATCCAGAGAGCGCGGTATTTCTGCCCCCAGGACACTTGTTCTCTGCATTTTAGTTCCTGGATGCGAGATCGTTCGCATCCAGGACTTTTCTCACTGCACCCACATACATTTTAATACAAACAATTATATTACTTTACATTTAAAATGAGCAGTTTCCCTCCCACACCAAAAATTACCCACATACATTTTTTATAAAAAAAAACAAAAAAACAATAAAAAAAAAACAAAAACAACATAAATAGTTACCCAAGGGTCTGAACTTTTTAAATATGCATGTCAAGAGAGTATGTTATTATATTATTTAAAATTATAAGCTTATAAATAGTGATGGACGCAAATTGAAAAAATGCACCTTTATTTCTAAATGAAATATCGGCAACATAAATTGTGATAGGGACATCGTTTAAACAGTGTAATAACCGGAACAGATGGGCAAATAAAATACATGAGTTTTAATTATGATAGTGTATATTAATTTCAAACTATAATGGACAAAAACTGAGAAATAATGAATTTTTTTCATTTCTTTCTTAACCACCCTGGCGTTCTATTAAGATCGCCAGGGCAGCTGCGGAAGGGTTTTTTTTTAATAAAAAAAAAACGATTTCATGCAGCCAACTGAAAGTTGGCTGCATGAAAGCCCACTAGAGGGCGCTCCTAACCAATATTTCTGATCGCCTCCGGCGATCCGCAGTAACAAGGAAGGCCGCAATGAGCGGCCTACCTTGTTTCGTTTTGCTCGTCGCCATGGCGACGAGCGGAGTGACGTCATGGACGTCAGCCGACGTCCTGACGTCAGCCGCCTCCGATCCAGCCCTCAGCGCTGGCCGGAACTGTTTGTTCCGGCTGCGCAGGGCTCGGGCGGCTGGGGGGACCCTCTTTCGCCGCTGCACGCGGCGAATCGCCGCGCTGCGGCGGCGATCAGGCAGCACACGCGGCTGGCAAAGTGCCGGCTGCGTGTGCTGCTTTTTACTGCGAGCAAATCGGCCCAGCAGGGCCTGAGCGGCAGCCACCGGCGGTGATGGACGAGCTGAGCTCGTCCATACCGCTAAGGTGGTTAATCTTCCTGTTAAAATGGATTTAGAAAAAAATAATTCTTAGCAAAATGTACTACCCAAAGAAAGCCTAATTAGTGGCGGAAAAAACAAGATATACTGTAGATCAATTAATTGTGATAAGTAGCAATAAAGTTATAGGCAAATGAATGGGAGGTGAACGTTGCTCGGATGCATGAGATTTTTGGCACTGCGGTGCTGAACCGGTTAAAATTCCTGGCTTTCTAGTTAGCTCCTCTACCGCCATTTACTGGAGAGACAGATGTTCAAACTTTTAAAGGTGGCCATTAGTGATACAAATCTCTAGACAATCGATTGTCCGATTCGAGGTGAAAGAACACTGCCATATTTATTTGTTTTTAAACAATTCCAGTTGCCTGGCAGCCTTGCTGATCTCTTTGGCTGCAGTAGTGTCTGAATCAAACACCTGAAACAAGAATGCAGCTAATTTTGTCAGAAACATCTGGTCTGTATGCTTGTTCAGGGTCTGCAGCTAAAAGTATTAGAGGCAGTCAATCAGCAGGACAGCCAGGCAATTTGAATTATTTAAAAGGAAATAAATATGGCAGCTTCCATACGTCTCTTACTTCAGGTTCCCTTTAAATTATGCTTCAAATAATACACAAAAATTCTATTAAATGTAACAATTTGAATCAAAAGGTTTTATTTATTCACCTGTTAATATGTAAGTTATTTTTTTTTTTCTTTTGAACGTGTACATTATGTAACAGTCATTTATTCTTTATTTAATATATACTGTATATAGCGCTGACATCTTCTGCATTATATTTACAGTGTATATAGTCTTGTAACTAACTGTTCCCCAGAGGGGCTCACAATCTAATTCACATGTCCATCATAGTCTAAGGTCAATTTTGGGAGAGGCCAATTCACTTTTCTGTATTTTCCTTATACCCAGAAATGTGCCTATCCATGACTAGGACAAGAATTTTGAGGAAGGATTTTTTTTTCATCAGGGTCAGAGCAGGGCTGGTTCTAGACTTTTTGCTGCCTCAGGGAAACTTTTGAGGATGCGCCCCCCGATTTGGAATGATCTTACAGCACCCGACAATTTACTCTGCTTTTGTAATACACGAGGCAGCTGCGGTGAACAGCACCGCCACCGCAGCTGCCTCCATGCGGCCATCCGTCCGTCCAACGTCCAGGACGCCGAGGACGGAACCTTCTCTCGTGCAGGGGGTCGCCTTAGCGCGCAGGCGCGTGCACAGACGGGACCTTTATGCGGGGAGGAAGCCCGTTGCTGACCTGCTGGTCGGCTGACGTCAGAGGAGTCCCACGGTGCCCAGGATTGGCTGATTCAGGAGAGGCGTGCCAGTGGGGTCTCCTCTGCTTCTTAAGCCTTCAGGCTTCATTCGCACACTGTTGTCGTGAATACTTGCGTGTTAGCGCTCAGACCTTAGACTAGATCCTAGGTGTTGATGCTAAGGATTTCACACCTAGGGCCATATTCTATTGCTGAACTCGCCAGCGCTAAACACTGGCGAGTTCTTAACTTAGGCGATGGGGGCATCGCCTAATCTAATTAAACTTTAGACCCCCCCAGGCGGAAAAGAACTCGCTTGGGCGATATAATCGCCCAGCGAGTTCTTACCACAGAATCCAATTATCCTTATCATGTCTTCGGGAAGCGATGCTTCCCGGCAGACATGAGCGTTAGCTTAGACCTGCAAAAAGCAGGTGTAAACTAGCTAACGCACGTCGTCGCCGCAGCATCTGGGGGTCTCCTTTAATAATGAGACCCCAAGAGCTCCCCGTCGGGTCGCCGCACAGTTTAGAAGCCCCCGCGCAGCTCTGCAAAGGTTCCCCGTCATACGTACCGCCGGCGCCGCCGATCACCCGCCGCCTCTCGCCGCAAAATCCGTCACGTAATTACAGTGTATCTAACACTGTAATTACTGTCCGCATAGAAGGAGCCCGGGCAAAGCATCTTTGAATCTGCAACCAATAAAATGGCTCACACAGCGGACCAATGGGGAACCCAGGCTGCAGATTCAAAGATGCTTTGCCCGGGCTCCTTCTATGCGGACAGTAATTACAGTGTTAGATACACTGTAATTACGTGACGGATTTTGCAGCGAGAGGCGGCGGGTGATCGGCGGCGGTACGTATGACAGGGAGCCTTTGCAGAGCTGCACGGGGGCTTCTAAACTATGCGGCGACCCGACGGGGAGCTCTGGGGGTCTCCTTATTAAAGGAGACCCCCAGATGCTGCGGCAGAAGATGTCGGCGGGCGAGTGCGCATGTGTGGGGAGTGAGGCCGTGGTGCTGATGGACAGCACCACAGCGTAAACCTCACTCCCCATCGTTTGGTAAAAGGGAGCATCGCTCAGGCTTTCGCCTGAGTAATGCTCCCTAACGATCGGCCATCGCGCGAAGGATATGGGCAATAGGATTTGCCGGTAATCCTCGCGCAATAGCAAGGTGATAAGTAGCTCGCATCTGCAAGCTACTTATCACCTTGAATAGGATATGGCCCTTAGTCTAGGATATTACTGTATTGTTACTGTTTATTTGTTAGACTAGTTCCGAGGTGTTGATGCCAAGGACTTTACACCTAGACTAGGATATTGCTTATTATATAGATCTCCTGTGTATGACTATTGGCTATTACTCCGACTCTGATCCTGCTTTCTGATCCTGTACTTTTGCCTATCTGCCTTCTAGTTGCTGAACCCCTGCCTGAATACCGTTTACTCTCTTGTCTCACGATTCTGTATCGATACTAACCTCTCTGTTGCCGAAACTTGCCTGTCAGACTACTCTACTCATCAGTGGGCCCTCGCCACTGGTGAGGTGCTAGCTTCACCAGCGCCTCTGGTGAAGTTATTATTTAGTGCAGTCCTGGTTGTGTCTCCTAGGCTGCAGTACAGTCTGACTCACCCGCTCCTAGGGTGATCACTCGGCTGCAGTACAGTCTGACTCACCTGTTCCCAGGCAATCACTAGTGCAGTACTGCTTGTGTCTCACTCGGCTGCAGTACATCCTGAATCTCCCGCTCCACGGGAGATTCGCCCTCTTCGGTATTATTTTTTCCAGCTTGTTGAAGCTTGTACTCTAGTGCACGCTCTGTGTACTGATAGTACCTTACCAGCCCTCTGGTGAGGTCTCATTAAACTATTAAAGTTACAGTTGCACCAAATCACTACACACTCAGCTCTTTGTCTGCTATACTGGTATTATTGGTGATTCTGCAGATCACACATAATCAGGTATAGCGTCTGCATTATTGGTGATTCTGCAGATCACCACATAATCAGACATCTGAGCTACGACACAAGACCGTTACAGCTTTATCTAATGTTCTTATATGACACGATATGCTGCAGCTCAACACAATAGTCTGTGAGTCTGTGACAAACAAACTGCTCACCCTCAGCCACTCCATTCCTCCTCAGTCCGGACATAGTGCCACCTCCTCCCTTCTGCTGTGCAAGTCAAATTAAACACTGCTGCTCTCCTGCCTCCCCCTCCTCACTCAATGTCAGACTCCTCACACAGCACAACAAGCTGCTTTTTCCCAATGATGACCTCTTCACATCTGTCTCCTCTAGCTTCTCCTCCTACATTGAATGCATGTTGTTAGTGTAAACAGAGTACAAACATACTGCCCCTGTAATCTCTGCACCTGATGCAAATGCTTCACCTTGCTTCAGGAGAGAACCGGCCCTGGGTCAAAGATAGTAAAACCTGATAATAGTTGGAGCCTATTTCACTTTCAGTAGAAAAGTTAGAAAAGGGTTTGCCAAAGATATATTTTACTTTATGTACTTTTTTTTAACAATAATGTTTTTAGTAAATGTATTATGAAAAGGCGTGTCTACACTGGGACTTTAGCACACTTAAAGGGAATCTGGAGTGAAAATAAACGTATAAGATAATGAATTGTATGTGTAGTACAGCTAAGAAATGGAACAGTAGTAGCAAAGTTAAGAGTCTCATTTTGCTTACTATTCTAAGGGTAATGTTAGGTATTTATTCTATACACTTCTACACTTTTCTCTTGGTGATTTCTCTTCTACTCACCGTGTTCTCCAGCGGGTGGGACAACTGGGAGTGAGGGACAGCCCTCTAACTTGAACGAGTGCTGGTAATGTGTGTGTGTGTGTGTGTGTGTGTATATGTGTGTGTGTGTGTGTGTGTGTGGTGTCCAGTGTAGGGCAGTGTGCAGATAAATGTTGAGCCGGGGTTTGCACGGTTTTGTTTCCGTGGTTGCTGATGCGAACCTAATAAGTGCATCACAAATTCGTAATTGCCCCGCAGACAGTGATTCGGAAAACCGTAAGTGAGATCTCCGTTGCATGGTTTTGTGGTTTGGTGCGGTCGATGCGAGATTTCGTAGTTTCGTATCCTAGTGAAAAGTGTTTTGATCGGGAGGATGGATGTGGTTTTGTTTTTGACAGTGGTTGTGCGGGATGGAATGATTACTGAGGTCATGGGGGTCGCTTGTTGGTTGCTGATTGTGGTTGCTGGTGGTGCGGGGGGCTCCTGTATGTGCTGTATGTGCTGTCGCTTTTGGATATATCGGGTGGCTCTGCCTGCGGCCACTTCTGGGATGGGAGCTCCTTGCTGGGCTGCACTTAGCGGTTATACATGCTGAGACACTTGATTTTGGGCATTGCGGGGTCTGATGGTGAAGGGGTCCCTGTATGCGCTATTGCATTTGATGTATTAGGGGGCTCTACCTGCGGCCACCTCAGGGTCAGGTATCCTTGGCAGGGGTGCGCTTTGCGGTTGTGCATGCTGGGACACCTGGTTTTGGGTTCTGTGGTGTTTGGTGGTGTAGGGGCCCCTGCACGTGCTGTTGCTTTAGATGGGTTGGGGGGCTCTACCTACCTGCGGCCACTTCTGGGACAGGTGCTCTCTATGCCTGGGGTGCACTTGGCAGTCATGCATGCTGAGACACTTGATTCTGGGCCTTGAGGCATTTGATAGGGCAGGGTTCCCTGCGTATGCTGTTGCTTTGGGTGTGTTGGGGGGCTCTGCCTGTGGCCATTGCTGGGGCAGGTGCTCTTTGGCGGGGTGCACTTGGCGGTCATGCATGCTGAGCATGTGATACTTGGTTCTGGGCCTCTCTGTATCTGATGATGCGGGGATCCCTGCACTTGCGGCCACCTCTGCAACTCATTCTCTTTGTAAAGGTGCGCTTGGCGGCTATGCATGCTGGAGCACTTTATTTTAGGCCTTGCAATATCTGTTAATGCAGGGGGGCTCTGGATTGGAGCACACCTTCGAGAGCGGCTGAGTCCCGCCTTGAACACGGGGTACCGATCAATTTATACTGCAAGGGCGATGGCAATTACGGAATTTTATCGGAATTGCAGGATTCCGGGGGTTGGGGGGGGGGGGGCGTCTTGTATGCTGGAGGATACGGTACTTTACTTCTTCTTCTTTGGTCTGTTTCTCTTTTCCCCTTCTTTATCTAATTCTATGAAATAATTAAATTTGATTGGCAAATTCTGATTAGCAAACATGATGAGACTTTATGCCCAACACCAAGGCCTGGTGCACACCAAAAACCGCTAGCAGATCCGCAAAATGCTAGCAGATTTCAGTAGAAAAGTTAGAAAAGGTTTTGCCAAATATATATTTTACTTTATGTACTTTTTTTTAACAATAATGTTTTTAGTAAATGTATTATGAAAAGGCGTGTCTACACTGGGACTTTAGCACACTTAAAGGGAATCTGGAGTGAAAATAAACTTATAAGATAATGAATTGTATTTGTAGTACAGCTAAGAAATGGAACAGTAGTAGCAAAGTTAAGAGTCTCATTTTGCTTACAGTAAAGGAAGAGTTAAAAAAACTTCAGTTGTTATCTATGCAAAAGATCTTCTCTGGGCTCTTCAACCCACTTGGTCAAATACAGTGCTGTTTTCTGAAGCACTTGTCCATCAAAGAAACAGCGAGGCACAGCTTTAGATAAGGTTTTACTGAAGGGGAGTTCAAAGAGTCATTAGCTCTGCTCTGTTTCATAGTTCACAGAATGTTGTTTGTAAATGCATTCCACATCTTAACTACTTTACGACCGCGTCACACCAATGGGCGTTACTGCGGCGGCAGCCCAAGGACTGCCTAACGCTAATTGGCATCAAGTCCTGGGGCTGCAGTTTTCCAGGGAACGGCCGCGCGCATGCACAATCGTTCCGTGAATAGCCTGCTAGCCGCCGATCGCGGCTAGCAGGCTGCTTGTAAACGTAAGGGGAAAGAAATCCCCTTTGTGTACAAGCGTGCAGCGCTGCCAAGGGCCGCAGCGCTGTACGAGATCGGGGATCCCCGGCCTCTGATTGGCCGGGGAGCATCCTCTTCTCATAGGCTGATGCCTATGAGAGGCGGAACAGGACGGATCGCCGTCCTGTTCCAATTCTTGTGATGGAGGGGAGGAGGGAAGGGGAGGGAGGGGGACAGGGAGAGTGAGAGCCTCGCTGAGGCAAGGGAAAAAAAAAATAAACAAAGCCTGCAGCGATCAGACCCCTCCGGCGGCATGTCCCCTTAGGGACAAAAAAGGAGGTGAGTTCGATCGCTGGGCACCTAAGCTGGACTGTGCAGAAGGCTGAAAAGCCTGCACAGCCCAGCAATGCAAACATGAGCCTGGTCTTTAGGGGGGTTACCACTGCGGTCGTCAAGTGTTTAATCACTCTTACTGTAAGGAACCCTTTCCTAAATAAATGGCTAAAACGTTTTTCCTCCATGCACAGATCATGTCCTCTAGTCCTTTGAGAAGGCCTAGGGACAAAAAGCTCTTCCGCCAAGCTTTTATATTGCCCTCTGATGTATTTACATGTATAAATACATCAGAGGGCAATATAAAAGCTTGGCAGATGAGCTTTTTGTCCCTAGGCCTTCTCAAAGGACTAGAGGACATGATCTGCGCATGGAAGAAAAACGTTTTAGCCATTTATTTAGGAAAGGGTTCTTTGCAGTAAGAGTGATTAAGATGTGGAATGCATTGCCACAGGAAGAAGTTATGGCAAACTCTATACCTGTATTTAAAGGGGGCTTAGATGCTTTCTTTGCGTTGAAAGACATCCATGGCTACAATTACTAGGTAATGCCCAGTGGTGTTGAGCCAGGGATTTTATCTGATTGCCGTCTGAAGTTGGGAAGGAATTTTTTCCCTTTTGGGGCTAATTAGACCATGCCTTGTGGGGGTTTTTCGCCTTCCTCTTGATCAACAGGGATATATGAGGGAGCAGGCTGGAGTTGTACTTTGTTCTCTGGTTGAACTCGATGGGCGTATGTCTTTTTTCAACCCAAATAACTATGTAACTATGTAACTGCAAATATGATAGAATGACGCAATGTTATAAAAAAGCTATGTAATTAAAAATAAAAATATGAGACTTTTTGTTGCTACTAATATTCTATTCAAATTCTGTACTACACATACAATTCATTATATCATAAGTTTCTTGTTTTTGTTTTCTTGCGTCAGTGTCACTTTCAGTATAAGTATACTAAAATCAGGCTATAACTGTTAATGCAATTAAGTCCTGGGGCATAAAAATGAACACTTTTTGTTTTGTTTGCAGGTGGGCATTTACTCTAATAATAATTTCTTCATACACAGCAAATCTTGCTGCCTTCCTCACTGTGCAAAGAATGGATGTTCCCATTGAGTCAGTGGATGACTTGGCCGATCAGACTACTATAGAGTACGGTACAATTCATGGAGGATCCAGCATGACTTTCTTCCAGGTAATTTTCCTATTTTCTTACAGAAGACCTATATGCTGAACTGGAACACTAAAATCCAGCCATTTAAATGACATCAGAATAGTCTTATAATGTTTTACATACATATTTTACAGTATTTAATGCATAAGGGCTAAAACATTATCCTGAGTGTTGGGATTTTAATTCTGTTTGGATGCCCATTTGGGAAATTACATCACTTCCTCTCCCAACAAGTAATGACAGTGAAAACAAGAAGTAAGGAGAAATCTTCATAGGCTTATATAGCACAAGTGGCTCTTCTCTTAATTGCTGTTTGCTAGTGAGGGATCACTCAGATGTTCCCTACATTTGCCAGTACAGTGATAAACAGGACCATGTGCTACTGTGATACTAGTTGATGGATGCCAGCAATAGCTTGGTTAGCAAATAAACAACACAAACACATCACTCTATCACTATTACTGCAGCGCTGGGAGAATGAGAGTACAGTCAGGGCATTCTCCTTCAGCCCTTCAGCATTCATGTAAATAGCGTGACAAGTGCCTAGGCATAGGTTATAGTAATACAGTGGTTTTAAGGCTACATGTCCACTGCTGGGATTCCTGTCCAATCCCCCGCATATGAATTCGGCAGTACCGGCCCTTCCATTAAGGTAAAGGGGGAAATTGCTATGTAACAGCTCACCTGTCCCGGTGGCTGCTGCTTTCCAATCTCCATCTTTAGCCCCACTGTCTGTGTCTCCTGTATGCCTGGCGCAGGTTATTTACACATAAAATGCGCCGGATGAAGAAAACACAGGCAGCGTGGCTAAAGACAGCGATTTGAAAGAAGCAGCTGCCAGGACAGGTGAGTTCTTACAAGACAGCTTAGGCTCAGCTCTCAGTTACGGGGGATACATGAGCAGTCAGCGGGAGACCACCTGGGAGGTCCGGAGGAGTGGGGGCCATGGGGGCTAACTGTGCTTGCTTGGAGGGTGAAGATGGCCCCTTGGGGGTTGAAGAGGGTCCCCAAATAACTTTTGCCCCGGGACCCAACATGGCTTACACCACCCCTGAAATTCAGATGCAATTTTTCAGCCTATTGAAGTCAAAAGGCAGAAAGGGGAAGGAAATGAATGGCATGCAGCATAAAATCGCATCACGTGTCTGAATCCCATAGCCATACATGGCACAGCTGGAGGGATTCCGATGCGATCTCGTATGACAGGAAGTGCCATAATCACATCTTGCAAACGTATGCCGACACAGTGGAAATGGGACCTAACACTTCCCTTCTCTATATAAAACAAACTAATCAAAAAATCCCTTTGACTTTAGTTTTACTTGAAAGCATGAAGGGTGAGCTTCTCGTGAGAATTTTAATAGCTTCTTTTTTTAATTGCTTTGTCCTCAGTAATGACCACTTTCTGACAGCTGCTTTATAGGCAACATATTGATTTGAATGTGCTGCAGAGTAGCCAACTGTCAACCTGGGGCTAATCTCCGTCAATGAGGTGATGAAAAATCACATGAGCACAACTGAAAATACAAAAAATAGCCAGTTCAATGTACTGATAACATCAATCTGTTGTATCAAGTTCAATGCCTTCAGAAGGACACAGCTTTCTTTCTGTGAACAACTTCTGCACATATAAGGCACTTGTCAGTCTGGACTGGACACCAATTTATGTCATGTGACGACTGCATATAGCAGGGCAGTGGATCTAATTGCTCTTCCTGCTCAAGCCACACCATGCTAGGATGTCATTCAGTATAGAGACATGACTTCACTGTACGTAAAACAGCATGACCAAAAAATGCTAAAAAGGGCACCGAAAGCATGAAGCAGGTCGTTTCCGGCACGTGCTCTTCCCCGTGCTACGCCTGGCCTGGGCGCCACCACCATAGACATAATGTTATTATGTCTATGGCTGCGCAGCAGTGTAATACGGGTGCTGGCGATCGCCTGACCACAAATTGCTTCTCCCTCCAAGTTGTAGCAAGGGAATGGTAATTAACCCCACTAAAAATTTGAGAGGCAGCAGGATGAGCTATCTTTTGGCTCACTGTGCGCAAAAGTGACTGGCCGGCGAGAGAATACATCTACCCTGGTAAAAACCATGCTGCCATAGGCTTTATGCCCGCTATAGAGTTTGCACAGTGGGTGGTCTCCACTATCTAATCGGGCACCTGTGAATTACCGCTAATAGCCGCTAATCACTATGCACCACCGTGTGTGTGTGGGGGGGGGGGGAGGAGGGTTTAGGGCTTTGCAATGTCAGGGTGGTCCTTAAGCTCAACACACACCATACAATCTTGGTTGTACAGATTTGCCAAATCTATGTAGTATAAGGGCCAACAGATTGAACATACCTTGAATGATTGATTGGATAAGCTCTTATACTACATGAAAGTGGTAAGATTGAACAACCAAGATTGTATGGTGTGTTGAGCCTTAGTGTGCAACAACAAAATATTTAATAAAATTCACGGTTTTTATTTTTCTGTATCTATTTAGTATGTATAGTGCCGACATCTTCCTCAGTGCTTTGCAGACATATAGTCTTGTCTCTTAAGCTTAGTACGCACATTCCATTTTGAATAACCAATTTTACCATGTAATACGAGAGCTTACCTACACAATCTGTTTATAGCATTAAAATCTGTTTGTCGTTATACTACATTCACGTGGTAAAATTGGCCATTTGTCTATCAAAATTGGATGTGTGTTTGCATCCAAAGACCAATTTTGGGAGAAGCAAGTTAACTTATCTGTATGTTTTGGGGTGTTGGAGGAAACCAAAGTGCCTAGAGGAAAACCCCAGAAACTCAAGGAGAATAAACAAACTACATGCAGATAGTGCCCTGGCCCAAACTTGAGCCAGGGACAAACTGATGTAAGGCAAGAATGCTATCCACAACCCCACAGTGCTATTTAAATGAAAATATCTGAACTAGGGCTTAAATGGAACCCGGTGTGAGAGTGATATGGAGGCTGCCATATTTATTTCCTTTTAAAAATACCAGTTGACTGGCTGTCCTGCTGATCCTGTGCATCTAATACTTATAGCCATAGATGCTGAACAAGCATATGCAGATCAAGGACTCAGCTAACTCAAGTTTTACTGGATTAGTCATATGCTCGTTCCAGGGTTTTGACTCAAGACACTACGCATGCCTGAAGATCAACAGGACTACCAGGCTGGCATTGTTTACAAGGAAATAAATATGGCAGCCTCCATGACACTCTCACCTCGGATTCCCTTTAAAAGACAACTGAAGTGAGAAGATTATGGAGGCTGCCATGTTTATTACGTCTTTTAAACAATACCAGTTGCCTGGCAGCCCTGCTGGTCTGTTTGGCTGCAGAAGTGTCTGAATCACACCAGAAACAAGCATGCAGCTAATCTTGTCAGATCTGACTATAATGTCAGAAACACCTTATCTGCTGCATGCTTGTTCAGGGTCTATGGCTGAAAGTATTAGAGACAGAGGATCAGCAGGATAGCCAGGCAACTGGTATTGCTTAAAAGGAAATAAACATGGCAGCCTCCATATAACTCTCTCTGCAGTTGTACTTTAAAGCAAGGATACATCAAATACTGCACAGACTAAAAACTTAACTTAAGATAATTATCAAGAAATGACTGCTGAAAAAGATAATGTATTTTCTGTTGTCAGAATTCCCGATATCAGACCTATCAAAGGATGTGGAATTACATGCATTCGAAACAGCCCAGCGTATTTGTAAAGAGTACAGAAGAAGGGATAGCCAGAGTGCTAAACTCAAACTACGCCTTCCTTCTGGAGTCCACAATGAATGAGTACTATCGTCAGCGCAACTGTAACCTTACTCAGGTTGGAGGCCTGCTGGACACAAAGGGCTACGGCATTGGAATGCCTCTAGGTGAGCACAAGATACATCAGTTTAGGTACGCAAGGTATGATTCTATAAGCCTGGAAACTTGTTGGTAAGGAATGGTTGCATGGGCTTCATTAGCTTCTCACATGTACAAACCTTTACCTGTGTGTAACCTGCTTCAGCCCTTGCTTACTGCTTATGTGTGCGAAAAATGAAGAATTAAAAAAAAAAGTATTGCTCATCTAATATATCTACAACACGTGGCTTTTCAGAAACATATAAGTATAAATGGAAATATAACAAATGAAAGCACCGTTACATCAAATCAAAAAAGAAGATAATTTATTTTTTAAAAATCCTTCCTTCCAAAAAGAGGGGAAATCAAAGTAAACACATTATTTTAATAGGGAGAAAGCTGCCGTCCAACAGTGAAAGGGTATTAAACTCAGTATTTCTTCTTTGCTAGATAATTTACAGAATATAACATACTACCACAAAAATAATGTTAGCAGAGCAGCATTCAAACAGTTAAACACAGCACTTTCTTCTTCAGTGGAAAGCTTCCTGCTGCATCCGAAGAGGTGATAACATTATCTTTTACTTGCATTCCTTTGTCTGCTACGATTACTAACCAGCAGCAGTGTGCTGAAACTGAGCTGCACACATAGCAGAACCAGAGAGAGCTGAGAAGTGATCAATAGATAGATTTTAATATATAAATACAAGCATGCAAGAAAATGCAATGGCAGCTTTCAGAGCAGATAAAATGTACTTTGGGAACTTGTAATTTGTAAATGTACAATAATACTTGTGCACAAAAGCAAATATGATAACTGTATGGGTAATAAAAAGTAGGAAAACCTGTTTTTATTAAATATTCACTGGAACTCCAGTGAAAATAATGTAATAAAAAAAGAGCTTCATTTTTACAATAATTATGTATACATGATTTAGTCAGTGTTTGCCCATTTGCCCAAGCTTTCCTCTCCCTGATTTACATTCTGACATTTATCACATGGTGACATTTTTACTGCTGGCAGGTGATGCCACTGGAAGCAGCTGCTGCTTGCTTTTTTGGCAGTCGGAAACAGCTGTTATTTCCCACAATGCAATGAGGTTCACAGACAGGAAACTGCCAGGACCATGGTCCACACAGTTTCCTGTGGGAGGGGTTTCACCCCAATTTCAGCCATACAGAGCCCCCTGATGATCCGTTTGAGAAAAGTAATAGATTTCTTACGTAAAAGGGGGTATCAGCTACTGATTAGGACAAAGGTCAATGCTTGGTTCCGGTTTCTCTTTAAGCACTTTGATATAAATTTTTTAGCCAATGTAGAGTTTTTTTCACACTTTTTCTTGCCTCTCTTGTGATGTATAGTCTAATTAAGGGCCTCAGACCTTGGGGAATTTTGCAATTTTTCAGTGACTTGTACAACTTGTTTACTAAAGTTATGAAAACTGTTGACACATTCTGCAGGAATCTGTCCATATCAAACCAAAACAGGGAATGATACTATATGCACAGAGGTCCACCCCAAAACATCCTGATAACCTACCTAGGTACCTTTCTTTGCTACATACTAATTATGGTACTGAGTGATCTCGCCGCCAGTATGATATTGAGGAACCACATACAGACCCTGGTCAGCGTTGTTAGAAAGTTTTTCATTTGTTGCACACCATGGGGGAATTTTTTGTCTGATTTAGGTGAGCATTTGTACTTAAAATAGTTGCTTATTTAAAGCTTCTTTTTTGGTGTATGAATTTACTGATAACAAGGTTCTAATTTAGGCTGAGGCAATGGCTACTTTGCATATAGGAAACAATCTTACTCTTTTTTTCCAGTTCCCTCTTATTAATATTACACAGCAGTAGAAAATACAATACAAATAACATTTATATTGTGCTTTTCTCCTAGTGCACCCAAAGCACCAGAGCTACAGCCACTAGGGTGCGCTCAGGAGGCAGTAGCAGTGTTAGGGAGTCTTGCCCAATTACTCCTTGCTGAATAGGAAGGGTTTCTACTGAGTCAGAGGCACAGCCTTAAAGGGAACCCGAACTGAGTAAAATTATTAAAAATAAACACATGATGTACCTGCAAATGAATATTACATACTTAGCTCGCCGTCACTTCCTCTCAGAAACTCACCATTGTTTCCTAACAACGATTCCTTCCAGTTCTGACAAGATTTTGTTCAGATTTTGTTCAGTTGCTGTCAGTTACAACTGAAAGGATAACTAATGTTCAAGGTAATGTCCATGTTTCATTATGGCTCAAGTGGGCGATATTACAGTTTAACAATGTGCTGACCCAGAAGCTGTTATGGGGTAATGGCCATTTTCAAAATGGAGGACAGAGAATTCCATTCATCACAGTGGACAAACAGGATGTGGGAGAGGAGAAAAAGATTGTTGAGTAGACTCTGCGGGAGGTAAATATGATGTGTGTATGTTTATTTTGGTTTTTAATTTTCAGTTCAGGTTTGCTTTAACCAATACACTATCCACCTCACTCTATAAATGTACGATTGTGCTGTAATTCAGTGCTTTAGATGCATAGCTGCCCTGCAGGAGCTAAAAGTAGTGGTTTGCATGAACTGGCCACAACACTCCCCCCTCCCTATTTTGGTTTCTTTCTTTGTGTTCTATATATTTTCTAGAAGTGATGCCTGACTTGTAAAAACCTCCTGCTTTGACAAGACAATGCTAGACTGTAATTTTAAAAAGGTAACAATATGTTGTAGTTTATCCAAGACATACATTGCTCCCTTGCGTCAGGCTCAGAAACAAGTGACAGGCGACCATAAAAAAAACATACCCACACACACACTCCCTGTCGGCCAGCAACGTTCAGCTCTAAAAAGAGAAGTCTCTGCTGAACACATTTGAAAATTCTGTCTACAGCTAAAGCTAAACTCAGCAATAATGTGCCACTATATACTAATTCTGCTGTAATACTCTACTTTATTTACTCCTAATATTGAAACGACATACAAAAACAAGACTTATACACTGCTGCTCCCTTTCTGACTTCAGCTTGCTACTGAATGCCTGTGCAGCACTTGCTGCTATCTTCTGCCTGTTTAAAGGACAACCGAAGTGAGAGGAATATGGAGGCTGCCATATTTAATGCCTGTTAAGCAATACCAGTTGCCTGGCTATACTGCTGATCCTCTGCCTCTAATACTTTACCTCAATTCACTAAGCATTACAGCTGAAAACAGTTGATTTTACTGATCATCTTGCCAGATTCCAATTCATTAAACCTATTACTGCACAGAAAATTAGAATTACCGACTAGTGAGGTAAATTACCAACTAGTGTGGTAAATACCCCAAGAAATTGCAATTTATAAAGACTTACGCATTCAGTAAATCGGGCAAAAGATTTTGATATTTTTCTCCAGCTCTGACCAGCCAATAACTCACTCTCTCCATGCTGTAACAATGACAGACAGCCAATAGGGAGAGCCAGGCAGCCAACAGGGAGAGCCACACAGACCTGCTTCTCATCCTGATTTGGTCCAGCATCCTAGAAGGCGGGACTTCTGCATCCCTTTAGATGTGAAAATCTGTATACAGTTATACAGAAGAGCTCCTCCTAGAGGCTGCACCACATCTAAAGAGATGTCGGGATGCACTGGACAGAAAAACTCTGACTCATGCACACACAATCACAGCCTGACCTGTTCCACAGCTGGTAAGTGAGACTTATCAAGCAGAGCTTAGTTAATTGAGGCATGTTTGTTCGGTAAATTACCGAACGTCTACCTCATGCGGAAAATCTTTTGTGAATTTGGAAAAAGTGTAATTTACCGAATGCGGTATTTACAGAACTAAATGATTTTATTGAACTGCCTTTTATGAATCGAGGCCATAGACCCTGAACAAGCATGCAGCAGATCAGGAGTTTCTGACATTATTGTCAGATTTGACAAGATTAACTGCATGCTTGTTTCTGGTGTTATTCAGACACTACTGCAGCCAAATGGACCATCAGGGCTGCCAGGCAACTGGTATTGTTTAAAGGGAAATAAATATGGCAGCCTCCATATACCTCTCACTATAGTTGTCCTTTAATAACTGAGCCTGCATTGCTCCTAATCTGACCTTCTGTTTATTTACTCTATTCTCTTCTATAATGCCCATTATTGCCATGACCTTCAGCTTGTTCTTCACTGCAACTTTGCCTTATGATTTAGCCCTCTGCTTGGTTCCTTACCTGCTGTTAGCTGTCACCAGCGGGATAAATGCAATCTGTAGACACACCATGTCTCCACGCAGACTGCAAGTGATGCAGGGGAGCCACATTACATCTATTACACTCTAACTCTTCTGATTGCTCTAAAGGCTTAAATAGTGAAATCTGAATAGCTATTATGGATTAGTATATTTTGGACATCATAGGTGGCTTGTGCTGGCTTTGTTTCATTTAGAGCATTTGTACCTCATTCTAGATCTAGAGATGCCACATTCCAAGCATTTTATCGTCTGTACAGATCAGCGACTGGTAAAATATGAATACATTCATAAGACACCTCTCAGACTATAAGTACTTAATTCAATGCCAATTCAATTACATTTTGAGATTATAACCCATATATTTGCTGAAGTAACGTCATTCCCCATAGCCGACATAAACTGCAGTTATTTATATTGCTAATTGCCCGGCGTTGCCTGGGTATGTATTTGGCTGATGTTTGCTCCGCCCACTCTTTCTAACCTTAACGCACAATTACTCAATGACCAAGATTGTGAGCTCTGCAGTCTTTGGCATCAATAAATTGCATTGAAATGAAAAAAAAAATTGATTGGCTGTTTGTGGCTCCACCCCCATTTCTGAATTTGGTCACACAATGACCAACTGTACCAGGTTTGAGGCCTGCGCCATTAACAGTGTAAGAATGGCAGCAATTAAATATTCCCCTTCAAAAGCAATAGGTGAATTTTGATTCACTTTTGTAGGCTCCACCCTCTTTTCTGAATATTAATCCCTAGTGACCAACTGTGCAAAGTTTAAAAACCCTGCCATTAACAGTGTAAGAATGCAGTTTACATTTTCCCAGTGAAATTTGTATTTGTCTCCACCCACTGATGACCAGCATTGCCCGTGTATGTACAGGATCTTCTCAAAAAATTAGCATATTGTGATAAAGTTCATTATTTTTTGCAATGTACTGATAAACATTAGACTTTCATATATTTTAGATTCAAATACACACAACTGAAGTAGTTCAAGCCTTTTATTGTTTTAATATTGATGATTTTGGCATACAGCTCATGAAAACCCAAAATTCCTGTCTCAAAAAATTAGCATATTTCATCCGACCTATAAAAGAAGAGAAATAAAAGTGTTTTTAAAACAAAAAAGTCAACCTTCAAATAATTATGTTCAGTTATGCACTCAATACTTGGTCGGGAATCCTTTTGCAGAAATGACTGCTTCAATGCGGCGTGGCATGGAGGCAATCAGCCTGTGGCACTGCTCAGGTGTTATGGAGGCCCAGGATGCTTCCATAGCGGCCTTAAGCTCATTCAGAGTGTTGTGTCTTGCGTCTCTCAACTTTCTCTTCACAATATCCCACAGATTCTCTATGGGGTTCAGGTCAGGAGAGTTGGCAGGCCAATTGAGCACAGTAATACTATGGTCAGTAAACCATTTACCAGTGGTTTTGGCACTGTGAGCAGGTGCCAGGTCGTGCTGAAAAATGAAATCTTCATCTCCATAAAGCTTTTCAGCAGATGGAAGCATGAACCCACTTTTGAACCAGAAACAGCAGCAGAAGCGGCTGACCTGGGCTACAGAGAAGCAGCACTGGACTGTTGCTTAGTGGTCTAAAGTACTTTTTTCGGATGAAAGCAACTTTTACATGTAATTCGGAAATCAAGGTGCCAGAGTCTGGAGGAAGACTGGGGAGAGGGAAATGCCAAAATGCCTGAAGTCCAGTGTCAAGTACCCACAGTCAGTGATGGTCTGGGGTGCCATGTCATCTGCTGGTGTTGGTCCACTGTGTTTTATCAAGGGCAGGGTCAATGCAGCTAGCTATCAGGAGATTTTGGAGCACTTCATGCTTCCATCCGCTGAAAAGCTTTGTGGAGATGAAGATTTCATTTTTCAGCACGACCTGGCACCTGGTCACAGTGCCAAAACCACTGGTAAATGGTTTACTGACCATGGTATTACTGTGCTCAATTGGCCTGCCAACTATCCTGACCTGAACCCCATAGAGAATCTGTGGGATATTGTGAAGAGAAAGTTGAGAGACACAAGACCCAACACTCTGGATGAGCTTAAGGCCGCTATCGAAGCATCCTGGGCCTCCATAACACCTGAGCAGTGCCACAGGCTGATTGCCTCCATGCCACGCCGCATTGAAGCAGTCATTTCTGCAAAAGGTTTCCCGACCAAGTATTGAGTGCATAACTGAACATAATTATGTGAAGGTTTACTTTTTTTTGTTTTAAAAACACTTTTCTTTTATTGGTCAGATGAAATATGCTAATTTTTTGACATTGGAAATTTGGGTTTTCATGAGCTGTATGCCAAAATCATCAACATTAAAACAATAAAAGGCTTGAACTACTTCAGTTGTGTGTATTTGAATCTAAAATATATGAAAGTCTAATGTTTATCAGTACATTACAGAAAATAATAAACTTTATCACAATATGCTAATTTTTTGAGAAGATCCTGTATTTGACTGGTGTTGGCTCCGCCAACTTTCTAACCCTAACGCACAAACACTCAATGACCAAGTTTGTGAGCTTTGGGGTCCTTGGCATCAATAATTTATATATTCCCATAGAAATTAAAGAAATCAGGCTGTTTGTGGCTTCACCACCTCTCCAGCATTTGAACCCCAGTCACCCAATGACCAACTGTAGCAGGTTTGAGGCATCTGCTACGAACAGTGTAAAAATGGCAGCAATTTAAATATTCCATTTGAAAATCAACAGGTGAATTTTGATTGGCTATTATAGGCTCCACCCACTTCCCTGAATATTAATCTCAGTCACTCAGTGACCATCTGGGCAAAGTTTGGGAACCCTGCCATAAACAGTGTAAGAAGGGCTGCAGTTTACACTTTCCCAGTGAAATTTGTTTTTGGCTCCGCCCACTTTTTGTAACCTGGACACAGTCACTCAATGACCAAGTTTGTGAGCTTTGGGGTCCTTGGCATCAATAATTTGTATTTTCCCATGAAATGAAACAAATCTGATTCACTGTTTGTGGCTCTGTCCCCTTTTCTGAATTTGAACCCCAGTGACCCAATGACCAACTGTACCAGGTTTGAGGCTTGTGCCATTAACAGTGCAAGAATGGCAGCAATTTTAATGTTCTCCTTGAAAAGCGACATGTGATTTTTGATTGGCATTTTTAGGTTTCACGCACTTTTCTGAATATTAATCCCAGTCACCAGCTATGCTAAGTTTGAGAACCCTGCCATTAACAGTGAAGAAGGGCTGCAGTTTACAATATCCCAGAAAAATTTGTTTTTAACTCCACCCACTTTTTGTAAACTGGACACACAGTCACTGCTCAATGACCAAGTTTGTGAGCTTTTGGGTTCCTGGCATCAAAATTGTGCTAATGGAAGCAGTTTATCCAGCAAAGAAATCTGGCTGTTTTTGGCTCCGCCCCTTTACTGAATTTAAACCCCAGACACGTAGCGACCGACTGTAACAGGTTTCAGGCCTCTGCCATTAACAGTGTAAGAATGGCTGCAGTTTCAATATTCCCCTTGAAAATCAAAAGGTGAATTTTGGTTGGCTGCTGTAGGCTCCACCCACTTTCCTGAATATTAGTCCCAGTCACCCAGTGGCCAACTGTGTAACTTTGAGAACCCTGCCAATAACAGAATGGCTGAAATCAATGTAACAAATCTGATTGGCTGTTTGTGGCTCCACCCCTTTAGTGAATTTGGACCCCAGTCACCCAATGACTGACTGTATCAGGTTTGAGGCCCCTGCCATTAAAGGGAACCAGAGATGAACGTTTCACACAAAATAAACATATCAGTTGATAGCTTGTAAAGAATAAATGCTCTACCTGATAATTTTGCCACTCTGGTGTGCCTTTTTTAGTGTTTTTTATCCATTATTGCTCCAAGAAAAATCAAATATGGTCGCCGGCTCTTATCCCTTCTCCTTCCTGGTTATGAGTTGTTCTGGATGTGCTGTCGAGACTATGCTGCTATCCAGGCTAAATGCAGCCTTTCATCTATGTGCTTTTTTATTTTGGTATGATGTACAGCTGCCTGTAGGAAGTGTCTCTCATAGGAATGAAACTGCAGTCATCAGTATCTACAGTATGCAGACAGAGTGCACACAGAGCACACAGGGATCATATTGCAGCCACACTCTCTCAGCAGGAGCAGCCCCTCCCATGTCATCACAGCTTTGAGTATGCAAAGCAGGAAATCTAAGCCAAGGAGGGGACAGGCTTGGGCTTGAAAAGACTCCACAGAAGAGTGACTCAGCTATAATGATTCCAGGTCAAACCTCAACTGAATAGTCGGTGGATTCTTATCACAGTTGCTAATAGACTAATTAAGCAGATAACAATGAAACTAAAAGCAGGGTAGGTGTTTACTGTCATGTTCCCACTGATAAATGTAATAAAATACATGAGGGTGCTTCGTCTCTGGTTCTCTTTAATGCTGGGAATACACGTTTCGTTTTTGCCTTCGTTTTAGCCTTCGATTCGTTCAGTAAACGAATCGAGTGTTGAAAACGTATGTGAAAATAGTCATAATCTCATTATAGTTTCGATTAATAGACCCCAAAAACGAACGACTAGTGATCGAACATGTTTGATATTATCTCTCTTTATCCATCTAATCGAGCCATTGGTAGGCTTGATGGCTGTTCAGATCGATTATATGTTCGTTTATGTTAGTCCGTCCCTGTAAAAAGGGATTTTTGTTTCGTTTCTTTGCAGCCTTTGATCATTGGAAAAACGAAACCATCAGAATCGAAAAAAAAAACGAAACCGTGGGTGGTGATATTAACCGTACGTTCGATTATTTCGGGAACGAAAAGGACAAAAGGCACAATCGAAACGAAGGCTAAAACGAAGGCAAAAACGAAACGTGTATTCCCAGCATAACAGTGTAAGGCCCGGTTCACATTAGCGGTGGCCGTCCGGAATCGCCGTGCCGGAGCCGGACCGCTTGCAGAACGGACGCATGGCAATAGCAATGAAAGCCTATGCGTCCGTTCACATGCGTCCGTTCTGCCGGACCGGAGCCGGACCGGATCCGGACCGGATCCGGACTCCGGCGTCCGTTCCAACATGCGCTATTTTTTGGTCCGGCTCCTCCGGCAGCCGTATCCGGAGCGGAGCCGGACTGCACCATCCGGCCAATACAAAGCAATGAGAGCCGGAGAGCGCACAACACACTGGCTACAAAAACCGGACGTTCTACCCCACTTCCTATGCATTTTGGATGGGGACCACATGGGCCCAGCGTTCAAAGAGTGGGGCAGCAGCGATTTCATGCTGGAGCTCGTTTTGGCAGCAACATGTCTGATGTCTGATAACGAGGAGGCGAACAACAGGAAGGAGAGAATTCCCAGGTTTACGAGTAAAAAATGCCTGGATCCATGGTCCCAACTGCAGTCTCTGTATCCACGGATGGTCTCCACACGTCCACCTGTCTCCAACAATGACCCCAGACCCTTCTGCTGACCTCCCAGACCCAAGGTATTTACAGGATGTTATCTCCTTAAGAAACCGGATCCGGACCGCAACCGTGTTCACACCGCACGGAAACCGGATGCAAACGGACCGGATCCGGACCGGATCCGGATAGGAACCGTACGGATCAGGTCCGGTCCGGCTCCGGTGCGGTCCGGACATCCGGTGCGGTTTTGACAAAACCGCAAGTGTGAACGGGGCCTAAGAATGGTAGCAATGTGAATATTCTCCTTGAAAATCAATAGGTAAATTTTGATTGGCTGTTGTAGGCTCTACCCACATTTCTGAATATTCATCCCAGTTACCCAGTGGCCAATTGTGTCAAGTTTGTGAACCCTGCCATGTAAAAAATTTAGTTGTTGGCACCGCCCACTTTTTCTAACCTTGACATACAGTTACTCAATTATCAAGTTTATCAGCTTTGGGGTCCTTGGTATCAATACTTTGTATATTCCCATTAAAAATAAACAAATCTTATTGGCTGTTTGTGGCTCCACCCTCTTTCTGAATTTGGGCCCTAGTCACCCAGTAACCAATTGTACCAGGTTTGAGGCATCTGCTTTTAACAGTATAAGAGAATGGTAGCCGCTTAAATATTCCCTTTGAAAATCAAAAGGTGAATTTTTATTGGCTGTTGTAGGCTCCACCTACCTTCCAAAATCTTAATCTCAGTCACCCAATGACCAACTGTGCAAAGTTTGAGAACCCTGCCATTAACGATGTAAGAATGGCTGCAGTTTATATTTTCCCAGTAAAAGTTGTTTTTGGCTCAGCCCACTTTTTGTAACCTTGATACACAGTCACTAAATGACGTTTGTGAGCTTTCAGGTTACTGTATCATAAATGTGTGAATGTAAGCAGTTTATCCACCAAGGACATCTGATTGGCTGTATGTGGCCCCGCCCCTTTAGTGAATTTGGACTCCAGTCACCCAATGACGATTGTAGAAAGTTTGAAGCTTTTGCCATTAACAGTGTAAGAATAGCAGCAGTTTAAATATTCCCCTTGAAAATGAATAGGTGATTTTTGATTGGCTGTTGTAGGCTCCACCCATTTTCTTGAATCTTAATCGCATTCACCCAGTGACCAAGTGTGGCAAGTTTGAGAACCCTGCCATTAACAGTCTAAGAATGGCTGCAGTTTACATTTTCCCATTTAAAATGAACGGCTGAAATTTGATTGGCTGTTTTATGCTCCCCCACTTTTCCTGGATTTGTAACCTCGGTCACCAAGTGACCAACTGTGCCAAGTGTGCGGACTCTGGCTTTATTAGTGTGAGAATGGCAGCCTTTTACATTTTTTCCATTGACTTGAATGGGTGAAATCTGATTTGCTGTCTGTAGCTCCGCCCAGGTGTGCAGGGGGGACGTGAGACCCCCAGAACATATCATCCCAGGTATTAAGGGATCTGTATACCAAGTTTCGTTTAAATCGGTCAAGCCGTCTTCGAGTGATCGCGGCACATACACACACACACACACACACATCCGATTTTATATATATAGTTTGAAAGCAGGCGGTGTACAGAAACCTAAAGAATAAAATACTGGTAGGTGATTTATTAATGCTGCAGTAGGCATTGTTAAACAATAAATACAAAAAATCCCAGTAGTGAACTTACTAATTAACATGGGCTGCAAGAGTGCTCCTAGGTGGGCACATTACAACATCACTATGTGATTCCCAACCACAGAGCTTTTCATTTTTAAAAAATTTGTATACAACTCAAATAAGCTCAAATAAGTTTAATTTTATTATTGCTTTATTAATTAAAAACATAGTGCCTTTTTCACCCCACTCCACCCTGTAGGTTTGGTGGCTTACATTTAAAATGGGGGCACTGGGCAGTGAGAATTTGGGTGCCAAGAATAGCCGCAAGTAGAATAGCAGTAAATGACTATTGTTCTACTATGATTCAGTGGATTATTCCAGTATTAAAATACCGTACTGGTAATTTTTACTGATATTTTACTATAGCCACCCCTAACCTTTTTCTCACAAAGATCCCTCCCTTTAATAATGCCAGAACCTAACCAACCTCCTTCCGATACCTAACCCTAAAACAACCCCTCTGATGCCTAACCCTAACCCTCCTCCCCATGTCTAACTCTAAACCTGTGTATGTCAAAAAATGGCGCCCAGAAATTTGAGTGCCCAGTAATCCTGATAAATGTACAGATTTTTTTTACTATTAAAGTGTAAAAACAATAGTAAAATGTCAGTATTAAATACCAATATTATACTAAAGCTAAACCTAAGTCTTTTCTCACACTGAACCCTCCTGCTACTGACTAACCTTAACCAAGCCCCTCCCCCCAACGCCTAACCTTAATTCTTCCTACCCCACACCTAATCTTAACTGTCCCCGCCACCGCAACCGATCCCCCCCCATCATGCCTAAAACTGAACTCCCCAGTGTCTTACACTAACCCCTCCCCCATGCCTAACACTAAAAAAAACCTCCAAAACCTAGAACCTTTCTCTGATGCCCCCCTATCCGCTGATAATAAAGGCTTCGCCACAGGTGGCTATATTAACCACTTCACAACTGAGGGGTTTTACCCCTTCAGCATCCGAGCAATTTTCACCTCTCCTCCCATTCATTTGGCAATAACCTTATCTCTACTTATCACAATGAAATGAACTTTATCTTGTTTTTTTTCGGCGCTAATTATGCTTTCTTTGTGTGATACATTATGCCCTGAATTATTTTATTCTAAATGTTTAATAGGAAAATAAGAAAAAAATTGGAAAAAAAATCTTATTTTTAAGTTTTCAGCCATTATAGTTTTTAAATAATGCATGCTACCGTCATTAAAATCCATGTAATTTATTTTCCCATTTGTACCGGTAATTACACCATTTAAATTATGTCCCTATCACATTGTCTGGCGCCAATATTTCGCCCATTACTAATAACAAGCCCACCATTTATAAAGTAACAGTAGTATGCCCTCTTGACATACATATTAAAAAAAGTTCAGTCCCTAAGAAAACTATTTATGTATTTTTTTTATTTAATTTTATTTATTTTTGTTTACAAAAAACTAATGTTGGTAACTATTAGGGAGTGTGGGAGGTAAGGGGTTAATTTAAAATGTAAAAATAGGTCTTTGCATTGAAAAAAATCCTTTTAGATTTATAATAGAATAAATAGCCTTACAATCATGTACGCATTACAAATCTTAAAATAACGGTAATATTAAAAACGATATATTAGTAAGTTAAATCTGAAAACTATAATCGACGCATTATAAGTTTAAAAACAAAAGTTAATACCAAAAGTAATGTGTTTCTAATAGAATAAGGTTGAAAATGATACTTAAGCATTATACGTATGAAAACGAATTTTAAAATGATAAAACAAGTTTAAACGAAAATTTACTTGTTACAGTCCTAAAAGCGAAATTTAAAAATGAAAAAATAAGTAAAACACAAAGTCAAAACAAATTTGTAAACAATATTTGTAATAAACCTTATTCTGTAAACGAAAACTTTTGTTAACACGATCCCTGCAACCGCTATTTCTCGGGCGCCCAAATTTTCTGTCGGGCGCCCAATAGCCGATATCTTGCATTGCAGTCTATGGCGGCGCCCTTTTGTCCATTAGCCATATGCGCCCTTTTTTACTGCTTCCTCAGCCTACAGGTGTTTTCACCTCAAGGATGGAAGCAATTTCCCCCTGTCAGCGCTCCTTCCATTCACTCGGTAATTACTTTATGAATACTTATCATACCTAAATGATCTATATCTTGTTTTTTCATCACAAATCAGGCTTTTTGGGGGTGATACTTGCTTTCAGTAATTACTTTATTTCTATGCATTTTATAGGGAAATTCAAGAAAAAGAAAAAATACACAACTTCTCCAATTTCATCGCCTAAAGTTTTAAAATAAACATTGCTACTATAGATAAAACTCACACATTTTATTTACCCAGTTGTCCCAGGTATCACAACATTTAATTTATGTATCTAGTACAATGAATGGAATGGCGACAATATATTATTTGGAAATAAATGTGTATTTTTTCTACCCTCTCAGTAATCATAAGCCCCTTATTTGTTACAATAACAGTAATATACTCTCATTACATTTTTTTTGGTAGCTACAGGGGGGGATGGGGGTACTTTAATTTTACTTTTCGGCCAGTAGGTGGTGCTAAGCACTATACTGGTAGTTACAAAGAAGTGCTCAATCTTTGTTTTTTTTTTCCTTTTTACTACGTTTTACTTTCAGTTTGATTAATTAACATGCCTTGTGATTCTAGGCATGCTGATTCTTACACAGGGGCTTCAGTTGGCTAAGGGGAACACTTGTTCCCCTTCACCAATCGATCCCCTGTAAGTGCTGTCGGGAACAAGTGCAACAACACTGCACACGGATACATGTCCAGATAGATTACAACAGATCATTAAGTTACATTAGTTATGTTAATTAAAATAGATAGGTAATATAATCTCTTACCCACCCTGTTTTAAAAGAAAAGGCAAATGTTTGATTTCATGAGGGCAGCCATATTTTTGGTTAAAAGGAGGTAACGGGGAGCATGAGACACAGTTACAACTGTCCTGTGTCCTGATAACCCCTCCCGGTTTCTAGGCAATGAGAACAACAACATCAGAAATCCCATTATGCTTTGCACATTATCAGGGGAAAAATGCCCAGGCAGTTTTCTTTGATGGGGGAGCATAGCTTCTGTGCAGACAAAAAAGGAGTCTTGGATAAGAAAAATAAAGTTCTGATGCTGTGAAACTGTTAAAGAAACACCAAGCCTTTTCAGTGCTGCTGAGTAGATTTTTACTCTGGAGGTTCGCTTTAAGTGTTACTATAAGTCTGTCCTTTGTCTTAATTTGTGTTAATTACTGTATTTCAATATTAATACTTATTTTATGGTAAGTATACAGTGTGGGGTATAGTACTGTTTTTTAGCTAGGTCTGTTTTTAACATTGACATTCTGCCTCTAATAATTATAGCCATAGCCCCTGAACAAGCATGCAGATCAGGTGCACTGACTGAAGTCTGACTGGATTAGCCACATGTTTGTATCAGGTAAGTGATTCCTGCACTACTGTTGCTGGAAAGATCATCAGGACAGCCATCAACTGTATTGTTTAAAAAGAAATAAATATGGCAGCCTCCATCTGTCTCTCACTTCAGGTGCTCTTTAACTTACTTAGTAGCCCTTCTCTGCAGCCTTTCAAGTTGAAGGATATCCTATACAGTTCTCTTATGTAGATATTTCATTATTTGCATGTAGTAAGAGGTGTTACATTATGGTATGTGTCTTTGTTACAGGTTCTGCCTTTCGGGATGAGTTTGATCTGGCAATTTTACAGTTGCAAGAGAACAACTGTTTGGAAGACTTAAAGCGGAAATGGTGGGATGGAGGTAAATGTCCAAAAGAGGAGGACCACAGAGCAAAGGGTAACCATACTTTACATGTTCACAATTTGTATCTTTTCTATTTTTTTTTTATTCTTGTATGCAAATCGGCCACTTTATTGGGATTGTATTACATTTTACACTGCTTTCTCATAAGTTATTAAAGACATAAAGAGGTGATTAATTAAAACAAGTTGTTTAGTCCTGGATACACTTTGCAGTTACTTTATGTGGCTAGTTGAGGTTATTTTTGTCAGGCACTTCTTCTTCATTAAATAATGTGAGTATATATTTGAGCCATTAATATCTGTTAAACGGAAAATGAAGAGAAAACAATTTTAGCAATAGACCTTATCCTATATAGGACCTTCCTGGGGTTCCATTTTCTTATTAGGGGTTAAAAGATTAAGCATCTTAAAGCGGACCCAAACTCTAACACGGCACACAATAAAAAGTATTTATTTTACATATAGCTGCTGAAGAAATTCATTTCTCTGTGTGTTCAGTTTGTTTGGCCAGATCAAAGTTCTTAGCAGTAGCTTTGAATAGACTTCAGGAGCTCTCCCCAGAGGTGTGTCAGGGCTGCCTCCTTATACATAAAAACCGAGGCTTAACCCTTTCTGTGCTTCCTGGAAAGTGAATCCAAGTTAAAACTTTAGTTTTTTAAGGATTTCCATAAATTGTAATGAAGATATTTTTTTCCATAAAGGTTATCATGCTATGGCTAATCTATCAGAGCAGAGACAAAGTTTTGAGTTTAGTTCCACTTTAAATTTTAACTGTTTTAACTGCAGATTTAAATGTTTAGGCTCTATTCACACTGGTGCAGATGGAAAACAGATCCATGTAAAAACTGATCCGTGGAACAGATTCATCAAGGCATAATATTTTCATCCATGACCCTCCATTCTGTTAGCGCGCGGTCAATGCAACAAATCTGTCGATCTGGCAAAATCACTGCTGTCCGTGCAGCAGAAAGGACTGAACGGATCCATTTGAACAGACCAATGTGAACAGATCCAATGGTTAGCACTGGATCCATTTAGATATGTTCTCACCTGTTCCATTACGGTCCACTAAACTGCCCATTTTTAAGGCCAATGTGAACTGGGCCTAATTTAGCTCTCATGCAGACAAATCATGACTTACTTTAGACTCCACACAAATTTTATTGGTGTTTCCGTAAAATGCGTAACGGCAATGCACAAATAGCGCAACTCACATTATATAAACAATGCACATGTTGCTTTTATAGCTCAGGTTATGCTATTTGCATATTGTATAGTATACAAGCAATGTGCACGTTGTTTACATAACCTGAGTTGTACTATTTGCGCATCGCCTGTTACACACTTTGTATTAAAGCTGAATGAAACCCAGCATTTCTTCTTTACTCAAAAAGTTTACAGCATATTATATACTACCACCATTTATTTTAGTATTAGAACAGCATTTAACTATTTAAACACAGGACTTATAAGCTCAATGCAGAGAAACCTGGACACATCCGAATTGGAGATAATGTTATCTTGTGTTTACTGAATTGTATCAAGTGAGGAATGTGACACATTCTCTGACTGTGCAGAAGCTCCTGGACACAGACAGACCCTCAGAAAGTATTTCTGCTTAAATTAAAATATGAATAAAACCAGTAATGAATAAAATGCCAAGTCAGCTCTCAGAGCAAAAAAATGTACTTTGGGAACTTGTAATTTCTAAATGAATAATAATACTTATGCACAAAAGCTAATATGATAACCGTATGGCGTATAAAAAGAAAACATGTTTTTATTGAATATTATGTCAGTGTTTTATACCGCATTAAAGCCAGTAAAATGTCCATGCAAAATGTGCACACAGAAGTTTTACTGGTAGTCAGTTAAACTGCCCCATGTTGCATGTCACTGCAGGATTACTTTAAAGGGGCACTATTGCTAATCTGCTTAAAATAAGTCTCTTTAACATAAATATTTGTTAGTAAAGCAATGTTAGTGAGGAGTATGAACACTGATCAAAGGGTATTTCCACACTGCCAATACCCACTGATAGCCAGATAGTCACGACGGCAGATTTACCTTTCTGACGCCGACTGGGCTAATCCATTATGTAGTAGGGGGCTCCTGTAACTGCTGCTTGAACTGCCGTTGGTTTTCATCTGGTCAGCTCAGCTATGCGCTTTCAAACTTCTAACTGCACTATCGTGCAGTTACTGTGCTCCCAGCGCAGCTGCCGTACAGCGCAGGACAGCGCCATATGGCTCTATGTTTATGCGCTGCCCGGAAAGGACCCCTTATGGGAAGCTGGCAAAAGCCGAAGTCAGGTTACCAGGGCGACGGACAACAATAGGTGTCCGTGTCTTTGCCAGCTTCCATAAGGGGTCCTTTCCGGGCAGCGCATAAACATAGAGCCATACGGCGCTGTCCTGCGCTGTACGGCGGCTGCGCTGGTAGCACAGTAACTGCACGATAGTGCAGTTAGAACTTTGAAAGCGCATAGCTGAGCTGACCAGATGAAAACCAACGGCAGCTCAAGCAGCAGTTACAGGAGCCCCCTACTACATAATGGATTAGCCCAGTCGGCGTCAGAAAGGTAAATCTGCCGTCGTGACTATCTGGCTATCAGTGGGTATTGGCAGTGTAGAAATACCCTTTGATCAGTGTTCATACTCCTCACTAACATTGCTTTACTAACAAATATTTATGTTAAAAAGACTTATTTTAAGCAGATTAGCAATAGTGCCCCTTTAAACAAGTACTGGAATAACATCAAGCCCCTAGTGCAGGGATGTCAAACTGGTCCTTTGAGGGCCGAGGTCCTCACACATTTTTGATACAGCTCAAATGAATTGATGGGACTGAATCAGGAAAGGTGTGGTCCATCAGGTAGAACACATTCCTCTCTTTCTCAGTCCATTTTAAACATTGGCATGGATCTGGCCCTCCAGGCCTGGAGTTCGACATCTGTGCCCTAGTGTGAAGAAAAAATGCTGCAAGCGACAAAAACAGCAGTAACCCCACTTTAAAATAGTTAATCGGAGGTGATTGCTTCAAGAATAGAATAAAAATAAATACTAAGTACTGTATAAATAAATACTAAATAAATAAAAAAAATGTAACATAAATACTGAGTTATTCTTCTTGTTGTTAGGTCTGGGCATGGAAAACATTGGAGGCATCTTTATTGTCTTAATCTGTGGCTTAATAGTGGCCATATTCATGGCTATGCTGGAGTTTCTGTGGACTGTCCGACACTCTGAAGACACTGAGGTAAAATGATACTATCTACATATTATCCACCTGCTGTTCAGAATCTCTCCAGTGATTTTGTAAAACATGAGATGAACCTGAACAAGATACACAGAGTGATAGGGCTACACAGAGCAATAGTGCTAATGAACACAGACCTTCAACTGCAGTTCAGAGTCGTACATTCAGTTTGTCTTTACATCATAGATAGTTTATACTCAGTTTTCTATTCAATACACAGCTGAGACTTGCTTGAATTTCTGTCAAAATAAAGAAAAATCTGTCAGCACTCTACATGTACACTAGTTCCTACAGTGCAGAATAGGTATATTCTGTAACAGAAATACACACAAAAAGTAGTACTTTTTTTTAGTCCACGTTATTGTGACTTTCTCACTTGTGTGTGGATAGATTGACACAGTTGATACATTTCTACATGAGCTCTGCTGGTACTTAATTCATCAGATTCCATCTTCTTTTGGTGGATAGTGAATACACCCCTCTAGTGGTAGCAAACAGCATTGCAGTCTTTCGAATATGTCCAAATCTGCTATTGTTCGCTAGCTATGTAAAGTATATTTTTACCTCCTTAAAACAGAAGATATTTGCAAGTATGCACCTTCACTTGAATCATTTTTGTGTCAGCTGAATGATTCTTTTTAGTATTTTAATACTACTGACCCTTTTTATGTATTATCTGTGTGTCTCTGCTATGCAAAAGTTTTATACTTTGTAATTAATTATCCCTGAGAGTTATGCCCCAGTTTGACTCAAGTCTGACTGCAGAGACAGTGTCATTTACAGCCCTGGATTCTTAACCCTTACAGTAAGGAAAATAAAAATAAACACAGTATTGTTCAATATAGGCCTGCAGCTGTACATAATCATGTCACATGTCACTTAAGGTACACTTTTTCATCAAAAACATTTTTATTGGTTGTTATCAGATACATTGGTACAGTTCCAATATATGGTACCTGTCATCTTATAAAACCCACATTTTAAGATGCTGTCTATTAACAATTTCTTCAACTTTATCTGCAATAGAATAATAAATATGTTAAAATAACGGTATTAAAAAGGACAAAATATTGTCTATAACAATGAAAACGAAAATATATTTACAGTTGTTATGAGCATAGTAAAATATTGGTTAATAATACCAATATTTTACTACAACTAACCTAACCTAACCCTAAGACCACCCCCGGTGGAGCCTAAACTTGAAATCCCCCTGGTGGTGCCTAACCCTAAGAACACCCCTAGTGGTGCCTAACCCTAAGAACCCCCATGGTGGTGTCTAACCCTGAGACCCCCCTGGTGGAGCCTAAGCCTAAACCCCACCTCTTCCCGGCGCCTAACCGTAAAACACCATTTCTCTGCTGCAAATAACGTTAATACAAAAGATATACATTTCTAAGATAATACATTTCAAAATGATAATTTACGAGATTATAACTTTGAAAACAAATTTCAAAATGACATAAAAAAGTTAAAATGATACTTTACAAAATGATAATTATCAAAACGAATTTCAAAATGATATTTTTCAAAACACTCATTCTCAAAATGAAAAATTTTAGTTGGGCAGGCCTGGCGCCCGCTATTTATCGAGTGCCCAAATTTCTTCTTTGGTGCCCAATATCTGATATTTTGCTTTAGCTCCCAATGTGCACCCAAATAATCCCTTAGCCCCAGGCGCCCAAATTTCCTGATTCCGTTTCAGGTACCCTTTTAAAGGACAACTATCAAAAGATTGCTTTTTCCGCAATCCCCAGTATTAAACAGGAGAGTGTCTGTAATAAAGCACTGTAGCGTAAAATACAATTTGTTTCCCTTGCTGCACCTAAAAATTGGTGTCCTGTAAACACACTTACAATGTTGGTTCATGGAAAAGTCCATCTTCACAGGGGATGGCACCCAGTGAAGTTAAGTGTTGCCTAATTTATTGACTGCTCTCCCCTTTCATTATCTGTAAGCCGAGCGACTGTTGCAACAAGATAGTCAGAGGAGCAAAAGACAATCACTCTCGCTCCTGCGCAGACACTGAACAATGCATACGTGCTTGTAGCAGCTGATCATTGGATATTTAAATATGACCCCACGTTTATTTATTAATCGTCCATCCCTCCTACCTCTGTGGGCTCCAATGCAAACTGCTGCTATGCGCACACATGCGCAGTATGATATTGGAGACAGAGAAGGAGCTAGGGTGTTTGTTTCTTACAGCTCACTGAGGGGGAATAGCAAATAGATTATGCCATACATCCCTTTACAACATGGTGTCTCCTGTTAAAATGGGCCAACACTATCAGTGGGATTATGGGACATTGTATTTACACCAAGGAGGAGAAAACAAAAATAACTTTCTTACAGCTTAAGTGTTTTATTACAAACACTCTCCTCTTCGTAGTTGTTCTTTAATACTGTACCTGTGATAGAAGAGCTGATATATAAAATTCGGAGCAAAAGAAAAGAGGATTTGTTTGCTTCACCGCCTAATTAGGCCACACTAGTAAATTTCAGCCTAAATCTGAGTGCTATGCAGCAGCAACCACCACCACTGTTTTACATGCAGAAAGCATTACATCACTGCAAACTACCCAGCCTTATATATAAAACATAGCTACCAGTAATTCTTCTATTTTCTTTGATGGTTAGTCTCACAATAATTGTCATTTGGTCGGCCTGTTTTTGAGCGGGCAATGATCTGATGCTCAATGCTTAGTCTGGGAATCACCAGAGATGGCAGATGCAATCAATGTAGGATAGTTATACTTCATCAAAGAGATTTTTCCGCTGTGCTACACATTTCTCTTTAGTTAGACTAAGACGAATCTAGAAAAGACATATGTATGTCTTGACAACAACCTCAGTGATGCAGTTCAATCACCAAACTAAACAACAAAGGAATTTCTGCAACTACAACATAAAAAAGCATTAGCCAAGAGGATATTTCTATCCTGGAAGGGCTTTTTCTCTAAAATAAAAAATAAAACTTTAGCTTGTCAAAGTCTTTGCTATCTGCTTTATTAGCATCTTCTCTTTCGGTGTGATTTTGCATTTAATACTTCCAAAGAGAAAACATATCTTTAAATGGAGAAAATATATTTTGATCTGAGCTAAAACAATTATGTCAACAGTGGTCAATAAATCAATGTGATCATCTGCATATAAATCAAATCAACATTTTATTTTATATACACAGTATATATATATATATATATATATATATATATATATATATATATATATATATATATATATATATTATAAAGCAGTTCGTGATGCCAGGGGAACTTCCTGGTTGTGATGCCACTAGCAATCTTCCGCTTACGCATTTCTGGAGGCTCATCTCTCTTCGTCAGAGCATGACTGCCATTTTTTACATAGTTACATAGTTATTTTGGTTGAAAAAAGACATACGTCCATCGAGTTCAACCAGTATAAAGTACAACACCAGCCTGCTCCCTCACATATCCCTGTTGATCCAGAGGAAGGCGAAAAAACCCTTACAAGGCATGGTCCAATTAGCCCCTAAAGGGAAAAATTCCTTCCCGACTCCAGATGGCAATCAGATAAAATCCCTGTATCAATATAATTAGGCATTACCTAGTAATTGTAGCCATCGATGTCTTTCAACGCAAGGAAAGCATCTAAGCCCCCTTTAAATGCAAGTATAGAGTTTGCCATAACGACTTCCTGTGGCAATGTATTACACATCTTAATCACTCTTACTGTAAAGAACCCTTTCCTAAATAAATGGCTAAAACGTTTTTCCTCCATGCGCAGATCATGTCCTCTAGTCCTTTGAGAAGGCCTAGGGACAAAAAGCTCATCCGCCAAGCTATTATATTGCCCTCTGATGTATTTATACATGTTAATTAGATCCCCTCCAAGGCGTCTTTTCTCTAGACTAAATAAACCCAGTTTATCTAACCTTTCTTTATAAGTGAGACCTTCCATCCCACGTATCAATTTTGTTGCTCGTCTCTGCACCTGCTCTAAAACTGCAATATCTTTTTTGTAATGTGGTGCCCAGAACTGAATTCCATATTCCAGATGTGGCCTTACTAGAGAGTTAAACGGGGAAATATTATGCTAGCATCTCGAGTTTTTATTTCCCTTTTAATGCATCCCAAAATTTTGTTAGCTTTAGCTGCAGCTGCTTGGCATTGAGTACGATTATTTAACTTGTTGTCAATGAGTACTCCTAAGTCCTTCTCCAAGTTTTATGTCCCCAACTGTATCCCATTTATTTTGTATGGTGCTAGACCATTAGTACGTCCAAAATGCATGACTTTACATTTGTCAACATTGAATTTCATCTGCCATGTATGTGCCCATATAGCCATCCTATCCAGATCCTGGTGCAATATGACACTATCTTGCTGAGAGTTGATGATTCTGCACAATTTTGTATCATCTGCAAAAATAGCAACATTGCTCACTACTGCATCTACTAGGTCATTAATAAATAAATTGAAGAGCACTGGACCCAGAACAGACCCCTGTGGGACCCCACTGCTAACAGGCTCCCATTTTGAGTACGATCCATTGACCACAACTCTTTTTTTTTCTGTCCATTAGCCAGTTCCCTATCCATGAACACAGACTCTTCCCCAGTCCTTGCATCCTTAACTTTTGCACCAGACTTTTGTGGGTAACAGTGTCGAAGGCCTTTGCAAGGTCCAAGTATATCACATCTACAGCATTCCCAATATCCATATTAGCATTCACTACCTCATAAAAGCTGAGCATGTTAGTCAAACAGGACCTGTCTTTAGTAAACCCATGTTGATGCTGAGAAATAAGATTATTTTCTACTATGAAGTCATGTATAGTATCTCTTAGTAACCCCTCAAATAGTTTGCATACAACTGATGTTAAGCTTACAGGTCTATAATTTACTGGATCTGATTTTTTGCCCTTCTTAAATAATGGGAAAACGTGGGCTGTACGCCAATCCACTGGGACTCTGCCAGTTGCAAGAGAGTCACAAAAGATAAGATAAAGGGGTTTATCTATAACTGAACTTAATTCCCTTAGGACCCGAGGATGCATGCCATCCGGGCCAGGTGCCTTGTCTATTTTTAATTTATTTAGTCTTGCCTTCACTTCTTCCTGCGTTAAGTATTTAATATTACAGTTAGAAGATTGAGACTCTTCCGCCTCTGTAGTTTGCAACAGTGCTGTTTCTTTTGTGAAGACAGAAGCAAAGAAAGCATTTAATAACTCTGCCTTACCTTGGTCATCCACCATTGAGTTCCCACCCTCATCCTTTAGGAGTCCTATACAGTCAACCTTTCTTTTTTTAGAGTTAATGTACTTGTAAAACTTTTTTGGGTCCTTCTGTTTTTAAAGCCCTGTTATACCACCTACTGCTGACATCATTAGTTGCTTAGCCTTTCTCTCGGCCTCAGTGTTCCTTTGCATATATATTGCTTGCAGTTCACATAATGCACACTTGATAGTAGATGCGTCTTCAATGTTAATATGGTGAATTTCCAAAAACGACATAGTTGCATACTACGTTGTCAATCTGGATATATATAGTTAACTATATGTACTATATATATATCCAAGTTGACAACTTAGTTACTATGGTCTGATGAAGGGAGGCGGACCTCCAGAAACATGTAAGCAGAAGACTGTTAGTGACATTACTACCAGTAATTTCCCTGCGACCAAGCCGAGCAGCGGTGAGAGTGAGCAAGCAGCTCTCACACACTACAGCCGGCCGGTCATTTCCCCGTATGCACCGCTACTGGAAGGACGTGCCCTTATTCAGACCAGCGCACTGCAGACGAGGGATCCATTTGCTATAAGAATGACCAGTGCAGATTAACCTTGCCATCTACGGATACGTGAGTTATGAGGCATCACAAACTGCTTTATATCATTTGCTAAATATTCCAGGACAGCATTGGCTGCTGGAGGGAAGCATATTTATGCTAATCTTTGCATTGATTATTGACTGATATTACTGTGATGTGCAATTAATCCTAAGAGACAGCAAAACCAGCAACACGGGATTTGCAATGTGAGAAATAGAGCCATAATCAACTAAGCACTGAAATAATCAATCTGGTACTGGAAATAGGTGCAATTTTTGTGCACATATTTTTTTAACACTTGATTATTTAAAACTTGATTTTTAACCGATTTGTGGACACAATCTATGTGCCCTTTTTGTGTGAATGGCTGTATGAAAGCTGGGTGTGACGACGCTGCAACGCCTTATTTTATTGGTTATATACTTACAGGGAAAGCATATTGTAATAAAATGTTGATTTGATTTATATGCAGCAAGCAGATAGCAAAGACTTTGACAAGCTAAAGTTTTATTTATTATTTCAGAGAAAAAAGCCCTTCCAGGATAGAAATATCCTCTTGGCTAATGCTTTTTTTTATGTTGTAGTTGCAGAAATTCCTTTGTTGTTTAGTTTGGTGATTGAACTGCATCACTGAGGTTAGTGTCAAGACATACATATGTTTTTATCTTATATACTGTTGAGGGAGGGACTACCCTTAATTTTTTGAGCTACAGCTGATATAGTGACAGTTGGGCGCAGAGACTGTGAATCATATATTTTTAAATGTATATAGTTCTGCATTGTAGAAGGTATTCAGATAATCCACTAACTCCACCAACAAATATGCCAGCTAATGAGCAATCATTATACAGCTCCTAATGCACATGTGCCACCAGTGATACATTTCAAAAAGTAAATCATGGCGAGGAAAGATTTTACAATGGGCAAACATTGGCTAAATAATTTACAAGTGAATATTGTAAAAAAAAAAAAGCAATTTTATTCATTATTTAATTTTCAATACAGTTACTCTTTAAAGCATCTGTCAAGCTATTATCATTGCTGCCTGTGCCAGAGCTGTCAAAACCTCCCCTTGTCTCCTATCCCAGTGACTGATGTCAGGAGAACATGAATCAAATGAAAATCTTACTATCTGTGAAAAAAAACAAAAACATTCTTCTCTTTATTGTTACAGGTTTCTGTGTGTCAAGAAATGATGTCGGAGTTAAGCAGCATCATCCTTTGCAAGGACAGTTTTCTGCCACGTCGTAGAAGAGCGGCCATTGTGCGCGCCAGATCCGCTATTCCGGATGATAAGAGAGGACGCAATGCCAGCTCAGTTCTCAGCAATGGTAAACTGTGTGGGGGTACGGGCCCCGACCCGCTGGCACAGAGACTGGCACAGGAAGCAGCTCTAGTAGCCCGAGAATGTACTCATATTCGAGTATGCCCTGAGTGTCGCCGCTTTCAGGGTCTCAGAACGCGCCCGACTGGAGGGTCCCCAGCACAAAGCGAAGAGAGCTTGTGGGAAAAGACGACAAACAGCAGTGAGCCTGAGTAGATGCGCCATGAGAGATGTGTATGGCACAAAAAGATCCTTGCTGTGTGTGTGGTTTTTTTAGATCATATAATTAAAAAACTAAAAAAAAAAAACTTTTTAAAAAATCTAGAATAAAATGCTGGTATTGGATTCCCCACAGCATAAAACAGATATCCCATAATGGGTCTACGTGTTTCCAGTCGGCATTATGAATCCTGGCACCATTAAGCTGAATTTGTTGTTCCCCAAAAATTGGTACTGGACTCTGCCTATCGTATCGTTTCATTTGATTGTGAGGGACATTGTCTTCCTTTATCCAAAGTCTAAACATGCTTCTGAGCCTTTGTTATTCCCACCCCCACAATGTTTGTAGTGATAGACAGATCATGTTGTCAAAGATCACAATACAGTCCTGGTAAGCTTAAGGTTGTCCTCCATATGTGAACAAAAGATAGTTTCGATGCGTTCCTCTGTTGAGAATCAATGGCTTTATGTGCGTCTTTGGAGGTTGTGTTGCGCCAGTATTCAAGTTTTTGTAGCGAGAGATGCATTTCCCATACGAATCATACATTGTCATCACACAACAAAAATTCCAATAACTGCAAACAATCATGATGGTCATGTAAATAGAGCTTTGCCATAGTGTAGCTGACATGGATAGATTTACTAATTCATCATTTATGAAGTGTGACAGATTGTTCCGTGTGCTACAAGGTCTCATTTACTGTGTTAACATTACAAGGAAACAGCAGTTGTGGTAAGTCATTTGGTTTCAAGGTGAGTATAGTCCTCGTGCTGAAAGGTCATTTGCTTTTTTTTTAATTATTATTAATTTCTTGTACTAAAATCCATGAGATTCATAAATTATATTTTAGTAAATCTATCCGTTATTGTAAAAATCATTCTTTTTTTTCCAGGAGTCCTTATAAAGCTGTATATGAAAGAACTATAAGGATATTTTTTGATGAAAACTATAATTCTATGCAATTTCTGTAAAATAAAGAGATTCATTCTTAAATTGGTCATTTGTGATTTTTTTTCTTCCCACCTGGAAATGCAGTTACCTATGACGCGTTTGTCAATAAGATGTCATTAATTAGGCAAGAATAAGACGCAAACTGCAGAAAACCGCATTAACCTCTCTGATAGCAGAAATCTTAAACTCTGTAAGAAAAAAAGAGCCCCTGGGAGGTACTTACCTCAGGAGGGGGAAGCCTATGTATCCTAATGATAAAAACAGGGAACACCAAGAGCCCCAATAGCGTAATACGTACTGGATAAGGTGGCAATACATTTGTATTGCTAGATACTCACAGGTCAGGGTCACCAGCAGGCAACCACTGTAAAGGCAGGTGGGAAGATTAACCTGACCCCACTCAGGATTAAGAAGTCGCTCTCTGTAGACAGGAAGAAAGGGTAGCAACCCTCCACCAAGGGTAGACTCAAAATTGTATACAATGAACAGAGGCGCCAAAAGTATAAAATTAGATTAAATGAGCTTAAAAACCAACTCAAATGACAAAAATGAAGGAGGAAGTGGTGGTCTTACCTCCCTCAAGCAGCCACGACAACGACTGCGATTCAGACAATCAAACACATTTATTAGAAACTCCCCCCAAAAAATTTTGCAATGCGTTTCGCAGGCTCAATCCCGTTTCATCAGGCAATACAGGGAGGAGTATCAAGTGATCTGCACAAGGATTCAAGTTAAGCACCTCTGTTCTCCTCCATCCTTCCGTTCCAGCGCTGTCAGCGGCCGATCGCCTGCCGCGTGCCCGTGCAGTAAAGGTCAGGCTCGGCTATTGCTGCCTGAGTCCGAAGGAAAGCCACTACTGCGCTTGCGCGAGGCTCTCTCAGGATTGTTATGATCCTGGAGCCCAGCACTTCCGGCTGCTGACAGCTGAGGGACAGAGTAGGACAGGGGAAGCCTTATTAGGATCCAGAGGCTTCCTCTTCCCAAGGTACGTACCACATAGGGCCATTTTTTCCTCACAGATTCTCTTTAAAGTGGTACTTTTCTCATGATTATTTTGTTTTAAAATATCTCAAAATGCACTGCTAAGCAATCATGCAATATACTTGATTATTGCTTTTTTTTTTCTTCTTCAATTGTTAGACACTGTTATGTCAACTGCAGTGTATTCCATCAAATTTATTAAAGTGTAACTGTCGGGCATAAAATCAAAAATCAATTCTTTATTTGTATCTGGTAAACAAGTAATAAGGATGCTAACCAGGCAATCCAAAAGTTAAAGAGGAACTCCAGTGAAAATAATGTAATAAAAAAGTGCATCATTTTTACAATAATTATGTATACATGATTTAGTCAGTGTTTGCCCATTGTAAAATCTTTAGTCTCCCCGATTTACATTCTGACATTTACTACATGGTGACATTTTTACTGTGAGCAGGTTATGAAGCTGCTGCTAGCTGTTTGGCTGTTGTAGACAGCTGTAAACAGCTATTTCCTGTCTGTGAACCTTGTTACATTGTGGCAAACTGTCAAAAGTACCGCGGTCCTCAGAGCTTTTTGTGGGAGGGGTTTCAACACAATATCAGTCATACAGCGCCCTCTGATGGTCTGTTTGTGAAATGCAATAGATTTCTCATGTAAAAGGGGGTATCAACTACTGATTGGGATAAAGTTAAATTCTTGGTTGGAGTTTCTCTTTAAAATCACTATTACTTTTCTTGTTGATAAATAATCATTCCCCAGTTTACCTCTTTTTTGGTACATTGCCACACAAAGGAATTTGCAGGGCATGCTGGGTTGTCTTTTTTTTGCTTCTTTACTTTCCTCTCAGACTTCACTACTGCAGGCTGATTGGCTGAAGCCTCTTTTCCTCCTGTTTTCTCCTTTCCACACCTCTGTTCCTCTCTGATTGGCCAGCATTTCTCATGCTGAGACAATGCACTTTCTACTGCAGAGCTGGGTGGGAGTGCCTGAAGACTGGGAGGAGGGTGGGCAATGCATACACAATCAGGCAGAGGAGAGTAAGGGAGGAAATGACATCAGGATTTGCTTCAAAATAGACACAGTTAAAATGGAGAATCCTAAGAAGGATTTTCTCTTTTTTTTACTATAAAAAATCACTAAAATCAAAATGTGGACAGTGCAATACATATGTTATGTAAGTAGAGCAAGTATTTATCTACTTACATATGTGTTGTTAATTTTTGAGATAGTATGGCTGACAGTGCCTCTTTAAGGTGCCCATACACCACTCGATTTTCCACCAGAACAACCATCAAATAAATCCTTCTCTGATCGAAACTTAAAGTATATGTGTTCCCCTGGGCCTGTGGTGAGTGTTGCAGGCTCACCTACCATGCTGTCATGACTACTTGCCTCCTATGTTGTCTGGCATCTTTTTGAATTGTCACTGTGAGCTCCTATAATATATTATACCAATGCATGTAGACATGCGTCGGTGTCACCTGGTACAGGTGCTCGCGGTGACAACAGGAGGAGGCGAGGCGTTGCACCAGCGTGAAAGGTGAGCATGCAGCACTCACCACAGACCCAGGGGAAAGGGGGGATGGAAGGAGCCTACACTTGGGGAGAGACCGTGGGGTCCATCGATCATCAGGAAATTGAAAATTGAGCCCTCGCAACTGAGATTTTCCTGCAGGCCTGATTTATCTTTTCGAAGAACGTTTGATGGAAATCAATCCAAATGATCAATTGAGTTGCCATTTTACGGCATTGATATCTGCCAGATTCATTCATTACAATCGAATCGGACAGAAATTGATGCCAATTATCGAGTAATGTATGGGCACACTTACTCTGTACCCATGCTGATTGAAAACTAGCTGCAGTGTGCTCTATGAACGAAGAATGAGCTCTTAAAGTAAACCTGAGATGGCGAGGGAGGAAAAAAATTATACATACCTGGGGCTTCCTCCAGCCCCCTCCAGGCTTATTGCTCCCTCGCCGTCCTTCTGCACCGCCTGGATCCTTTGCAATTGGCCCTGGAAAGTACTCTGGTCCAGTGTGTACAGCGCAAGGGTGGTCCGGCCGCACACACCCCCATCGCTGGGAGTGCAGTAGCACTGGCGCAGAACGCTCCTGGTGACAGGAGCGCAATGGGGGGCGCAAGCAGCCGGACTGCGCCTGCGCCGACTGGAGGATTTTCTGTCATTAGACCATGAAGGAAAGTGTCTACACAGAGCTAAACCTGTCCTAACAGCTGTTCATGTGGTCATGGGAGGAAACACACATGCATGCATAGAACAGATCTTCTCATGCTGCATTAAAGTGACTGCACTGAGGGAGTGCGTATGCATGTGAGGTAAGCAAGCACACGTACATGAGAACCAGCTACTCGTATGTTCTTGGTGTTTACCACAGTTAAGTGATAAGGCCCAGTTAAAAGAACCAAGCAGGATGACTCTACTTCCTGATTAGACTTGCCGATTGAGCAAATCGCTGAACAGGAATGGGGAGCATTGCAGATGCCAGCAGGTGATTGCAAAATAGCAGCGGTAAGTGTCTACACAGATCTGTGAACACTCCCATACAGTAATTTAATTTTCCATTGCTCGCTTTAGCTACCCTTTCAGAGTAATCCTGTGCAAGTGCTCTGAACCTGTATGGTGAGCAGCAAGGATAACTGGTGAATTTGTGTCTGAGAGGTGGAGGCAAACCATATCATCACCTGCGACAGACCATTTACACTATTCCAGAATTCACAAGTGCTTTTTCAGCGCTGATGGAACATAGTCTCAGACTGGGCCAGCTCTACCAGAGGGGCAACCTGAGAAATTGCCTCAGAGCCCCAAGCCAACTGCAAGGCCCCCCAGGTAACCCCCCCCCCAACTTAACTATGGTCTCCATGGTCCCTGCAGAGTCTTCAGTAGAGTAGTGTCTCACCTGTCCTGGCGGGCACGCTCCTCTGTCAGTCTGTGGCTCCATGCACTGCTGACCTCATCTTCTCTGTGACCCGCAGCATATTATTACATAATAAGATGTTCTGGGTCACTGAGGAGAGGCGCACCTGCTGAAGGGTGGTGGTGGTGGGGAGGAAGTAGGGGCATGCTTGTTAGTAAAATAACATCAGCCGTGCAGGTAAGGTCATTTCCAGAAGTTGCCAACAAGCACTATAGCACCTCCCATGAAACACGGACAACAGTTTCTGCAGCACTGTCTGGTATGGAGAGAGAAGTGTGCACTGGTACATGACAGAGATTGACAGAGATGGGCTGAAGTGGAGAAAAGTTTGGTTCAGGTTTTTTTTTAACTCACCTATTCACAGTTTAACGCATAATGATATTAAAGGAGATTTGTGAAACAAAATAATATTCCTTATCTCGGCTGTTTCCATGTCCCACAATTCTCATGCTGATACTTTTCTGCGATTGCCAGGAATGCCATCACCAGAATTTTCTAGGCCCTAAATTACAAAAACATCAGTTACCCCTTACACACACCCCCCTCCCCCTCCCCATGTGTTCAAGTTTTGCAATGCTGACGTGGTACAGCTATTGTACACTCACAATATACATTCTGTAACACTTTAACATGAGCAAGAGTCACTCATTCAGTTGACTGAGTGTAATAAGCCCTCTTAAAGATAAAACTGGAGATAGAGCAGAGAGAGACAGAGACAGACAAAGACAATGAAAAAGAGGGAGATAAGTAGCAGAGGGAGAGACGTAGAGCAACAACAAAGTAGCACAGAGACAAAGCACTATGGCACAGAGAGATGGCAAACAGTGGGGCATAGAGAGAAAGAGAAAAATGTCTTCCAACTTGTTTATTGCCACTCTTTCCCCTTGCTACCATATTAGAAATTTCTCAATTATCATTTCTCACAGATCTGCTCATACCACTCATTTAGCAGTACATTCTATTTTGGGAAACTCCCTCACCCTGCTCATACCATTTCTCTGTGTCCCATCTCTTTCTTATCAATTCCTTGTGTTCCTGGTTTTTACACATATCACCCACCTATGTAGTCTACACATACTGTCTTGTCACTGCAACTCCAGTGGTACAAAACATTAACCAAACCCTGCCATTGCCTATCCCTACACCCTCCTGTGCGTAATCTTACCCATTATCCTACTTATGCCTAACCTCAATTTCCCCCCACCTGTCTGTGTTCATGGATAGGGAACTGGCTAATGGACAGAAAACAAAGAGTTGTGGTCAATGGATCATACTCAAAATGGGAGACTGTTAGCAGTGGGGTCCCACAGGGGTCTGTTCTGGGTCCAGTGCTCTTCAATTTATTTATTAATGACCTAGTAGATGCAGTAGTGAGCAATGTTGCTATTTTTGCAGATGATACAAAATTGTGCAGAATCATTAACTCTCAGGAAGATAGTGTCATATTGCAACAGGATCTGGATAGGATGGCTATATGGGCACATACATGGCAGATGAAATTCAATGTTGACAAATGTAAGGTCATGCATTTTGGACGTACTAATGGTCTAGCACCATACAAAATAAATGGGATACAGTTGGGGACATCAAACTTGGAGAAGGACTTAGGAGTACTCATTGACAAGTTAAATAATCGTACTCAATGCCAAGCAGCTGCAGCTAAAGCTAACAAAATTTTGGGATGCATTAAAAGGGAAATAAAAACTCGAGATGCTAGCATAATATTGCCCCTGTTTAACTCTCTAGTAAGGCCACATCTGGAATATGGAATTCAGTTCTGGGCACCACATTACAAAAAAGATATTGCAGTTTTAGAGCAGGTGCAGAGACGAGCAACAAAATTGATGCGTGGGATGGAAGGTCTCACTTATCGAGAAAGGTTAGATAAACTGGGTTTATTTAGTCTAGAGAAAAGACGCCTTAGAGAGGATCTAATTAACATGTATAAATACATCAGAGGGCAATATAATACCTTGGCGGATGAGCTTTTTGTCCCTAGGCCTTCTCAAAGGACTAGAGGACATGATCTGCGCATGGAGGAAAAATGTTTTAGCCATTTATTTAGGAAAGGGTTCTTTACAGTAAGAGTGATTAAGATGTGGAATGCATTGCCACAGGAAGTCGTTATGGCAAACTCTATACCTGCATTTAAAGGGGGCTTAGATGCTTTCCTTGCGTTGAAAGACATCCATGGCTACAATTACTAGGTAATGCCTAATGATGTTGATCCAGGGATTTTATCTTATTGCCATCTGGAGTCGGGAAGGAATTTTTCCCTTTAGGGGCTAATTGGACCATGCCTTGTAAGGGTTTTTTCGCCTTCCTCTGGATCAACAGGGATATGTGAGGGAGCAGGCTGGTGTTGTACTTTATACTGGTTGAACTCGATGGACGTATGTCTTTTTTCAACCAAAATAACTATGTAACTATGTAACTATGTAACCTAACCTTAGCCCCCCTGCCCCTGTGCTTAAGGCTTTAGTTTGTTTATATCTATTAAGTAGGGTCTTTATCTTTAAAAGGACCCTGAAGTGAGAGGGATCTTGATGTCTGCCATATTTATTTCCTTTTAAACAGTACTGGCACCAGTTGTGTCTGTATCCTTGAAACAAGCATGCAGCTAATCTTGTCAGAATTTTTGTCAGAAACACCTGATCTGCATGCTTGTTCAGGGTCTATGGCTAAAAGTAATAGAGACAGAGCATCAGCAGGACAGCCAGGCAATATTGATTGTTTAAAATTAAATAAATATGTCAGCCTCACTATTCCTCGCACTTTAGGCTCCCTTTAACTTTTCAGTGTTACCCAACCTTGTCCTCAAGGCCCATCAACAGTGCATGTTTTGTGGAAATCCACAGAGATAGTTAATCAGCTCTGCTGAGACACTAATTACCCCACCTGTGCATGGTATGCAGGGGGTGTCTTGACACCCTGGAGAAAGGAAACACAAAAAGGATGGGAGCCCAATAGCGTAATACGTTTTAGTACAAGGTCTATAAGTGGTATAATGAAAACTACTCACAAAAGCGGGTTGCATAGGGGCAACCAACCGCAAGAAGCAGGTGGAGACCATAAACCCGACTCCACTCGGGGTGGTCCAGCCAGACCTGGTGCCGGTCGATCTCTTAGGAAAAATCGATAGTTGTCCCCTGTGGTGTGAACCACATGCAGTCTGTCTGATCCCCTCCAACAGGATATGTCAGGGGGTATATAAGCACAATATGGGTGAAAGAGGCACCCTGGTGTATATCAAATTCTTTAAAAACAAATAAAAACGAAAGAAAGGGAGGTAGCTTACCTCAAATAGCAAAATCTTTGTAACAACAAAAGATTTTTAATATTAAGCACAGGCAATGTGTTTCACGGGTCTAAGCCGCTTCCTCAGGCCAATTACAGTGCCTAAAATAATAATAATTAGGACTCCTCAGTACAATCATATACAAAACCAATAAATAAAAAAAAAAAATCAATACACAGTATTGACTAGAAAACATATAGTAGGAATTACGTTCAAACATTAGATACAATAGTATTTGCAGACTTAACACAGATTATTCTGCTTACTGCAGTGTAGTGAGTATACCCCATTGTTTTTTTATTTTACACATACCGTATATACTCGCATATAAGCCGACCACCATTTAAGCCGACCCCCCAACTTTTACCCCAAAAAGCAAGAAAAAGTAATTGACTCGCATATAAGCCGGAGATGCACATGGAAGGGAGTTGCTGCACATGGAAGAGGGAGACGCACCTGGAAGGCAGTTTCTGCACATGGAAGAGGGAGATGCACATGGCAGGGGAAGGGGGTTGCTGCACATGGAAGGGGGTTACTGTACGTGGAAGAGGGAGATGCACCTGGAAGGGGGTTGCTGCACATGGAAGAGGGAGATGCACATGGAAGGGGGTTGCTGCACATGAAAGCGGGAGATGCCCATGTAATGGAAAGGGGGTGCTGGACATGGAAGAGTGAGATGCACATGGAAGTGGGAGGGAGTTTCCCCCTCTCCCCGTGATTTGCAGAGCTTTCTGCAGTGGGGTGTTCACTTACCAGTCCAGGCTGACATGGCCCCCGTAATGGTGTCGGTAGTTAGAGGAGTGCCGAGTGCCAGCGTCACATGTCCAGGGCCCCGTAATGCTGTCTGTAGGTAGAGGAGAGCTGAGTATCAGCATCACATGTCCGAGGATTCCCTTCTTCCCTGTGTCTCAAGATGCCACTAGATGGCGTCATAGATATGAGACACAGTGAGAGCGTCAGAGAAGAAGGGAATCCCCGGACATGTGATGCTGATACTCGGCAGTCCTACACCATTACGGGGACTCAGGACTGGACTGGTAAGTGCAGAAAGCTCCACTGCGAAAGCTATGCAAATCAGAGGGGGTATATTCGGGGAGGAATCCACTCCACAGAGAGGAGGCAGATACCGCAGGGAGTAAAACACACTTTTTTACATGTTCAGCACCAGCGGAGGGGGCACATACCAGAGCGAGGGGGGGACACTTTAGCATCATGACTCGCATATATGTCGAGACCCCCACTTTTGGGCCACTTTTTTGGAGTCAAAAATTCGGCATATATGCGAGTATCTACGGTAATACAAAAAAAAAAATAATCAAAATAAACCGATTCTGTAAATGCACAGAAATAACACTATGAAGATGCATAGGATTTTCAAAAGTAGTTGTTTCCAAAGCTTTCACATTTAGATTGCCCACTAGATGGTGCTCAGCCTCAGTAAAGAAAAAAGTAATGCAAATCATAAACAGTTTCATGACTAAATGTACTACAGTGGCAATAGCAATTATTATTATTGATTTATAAAGCGCCAACATATTCAGTGGCACTGTACAAAGTAAGAAACAAACATGGGGTACATAATAATACAGACAATGGTGTACACAAAATATATAGTTCGTGACAAAATACAAAAACGATACAGAATACAAGATACAGAATTGGTATGTGATAAAAGTAAGTGATAAGTGATAAAAGTAACATGATGAATAAAATGTATAATGATTTCCAGGACACAAAAGGGGGAGCGAGCTTACACTCTAGGAATGGGAAACAAGAGGTGGGGTAGTATCCAACAAACATAGAGGCAAAGAGTCTTAGGACAAAGGGGAAGTGGCCTAAGGTAGAGCATATGCTTGTCGGAACAAGTGAGTTTTTAGTGACCATTTTAACCACTTCAGCCCCACAGTGTCGAAAACCTTATGCATTTGATCAACGATCACCTCCCATTCATTCGCCAATAACTTTATCACTACTTATCACAAATAATTGATCTATATCTATTTTTTTCCGCCACTAATTAGGCTTTCTTTAGGTGGTACATTTTGCTAAGAATTAGTTTTTTCTAAATCCATTTTAACAGGAAGATTAAGAAAGAAATGGAAAAAAATAATTATTTCTCAGTTTTTGGCCATTATAGTTTGTAATTAATATATGCTACCGTAATTAAACCTCATGTATTTTATTTGCCCATTTGTCCCGGTTATTACACCGTTTAAATGATGTCCCCATCACAATTTATGGCGCCGATATTTTATTTAGAAATAAAGGTGCATTTTTTTCAATTTGCATCCATCACCATTTACAAGCTTATAATTAAAAAAAATATATAATAATATACTGTCTTGACATGCATATTTTAAAAAGTTCAGACCCATAGTTAACTATTTATGTTGTTTGTTTGTTTTAATTGTCATTTTTTTTTTTATTAAAAAATGTATTTGGGTAATTTTTGGTGTGGGAGGAAAACAGCTAATTTTAAATGTAATATAATGTAATTGTTTAATAAAACATTTACAGTATGGGCCAAAAGTTTGGACACACCTTCTCATGCAAAGAGTTTTCTTTATTTCCATGACTATGAACATTGTAGATTCACACTGAAGGCATCCAAACTATGAATGAACACATGTAGAAGTATAGTACGTAACCAAAAAGTGTGAAACAACTGAAAATATGTTATATTCTAGGTTCTTCAAAGTAGCCACCTTTTGCTTTGATTACTGCTTTGCACACTCTTGGCATTCCCTTGATGAGCTTTAAGAGGTAGTCAACTGAAATGGTCTTCCAACAGTTTTGAAGGAGTCCCCGGAGATGCTTAGCACTTGTTGGCCCTTTTGCCTTCACTCTGGGTTCCAGCTCACCCCAAACCATCTCGATTGGGTTCAGGTCTGGTGACTGTGGAGGCCAGGTCATCTGGCGCAGCACCCCATCACTCAGCCTGGAGGTGTGTTTGAGGTCATTGTCCTGTTGAAAAATAAATGATGGTCCAACTAAACGCAAACCGGATAGAATAGCATGTCGCTGCAAGATGCTGTGGTAGCCATGCTGGCTTAGTATGCCTTCAATTTTGAATAAATCGCCAAGTGTCACCAGCAAAGTACCCCCACACCATCACACCTCCTCCTCCATGCTTTACGGTGGGAACCAGGCATGTAGAGACCATCCGTTCACCTTTTCTGCGTCGCACAAAGATACGGTGGTTGGAACCAAAAATCTCAAATTTGGACTCATCAGGCCAAAGCACAGATTTCCACTGGTCTAATGTCCATTCCTTGTGTTCTTTCGCCCAAACAAGTCTCTTCTGCTTGTTGCCTGTCCTTAGCAGTGGCTTCCTAGCAGATATTCTACCACGAAGGCCTGATTCACACAGTCTCCTCTTAACAGTTGTTCTAGAGATGTGTCTGCTGCTAGAACTCTGTGTGGCATTGACCTGGTCTCTAATCTGAGCTGCTGTTAACCTGCGATTTCTGCGGCTGGTGACTCGGATTAACTTATCCTCTGCAGCAGAGGTGACTCTTGGTCTTCCTTTCCTGGGGCGGTCTGCATGTGAGCCAGTTTCTTTGTAGCGTTTGATGGTTTTTGAGACTGCACTTGGGGACACTTTCAAAGTTTTCCCAATTTTTCGGACTGACTGGCCTTCATTTCTTAAAGTAATAATGGCCACTCGTTTTATCTTTACTTTGCTGCTTTTTTTTTTGTTGCCATAATACAAATTCTAACAGTCTATTCAATTGGACTATCAGCTGTGTAGCCACCTGACTTCTCCACAACGCAACTGGTGGTCCCAACCCCATTTATAAGGAAAAAAATACCACTTATTAAACCTGACAGGGCACAGTGAAGTGAAAACCATTTCAAGTGACTACCTCTTGAAGCTCATCAAGAGAATGCCAAGCGTGTGCAAAGCAGTAATCTAAGCAAAAGGTGGCTACTTTGAAGAACCTAGAATATGACATATTTTCAGTTGTTTCACACTTTTTGGTTATGTACTATACTTACACATGTGTTAATTCATAGTTTGGATGCCTTCAGTGTGAATCTACAATGTTCATAGTCATGAAAATAAAGAAAACTCATTGAATGAAAAGGTGTGTCCAAACTTTTGGTCTGTACTGTATGTGGGTGTAGTTCACTATTTGGCCACAAGATGGCCACAGTCAAAAAAATCCTGGATGTGAACAATCTCGCATCCAAGAACTAGAAAGAGGATGGGAATTTTTTTTTTTTTTTTTTTGCAGAAAGACAAGAAGGTTTTTCTGCAGGGGACTTAGATCGGTGAATAGGAACTATATTCCCATTCACTAATCGGGGGGCTAACGGTGGGCGGCGGGAGCGCGCGCATACCGCAGCAGCACCGCCTATCTGGACGAACATATTCGTCCAGATAGGCTGAAGTGTTTATGGTAACAAAAGTTGGCAAGTGACAAATCTGTTGTGAGAGGGCATTCTAGAGGAGGGGTGAAGCGCATGCAAAATCTTGCAAACATGAATGTGAGGAAGTAATTCTAGAGGAGGACAACAGATGATCATGTGCAGATCTGAGACTGCGATTGGGTTGGTATCTGGAAATTAGTGAGGAGATGTTCAGGGAAGAGAGATTGTGGAGAGCTTTGTAGGTTAGGGTTAAGAGCTTTAACAGAATCCTCTGGTTAATTGGCAGCCAGTGAAGACCTTGACGAAGAGGGGCAGCAGAGGAAGATCGAGAAGAAAGATGAATGAGACGAGTAGCTGAGTTCAGTACTGACTGGAGCGGGGCCAGTCTGTTAGATGGTAGCCCACTAAGTAGTATGTTGCAGTAGCCCAGATGAGGTATTAAAAGAGCATGTATTAACATTCGTCTTGAGTGAGAAAAGTTCAGATGCGAGATATGTTTTTGAGTTGGAGATGACAGGAGCTGATTAGGGAGTGAACATGAGGACTAAAAGAGAGAGGAGTTGATTATTACCCCTAAGCACTGTGCTTTGGGAACTGAAGTTATGGGAGTGTTATTAACATTAATTGTTATTTCAGGCAGATTGATGGACAGAGACGGTGGAAAAATGATTAGTTTGGTTTTACTCATTTAAGTTTTTAAGAAGCGAGAGGACATGAAGATAAATATAGCTGACAAGCAGTCAGGAACACGTGTGAGGAGGGAGTTAAGGTCTAGGGCCGAGAGGTACAGTTGTGTATCGTCTGTGTATAGCAGGGATGCTCACAGGATGCTCTCATGAGTAATCACAAGTGATTACGCATGATTCAAATGAGGTTTAATTGGCGCAGGTGTGCGGCGGGGATACAAGGGGTTATTTACCCATAATTCCACCATCTGCCCTACGTTCCAAAGAGCTTGCTGGCGTCCTATTGGTCACGTTGCAAGGCTCACACCGGCGCACTTCCTCCTTCCGGCTTGAATGGATCGGTCAGGTGGTAGGGTTAATAACCCACCCCAGCCTTCAGACCCCCCCCCCCCCCCTGATCACCCCAGCAGACCCCTCTAAAACCCCCACCCCCCCACCTGTCACTAACTATCGACGCTATCCCCTACATTAGGTCCCTAACTGCCTCCTAATCACCCCTGATTCCCCCCCCCCTACCTTTAGATCACCCCCAGACCCCATCCCAGACTACCCCCCTGTATACATCTGTATACAGCTAGCTTACCCCCTGATCCCCCTCTGATCACCTGCCTATCACCCCTCAGCACCCCCACCCATCAGAGCAGACCCTAACTGCCCCGCGGGGGCAACCGATCACCTGCCTAGACCCTCGATTGCCCTCAGACCCCCCTCCTGATTACATCCCCTGCACATTGTTTACATCTGTCCTCCCCAGCAATCACTAACTGATCTTCGATCAGTAACCCCCTGTGTCTGCCTCTCCTCAGATCAGGACTCAGTCTGCCCCATGCGGGCTCCTGATCAACCCCCCCAACCCCCTCAAATTGCCCTCAGACGCCCCCCTAATCACCTTCCGAGTGCATTGTATTTGACTGCGCTGTGATTGTATTCGATTGTGCTGCGATTGTATTTGATTGTGCTGCAATTGTATTTGATTGTCCCGTGATCTGCTTCGATTGTCCCGTGATTGTTTGATTGCCTCTGAGACCCCACTTCCCGCCACCCCCAACCCCACCCTCCCCCCCACCACCTCCAACCACCACCTCCAACCACCACCTTCCGAGTGCATGAGATTTGCTTGTGCTGTGATTGGATTCGATTGTGCTGTAATTGTATTTGATTGTTCAGTGATCGGCTTTGATTGTCCCGTGATTGTTTGATTGCCTCTGAGACCCCACCCCCACCCTCCCCCCCACCACCTTCCGAGTGCATCAGATTTGCTTGTGCTGTGAATGGATTCGATTGTGCTGTAATTCTATTTGATTGTCCCGTGATCGGCTTTGATTGTCCCGTGATTGTTTGATTGCCTCTGAGACCCCACTTCCCGCCACCCCCAAACCCCGCCACCCCAGATCAGGCCAGTTAGCTAGGCCCCTTTGTTAGGGTCAGTTAGTGCCCATCCCACTGCACCGCATTCGCCGATTAGCGCCATCACTGTCGCTAATCAGCATTGGTACTATATAGTATCTAGTGATCATTCCTGATCGGACAGATCTATAGCAGTACATTAGGATCACCTTAGTGTAGGCTCCACTAAAAACGCAGTGTTTACCCGATCTGGCCTGATCGTTCGCCCGCACTTGCGTTCAGCCGCCCCACTGTAGTGACAGATTTTTTTTCTGATCACTGCACAAACACTGTACACTAGCTGTGGCGCTGTAAAGATCAGTTTTGATTTTTTTTTTTTATCAAAACTCAGTGACCACAGCTTTCTACCTCTCAAATACTCCCTTTTGCTAGGTAGGTGTTCTTTTTTTCTGGGTAGTCTCGGAGGAAAACCCCATAAATTTAGCAGTCCACAATGGCAAGAAGGGGGATTTCCGATGAGGAGGTATACAGGTACATGGACCAGTCGGATGAGAGCGTTTGGGAAGACTCAGCCGACGAATCATCAGGGTCCGAATATGAACCTGTGTAAAGCAGTGGTTCTCTGACCGAAAGTGATGACGAGGTTTTGGTCCCGGCTAGAGCCAGGCGTACCAGACCCCATGTCGTTAGACCGCAGGTGGCGCAGGATCCGCCTCAAGGGCAGCAGGGTGGTGCTAGCGCTGATGAGAGTTTTCTTGGTGAGGCAGGCACCAGCAGCGCAGCATCTCCTGGACTTAGTACCAGTACTTCCATAGACCTTGGTGAAGTGGTGAGCGCCAGCATGGAAGTTGAAACTGGTACGGTGGCACGTGCAGTAGTACCCCCGTCGCAGCCACCAAGAAGACGGGCCCGTAGTTCCCAAAGACTCCCAGAGGTGCTGGCACATCCAGATTGGCAATCCCCTGATTCCGCCGCACCCGCAGTGCCCCCTTTCACCGCCCAGTCTGGAGTCCAGGTGGCAACAGCTCATCTAGGAACGGCCCTAGACTTTTTGCAGCTGTTCATCACCCAGGTTCTCTTGGACTTAATTGTGGTTGAGACTAACCGTAAAGCCACACAATTCATCGCCGAGCACCCGGAGAGCAGCTATGCCCAGCCTTTCCGGTGGAAACCAGTCCAAGTTTCCGAACTTAAAATCTTTTTGGCCCTTATCCTTCACTTGGGACTAATGAAACAATGTATTGCGGTCGTGTTGGTCTACGAACCCAGTACATCATGTTCCCTTGTACCCTGCTGCCATGTCCAGGACACGATTTGAGTCCATCCTGCGCTTCCTGCACTTCAATGACGACAAAACCTGTCATAAAAAGGACCACCCTGCTTATGAACGGCTCCACATAATTTAGCCCCTCATAGACCACCTGTCATCAACATTTGCAGATGCTTACACATACCCATGCTGAGTGGGAGAAATATCTCTGTAAATGGACAATTGTGTGTAAAAAAAATAATCAAAAAATTGTCATTTACAGAGATATTTCTCCCACCCAGCATCGGTATGTGTAAAAATACACCCCAAAACACATTATACTACTTCTCCTGAGTACGGCAATACTACATGTGTGGCACTTTTTTGCAGCCTAACTGCGCTAAGGGGTCCAAAGTCCAATGAGCACCTTTAGGCTTTACAGGGGGGCTTACAATTAGGCACCCCCCAAAATGCCAGGACAGTAAACACACCCCACAAATGACCCCATTTTGGAAAGTAGACACTTCAAGGTATTCAGAGAGGGGCATGGTGAGTCCGTGGCAGATTGCATTTTTTTTTGTCACAAGTTAGAAGAAATGGAAACTTTTTTTTTTTGTCACAAAGTGTCATTTTCCGCTAACTTGTGACAAAAAATAATATCTTCTATGAACTCACTATGCCTCTCAGTGAATACTTTGGGATGTCTTCTTTCCAAAATGGGGTCATTTGGGGGGGTATTTATACTATCCTGGAATTCTAGCCCCTCATGAAACATGTCAGGTGGTCAGAAAAATCGGAGATTCTTCAAAATGGGAAAATTCACTTTTTGCACCATAGTTTGTAAACGCTATAACTTTTACCCAAACCAATAAATATAGGCTGAATGGGTATTTTTTTTAATCAAAAACATGTTTGTCCACATTTTTCGTGCTACAAGTATACAGAAAATTTACTTTATTTGAAAAATGTCAGCACAGAAAGTTAAAAAAATAATTTTTTTGACAAAATTCATGTCTTTTGATGAATATAATAAAAAGTAAAAATCGCAGCAGCTATCAAATAGCACCAAAAGAAAGCTTTATTAGTGACAAAAAAAGGAGCCAAAATTCATTTAGGTGGTAGGTTGTATGAGCGAGCAATAAACTGTGAAAGCTGCAGTGGTCTGAATGGAAAAAAAGGGTCTGGTCCTTAAGGGGGGTAAAGCCTACGGTCCTCAAGTGGTTAAAGTGTTCCGAAGCTTTGTGGCCACCCCTACCTGTGTTGCCATGGCCCACCCCCAGCTCAGCATCCACAGTCTAATTGGTGGCTGCTGAGCTGGGAGCGGGCTAAGGTAACACTAACGGGGCTTCAGAGCAATTCGGCCAGCCAAGAGGTTTATGAGTGGGTGAGAAATTTACCCTACCACCCACTGATCTTCGAAGCACAGACAGAGAGCCTTACATGCAAGGGCACAGGATGGCTGCCAGGGGCTGGAGGAAGCCTGAGGTAAGTCGATTTTTGTTTTTTTAAAGGGGCACTATGGCGAAAAATTGTAAAATTTGTGCAAACAAACAAGTACGTTTTTTTCCAGAGCAAAATGAGCTATAAATTACTTTTCTCCTATGTTGCTGTCACTTACAGTAGGTAGTAGAAATCTGACAGAAGTGACAGGTTTTGGAGTAGTCTATCACTTCATAGGGGATTCTCAGCAAGGCTTTTATTCTTCATAAAGACATTCCCTAAAAAGGATTTAAACACTCATGCTGGCCAGCGTCCCTGCTCGCTACACAGTTTTTTGGCAGTTGGGCAGAGCAACTCTCATTCACTAAGTGTTTTTGAAAATAAATAAATTCCTGAGAATCCCCTATGAAGAGATTAACTAGTCCAAAACCTGTTACTTCTGTCAGATTTCTACTACTTACTGTAAGTGAACGCAACATAGGAGAAAAGTAATTTATGGCTCATTTTACTCTGGAAAAAACGTACTTCTTATATGTTTATGTTTGCACATATTTTAAATTTTACAATTTTTCGCCATAGTACCTCTTTAATCACCTCAGACCTTCCCTTTAAGATACACTTAGCAAAACATGGAAAATTGTATATGCAAGTCAAAATTAAAATTCCTCAGTATATACAGGCGCATCTTGAAAACTTAGTATTATAATATCAAGTTTATTTATTTTAGTTATTCAATAAAAAAAATGTAACTCAGAAATGATATAGAATGATTACACACGGAGTGATTTCTTTCAAGTGTTTATTACTTGTCATTTGGCTGATTATGGCTTATAGGTAATGACAACCAAAGATTCAGTATCTCAAAATATTATATTAAGACCAATAAAAAATTATTTTCAATACATATATGTCGGCCTAGTGATAAATGTATGTCCATGTATGCAATACTTGTTCGGAGCTCCTTTTGCTGGAATTACTGCATCTACTTGTTAAGGGCTTTGACTTTAACATGGGAGACCAGGGTTCGAATCCTGGCTAGGGTCAGTACCTATTCAGTAAGGAGTTCAAGCAAAGACTCCCTAACACTACAGGGTTGAGCGCGTGGCTGCAGCTCTTGAGCGCTTTGAGTCCGACAGGAGAAAAACGCTATACAACTATTCGTATTATTATTATTATCGTCTATGCAGCTTGACATGGAGGTGATCAGCCAGTGACACTGCTGAGGTGCTATGAGAGGCCTGGATACTCTGATAGCAGCATTCAACTCGCCTGCAATATTTTGGGTCTGTTGTCCCTTATTTTCCCTTTGATAATTACCTATTGATTCTCTATGGAGTTTAGGTCAGGTAAGTTAGCTTGCCTGTCACAGTGGTGCCAGGGTCATTAAACCAACTATTGGGAGTACATGGCATCTCGGTGCTGCTCAGTTCGGTGCAGGGAGAGACGAAGGACAGCTCTCCCTGTTGCCGCTCAACTCCGGGGTGGCGTTAAATACAGTTCTCCCTCCAAGTTGTCACAACTCGGAGGGAGATGTAATTCGGTGTCTGGCAGCCGCTGGAACCTCAAATTACCGCTATATGGGGTGTGCATCATAGCATTGCTGCTATAATGGCGCCCAGCTTCGGCACTTGGCGCTCAGCGCCATAATAACCTGCTTCAAACTATTGGTACTTTGAAATGAAAATCGGCATCTCCATAAAGCGTGTCAGCAAAGGGAACTATGAAGTGCTCTAAAACCTCCTGATAGATGGCAGTGTTGCCTTTGGTCTTCATAAAACACAACGGACCAACACTAGCAAATGAAATGGCTCCACAAAAACATCACTGACTGGAAACTTCACACCGGACCTTAAGCAAATTGGATTCTGTGCCTGTCAACTCTTCCTCCAAACTCTGTTACCTTGATTTCAAATTAGATGCAATATTTACTTTATTCTCAATAGAGGTCCTTAGAACACTGGCTTGCCACAAGGAATGCAACAGTTGTAGCCCATGTCCTGGATACTGTGTGTGTTTGGTAGCTCTTAAAGCACTGACTCCAGCCACAGTCCATTCCTTGTGTATTGACACCAAATTCCGATTGTAAGCTGAACCTAGTATTAGTATTATTTAGATTTATATACAGTGGAGGAAATAATTATTTGACCCCTCACTGATTTTGTAAGTTTGTCCAATGACAAAGAAATGAAAAGACTCAGAACAGTATCATTTCAATGGTAAGTTTATTTTAACAGTGGCAGATAGCACATCAAAAGGAAAATCGAAAAAATAACCTTAAATAAAAGATAGCAACTGATTTGCATTTCATTGAGTGAAATAAGTTTTTGAACCCTCTAACAATAAAAGACTTAATACTTAGTGGGAAAACCCCTTGTTTGCAAGCACAGAGGTCAAACGTTTCTTGTAATTGATGACCAAGTTTGCACACATTTTAGGAGGAATGTTGGTCCACTCCTCTTTGCAGATCATCTCTAAATCCCTAAGGTTTCGAGGCTGTCTCTGTGCAACTCTGAGCTTGAGCTCCCTCCATAGGTTTTCTATTGGATTAAGGTCCGGAGACTGACTAGGCCACTCCATGACCTTAATGTGCTTCTTCTTGAGCCTCTCCTTTGTTGCCTTTGCTGTATGTTTTGGGTCATTGTCGTGCTGGAACACCCATCCACGACCCATTTTCAGTTTCCTGGCAGAGGGAAGGAGGTTGTCGTTCAGGATTTCACGATGCATGGCTCCGTCCATATTCCCGTTAATGCGATTAAGTTGTCCTGTGCCCTTAGCAGAAAAACACCCCCAAAGCAAAATGTTTCCACCCCCATGCTTGACGGTGGGGACGGTGTTTTGGGGGTCATAGGCAGCATTTTTCTTCCTCCAAACACAGCGAGTTGAGTTAATGCCAAAGAGCTCTATTTTGGTCTCATCAGACCACAGCACCTTCTCCCAGTCACTCACAGAATCATTCAGGTGTTCATTGGCAAACTTCAGATGGGCCTGCACATGTGCCTTCTTGAGCAGGGGGACCTTGCGAGCCCTGCAGGATTTTAATCCATTGCGGTGTAATGTGTTTCCAATGGTTTTCTTGGTGACTGTGGTCCCTGCTAATTTGAGGTCATTCACTAACTCCTCCCGTGTAGTTCTAGGATGCTTTTTCAGCTTTCTCAGAACCATTGACACCCCACGAGGTGAGATCTTGCGTGGAGCCCCAGAGCGAGGTCGATTGATGGTCATTTTGTGCTCCTTCCATTTTCGAACAATCGCACCAACAGTTGTCACCTTTTCTCCCAGCCTCTTGCTAATGGTTTTGTAGCCCATTCCAGCCTCGTGCAGGTCTACAATTTTGTCTCTGACATCCTTGGACAGCTCTTTGGTCTTTCCCATGTTGGAGAGTTTGGAGTCTGCTTGATTGATTGATTCTGTGGACAGGTGTCTTTTATACAGGTGACTAGTTAAGACAGGTGTCCTTAATGAGGGTGACTAATTGAGTAGAAGTGTCTAACCACTCTGTGGGAGCCAGAACTCTCAATGGTTGGTAGGGGTTCAAAAACTTATTTCACTCAATGAAATGCAAATCAGTTGCTATCTTTTATTTAAGGTTATTTTTTCGATGTTCCTTTTGATGTGCTATCTGCCACTGTTAAAATAAACCTACCATTGAAATGATACTGTTCTGAGACTTTTCATTTCTTTGTCATTGGACAAACTTACAAAATCAGTGAGGGGTCAAATAATTATTTCCTCCACTGTATATGAATTTCATGTGTGTCTCATCCACTATCACTTTCAGAAAGGAACGTCACACAGTTTACATTTAGGATAGCATTCCAGGGCTCAGATTACATTTTTCTCCTAAATTTTCTAACAAGAGATATCTTCACACCTTATTGGTGAAATACTCTTTTAACCAACAGCGAGCAAAGAGTGCCCAATTCACATTTTTACCTATATTTTAGTAATTTTTCACTTGCTAGTTGCTAAAAAAAGTTATTTTGTTGGTAAGATGACAATTATTTTCTGCAAGAGAAATCAGGAAAATCATTAACTTAATCAGGGCCTAGGAGACAGGGTTCCTTATTTTTTTTAACCACTTAATGACAATTGGACATTTATGAAAGTACAGTGTATTTGTGGTGAGTGCACCACCAGTTTGGTACTAACTGAGGCAATTGTGGTATAATTTTAACCATGATGAGCTGTAGAATACATTTTGGTGTGTTTTAAAGCTTGGGCACACATCATATAAAAAATAGGTACGGACAAACTCAATCCAACAAAAAAGTAATTTTCAAAATTATGATCACATTTGGGAACGTTTTAGCAAACCTACAAGAAACATACAGTATGTGGTAACATTTTAACCGTGATAAGTAGTAGAATAGAGTTTAGAAAGTTTTAGGGTTGAGGCCCATGTCTTGTGTATTCTTTTTAGTCACAAACTGACTCAAAGGCAATAACATTTTTGCATAATCTGTATCAAAATAAAATACTTGTAAAATGAAAACAAAGTGACAGAATATGAAAGAAACAACATATATTGTTACCTTAGGAACTTGACTTTTTTTTTAAATATGTATGCCATGAGGGTATGTTACTATTATTTTTGCAAATAAGGTCCTATAATCATCAATAGTGTACAATGAGAAAGCAAAAAGCAAAAAACAGAAAAAGACATCTTCATTTCCAAATACAATATTGTCACCATACATTGTGCTAGGAACATAATCTAAACCAGGATGAATAAGCAGATCCAATTTGTGGGTTTAACCTATAGTTAGCACTGTTTGTTGTAAAGCTGTAATGGATGTGTGAAGACACGCGGAAAAGCCGCCGCATGGACGCAGGATGAGGCGGCTGTTTCCGCGGCTGGCATAGCGGAACGCGGAGAAACCGCTGCGTCTGACGCGGCGGTTTGCGCGCACAGGCCTGCTGCTGACAGTCTGACCAGGCGCGGGGAGGCCACCGCATGTGCTGATAGCGGTGCGGCTCACCCCGCGTGCAGGCCAGGAGAGACATTGCAAAGAGTTACTGGTGTGGCTGGGACTGATAGTCCACACAGGTTCAGAATGACGCGCGCGCGCTGAGAGGCAGAGTTTATATGACAGCCAGAAGAAGGTCAGCTGACCAAGCTGGTCAGCTGACATTCCCACCACCTTTCATTGGTCCAGCACTTAGGGGAGGCGCTAGAGAGCGCTAGTGTATATATACTGGGTGCTGGTCATTCCTCTGGTGTCTGGCGTTGCGATCACTACGTGGTAGCACTCAGACCTTGTCAGTATCTGTGTTCTAGCATAGTTTCCAAAGGTGTTGATGATCACAGAGCTCACACCTTAGCGTTAGGAATTGAACTATATTATATGACCTTCTGCTTGCCTGACTATCCTCCTGAATTCTGATTCTGTACCTTGCTCTGATTACCTGTTGCCAAACTCTGCTCGTTCCTGGACTCTGTATTTGCCTCCTGATTCTGTACCTTGCTGTTCTGATTCTCCGTTGCCAACCCTGCCTGTTCATTGGATTCCGTATCTGTCTCCTGAATCTGTACCTGATCTGTCTGTGTGTTAACGACCTGGCTTGCCCGACCTCGAGAACTGGCATTGCTGTTAGAGGCAGTTCCCAGACCTGTTAGTGACACCCTCTCCTTGGAGTCACTCACACTCTGTCCTTCCTACTCTCAGTCTGGCTCCTCCCTTTGGAGAGTCCAGGCTAGTGGAAGGAACTTGTCTCTTGTGCAGTACTTGTACTGTCTCGCACCTGCCCTCAGGTGCAATACTCAAAGTATTACTGTTACACCCAAACACTCTTATATCTCAGGTGTCCAGAGGTTAGAATATATATCTGATTATCGGTGATACTGCAGATCATCAATCGGGTATATTCTGCATTCTCGGTGATACTGCAGTTCACCGGTAATCAGACCCTCTCTGTGTTACACCGATCGTTACAGGATGTAAATGGGGAAATAGTGTGTTTTTTCTGTTTTTTTTTCTTCTTTTCCCTTTAAAATGCATTGAAAATAAGGTAATTACTAAACTAAATCATCACACACTAAAAGCCTAATTTGTCCTGAAAAAAAAAAATATATATAGATCATTTAGGTGTGATTAGTAGTAAAGTTATTGGCAAATTAATGGGAGCAGTGCTGATATGTGAAAATTTGTTTTTCACCTATGGAAAAGGAAGGCTCTGGATCCCATAGAGCCTTTCATCTCTCAGTGTCTTCGTTCTCCAGCTGTCTGCAGTTCAAATTTGCCACCTCCGGGAGTCTACTGCGGTTTCCCTCCACACACATACACACATCGAAGCTATTTCATCAACTGGTTGAATAGCTTCACGTGGGAGGGGGGACAACAGTGGACCGAGGATGTGGTCACCAGGAAGGCTCTATGCCATGCTATAGCATCCAGGGCCATCCAGCACCATAGATGAGTAATTGACTTTATTTTTTAGGACACTTTGCTGTTACTTTAAGCACTCGGATTTAACAATTTTAAAGCATTGTTTTAGTAAGAAGCAAAACCAAAAATTGTGCATACAAATTTACAGGAAACACAATTAAACAATAAAGAAGGAACAGTCTAATATAAAAAGGGAATAAAAGTGAAGAAATACTCATGGCATTTTTAATAGTCCGGTAAACAGGTTGGGCGAAGATTTACCACCTAATCACAGAAAACTGTAGGATAGGCTGTGGTGAGCTAATCTAGTTTATAATGCACAGGAAGCATATCTTGCCTTGGACTTTGCTTTGAAGCATCTATAGGTTTATAACAGGTCGATTAATATTCTACAAAAGTGGAGAGATAAAGCAGTGGTTGAAGTTCCGCTGGCTGATCATTTTGTCATTGTCCAGAATTTGCTGACGTGTTCTGGTTTTGTTAAAATATACTTCTTTGTATCTGTAAGCGGTCCGAGATAGACTGCCACTTCTCCTTTCTCTACTTTGGAAAATCAGATTACCCTTTTAAAACTACCTTATTTGTATCAGGGTGATCTGACTTTTTCATGACCGTGGTCAGTAATTCGATTGCCTATCACACAGGGCTGATCTGAAACTCCAGTCACTTAAAGAGAACCAGAGACTAGAGATGGCTCGAACCTCTGATTTTTGGTTTGCGAACCTCGAACTCGAAATTCCGAAAAAGTTTGCGAACCTGCAAACTTTTCGAACCGCAATAGACTTCAACGGGCAGGCGAACTTGAAAAACTACAAACACTGTTTCTGGCCACAAAAGTGATGGAAAAGATGTTTCAAGGGGTCTAACACCTGGAGGGGGGCATGGCGGAGTGGGATACATGCCAAAAGTCCCGGGGAAAATTACAGATTTGACGCACAGCAGGGTTATAATCCCTAAAAGGCAGAAATCACATTGCATTGCTAAATTGGAGGTCTAAAGTGCTTAAAAACATCTTGCCTGTGTATACATGGATCAGCACTTAGTGTAATAAGTATGCTAGTAAATTGAGTATAGGGAGCTCTAGGCTGGTTATAGAAAAAATACAAAATCTTTATTGAACAAAGCTACATATAGTAACACACATGCATACCCCCTTTAAAAACAAGCAAATGAACTGGCTATGAATTGCTCCTAATCTAGGCCAAGATCGTCCCTTCTGGAGTGCACTCCTATGAAAAAAGTGGGGACTGACATGTCAGAAAAATATAATCTTCGGGCCCAATTTTTCATAAACCAGCTTGTAGGCAATATCCCATTGATGGTACAAACTCCTGCACCTTGATAGTTGCACCACCCGTGTGCTTGAGAAATGCACGCCTCTATGCAACAAACATGTACGCTCTCATTACAGACACATGTGATAAGTGTCTAACCTCAAACTCCTATTGCACGCCATGGATAGCGCTGAGACTCACGTGACCCGGCCGGGCAGCTGACGTTCGCATGGAGGATGCACCTCTGTTAATGCGGCGCGTCTGGACTGGATGCGTCAGTCGGTTTGGGTCTAAGCAGGTTTAGGGGTCCCATCTGGTGTGCGGCAAAGGAGGAGGAAGAGAAGCGGAGGCACGGGGGTCAACAGCGCGCCGCGCGCTTCCGGGTAGAGCCGTTCACGTGACGCGTTTCGTCACTCCCACGTGACTTCCTCAGACGTGACGTCAGTGGCATGGTTGCGCCTCTATATAGCCATGGCAACCACACCTGCTGCTTAATTCAATGCTGGAAGCGAAGGTAATTAAAAATCAGGTTCCCATACGCTGCTTTGTGTAAATCAATGTTCATTAGGCAGTTCATCATAGGAGTATAGTGGCTTTAGGACATATGGATCACAAGAACACTTTTAAATTCAGGTCTCTGTTCAAACCTTGAGGGGATAAGCTCCCACATTCATATATCAGCTTTGACTCCTTCTGTAGGAGTTGTCTGTCAAAGTCACCCCTTCGAGGGCTGATATTCAGCTTATATATCCCCATAAAGCGGAGACCCGACACGTTTCCATTGTGCACAGACCTAAAGTGCTCAGCAAGAGGATTGAGTCTTTTTTTGTTGTCAATGGTGGTACTCCTAATATTGGCTAAATGTTCTCCAATCCGTGTATTCAATGCTCGATAAGTTTTCCCAATATATATTAAATCACAGGGGCATCTAATCTGATAAACTACTTTAGTAGATGTACAAGATATATAATCGTTCACAGTAAAAAATCTAGAGCGATCATGATTATAAAAACGGTTGCCAGTCTGAACAAACCTACATACATCACAATCTAGACATTTATGCATCCCCCTGTTTGATTTCCTCTTAGGGGATTTTGCCCATCCAAATTCACTGGAAACCAGGAGATCCCCCAGATTGGTACATCTCCTGGCTGCCATATGTGGGTAATCCCCCACAATTTCTGCCATGACCGGATCCCTCAACAAAAGGTGCCAATATTTCTGTAGGATCTGTCGGATCTCGACAAAATGAGCACCATAAGTTGTGACAACACGGGAGACTGTCTGGGGTTTAGGATCATTGATGGGGGGGGCTCCTTGTGCCCCCACAGATCTCCTAGACAATAAATCACTCCTGTCCCGGGCCAAAGCCCTGTGATATGCGGAAATTACAATCCGATTGGGGTATCCCCTTGCCAGCAACCTGCACCTCAAATCTCCAGCTTCATTTTAAAAATCATCTAAAGTTTTGCAGTTCCTCCGTAGACGGAGGAACTGTCCCGTAGGGACTGCCCATTTTTGTGCTGGAAGATGGGAGCTGGATGCAGACAAGAGGGTATTCCCAGCTGTAGGTTTCCTGTAAGTGCTGGTAACAAGGGAATTGCCATCTTTCCTAATTAGGAGGTCCAGGAAGGAAATTTCATTGGGGTCACAGGTATAGGTGAGAAAAATGTTTCTGTTGTTTACATTTAAATCGGTCACAAAAAGATCTAATTCATGTCTGGAGCCTCTCCACAGAACAAAGACATCATCCACATATCTTAGCCATAGGGCCACATGTTCCCGGTATCCAGGCCTGCCCCTCACCACCTCCTGCTCCCAATAACCTAGGTGGAGGCAGGCATAGGCAGGGGAACAAGCGGCCCCCATGGTGACCCCCCTCTTTTGTCTGTAGATTGAACCCCCAAATTCAAAATAATTATTCTCAAGGATCAATTTCATAGCGTCCAAAACAAAATCGGCATGAGTCTCAAAACCTCCATAGTACTTGGATAAATAGTGCTCCAGGGCCTCAAGGCCAATAGAGTTGGGTATTGAGGTAAAAAGGGACTCAACGTCCAGGCCAACGAGTAGCCAATCCTCCCCAACAAATGCATCCTCCAAACCTGCCAGTACATCACCAGTGTCCATTACAAAGGAAGGTAGCTCCCTCACTATGTCCTTAATTTTGAGATCTACATATTTGGATAACTTTTCAAGGGGCCCATTATTTCCCGATACGATAGGTACGATATGGGTGAGACAGGCCAATAAGAGGTTGTTGATATCCCGTACCCTATTTGCCCCTTTTAGTGTAATAAGTAGTATACTGCGTCACATTGACAGACCAAACTCACTGTGTAATGCACCGCAAACAGCGGTTTGTGTAGTGATGGCCATCCTGGACTGGTGCGCACAATGGCGAGAGTGCAGGCCATGGCAGTTTTCAAGCCCATATGGTCGGGCTGAAGTAGCTCAATGACAGAACAACTGTCCACAATGAAGCAGCTAAATTGTCTTGGGTCAGGTGTGCCCTCCAACACACTCACTCATATAGTCATTGCTTCATTGTGATACGCAAGCCCCTTCACCGTGGCAAGGTAACGATCACGAAGGGGAATTGACACATGTACATGCCTTTTGTTTTGTTGTTGCAGTTGCAGTGCAGCCAGAAAAATTAGGCATGTACACACCAGAAAAATTATTATTATGTTTGGTAGCAGCCGCTGATAACAGCAGCGGCCATAAAAGTCCAGGGATCCACCTTAAGTCCTGGACCCTGTTGGTGGTGGCGGAGAAGGCAGTCAAGTGGCTTGCAGGCAGAGGTGGTGTGTGGGGACTGACTTAGTCTTGAGGCAGGCAGCCACACGGTGTGCAGGCAGAGCTGCTGTGTGTGGGGACTGACTTAGTCTTCGGGCAGGTAGTAGCCCTCCGGGATCCATGCCTTATTCATTTTAATAAAGATGAGGTACTGAACACTTTTTTGACCTGACAGCTGGTGGTATAATACAAAGTGCAGTCACACAGAGGCAGTGAAAGGTATGCACTGCATGTGCTGGGCCTGGCACAGTACAGCAATTAGCAAGGGCCAGCTGCGGCAGACAGGGCTGTATATGCAGTCTCAGTGGCACACACACACACAAAAAAAAACACATCACAAGAACATTAGCTCTCAAAAGAGCAGTTTTGGGGTGCTTTTCATCAACAAATATCAGCAAGGAGCAAGCTAACAGACCTAACTATCGCTTTCCCTATCTCTCCAATGTCTTTCCCTTCTCTCACTAATACAGCAGCACACAGAGTTGTGATAAGAATCCCCGACTGAGCATTCAGTCTAGGTTTGACCTGGAATCAATATAGCTGAGCCAGTCTTCTGTGAAGTCTTTTCATGCCCAAGTCTGCCCCCTCATGGCTCAGCTTTCCTGCTTTGCATACTCAGAGCTCTGATGACTGGGAGGAGCTGCTGCTGCCGAGAAAGAAGCTCTCAAACAACAGACAAGTGTGGCAGTGTGATCTGTGTGCACTGACTGTGCAGTCATTATGCAGTTTCACTTTTATGAGAGACACTTCCTACAGACAGCTGCACAGCATGCCAGAATAATGAATGCAGCAGCAGCCCTGCTTGTTTATAGTCTCATAGAGCCTAGACAGCACATCCAGAACAGCTCATAACCTGGAATCAGAATGGGTATGAGCCGGCGGCCATATTGGATATTTCCTGGAGCAAAAATGGATAAAAATAAAAATGTAGAAAAAAAAGCCAGTTTTACTTACCGGCCCCCAGCAAATCGCCCTGCACCCACGCCAGTACTCAACGATCCTTCGGTCCCCCGCGCGGCTCAGCTTTAATTTGACTGGTGACGGGAGCACTAACAAGGGCATGCATGGCCAGGGCCGCGCAGGTGCACTGTGCACTGGCCAGCGACAAGCTCAGGACACGCACGCCAGCTACATCTTCCAGCGGGAGTGCGCTTATACTCCCACTGATATGCTGCGGCGATAACTGCACCGTACCGGGAGCTTTTTATAGGCGTGGTAAGCCTATGCGCACCTTTACATACATGGTGTAAATTATAGAATTAAGCGCCAATGTATCCTTTAAGAGCTGAATGAACCTGGATTTCGGCACACCTGGATTTAGGCACACTATGGCAGCTGTGAATAGTATGAGACACCAGGACACATTTCTATATACCATTGCTATAACACATATCGATCTTAAAGAGACACTGAAGCGAAAAAAAAATTATGATATAATGATTTGTATGTGTAGTACAGCTAAGAAATAAAACATTAGGAGCAGAGACAGTCTAATATTGTTTCCAGTACAGGAAGACTTAAAGTGGTATAAAACTGACATAATATTCAATAAAAGCAAGTTTTCCTACTTTTAATATCCCATACAGTTATCATATTTGCTTTTGTGCATAAGTATTATTATTCATTTGGAAATTACAAGTTCCCAAAGTACAATGGTTTTGCTCTGAGAGCTGACATTGCATTTTATTCATAACTGGTGTATTCATATTGTAATATGTGCAGGGCTGAAATGGTTAAAGGGAACCTGAAGTGAGAATATGGAGGCTGCCATCTTCATCCCCTTATAAGCAATTCCAGTTGCCTGACTTCTGTGTGTGTGCTCTGCCTCTAATACTATAAGTCATTGACCCAGGATAAACATGCAGAGCAGATGTTTTGACTCTGGTTCGACTCCCCTGGCTGCTTGCTTGTTGCAGGTGTGTGACTCAAAACAGCTAAAGCTTTAAGTAAACCTGAGGTATGGATTATAGTTTTAAAAAAAGCAATGCTACCTGATCCGTGGGGCTGATCGGATCAGGTAGCCACAATCCCCGCCGATGCTGTGGCTTGCAATCCACCACCTTCAGTTTCCGTGACCTCTGGAGTCACGACACTGGAAGAGCTGCTCTGTGTGTCTCGCACGCAGAGCAGTGTGTAGGGAGGCGGGGGAGCGGCCAGGGAGAGGCAGAGCTGCCCAATGGCAGCTGGGGAAGGCCTACAGGAATGCCCCCAGTGGGTGTTTAGGCAGGCAATACCTCTCCTCCCTTCCACTCATGCAGCCTAGGGACAATTTTTAAAGTGGGCCTGAACTCAAAATGTCTTCTCTACTATAAAAGATTCACAACAGCATCATAACCTTTAAACAAAAAACATTTCTTTTTTTACAGCTGATACAAATCCTAAAATAGACCTGCACTCTTTCTACTTCCTGCTTTCATGGAAGTAGACATATTATTAACAGCCTGTGCTTTCAGATGGGCTTATCTGCCGTCTCTGCCATAGGCAGTCATGTGACACGGGGAGAGATCAGATTACAACTTGTAATTAGGCACAAATGAGGGGGAATTAAACAGGCTAAACTCTGTAAATACATACAGGGTGCATTTCTCTGTTTTCCTTCTGTCCTGTGCAAGAGTTCAGGTCCACTTTAAGAGGAAGCCAAAATCAATGTATCTGTAATGAGCACCACGAGTTTCTACAAATACGTAGCTACTGATAATTGAAATTTAAATTAGACAGCGCTGCCTGCGGCCGTGGGGGGCCTTATGTTACCTTACCCATGCCGCCGCTTAGCCAATGTTCTCTACTCACATTCCACATCACTCCTATGGTTCCTCCTTCAACCCTGAAGAAAGAAACATGGGAGTGACATGGAGTGCATCAGCTAATGCAGCGGGATGTGTAAGTCAACCGCCCTCGCTGCCGCAGGCAGCGGTCTAATTTAAATTTCGATTAAGAGTAGTGAAGTACTCGTAGTGCATAACACTACTTATCTGTGTGTTTTTGGGATGTGGGAGGAAACCAGATGCCGGAGGAAACCCATGCAGACTTGGGGAAAACATACAAACTCCATGCATGTAGTGGCCTGGCTAGGAAGCCAGCACTGCAAAGTGAGAAAGTGCTATCCATTACGCCAACGATCAGCAGTGTAACTATAAATCATGGGTCCCCACAGCAAAACTTTCGTGGGGACCCCCAACTATCACACACCTTCCATTGCCAACACCTTATGATTCACACAGAATCGGGGCCCATCTTCTAAGGGTCATAAAACAAGTGTGTCCATCATTATCCATACCTCCCAACTTTTTGAGATGAGAAAGAGGGACACTTAAGCCACACGCCTAATCATGCCCCTGACGCACCCCTAGTCATGAATACTATAAAGATTTCATAAGAAAAATGTGTTGTTTTATAACTCAAACGACACTGGACCTTTCTATCCTGGTTCATTTTCCTTCATATTAACTTTTAAAATTAGAAATATATCAATTTAAAGGATGGAGATAAAGTTTTAGAGTCAATCAAACACATTTTTCAGTAGAAAAATACAAATATTTACATAGAAAGAGGGACAAATGAGGAGGAAAGAGCAGTGGCGTAGCTAGGGAGCTGTGGGCCCCGATGCAAGTTTTACAATGGGGCCCCCCAAGCACTCTATACTTAACCATTGATACGGCGCACCAAAACCTGCCAATGGCAACTACAGTGTCAGAGGTGCAAGAAGGGGATGGGGAATAGTTTAATGATTACCACTATTCAAAGTATCTATAGAAGTTATTATTATAGAAGTTATTATTATGCGCACAGGACTAATAGAGGGCTAATATTGTGACTAGTAGCCTAAGCCCGTTTAAAAACAGGCTAATGCGCCGCGCACCCCCGCCCGCCCCTCCTGGCCCCGTCCTCCTTCGGCTCTCGGCAGTGTCTCTGTGTCTTGTCCCTGCACATGCACAGTGCTAAAAAGACGGACGCAGCGACACAGGGATGTTATAGTATAGGATGAGGGAGGGCTCTTCGGGCCCCAATGCGATTGCTACCTCTGCACCCCCTATTGCTACACCCCTGGGAAAGCAGGACAGAGGAGCTGTCCCTCCTAAAGAGGGACAGTTGGGAGCTATGCATTATCTTGACACACATAACAAGCATAGCCACAACACCTTATCTGCCTTATCTGAAGGATGGACCATTTATTGGACAAAGTGTAGTAGTAATTGGGACCCCTTTACAGCTCTGGGCCCCCTGTAGAAGGCAGAGCTGCTCCCCTGTAGTACACCTCTGCCATCAATGTACTTCTTTTACGGAGGACCGTGACAGAGGCGCATCTCCCACGCTACCAGCTCATATATCTGCAAGTTAGATTTTCTTATACTGTAACTTCATTTATTGGAAATGTATTTTACAGGCTTTTTGGCAACTAAAAGCACTACTTATTACTGCATTGCGGTAAGGAGCTAAGCAAGTAGAAATACACATTCATCTCGCCTATTCCCCTTAAACTACCAGCCTCAGTACGTTACACCTCACTAGGGTTGCCACCTTTAGGGTGAAAAAATACCGGCTTGTGGGTGTGGCCTGAGGGGTGTGGCCTAAAAGTGGGAGTGGTTTGTTGCGGAGTTTTTAAACGACCACTGACATGAGAGGAATATGGAGGCTGCCATATTTATTTCCTTTTAAACAATGCAAATTTCCTGGCTGCCCTTCTAATCATCTGCCCCTAATGCTAGGGACACATGCTACAATTTTCTGACAGATTTATTGTCAACTCGATTATTTCTGACAGGTCTGATCTCATTTCTGATCAATTTTCCGATTGATTTTCCATTCAGTTCTATGGAAAAAAGATCGGACAATCAGATCAGACCTGTTGGAAATAATCAATCTTGCAGTAAATCTGTCAGAAAATTGTATTCTGTGTACCTAGCATAATACTGTTAGCCACAGCCCCTGAACAAGCATGCAGATCAGATTTCTCTGACTGAAGTGTGACTGGATTAGCTGCATGCTTGTTTCAGGTGTGTGATGCAGACACTACTAATGCCAGAAAGCTCAGCTGGGCAGCCAGGCAACTGGCATTAAGTGGAAATGAATGTCAACCTCCTTATCCCTCACTCAGGTCAGAGATCCTTTAATGCTAGGTACACACTATACAATTTTCTTACAGATTTACTGTCAGATCAATTATTTCCAACAAGTCTGATCTGGTTTCTGATTGATTTTCCGTTCACTTCTATGGAAAATTGATCCAAAATCAGATCAGACCTGTTGGAAATAATCGATCTGACAGTAAATCTGTCAGAAAATTGAATAGTGTGTACCTATCATTAGGCTCGGTCTGGGTCTCTTGAAGGCAGCATTATACTTACCTGGGCTTCCTCCGGCCCCATGAGGTGCGTGAGCTACCTCACCAGCTGCCCCATTCACTTGATAACCCCCCCCAGTAATCTGGACAGCCACCCGCTTCTGTGCCATGTGCGCACCCCCCCCCTCCCCCCCCCCATAGCTCTCTGCAGGTTGTGCAGTAGTGGCCAGGTTGCGCATGTGCAGAATCACACGACTGACCAGAAAACTGGGGTGGGGGGGTATCAAGTGAACAGAGCAGCCAGAGTGGACAGCGCGGGAGCCCACACACCTTATGGGGCTAGAAGAAGCCCCCAGTAAGTATAAATAATTAATAACATCTAAAGTACACAAAGGTTGGTCAGGTCTGTTAGGTAAAAGGAAAGGGAGGGGGGGGGGGGGGTACGGCAGTGCAAACAGCCCAGAAGGAGTGTGGGGATTTACTGCCCATGCTTGCTATGGGGTAAGGGAGGGAGTGTTACACTGAAGGGGAGGAGGGCATGCAGTTTTTGATGGGGGGAAACGCTCTCAATGCATACACATCACACATACGCTCTATATACATGCATACACACACGTTCCAGTGTTCTCCCCTGGCTCTTTTAGCTGGGTGCTCCACCCGGCTAGTTTTGGTGAGCACTCAGCTGTTCATCAGCTCACCTCCTACTCTGCTGTAAGCAGAGTTGTGCAGAGAAGCTCCGACCCTGCATTCTCTCATCTCACCCCAACCGGCTACTTATTCATGCCACCCGGCTGGAAAACATTTCTGGGGAGAACACTGTGCTGCATACACACACATGCTCTGTATACACGCACCCAGACACACGCTCTATATACAAGCACACGCTCTATATACACGCGCACACACACGCTCTATATACACGCGCACACACACGCTCTATATACACGCGCACACACACGCTCTATATACACGCGCACACACACGCTCTATATACACGCGCGCACACACGCTCTATATACACGCACACACACACGCTCTATATACACGCACACACACACACACACTCTATATACATGCACACACACACACATGCTCTATATACATGCACACACATGCTCTATATACACGCGCGCACACACATGCTCTATATACACGCGCGCGCACACATGCTCTATATACACGCGCGCGCACACACTCTATATATACACACGTGCACACGCTCTATATACACGCGCCCACACACGCTCTATATACACGCACACACACACGCTCTATACACACGCTCTATATACACGCACACACACACATGCTCTGTATACACGCACACACACACATGCTCTGTATACATGCACACACACACACACATGCTCTGTATACACGCACACACACACGCTCTATATACATGCACACACACTCTATATACACGCACTCTATATACACGCACGCACGCGCTCTATATACACTCACGCGCACACACGCTCTACATACACGCGTGCACACACACACGCTCTATATACACGCGCGCGCACACACACACACGCTCTATATACACGCACGCACACACATGCTCTATATACACGCACGCACACATGCTCTATATACACGCACGCACACATGCTCTATATACGCACACATGCTCTATATACGCACACATGCTCTATATACGCACACATGCTCTATATACGCACACATGCTCTATATACGCACACACGCTCTATATACGCACACACGCTCTATATACACGCACACACGCTCTACATACACGCTCTATATACACGCACACACACTCTATATACACGCACACACGCGCTCTATATACACGCACACACGCGCTCTATATACACGCACACACATGCTCTATATACACACACACGCTATATACACGCACACACATGCTCTATATACACACACATGCTCTATATACACACACACGCTATATACACGCACACGCTATATACACGCACACACTATATACACGCACACACACTCTATATACACGCACACACACTCTATATACACGCACACACACTCTACATACACGCACACACACTCTATATACACGCACACACACTCTATATACGCGCACACACTCTATATATACGCGCACACACTCTATATATACGCGCACACACTCTATATATACGCGCACACACTCTATATATACGCGCACACACTCTATATATACGCACACACACTCTATATATACGCACACACACTCTATATACACACGCACACACACTCTATATACACACGCACACACACTCTATATACACACGCACACACACTCTATATACATACATATATATATATATATATACACACACGCGCTCTATATACACACACACACGCTCTATATACACACACACGCGCGCTCTATATACACACACACACGCGCTCTATATACACACACACACGCGCTCTATATACACACACACTCTATATACACACACACACACGCTCTATATACACACACACACACGCTCTATATACACACACACACGCTCTATATACACACACACACGCTCTATATACACACACACACACACTCTATATACACACACACACACTCTATATACACACACACACACTCTATATACACACACACACACTCTATATACACACACACACACACTCTATATACACACACACACACACTCTATATACACACACACACACTCTATATACACACACACACACTCTATATACACACACACACACTCTATATACACACACACACGCTCTATATACACACACACACACACTCTATATACACACACACACACTCTATATACACACACACACACTCTATATACACACACGCTCTATATACACACACACACACATGCTCTATATACACACACTCACGCTCTATATACACACACACACACACGCTCTATATACACACACACACGCTCTATATACACACACACACGCTCTATATACACACACACACGCCCTATATACACACACACACGCCCTATATACACACACACACGCTCTATATACATACACACACACTCTACATACACACACACACACGCTCTACATACACACACACACGCTCTACATACACACACACACGCTCTATATATACACACACACGCTCTATATATACACACACACGCTCTATATATACACACACACGCTCTATATATACACACACACGCTCTATATATACACACACACGCTCTATATATACACACACACGCTCTATATATACACACACACGCTCTATATATACACACACACGCTCTATATACACACACACGCTCTATATACACACACACGCTCTATTTACACACACACGCTCTATATATACACACACACGCTCTATATACACACACACACGCTCTATATACACACACACGCTCTATATACACACACACGCTCTATATACACACACACGCTCTATATACACACACACGCTCTATATATACACACACACACACACACACACACACACACACGCACACAAACACCGCACATACGCTCTATATAAACACATACACACATCTACAGACTCAATTCAGGCTGCTGCTGTCTGCTCAGCTGCCTTTTAGTTTTGGGTGATGACGATGAGGAGCCTTTGCTTGCTGCCACAACAGGCAGCACTGTCTGTCTGTGTAAGTTTGGCTGGGCATCGCTCTCTCTCTCCTTACTCTCCAGGAGCTGCCTGCTCTGAGGGAGGGTTGGGCCCTCTGCAGACTCCAGTCTCTCTCTCACCCCGTGGCTCTCAGCTGAGCTGGCACGGCTGAAGAGGTCACTCCTCCTGGCTTCCACACAGTCACAGATTGCCTGAATCCCCAGTGAGTGAGCTGAATGAGCTGGCTGCTCGTGTGAGTTTGAGGCAAGTTGAGCGGCAATCATTCTAACCACATGCTCATGCTCTTGCTCTGCCAGTGCCTCTGCTGCTCTGAGCGAGCTCGCACCTCCTCCTTCTTCTCCCACTCTCATCTACAGTACACCACTTGCAACAATAACAAGCGGGACATGACGCAGAAACCTACTACTGCGCCTGCGCAGAGAAATCTCGCTCGTTCGCTGTTTTTTTTCTTCTTTTTTTGCAACGCGAGTTTTGCTGACGCATGCGCAGTGGGCACGGTGAGTCCTCCAGAGGTGCTGGTGCTTTAGTACCGCTACTGCCGAGATAGCTGTATTGGCATTAGTGCTTGGATATGGTTATTGCTGTACGTGTTTATGTTGTCTGTCGTGCATAATGAGAGATTTAGAGGTACTGAATGAATGCTGGTCCCTTCTGTTACTTTTCCATCACCTTCTGTATGCCCTGAATGGCAGGTTCTCGCAGCCCTGATTGGTTAGTTTAGGCTGATGCTGTGACTGACAGGCAGGAGATACTGATCTGAGCTCATTTCATGGATAAATAGCTATATAAAATGACGTTCTTTGTTGAAAGCTGTTTGATCTGACTGTGTCCCCTTCTGCTTACAGAGGCAGGTGGAATAACATTTGGAATAAAGGGTCCACCTATGTGAGAGGTGGAATAGAAGCCCTCTAGTTGGTAAGTCATAGAGCTTGTGTCTAAGGTCATATATTGTATTTACAAAGGCAGTCACTCATTGCTCAGAATATTCCTATTAGGGGTGCCGGTAACGCTGGTCTTGGCATTTTGAAGCAGACCAGAACTCAGAACATACTCTGCTCTAAAAGATAAGCAGCAGCATACTAACATTTTTAAAAAAATATTTGTTAAATCTCACAGAACTGCAATAAATCTGCAGGGTGTCTACTCCCTGCTTTCATGGAAGCAGACAAAGGGTTAACATCCAATGTTTACATATTAGCTGTGTCTGCACTGACAAAGCTGAGAGCTCAAATTACACTTGTGATTACTTACAGATGAGGAAAAAATAGACAGGCTCTTCTCTTTAAAAACACTGAATGCATGTCTTTCTATTTTCCTTGTGTCCTGTGGAAGAGTTCAGGTCCACTTTAAAGAAGAACTCCTTGATGTGTTATTGGATTGGACAGTCAGTAGGAGTAACATTTGTACTTTACACCCATTAAAATGTTAGTTTCTTTTAAAAGTAATTAGTTGCAGAAGTATTAAATAACCCTGAACCAGGGTAAAACCTTTGAAGAAACTGCCTGTTGCCATTGGGTCCCTCCTTGTCCCTATTGCTCCCATGCCACCCAGAAGTTCTTCTGAGTAGTGCAGAGCTATTATACAGTGTGCAGGCCTGATTTCAGTTTGCGCCTGCGCAGTTAAAGAGAGTGCTTGTAAATAAGGGCTAGCTGCCTTTCTGTGTGTGAATCGCAACTTGTGCTTGTGTAGTTCCAATTTTTGCGTTTTCACTGTGGGGGGTTATTCCATATTCGATTGGAGGTTTTCGTTGAATATAAAAACAAGCGTAGGCCAAGAATGGGCTTTTAAATAGGCTTTATTTAAAGGATTTGGCCCCGGTTCATGGTTACTGTAAAGCAAACCGTCTTATATAAGTATAATGGGAAGCCTCTGGATGGTCCAAAAGGCTTCCCAGATCCTCTACCAGCCCACCACTGCTGTGCAGGATTCTGTTCTTCTTTTCGGCTACGCTCCTGTCCATGTATGAGTGCTTCCATATTGCGCATGTCTGAGTACAACCCATGCATGCTAAACATTTGCTAAAAAAATAAAAAATAGCACACACTGTATTTATACTTGAATATCATGCATAATGCCGAAAGTTGCCCAAATGCTTGAACACTACAGGTTGTGTTCCCCTTAAAGACCAGAGCAATTTTCACTTTTTAGCGCTCCTCCCATTCATCCGCCAATAACTTTATCACTACTTATCACCTTGTTATGACTCACAACCTGCATCTTCCAGTGTAATAAAATGTGAATGAAAATCTAGGGAGAGAATAGAAAATCGCACCTTTGGGAGTAACAAAACCATTGGCCTCATAAAATCACCAACAGAGGATTGGAGTTACACATATTTGTTTCAGCTTGCCCATCCCCACATATTTGGCAAATGTAATCAACTTCCCTTCCTCCATAGCCTGCCACGGAGTGCATCTCTCAAGTTACCAGTAACAAGTTGTTTCAGTAACGTTATGATAAGCGTGTAAATGATTGTTGACAGTCAGTAGATTAGTGCAGGTGTTGAACATGAGTAACAAAAATTCCTGCTCTGTGTAACTTAATTACTCATGTAGCAAGTGGAAATTTCTGGACAATCTCAAAGCAACAGTACTCCAAACAGGGGACACAGAGTACTGTGGCAGAAAAAGTGCAGTTTGAGCTCTCTGTCAATTTTGGAAATTCTTAGCTAGATGCCAGTTTGAATTGAAAGTTAAGTGTTAATAACATCAAATGGTTAAATGATAGTCTTTGTCAATGGTAATTCTATAGCAAAAGTGAAACTGTGGAATGTGACAGCAGGAATAAAACAGACTGGGAAAATGGCTGGGCTTGTTAACCGCTCATTGCGTCATATACAGTGAAGTATATAGTCAATGAAAAGTAGGTTTCACTGTAACCCTTTTACGCATGCCTTTTGCAGTAACACACTGCATGCAGTGAGTTAACATGCCGCACTGCGTACCACAACACACTGGCCACATTGTTGCATTGCATTGCGGTAAGCCATGTTACAAAGCGTCCATTACACCGCAACGCACCACTGTGAATGTGCCCTAAGAGATAAAACCTGATTGGTAATTCAGCCATCTGAGCTTTGAATTGCAAACATAAAACACACTGTAGTACTGAACCCCAGACCACAAGTACTTTTACAAAAATGATACAGAATATTTCAAAAGAAAAGGCAGAAATGCAAGCAAATGGTAGACGTTTTGCATGCATGCGAAGACAGCGCATGACAATATTACTGGTGCTACCTCAGCAGTGTACCGCAATTTACGTTATTAGCGCACTCAAGTACCACAAGCATTGCTACAGTAATGCACATTAGCAATGTGCGTTACTGTAGCAACCTGCGCATTGCTTGAGTACAGTGGGTCGCGCTAGTAGCCTAACTCACACTGCTGCGGTAGTACCAGTAATATTGCTGTGGGCTGTCTCCATACAGCAATATTACCGCTAGTTAGTGCATCAGGACCAACTTGTGTAAAGCCGTTTGTGTAAAGCTTCTTTTTCAGAAATCACCGGAAAATAGGACACTTTGTATGATGGAATGGCAATAGGCGCTTGTTAGGGTGACCCTATCCTTATGTATTGTGTCATTCACTGGCCAGCCTAACTTCAAACTGTCTTTGTTGTCAGTAAAGTATTAACAGATAACAGTTCTCCTTTAAGATGCCCCTGATGAGTGCGCATGCACGAAACGCGTAGGGAGGAGCTACGGGCGGACGGAGCTGGCGTGGAGGATTTTATATGATATGCTTGATTTTATGGAGAAATTGTGAGTGCACTATTTTATATTTACTGCAATAAAGTGTATGGTTTTATGCTATGTGGAGCCTTTCAGTTAATAGGCTGATGTGAAGCTTCTGGTCATTGGAGTTCTATCTGCTAAAGAAGTGGCTGTGAAAGATCCGTTTGGGAGTTTGAGCGTATTTGCTGTCTTATAACTTGGGCAGCAGAGTAGAAGGTGAGAGGCCACATATGATTTCTTGAGGGCCATCTAGAAGCACCGGGGAGAGTGTGCATGTTTCAGAGTTTGGAGGTGTTATTGTTGCTGTCTGTGGCTGGCAGCGACAGCACATGGTGAGGACCTGTGTAACCTGGTGATTTGTTGTGGACGCACGAGTAAAGTTTTTCTAACAGCACTTGGTGTTAAGGGAAGCGGCACTACTATAAGACAGTATCACGCTATGGTCTTTATTATTTCTTTCATGTTTGAGTGATACAACTTTAAGAAGATTACAAGCACATATGAGCGCAGCATCTTAAAGGAGAACTGTTGTATACATCAATGCTTGATGATTGGTGCAGCGATCCATGGACACGTAAATAAGACATTGGATTGTTTGAAAGGATTTTTACTATTTTCATGTTATTTACGAGTAATAATACTGGCACACTAGTATAATTATCAGATTCCGTGAGCGCACAAGACATAGGATTGTTTTATTAACAGATAACAGCCACCCCAAGGGATCTTGGGAAATAGAGTCCTGTTTAAGCGACAGTCAGTGCAGGAGACAACATCAGTTATTAGAGCACAGTGAGTATAGAAAAATTATGTAATTAGGATATTCTGACCTATTTTAAATCGCAGTCAAACCTAAACCTTTAGACAGCAGGACTAGTACACATGCGCCACCTAGTATTACTCTGTGGGGAGCTCTGACCCGGTCATATGTATGACAGAACCTCCAGACAGACAGATGCCTTGGAGTGGGAGAGGCTACATACCCACTATGCCAGTGAAAATGATAGCCCTGGCAGCTAAGCCATGTAAGGGCAATGCTGAACCCATCAGCACCATCACTGAACTGAGCTGAATTAGGTGAACTTTGCGCTAATTGCACACTTTATTTTTATCAGTAAAAACAGCTCCTGTCTTTTTGAATCCCTGTTTTTATGTTGTCTACAGATTATCTATCCGCTCTCCTAAGTCCTCATCATAGTACATATTAAGTAACAGTTCTACAGAGATAATGTAGATTTTATGCAGGTTGGCACTTTGCCAGTACACAAAGGCAGTAAATTCATGCAAAAAAGTAACTGCCAGCCTCTGGCTGGATAGTGTACTGGCTCTGCCTCTGACACAGGAGGCCAGGGTTTAAATCTCATCCCTTCCTGTTCAGTAAGCCAGCACCTATTCAGCAAGTAGACCTTTTAGCCTAACCTTTGTAGTTATCGATACTAGCAGTGGGTGCTGTCTGTTTTCTTTTTCATGCCTGCCAGTAGTAGTAGTAAAGATGATTACATGCAGGCTAATTGTGGGATAAACAATATGAACAAATTACATGGTGAATATCAATCATTTATTTATCTCTCTTATAGTTTTTAACTTTGCCGTTTGCAATGTATTGTTCCCCCCCCCCCTCCCCCCTTTCACTAAAGTTCCTAAAGTCATTGCTAGGGATCATTGGAAGTGTTGTGTGTCCAGGAGGTGGTACAAACATGATGTGTAGCTATCTCCCAGTCAGCTTGTGCAATCCTTTGGTGGGGGAGAGGGAAGAAAGCTGAAGCAAGCTGCTGGCACATAAAGTGGTATAACAGTAGCTATTTGGAATGGTTTTTCAGCAGCTAACGAGCTTTGTGCTGACATCAGTGGACACCTGGTCACAAGTGGAAAAGGCACCTGAAATGATGTCTAACAAATGTATGGGGCAACATACGTTGCAAGTGTGTACAGGCCATTATTGCTGCAGAAGAGTGCCCTACATGTGGTGCAAGATTCGTTTATAACTGGGCCTGGCAGCCTCCTCTGCTGGAGTGGAGCCTTGACTGTGAAAGACACCATCTAATTTGACCAGCTGTCTTTGAAAAACACTATACCTTAATTTAGATAATCTATATATGTCTCTGTCGCAGGAAATTTCTCAGCAGAGGAGGCAAGGGAATTTTCTATTACTTCCATTGCACCTCTTGTTACATTAGTGCTTACTGAAGTCTGCCACATTATCCATTAACAATTCCCCAAAGAAATGAGCAATAATATGTGCTTTTCTGGCAGTAGGTTAGACCACTGCAGATGCAATGTGTAATAAAATGATCTAAGATGGAATTATGGTATAGCTATGTATCGTAATAGGTCGCCAATAGCGTTCTAGGTGATCACTAAAGTAACAGCCTTTCTATCCTTACTTCCAGGATTAGCCCCAGGGTGACAAGAGCAAAGTGTAACTTTCATACTCAGGTAATGGTTGGTTTATGGCAATTTAAATAAACCATGAATTCCAATATAGTTATGCCTGTTAGAACAGTATTAGAAAGCCATAACTGGGCTACATGATACTCTATGCAGTATGGGAGAAGTGGAATCGCTACAACCAAAGGAGCAGGGATCATGGGTCTTAAAAGTATGAACAGAAAAAGGATGTCCCGCTACACCATGGGTGGGTAAAAAACTTCCTTCAATTTTATTAGCACATCAGAAGAACAAAAAGGCTGACGCGTATCGGAGCTCAAGGCTCCTTAAAGGGAACCTAAACTGAGAAGGATGTGGATTTTTCTTTTAAAATAATACCAGTTGCCTGAATCGCCTGCTGATCCTGTGTCTCTAATACTTTTAGCCACAGCCCATCAACAAGCATGCAGATCAGGTGCTCTGACTGAAGTCAGACTGGATTAGCTGCATGCTTGTTTCAGGTGTGTGATTCAGCCACTATTGCAGCTAAAGAGATCAGGGCTGCCAGGTAACTGGTATTGTTTAAAAAGAAAAAATCCATATCCCTCTGAGTTTAGGTTCCCTTTAATCATAGCCAGCATACACATATTCATCACAGGTTTAAGTAGTCAAGTGCCAGCCCACAAGGGGCATGGCCTTAGCTCTTAAAGTAACATGTACAATATACATATAAAATGGTATAACCAATATACAAACAGGAGATATGTAAAAAAAAATGTTTAAAAACCAAAGATGACATGGTTAAGCATCAAGACAAATATATGGCTTAGAGACAAGACAAAATACAAATGAAACTATATCCCGGAGAGGGATCAAAAAAGCAGAGGGCAAGGGGAGAGCAGATAGAATCAAAAGGTCATAAAAGTTAGGCCCTGATATCGTATGTAAGGCTGACATCCATTCTAGAGTTCAAGCCTGTTGGTATGCGTGTGCCTAGTCGCCATATCCACAGGGCCTCCCGTTTTAATAAGATTCTGTGTAGATCACCTCCTCTGGGTGGGCAAGCTACCCTATCAATACCCTGGAAGGTCAAACTACCCATATCACCCCGATGTACCCTCAAAAAGTGCTTGGATACACTAGATACCTGAGAAACATATGCTTTGTTCCTCATGCACCTAGCCGGACCATTAAAATGCTCTGAGATACGCTGCCTTAAAGGGCGGGTGGTGCAACCCACGTACTGCAGTCCACAAGCAACACAGGTGATGAGATAGACTACATTGCTAGAATTACAATTTATGTATTGTTTCATCACAAATCTCTCACCTTTGGAGATAGAATTAATCTCGCGTGTTTGGTTTGGACGCAGCAGTACCTGCAGGTGCTGTACCCGCACCTAAAGGAACCCTTGTGGGCCAACCATGTTGGAACAGGTCTAGGGGAGGTGGAGAAAAGACTCGGGGAGAGACAGGTCCCCAAAGTAGGGGCACGGTGTGCGGAGAATGTACAGCCCTCCTCTAGGATCCTACGGAGTTTGGGGTCCGAATGCAGGACCGGCAAATATTTTTTTATTATATTAATCACCTTATTGTACTCTAAACTATAAGGAGTTGTAAAAGTCAAATTTCTTTTACGCCTGATCCTGCCCCCAGATCCTGCACCCAGGAGATCCCGCCGATCCCTCTCTATCACCTGCTGTCTTGCTTTCTGTATCAATGAGCTTTTATATCCCCGCTCCCGGAGTCTCTCCCCCACCAAATCCAACTCCCGTCCCAAAGCACTCGGATCGGAGCAATTGCGAGCAGCTCTCACCATCTCCCCGTAAGGAATCGCCCTCAAAGTATGGCCTGGATGACAGCTGGAAGCCAACAAAAGTGAATTCCCAGCACAGGCTTTCCTAAAAGTTTTGGTGATGATTCTGCCTGTAGTCTCAGAGCCACACAGAGTCAGATCCAAATAGTCTATCTCAGTAGGGCTATGACACATGGTAAAAGATAAGTTGAGACTGTTATGATTACAGTATGTCAAAAATTCAGGCAGAACATCTGGGGGACCCCCCCCCCCATATCAGCAGCAGATCATCTATGTACCTCCCGTACCAAAAAATATAATCAGTAAAGGGGTTCTCCCCTCCAAAGATGCGGAGCTCCTCCCACCACCCCATGAACAAATTTGCCAGGGATGGGGAGAACTTAGCTCCCATAGAAGCTCCGCACCTCTGGAGGTAGAAAACCCCATCAAACATAAAATAATTATGAGTCAACAGATGATCCACCGCCAACATGAGGAAGTCCCTGATAGCAATGGAAAATAAACCATATTTCTGGATATGAAAGTCCAATGCCTTGAGGGCAAGGTCATGGGGGATGGAAGAATAGAGCGCGGCCACATCCATCGTGACCCATGTAAACTCGCCAGACCACTCTTAAGGGTTCCAGGCTGTTGAGTAAATGTGTTGTGTCACGTAAAAAAACGGGTAACCGTTGGACCAAGGGTTGGAGACAACCATCCACCCACTGGCCCAGGCATTCCCCCAAGGCATGATACTCTATGCTTGGATACTGGTGCTGCTGGATCATGACCCAGTATCGTAGATGGGTAAGAAGCTCAAAACACAGTTGTGTAATTGATAGCACATCTTATGGAGTATGGGCACTATTTGCATGGAATTTGTATGTTCTCCCCGTGTCTGAGTGGGTTTCCTCCAGGCATCCCAGTTTCCTCCCACGCCCCAAAACACACAGATAAGTGAATTGGCTTCTTCCTAAATTGGCCCTAGACCAGTGTTCTCCCCAGGCTCTTTTAGCCGGGTGCTCCACCCGGCTAGATTTGGTGACCACCTGGCTGTCATCGGCTCACCTCCTCACCTCCTCCTATGCTGTAAGCAGAATTGCCCTGCATTTTCATCTCGCCCCACCTGGCTGCTTTTTCATGCCACCCGGCTGGAAAAAAATTCTGGGGAGAACACTGTAGACTATGATGGACATATGACTATGGTAGGGATTAGATTGTGAGTCCCTCTGAGGGACAGTTAGTAATCATAACTATATACTCTAGGAAAGTGGTGCAGGAGATGTCAGTGCTGTATACCCTATATACTCACATATAAGTCTAGTTTTTCAGCACAAAAAATGTGCTGAAAAGTTACCCCCTTGGCTTATATGCGAGTCAGTGGAGCAGAGCGGATGGTAGAGCAGGTTTTGTTACTGGCAGAGGAGATCTTGTACTAGTGATCCTGCTCTTGCCAGCTGGCTCCCTGCTGTATCAGTGTCCCCCCAACCCCTGCAACATGGTGTGCAGAGTGCTCTGCTCAAGACTACCTGTGTCCCCTGGCTTGTGGAGCAGAGTGTGCCAACAATGTGTCAGCGGTGCAATGATCGGGTGTTCTTCCTGTGTGGCAATATCTGTGTCTCATATCTATGATGCCATCTAGGGGCATCTTGAGGCACAGCTGTATCATCTTTGGGGCATATCTGGCTATGGGGAGAAGGAATGACCATTACTGGGGCCACATCTGGCTACTGTGGAGGGAGCTATACTGGGGAGGAGGCTTATATGCGAGTATATACGATACATACTGAATAATAATAACACTGTATAAACAGTAAATTTTGCAATACAATGGAATATCATTATAGTAAACAAGTGGCTATAGTAAACTCAGTCATCCGGTCCAGATCGTGCGCCTGTATGAATATACAATGTATGACCAATTCTGATTGATCAGGTCCCTTAACATTTTCTATTAGTGTGTGGTCTGAGACATCTCCAATACTGGTAAATATTCATATGATAAAGTACAGCAGAACAAGAAATAGTAGGAGTAAGTCACTGTCCGTGCGAGCTAACAACTCAGAGTTTTTTAACCTCTTGCCGACCGCGTCACGCCGATGGCCGTGGCGGCAGCCCCAGGACCGCCTAACGCCAATTGGCGTAAAGTCCTGGGGCTCTGTTTTGAATGAGATCGCGCGCACGCTGCTTGCACATCTCATTCTTGGAGGGCAGAGCTCTGCCCCCTCTTCAGTCTCCAGGAGACTGTTAGACGGCGTGATCGCCGTCTATTTACCCGTACAGCGCTGTGATCGGCAGCAGCGCTGTACTGGGGACAGCCGTGTGACACGGCTGTCCCCCTGGGACACTGGAGAGCGATCAGCTCTCATAGGCAGAAGCCTATGACAGCCGATCGCCACAATTGGCTGGCTGTGGGGAGGGAGGGAGGGAATATTTTTAAAGTAACACACTTTTTTTTTAATAAAAACAACAACAAAAATATTTGCACCAAAAAAAATAAACAATCTGGGGGCGATCAGACCCCACCAACAGAGAGCTCTGTTGGTGGGGAGAAAAGGGGGGGGAATCACTTGTGTGCTGTGTTGTGCGGATCTGCAGCTTAGTCTTAAAGCTGCAGTGGCACATTTTGCTAAAAATGGCCTGGTCACTAGGGGGGTTTAGCCCTGCAGTCCTCAAGAGGTTAAGTACATATGTCTGTAGAAAATAGGACAGCAGGCTAAATACAGAGATACCTTCCTTACTAGTTAAAAAACAGATACAGCCACTTCTTGCTTACATTAATGTTCTTTTTTTTTAAAAAGGATCTGATTTTGTCTCTTTTATGCAGACACTGAACTGGCAAGAAAATCCTTCTCTGAGACTTTAAAGCGGTACTGAAGAGAACCTGAAAAAAAATGTTCACTTACCTGGGGCTTTTGCCAGCCCCCCGCAGCCATCCTCTACCCTCGCCGGTCCTGAACGATCCTCCGTTCCCCTGCCGCCGCTTATTTTCACTTCCTGCAGTGGAAGCCGACTTCTAAGTCAACGTCCACTGCGCCTTGGCCACAGGTATCCTCGTACGCATTCCTGTAGCCAGGAGCGACCTGCGCAGATACAGTACGAGAATCTCTACTGTGCCTGCCCAGTACGCTCCAGGAGTGTGAACAAGGACGCGCACGGAAAGTGAGCCGCGGCGGAGGAACGGAGGATCGTTTAGGACTGGCGAGGGTACAGGACGGCTGCACGGGGCTGGCGGAAGCCCCAGGTAAGTGAAACTCTTTTTTTTCAGGTACTCTTCAGTTTCGCTTTAAATAAGAAGCAGTAGTTACTGTGCAGAGCGAGAATGTATAGGATTTTCCTAGCCTTATATGAATAGAGCTGATGGCAGTTTTTATGCAGGCAAAGAAAGAGCAGCAGAAATCAGCGATGGGAAAGAAATAACTGGAAACATGGGGCCCTGGTGCAAGTAGCTCTTGTAAATCTGCTGTACTAACACCTGGGTAATGAGGGGGGTCCAGTTGATGAAATTGACGAACCTCAGAAACCGGGAGAAGAAAAGGAAACAGAGAACACCAGGAGCAACAGATAGTCTAGTATTTCCAGGCATGTAAATAATGTGTGAAAAAATACTACTGTACATACAAACCTGGATTGCAACCACAGTATCAGGCAAGCGGAAAATTTAATGTCCACACAGATTGAGTTTCCTCTTCAGGATAGGTTGGGTCGCACTCCAGAAAAAGGACCACTGGATAATTTTCTCGGGACACCCCTGGTGGGAGGGGGAAACTATGCACAGAATGGTAGGAGGCTTCCCAATATAGTATGCAGTGGGTAAACATGGTTATTGAAACAGTCTTACCTCAGGTAGGAGGTTTAAAGATACTAATTTTATTGGACACAGGAAAAGATGATGCGTTTCACAGGACCTGTCCGCTTCCTCGGCCCCACAGTACAGGGCCTTATGCAGCTGAACACACAGACTGGGAGCGATACCGTTCTGCTACTTACACAGCATAACGTGTTAGCCAGGTTGCGCTAATGGCGCAATGTGCATTACTCCTCTGCCATTAGTATTAGTAAGATGGCAATACACTGCCTGCACATGGCAGTTTTACTGGAGCTACGTGAATCAGGTCCATAATGTGGTAAGCATGCCTTGCATCAGTACCTGGAAAGTGCCACATTTTTAAATGTACGCATAAAGGTCAGTTCACATGGGAATTCAATTGTTAAACAATGGTCACTGTGCTTGTTGTTCAGGAGCAGTCCTGTTGTCTCTTGTATTGTCTAGGTTCTGCTAACCATGGCGCTTCGGTGTCCTCCTGTGGGGTCAGGGCAAATACAACGCATTTGCCAAATGATGGGAACCAATACCACACGCTACTCTGCTTGTGTACAGAGAAGTATTTAGCATTGGCTAATCATGACGCTGCCAGAAGCCAGTGTGAACCAGGCCTAAAAGACAGGTTTGCTTTGAAGCCTGTCTTAAAATATATATATTTTGGACTAGTGCTGACTAGAGATTGTCAGTGAGATGGTAAATTGGTAATTTTCCCCACTAGCATGCACATTTTATGCAGCTTGGAGCTGGGCCAATCCACGAATGCAGAAACATTTCCAAGTTGCCTATATTCTGCATTAGATTTGCTTGCAAGTCAGAAAAATTAGCATCTCATTGACTAGTTCAGCACGGCCCTATTTACCCCAACAGCCCTGCTTTTTCATAGGAAGGGATATTGAGACCTAACTAACTTCACACGCAGGCAACTGAGGACTGTGGTGCCTCTTTTCTTTCTTGAGTCGCTACGTGTGGTACTGGTTGTTCCATATTAACAATGGGTTCATATCTTTGGCTTGTTTCTGAGCTACTAATGAAGCATTTTCAGTGTGACAACATCTCTGCCACAAAATTCAATGGCAAAACATCCAAAAATAAGTAATTTCTTAATTCCACATATCGTTTGTCGATACTTTAAAGTACACCTGTGACAAAAAAAGACAAAAGTTAGATACCTCAGTAGAGGAAAGCCTTTGGATGATCTAGAGCAGTGGTTCCCAACCTGGGGGCGATCGCCCCCAGGTGGGCGATTTGGGTTCTAAGGGGGGCGGTAAATTTGTGGGGGGCGACAGGGGGGCGATCAGTATGAAAAGGCAGAAAAAATAAAGTGTCGCAGTGTCACTTGTTTTTAAGAAAATTATGGGCAAAAAATATGATCTGTATAAAATATGCAAGTGTGCATGATAGAGTTGCGTAATTCCTCAGGGCTCATTGGTCACGCGCCGCTGTAATGTCAGATATTGCAGCCCGAAAGCAGCCTTCCTCACTGAGTATCGCGCATGCTCAGTGGGAAGTTAGATATTATTTACCTGAAATATCTCCGCTTCCGCACCACGTACACTCCCGAAATTTTCAGGGGAGGGAGGGGACCCCCGGATCTAGCTCTGTGTCGAATTGCAGCCCCCGAGCCCCGCTAGTTCCCGAGATAGGTTTGTTGCAATCAGTCTCGGGAACCAGCGGGGCTCGGGGGCTGCAATTCAGCACAGAGCTAGATCTGGGGGTCCCCTCCCTCCCCTGAAAATTTCAGGAGTGTACGTGGTGCGGAAGCGAAGATATTTAGGACGTTTTACGTGGCTGCACAATTTAAAGAGGAGCTGTTAGGTATAAGGTCTCAGAGAAAATAAACACATATATCAGTAGCTAAAGATTGGCTGTACTTACATTACATATGCATTTCACTGTCCACGTTTGGATTTCACAGAATTTGTATATAGTATATGCAGATAGATGCTCCTGACAGCTCATGGCAGGCTCCATGTTTTTCTGTCAAATGTGTCGTCATGTCCTGCCTGCTTCCTGATCACAGAAAAGCTGGTACTTGAACAACACAGTGTGCAGTGAATATTAATGAGCCATGTGGCTAGGAACAATAGCTGACTCCTGCAGTGTACTCTGCCCGGAGATTTATCAGTGCTACGCGCTGGACTGATTAGAAGCTGCTGTAACGTCTCATTAGCAGCCGAGGGGAGGGCCCCAGAATGCTTTGCAGTTTAGTATGCGGCTTGCGTCCTTATGGGTCTATAACAGCCTTTAAGATAAGCACACATCAAAGGTAACTGAGATTTTTATCTTCACTAATGGCTTTTGGGCTTCCTTCTAAACTGTTTAACACAGGAGAATAGAGGTTTAAATTAGCTTCTGCAGCCTGACAGTTACTCTTTAATGGGACGCAGGCTTCTACTGCGCATGCGGGGCCGCACAATGTGCGGGGCTGCAATAGCTGACATTACACCGGTAAGGGAATTGGCGCGAAGTAGTTGAGTCACCGGCTATTTTTAGCTGGCAAGGTCACAGCGCTACCCCCTCCACTGGCACCACCACCTGGTATAAAGGTATACCGTACTAAGAGAAGGGGGGCGACAGGGGTGAGTCGTCTTCCCCTAAGGGGCGATAACTCATAAAAGGTTGGGAACCACTGATCTAGAGGCTTCTCCAATCCTCCTGCATCCCACGTTCCCTTGCCAATGCCCTCTTGGATCGCACTCCGGTCCATGTATGAGTGCGGACGCAGTATGCACGCGCAATGACAGCCTTCGCAGTAGTACAAAGCCGCTTGTACATGGAGGAAAAGCTGTGCAGCATATCCTCACAGTGGCCAGGTGCTTGCAGTGCTGTAGACCCTCTAGTGCCCCCTGAAGGAGAGGGAAGTGGGGACTATTTAATGCACACTGGAGGAGCTGGAAGTGGGGATGGTGAAGCAACAAACCACCTTCATCCATTCTGTTAAATGGCAGGAGGCTTGGCTTTGACAGCAGATGATTAGTTGCAAATGTGGCATTGTGGTACCCCTTTAGAAAACTTTTAAGGAGATTAGGGCAGTTGAGGCCTTTTTTGTGTTTTTAAGGGGATGAAGAAGGAAGTGAGGGCAAAACAAAAATCATCCTGGATATGGTCTTCAGTATACTGGTTTATGACTTAAAACCACGGTATTATCTGAATTATAATTTGTTTTATTTTTTACATTTTCACAATTGTGCACCTATAGACTTTCTTTTTGTTTTCTTTTTGAGTGGAATTCTGATTGTATTATTCTTTTTGAAGTCCTGTGAAAACCTACTGATTGCACAATGCCAGGGTGTGAAATATTGGTGTAGCTGAATGATCTGAACTTTGAATGTGTTACATGGTATTGCTAGGTCCCCCTGAACAGCCTGTCCTATAGAATGCTGCATTCAGATGTACAAGAGGAAGAATGCGGATACACTAGAGGTTGAGACTGTACAAAGCCAGGCGGAGCCATTGAAGCTATACAGGCCCCCAGGCAATGTAGAGATAGCAGTTGAAAGTAGGCAAACATACAGGGTTTACAGTCCATTCTTACTTTCTTGCACTGTGAAATATTTGCTTCTTTTTATTGCTTTTACAACAGAGCGTGAGTTGCATGCTTCATAACTTGCTGATGCCTCTGCAGTATGCCTGTATGTTGGCTTAGGCTGGAAACGCTTGTATGAGCTTCTATGAGTCTTTTTAATCGTCATTGTAGAAGAAGCAGTACTGCTTATTATTATTTTATTATTGTTAATATTTAGTATGTATATATAGCAGCACAGTATATATGGGCAGCACGATGGTGTAGTGGTTAGCGCTCTCACCTTGCAGCGCTGAGTCCCTGGTTCAAATCCCAGCCAGGTCAACATCTGCAAGGAGTTTGTATGTTCTCCCCGTGTCTACGTGGATTTCCTCCGGGCACTCCGGTTCCCTCCCACATCTCAAAAACATACAGATAAGTTAATTGGCTCCTCCCAAAATTGGCCCTAGACTGCAATACATACACTACATGATACATACATAGACATATGACTATGGTAGGGATTAGATTGTGAGCCCCTCTGAGGGACAGTCAGTGACAAGACAATATACTCTGTACAGCGCTTCGGAATATGTCGGCGCTATGTAAATATAGCACTGACATCTTCCGCAGCACTGTACAGAATATATTGTCTTGTCACTGAAAGTGTACCTGAGATGGGGACTTATATGTAAAATATACATACCTGGGGCTTCCTCCAGCCCCCTCCAGGCATGTTGCTCCCACGCCATTCTCCTCTGCCTTCTCCGCCTGCTTGTTTGTCCGCAATTTGCCAGCGGAAAATCCTCCGGTCCGTGGCCAACTGGCCTAGCTGGGGAGTTATATATAAAATATACATGCCATATATGCAAATATATGGATTTATATATAAAATATACAGTCTGTTTATAACATATACAGTCCAGTATATTATATATAAAATATACAGTCCAGCCAAGCACACTCCCCTGTTGCTTCCATTGCCGGGAGCGTTCTGCGCAGTAGTATTGCAACAGGAGCAAGATAGGGAAGCACTTGCGGCTGGACCACGCATGCGCAGTTGGCCATGGACCGGAGGATTTTCCGCGGGGAAATAAGCAGGCGGAGGAGGATGGCGAGGGAATGATATGCCTGGAGGAAGCCCCAGGCATGTATATTTTATATATAAATCCCCATGTCAGTGTCATTTTAACTGTCCTTCAGAGGGGCTCATAATCTAATCTCTATCATAGTGAGATATACATGTATGTAACATATAGTGTATGTATCGCAGTCTAGGGCCAATTTAGGAGGGTGTGCCAATTAACTTATCTGTATGTTTTGGGATGTGGGAGGAAACCAGAGTGGCGGAGGAAACCCATGCAGACAAGGAGAACATACAAACTCTGTGCAGATAGAGCCCTAGCTGGGATTTGAACCCGGGGTCCCAAAGCTGCAAGGAGAGAGTGCTAACCACTATGCCACCACCCTGCCAGTGCTGTTTAGAACAACAACAAATAACATTTGTAAAGCGCTTGTATTCCGTAGGACTCAAAGCGCGTAAGCATGGCTCAGACCAATAATTGACTGATTGATAAGTCGTGGAACAGAGGAAGAATTCTATAAGTCTGGAAATGCCAGGCTAAACAGGTGGCTTTTCAGTCTTGATTTGAATAACTCCAGGGATGGGGCTGTCTTTACTGAGTGTGGTAGGGAGTTACAAAGAGTAGGGGCAGCATGACAGAAAGCTTATAATATCATTGTCATTATTCTTGTTCTTTTATTCTTGGTATTTTGATGTGCAGTTGTAATTGCAGATGCGATCTTGCGATGTTGTGTGTACATCATATCCTCAGTTTGTAGTGCACAGGTTTGTTTAGAGCCCCCATCAGCTTTTTATTGCTGTTCCAACTTCCCAGTACACTTAGGATTATATTAGTGATGGCTGGATAGTGTAATGGTTAAGGGCTCTGCCTCTGACACAGGAGACCTGAGTTTGAATCTCGGCTCTGCCTATGCAGTAAGCTAGCACCTATTCAGCAGGAGACCTTAGGCAAGTCTCCCTATAGAGCATGTCCTAGTGGCTGCAGCTCTGGCGCTTTGAGTCCGCCAGGAGAAAAGCACGATATAAGTGTTTGTCTTTTTTGTCTTTATTATTGAAGTGTGTGAAAATCTCATAGAGGGCACAGACAGCATTCAAACCCATAAATTTGTTCTACCCTCTTTCCACACTATCTCAATTTCTTCCTGGACATGGGCTTGTTATATATTGAAAGCTTAAGTGTACCTGAAGGGAAAAAAGTGCCCCGATTGGGAACTTACCTAAGTAGAGGGAGGTCTCTGCATAATCCAGAGGCTTACCCTGCCCCCTCCACCTCGACGTTTCATGGCTGGGCCCCCGGAAGCTCGTCGACAAGGGCTTGCCCAGTAGGAAGGAGCAGAATGGTCTTGGCTTTTTCCGCCAAGCCCGAGCAGCGGTTCTTTGCTACTGCGTAGGTGTGAACTGGCCTGTGCAGTGCGGCCACGCCATGTATGTACAGAAGCACGGCCAAAAACTTCCTGTGAGGGTCCCAGCGCTGGATTGGTGGTCAGGAGGGAACGTGGGAGACCTCTGAAGGGTCCTGAGGTTTCCCACTACCGAGGTAAGTATTGAACTTTTTGACCCATAGATCTCACAGGTTTGCTTTAGTCTTTGAGTGCCAATTTATGCTCTGTGTGCGGCCCTCTATTTTACTGCAGGGAACAAACAAACATGCAGAAAGTAACAAGCTTTCCTATGAGCCAGTTCACATGTCTATTGCAGTGTTTTCCTTTGGAGTCCACTGGGTGAATGCCATGTATAGCCACTCCGGGGTGGCAGCTTTGTGTGGCCGCATTTCCGTCTGTGGACGAGCGCAGCCACTCTGCCTCGTTGCCGGTGCAGTGGCATGGAGGTGTCCCGCGCAGTGCGGCGCACTTGTTCACAGATGGGAGTTTTGGCCACATGCACCTCTTGACAAGCACACTCAGGGGAAAATAGGTCATTTATTACATAAAGAAAGCAGTGTGATAGAATTCTGGCAAAGATTTCATTGTATGTTTTGTTTGAGAGGAGAAACTGTCAGCTTTTATAACTGCAATATGTTTATTCTTGTTTTCTTTACAAAAAACATTGATAAATAAAACACAAACGTACCAGCGGGAATTGTAATTAGGTAACATAATACGTTTACCTTTGTGTCCAGTTTTATTGTTGAACACGGCAGTGTTAAAAGGAAAGATTCTACAAAGCCTGAAACGGAAATCCATATATAATATTACCTTTAACAGACTTCAGAGGAGGGCGGTGCTGTGCTCTTGCAGGGGAGGGGGGGGGGGGACTTTAAACCTTCAGCTGTTTACAGTGTTCATGCAGATGAGGGGAAAAGTGAATAGATGAAGTCATTGTTGTGACTTCTCCATAGCAACAAGGGAATTGTCCAATCTTCCTCTAACTGCTGAATTCAAACTGTGGAAAAGAAACAGGCACTGTATGTTGTGATGCTACGATGTGGACCTGGAGTGAAGTTATATCCTGGTTTGAAGTAAGTCACTTTTCCTGGTCACACTGTTCACTTTGCATAGAAATACCAATAGAATCCTACTTTTACTCTGTGGACTACTGTGTATTTAGTCATTTTGGTGCATGGCCCAGCTTCAGTTCGTATTCTGTAATAGTAAACAATGCAGACAGTGCCAGCATTTCAGCAGTTGGGTATTTTAAGGCGGGTAAGAGGAGTGGGAGTGCCAAAGCTTAGCTGTGTTCTGCAGATTACTGCAGCTGGTGGAAAGACTGTTACTGTATGGAAAGTGACAAACTTTAACAGCTGAATCCTTCTTGGTGACAGCATAACTGCAAGGTTAATATGGCGCGCATGTTTATGAAAGTAAAAAGCAGAAGTATTGTGTTCAAACATGTGGGCAGAGGTGTTGTTTATGGCTGGCACTGTGTTCCCTGCACTATACTTGCAGTTTAAAAGGTCATAGCGCGAATGACATGAAAAACATGTAGCCAAGATAAACAAAATTGTTCTCAGATCAACTGAGCAGAACACACTGACAACATACTATTGTTATTCTAAACATCCCTAGATTTTCTCAAGTTATTTTTAAAGGGAACCTGAAGTGACAAAAAGTGCCCCTAAGCGAGTACTTACCTCTGGAGGGGGAAGCCTCTGAATCCTAATGAGGCTTCCCTTGTCACCCTCTGCAGGCCTGTGACAGTGCTGGGACCCCCCAAAAAGAGCTTGACAGCTCGCAGAGGCGCAGTACCACAGAACGGTGCAGTACTGCATCGGCAAGAGAGCACTGGTCCAATTGGGCTCAGCCATTTCCACTGGAGCCCTAGCGGGATGGTGGTAGTGCCCCTGCATAAGGAGGCCACTCTACAAGGGCAAGGAGACCCAGAGACTTACCCGTCCCGAGGTAAGTGTCTCATTATGGCCTTCGCAAACCTCACAAAGTTTGCTTTAATCTCCTGGGCGATAATCCCGAGATCAGCTCGGGCTATACCGCCGCGGAGGATTTCTCATGCCCTGCTGGACCAATTTGCATTTTTTTTTGTTACATGCAGCTAGCACTTTGCTAGCTGCATGTAACATCCGATTCGCCGCGTTATAGGCCCCCCCCCTGCCGAGACCCTGTATCGCAGCCTGGCCAATCAGTGCCAGGCAGCGCTGAGGGGTCGATCGGGACTCCCTTTAACGTCATGACATCGATGTTGTCATCGCGATCGTCGCCATGGCGATGGGGGAAGCCAAACAGTTTGCTCTGATTGCCGGAGGCGATCGGAAGGGGTGGGGGGATGCCGCTGCACAGTGGCTATCATGTAGCTAGCGCTAGGCTAACTACATGATTAAATAAAACAAAAACAAAAAAAAGTGCTGCCCCGCCCCCCTGGCGATGTTATTGTATCGCCCAGGAGGTTAAAGTTTGCTTTAAAGTATACCTGAGGTGACATGATGAGATAAACATGGGTACATGGGTACACAAGTGACTATGGCTTAATGTCCAGGCAGAGGGTCCTGGGCAGCGGCTCTGGTCTGGAGGAGGAAGTGAGATCCAGAGGCTTCCCTCTTCTTAGGTAAGTATAATTTTTTTTATATTTTATGCTGCCCTGGGTTCTCTTTAAAGTGGAGCTTTAACCAGGGATTAAACTTCATTCCAATCAGTAGCTGATACCCCCTTTCCCACGAAAAATCTTTACCTTTTCTCAAATAGATCATCTGTCTGTATGGCTGATATTGTGGTAAAACCCCTCCCACAGTGTGATGTCATGACCACGGTCCTGACAGATTGCTGTGAACATCTTTGCATTGTGGGAATTAACGGCTTTTTCCAACTGCCAAGCAAGCAATATCTCCCTCTGTGCACAGAACTCTTAGCAACATACATTCCGAGTAGATCACCTGGCAGGACTAAAGATGTCACCACCAGTGATACATTTCAGAATGTAAATCAGGGAGTGGAAAGATTTTACAATGGGCAAATACCGACTAAATAATCTGTAAATGAATATTGTAAAAAAAGAAAAAAATGTGATTTTAGTCATAGTTATTTTCACAACAGTTACTCTTTAAATTGTAACTTTGATCTGCTGGACAACATAGTTGTGACATTAGTTGGCCACACACCACACAGTTTTTAAAATATCTTTTCGATTTAAGATTTGCAATCAATTTTTCTGACTGATTTTAACATTTCAAAAATCTGACCAATTTACCACACACCTATGTTCAATTTTTCCCCAATGATGAATTAAAATAATTGAAAACTCTGAAAAAATTGATTGGATCTACCACACACCATTCAATTTTCATATAAATTGATCAGAAAATCCAACTCTCCCAACCTTATTTAATAAAAAAAAAAAAATTCAATGAGATTTCTTGAACAAATGAAAAAAAAAAAAAGCTTTTGATTTTTTAGGACAACCGACTGTATTTATCGAATTGATGTAAAATTGGATCTTTTGTATGGTGTGTAGTCACCTGTAGACTTAGGTGTCACAGTTGACCTAAGGGCAGGTCATAGAATATAACAGGTAGCAGAGATATAATATTTATCATTTGGATTTTAAAGCCATGCAGGACTATAGAGGGCTCAAATGCAGACATGTTTATTTGCCTTTGAAACATGCATGTTATTTACATATTTCTGTTCTGCATTAGTACAGTATTTACAGAAGCAATGTTTGCAGTTCATGTTACAAAAGCTAATATTGGTTCAGCACACTCTCCTTTCATAGTGTCAGCCTGACACAAGGTGTGGTATAGGAGAGGTTATATTCATGAATACGCAGATGCTCACACAGCCTGATCACTGCATTCCTGGCGACTGTCTTCTCTACTATTCCGTACAGCAAAGTCCCTATTATCCAGAACTCAGGGAACTGGAAGTCTCAACTAACCGGCATGGCTGAGGGGATAACAGGGACTATGCTTTGGGAGTTTTGCAGGGCATAAAATACTCACTTAGTGTCCAGTGCCACCCTCTAACCTTCCTGTAGCTCCTAGCGGATTTCCGGCATCTGTGCATGGCTCCCGGCGTGTGCGTGACCCAGCGTTGTTCAGGTGACTCGCCGGGTGCCATATACGGCTTATTTTTCGGAAAGCACATGTGCAGTAACCAGAAAGCAAATGTGTCAAGTATCAGGTGATCTCTGCAGGTGCCGGATACTGGGGACTTTGCTATAATAGTCATTTGGGAAAATCCATTTCAGTCAGTCCCTCCACCTGAGCAAGCTGTGAATGTCTGTACTGGTCAGGAATGATCATTTTTCTGATCAAGCAATTATTTTATGTTTATGGATAGCTTTTATTTCTCCTCATGGCTGGTACACACCATCTAATATTTACTGCCTCCCGAGATAAAAAATGATTGAATTGTCTTGGTTGAAAGTTAGCACTTCTAACAACCAATTAGAAATGTCTCCTAAACAATCATTTTATCATTCATAAAATGATCGGACAGGCTGGTAAATACTGATCAATCTTATACATGTCAGGCCATGCGGATGTGCAAGCAACCAATTGATATACTGTCACGGGAGCAGGGCACCCTGCATGCACTTGGCAATAACCAAAAATGTGAAGAAAGAGCAAGTGTACACCTGGGTATGTTGACTGGCATACCATACCGATCAGGAAATGAGATGGAAATATTATCGTAATTGACTGAAAGGTGGATTTGGGATCAGATCCTGTGTACCAGCCCTTCGGCTCCTCTACAGGCATGTCTAACCCTTTCCTTCCCCCCCATGTTGCCAAACACTAATCCCCCCCCCCCCCATTGCACTCCCTGCTGATATCTATGGCACCTTCACCACAGTTGTATTGTAGGCGCCACCATTGACACCCATGTTAATAGCTGCAGTTTGTATAGCAGCTACCCCGGTGCCCGCTATTTTATCAGTTGCTTCTGGTGCCCAAATTTTTGTTATACCCACTGATCTCAGCTATTAACAGCCAGTTCACTGAAATCTATAAGAAGACAGATGTAATGATATAATCTTTTTATTATTATTATAATATCTATTATACACACTTACCAAATGTATGTAGTAGAAGGTCACAAAAAGTAAATATACTCAGATCTGATACTTTGGGTAGTCCCTCATCCTATGTAATAATTCTCCTGTGTCTCTGCGTCCCGTACCTGTGTCCGTGTGTTTGCGCTACTGCGCATGTGCTGCATGGACAGCCGTTGGGACAGGGGGAGGACAAGGCCGAGCAGACGTGTGTGCACATGGCGTGCGCATGCACGCTGACATTCAGCGGTGACAGATCTAGAGCCCATTTAGGCTTAGGTCAACTAGTATTACATAAGAGTGGTAAGATTGTACAATCAAAAGTGTATAATTGATGGGCACCTTTAAAGAGAACCCGAGGTGTGTTTAAAGAATGTTATCTGCATACAGAGGCTGGATCTGCCTATACAGCCCAGCCTCTGTTGCTATCCCAAACCCCACTAAGGTCCCCCTGCACTCTGCAATCCCTCATAAATCACAGCCGTGCTGTGAGCCTGTGTTTACATCTGTAGTGTCAGTCTCAGCTGCTCCCCCGCCTCCTGCATAGCTCCAGTCCCTGCCCCGTCCCTTCCCTCCAATCAGCAGGGAGGGAAGGGATGCAGGCGGGGACTGGAGTTCTGCAGGAGGCGAGGAGAGCAGCAGACTGACACTATAGAGATAAACACAGCCAGCTCTGACAAGCGGTTTGTCAGCAGCGTGGCTGTGATTTATGAGGGATTGCAGAGTGCAGGGGGACCTTAGGGGGGTTTGGGATAGCAACAGAGGCTGGGCTATATAGGCAGATCCAGCCTCTGTATGCAGATAATATTCTTCAAACCCACCTCGGGTTCTCTTTAAGCATCTCTTGTTAATAGATACCCTGCAGCGACGCCTGATGCGTGCTGTATTAGTAGGTGCAGAGAAAGATCATGGGCAGATTAGAAAACCTTGCTGTTATTTGCTCCCTGATAAACTATATGCATGACTCTCACTGCCACTCACCATAATAGGAACAGACATACTGGGCCATGTTGTGTGTATGGAGAACCCATGTGAGGCAGAGCCCAGAGAGCAGCTAGTTTATGTGTGCCCCGCCTTATGCTATGTTTAGGCAGTTTTACCCTGAAGGGATTATCTTCATAAAGGGCAGGTATAAAAGACACACCATGGGATATTTAGAATCTATTCATTTTAGGTCGCCTGGGGTAAAACGGACTGTACCTGTTCTACCAGTTAGGACCATACTACAACAGAAACACTCTCTGCACCAAACAGCTGTATCTAAAATAGAAAGAATAAAAACAAGTAATTCATTTTTGCTTAAAAGTACATTGTCCATTTTAACTGGAATATTAAGACATATGTAATTTAGTATTTTTGGTTACTGGAAATGTTTAATTTGGACTCACTTTAATCATTCAGTCACTTTAAAGGTTTTACACACGTCAGTTGAGTTTTACTTGCACAGTACCTGCCCTGCCTTCGTGGGCTGGAATGGTATTTGACATTTCTGGCTCTACATGCCACTAACGTTTGCAGATGTCTCTGTTTCTGCTGCTTTTGGTTATTGTTTTGAATTCTACAAGTATGGATAGCACATGAATAGATATTATGATATCTATATAATATCAATATAATAGATATTATGATATAATATATATGAAAAGATATAAATGACATGAATAGATTCAAACACATACTCATTTTATGTGCAGCTTTCATAATGTTAGTTACTGTATATACTTGAGTATAATTCTAGAATTTTAGGTCTGATTCACTTTATAAAAGTATAGGGTCGACTTATACACGCGTCAAGGGCAACACTGATCACACTGAGTAATGTGTGTACTAATAGTGACATTCCCTTTTGCAGCAATTTACTCTGTGTTAAGTGTTACTTTGAGGAAAGAAAATGCCAGTAGAGCACAGGTCTGAAAGTCCTGGCCACAACAAGCAAAGGGGCAGGGGGAAATACTGGGCTGCATAAAAGGGAGCGAATAATTGCAGCACTTTGGGGGCCTGTAGGGGTTATTGGCTGCACTTAGGGACAGGAGGGGTTAATCAAGCCCCAAGCGCAGCCATTAACGTTCCTGGGTAGACTTATACTTGAGTCAATAACAAATTACAGCTTAAAGAGAAACTCCGACCAAGAATTGAACTTTATCCCAATCAGTAGCTGATACCCACTTTTACATGAAAAATATAATGATTTTCACAAACAGACCATCAGGGGGCGCTGTATGACTGATTTTGTGCTGAAACCCCTCCCACAAGAGGCTCTGGTACCGTACGGTACTCTGGGCAAACTGCCACAATGTAACAATGACACACACAGGAAATGGCTGTTTATAGCTGTCTGTTAAAGCCAGAACAGCTACATAATCTGCCCACAGTAACAATGTCACCATGTAATACATGTCAGAATGTGAATCTGGGAGAGGAAAGATTTTACAATGAGCAAACTCTGACTAAATCATGTATACATAATTATTGTAAAAATTAAGCACCTTTTTATATTAAATTATTTTCACTGGAGTTCCTCTTTAAGAGGGTTGAATATTGGAGTCGACTTATACACAAAGTCGACTTGTAATATACGGTATATTATGCAACTGGTTGTAGTAAAGCAGTTTAGAGGTTTTCCGCACTTAGGGCTCTTTCACTTTTTCAAGTTTTCTCGTAGGTGATATTTTCACTTCTTATCAATAAAATGCCTTTTAAAGTGGACCCAAATGAAAACATTTTTAAAAGATTTCAGAAAAAAAATCTATTTTCTAAATTATAATAATAAATAGCAGCCTTTTTTCAGCTGTATGATGACAAATATAAAATATTTTACATTTATTGGAGGAACCCCTCCCTTCCTTTCATATTGCCGGGACAGAATCCGGCAAACTGGTGGAGTAGGTGGTGTCCGGCAAAGGAGGAATTGCTAATGGCTGCCACCTGTATAACCCTAGTTATGGAAAGAGAAGGGTGAAAAGCATGCACTGAAATGCTCATAGGCTTGAAGGAGTGTTTATTTATCTTTGTATGTGTCAGAGTGGTACAACTAAATATTTTGAATTAAAAAAAATGTTTGGTTTGGGTCTGCTTTAAAGAGTCTGAAGCGAGAATAAATCTCGCTTCAGACCTCATAGATAGCAGGGGCATGTGTGCCCCTGCTAAACTGCCGCTATCCCGCGGCTTAACGGGGGTCCCTTCACCCCCAAATCCCCTCCGTAAAGCAGGGGAGCGCTTCCGCATTGGGGCAGGGCTAACCGCCGCAGCCCTGCCTCCCGCGCGTCTATCAGATGCGTATCTCCGCCTCTCCCCCGCCCCTCTGTCTTCCTTCACTGAGAGGGGTGGGGGAGAGGCGGCGATGCGCATCTGATAGACGCGACTGGAGGCAGGGCTGCAGCTGTTAGCCCTGCCTCCAGGAAGGGAAGATTTACAACCAAGACTACGACCAAGTCTTGCGGGGGTGGGATTTGGGGGTGAAGGGACCCCAGTTTAGCGGCGCGATAGCGGCGGTTTAGCAGGGGCACACATGCCCCTGCTAAGTCTGAGCTCTGAAGCGAGATTTTATTCTCGCTTCAGAGTCTCTTTAAGCACCAGAAAGCAAGAAAGAATAATTAGTTTTTTTTACCTTTTTTGTTTTCAATTGCAGAGAGCTGGAAGTTTTTTAAACAGGAGGATAAAATGTTATCTCATTAGAGAAAATTTAGGAGAAAAAGTGAATTGAATAAGGTCCTTGGGCCCCATATGCAGTTAACTTTTACTCCTCAGTTTTCACCTTGGTGATATTTTCATAACCTTTCAACAACATCAAGCAAGAAAATATTCAAAATAATTTTGATAGTGCTTTTTTTCATCTAATGTTTGGTACTTCACTTTCAATTCCAAATTGTTGAAAATTATTTTTAACGAGAAGATAAAAATGTATCTCCTAGGAGAAAACTCAGGAGAAAAAGTTAATTGCATAACTCCACAAATATTGAAGTTTTTATAACTTTTACCATAGGTGATGAGGTGTCATAGACACTGAGGCCCATATGCATATGGGCCTCAGTGTCTATGACACCTCATCACCTATGGTAAATGTTATAAAAACTTCAATATTTGTTAACCAAGGTCAATGAGTAGAGCTGTGATAAACATCAAAGACATTTTGGGAAAGGGAAAAATTGGAGAGCCGAGTTCCCTCCCAGTATCCTTTTTAGCTGCATTTGCATAAGATTATGAAATGGTGATTTTGAGCAACACAAATCTTACTTTAGGCTTGTTAAAGGGAAGGTTCAGGGAAACCTTTAAAAAAATAAAAATCCATATCCACTTACCTGGGGCTTCCTCCAGCCCGTGGCAGGCAGGAGGTGCCCTCGCCGCCGCTCCAGAGGCTTCCGGTTGTCTGCGCAGTACAGCCCGGAGGACGTCCGATGACGTCAGCGCGCCCGCGTGGGACACAGAAGAGCCCGTCCTTGGAGCGCAGAAGAGCCCGACCTGGCAGCCGGCCTGGCCAGGTCGGGTCGACCACCGAAGACGACCGGAAGCCTCTGGAGCGGCGGCGAGGGCACCTCCTGCCTGCCACGGGCTGGAGGAAGCCCCAGGTAAGTGGATATGCATTTTTATTTTTTTAAAGGTTTCCCTGAACCTTCCCTTTAAAGCTTCTGAAGTAAGAAGGATATGGAGACTGACATATTTATTTCCTTTTAAACAATGCAGATTACTTGGCTTTCCTGATGATCCTCTGCCTCTAACAGTTACAGTAGCCGTAGACACTGAACAACCATGCAGCTCAGATGTTTCTGACTGAAGTTTAAGGCAGGGGTCACACTTGTCTTTCAGTTTCTACACTTTTCAGAAAACTGAAAGACCTCTACCTTACAACAGCTAATGTAATTTATAGAGAAAACTGACAAATTGCGCAAGATGTCAGTTTTTTTTCTGCGCGCAAAATCTGCATTCAAGTGTGACCTAGCCCATTGATTAACATGAGTTCTCAGTTGAAGTCAGTTTTTCTGTGCAGAAAACGCGCACGAAAGCCGACAAGTGTGACCCCTGCCTCAGGTGTATGATTTAGACACTACAGTCCTCCATATCCCGCTCACTTTAGACTCCCTCAGATGTGCATTGGTCAGATTATTGGGGTTAAGGGGTGACAACAAAATGTTGGCATCTTGCCTTTTACCTTTTTTTGTTTTGTCCATGCAATGCTAATTCTGTATTCTGGCATATGGAAAAAAAGCAGGACAACATGAAGAAAATGCTCAGTCACATGAGCAGCAGCTTAGTGTGAGTAGCTGCCAAATGCTGCAGCTTCTAGAGATCAGTCTCTGCAGCTCACATTATACTGGTATTCAGGTTTGGGGATTTCCCAACAACACATTTTTTTTTCTTTGCCCTCCTAACCTGTTTTTAAACGTAGATAAAGCACAGAAAAGCATTTTCTTTATTGTGCTGATCACTGCTTGGTGCAATCTAGTTGACCTATGTAAACTCTCTGTACATGATTTTGTGTTAGAATTAAGAAAAACATTTTGATAAAAAAATACATTTTATATTCCGTATTTTTCAGTATTTAAGATCTGCTTTTTCTTCCTCAAAATTGAAGGGGAGGGGAGGGGTATCATATATTGTGAATATGCTGTAAAAAGTGGTGCAGAGTGTGTGGAGGAAACACTTGCCGCATCCTGCCAGCATGCTCCTCTACCCCTTGCTCCTGGGGTGGGTGGGAGGGGGGGGGGTGCCGGCAGTATCAGGTGAGAAGTGGCACTGTGGTTTAGTGAAGTCTGTAGTGTAATGTAGCTTAGCTGGTAGGGTAGCAGGGATTAGTTGTAGTGCTGTGTAATGCAGTGTAACTGGTGGGGTAGCAGGGGTTAATGTAGTGTGTAGTGGAGTGCAGTATAGCTTAGCTGGAGGGGCAGCAGGGTTTAGTATAGTGTGTGGTGTGTATTGGAGTGCAGTGTAGCTTAGCTGGAGGGGCAGCAGGGTTTAGTATAGTGTGTAGTGTGTATTGGAGTGCAGTGTAGCTTAGCTGGAGGGGCAGGAGGGGTTAGTTAGTTAGTATAGTGTAGTTAGAGTAACTGGTGGGTGCACTACATGATAGCCGCTGATCAGCAGCATCCCCCACCCACTCCGATCGCCTCCGGCGATCTGCGCAAGCAGGAAATCCCGTTCATAACGGGATTTCCTGCATGGCTTCCCCCGTCGCCATGGCGACGATCGCGATGACGTCATCGACGACGTGACATCAGATGGAGTCCCGATCCACCCCTCAGCGCTGCCTGGTGCTGATTGGCCAAGCTGCGCAAGGTGTCGAGGGGGGGGGGGTCGGTGCGGCGGGTAGCGGCGAATTGGCGGCGAGTGGTGGCGATCGAGTTATGTACGCAGCTAAAATTCAGCAATCACCCCCACATATGAAAAGCAGAAATGACCCTCATATAAAACTGCCACAATTACCCCCACCCCCTCAGTGTCCTCCCCCAGAGCGACCGGGCGTTAACGCAAGAATGACTTTCCTTCTCAGTTGGAGAGGCTGTGCACAGCAAACTCCTCCTCGCAGTCCTTCCATTATGTAGAAATTATAAGTACTCGCCCTGCTACAGGCTGCAGTGTATTTGCAAATGCCTCCCTCTTGTCCAGCTCGCTGTTAAATGGAATAAATGCCAATGTTCAGACCATATTTACTGTCCCTCACCCAGAATACTGTGTTGCCCTGCGACTAGTGTGGGTAGGTAGGGAGGGAGGTTAGGTAGCTGCCACTGGGAGGAGGGTAGGTAAAGAGATTAGGTAACTGCTCTAGAAATGGAGGGAGTGAAGGTAGGAAGATAAGGTAGCTGCTGTTGGGCAGGAGGATAGGTTGGGAGGTTAAGTAGTTGCGGGGGAGGGGGGTGAGGAGGAAGCGTAGGTAGGAAGGTTAGGTAGCTGCGACTGGAAGTGAGGGTAGGTAGAGAGATTAGGTAGCTGCTGTATGACAGAAGGGAGGTAGATAAAGTAGTTGCAGCTGGGCAGGAGGATAGGTGGGGATGTTAAGTAGTAGTAGTAGTAGCTTGGGAAAAAAAGTGTAAGGATGGAGGGTGAGTAGGGGGATTAGGTATCTGCTGCAGGACAGGAGGGAGTGTAAGCATCTAAGGTAGCTGTAGCTGGGTGGAGGTAGGTAGCTGCAGCAGCAACGCAGTAGGGAGAATAGGTAGCTGTAGCTGGGTGGGCTGTATGGAAAGGTAGATAGTTATGATTTGGGTGGGAGGGACTGCGGTTAGGTAGCTGCACTTGGGTGGGCTGTATGGATGGTAGGTAGCTATGGCTGGGCAGGCATATATAGGGTAGGTAGCTGCAGCGGGCAGGAGAGAGGCTAGGTACATGCTGCTGGGTGGGCGGGCGAATGTTAGGTAGGGAGGGAAGGTACTGTAAGTATATGCTGTTGCTGGGCGGGCATAGGAAGGGTAGGTGGCTGAACAGGAAGGTAGTACTGCTACGCAGGAGGGGGGTGGGGGGCAAAGGAAGGGTAGGTAGCTGCCTGCTGCTGCTTCTTGACAGAAAGGTAGTACTGCTACGCAGGGGGGAGAGGGGGAGGGGGTAGTGAGAGAAAGCAGCAGGGTTGTGAGAGAGGGAGTTTAGTGAGAGACAGTGGGGAAATAAGAGAGAGGGGAGGAAAATAGTGATAAGAAGAGAGAGAGAGAGTTTTAAAAAAGAGAGAGAGAGAGAAAAGATTGCTGTCAGACTTTTTTTTTTTTCAGCCACAGACTATCAGGGAACATCATAAAGCAGTGAATCGCTCACTCCACAGCCAAAAGCTTTTGAAGTAAAAAAAGACAGGTTCTCTTTCTCCTTGTAAACGGTTCCCTGAGCCAGGACCTCATAAAGATCTTGAAGGGAGATACACAGTCCTCTCAGCAGCGTGAGTGAAGGGGGCGGGGTTGGCTGGACTAGTTCAATAGAGCATCTCTGCTTCTGTTCAGCCGGGACTATGAGTTAATTGTCAGGTGAGATGAATGCGCAGTGAGAAGGCAGGTGAACTATTTTCACCTGCCTGCCTCTCTGGGCTGTAAAAGATTAAACGTTTCCGAATGGGATGGAAGTAAGAGGAAAATTTTGTTTCATAATGAAGAAAAAACCCAAAAACTTGAATACAGCAGTGGTGGCAGGCAGCGTGTGTATCCACAGAGAGGGCTCAGAGTGCCACTTCCAGCATGCGTGCCATAGGTTCGCCACCACTGGTATAGTGTATGTAGTGTAACTGGTGGGTGCAGCAGGAGTTAGTGTAGTGTGTAGTGGAGTGCAGTGTAGCTTAGCTGGTGGGGGAGGCAGGGGTTTGTGTAGTGTAACTGGTGGATGCAGCAGGGGTTAGTGTAGTGCATGTAGTGCGTATTAGAGTGCAGTGTAGCTTAGCTGGAGGGGCAGCAGGGGTTAGTGTAGTATATGTAGCGTAACTGGTGGGTGCAGCAGGGGTTAGTGTGGTGTTTAGTGAAGTGCAGTGTAGTTTAGCTGGTGGGGGCATCAGGGGTTTGTGTAGTGTATCTGGTGGGTGCAGCAGGGGTTAGTGTAGTGTTAAGTGGAGTGCAGTGTACATCAGCTGATGGCGGCAGCAGGGGTTAGTGTAGTGTATGTAGTGTGTATTGGAGTGCAGTGCAGTGCAGTGTAACTTAGCTGGTGAAGGCAGCAGGGGTTAGTGTAGCGCCCCTGCACTATAGATGCACCAGGTTTAGTAATTTTTTCCATAACTGTTGCCCTCTAAACCTAGGTGCATCTTATAGTCCACAAAATATGGTATATACCTTTTAAAAGCATAAAAATGTATTAACAATGTAAATGTGGCATTAATATTGGCGTCAATTCACCAAGAATTACTGCATTTGGTAATGCTGAAAACAGATGATTTTACCGAGCACTTAGGAAAGTGTCAATTCAACAAGGCTGTTACCGCATGAAAAGCTGAAATTGCCAAGCAGTGAGGTAAATTACAGACGTGTGCGGTATATACCTCAGTAAATGTCAATCCACCAAGGTCACAGCATGTGGTAAAACACAGTTCCATTACCGACAATTCTCTTCTGTCAGTATCAGAGCAAGACACACAGAAGCAGAGCAGGGAGCAGAGAGATTACGGAACAACAAAATCAAAATGAACTTCTGCACACTCCTCATGCAAATCCATTCACAAAAATCATGCAGCAATCAATGCTGTCCCTACAGCTAAGTTAAAAGCTGGGATCTTCGTTACAAGAATAAAGTCTCTTGCATAGTCACATACACCGCGTAGAGGTAGCCCAGTGTCTTATGTGTCCTAACTCTGGCCCTGTAACATGCAAAGCACAAACATGCACACCTTCAGTGCATAAAAACCTATCTAAGGAATAGGAACACATATCCTTACCGTCCTCCCTGGGACAGATAGTGCATCTAACTAATCCTGCAAGGGAGCTGCTAGTACCTACATATGTACCATGCGCACACACCAGCGAGCTGTGTGTGTGCTGAGATCACTAATAGTGGAAGAGGTAGAGCACTAGATAAAATCTTAGCTACAAGGATCAAATACAATAAAAAAAAAACACAAAATCCAGGCTCCTCACCTCGCGCTAGGACATTTAAACACTTGCAGATGTAATAGGGAGGTGCTGGATGGGGGTGTGGCAAGCAAAACAGCAAAGTCAAAATTAACTTCCGCACACTCATGCAAATCCTCATGCGAATTCATTCACAAAAATCATGCAGCAATCAATGCTGTCCCTACAGCTAAGTCAAAAGCTGGGATCTTCGTGCATCTAACTAATCCTGCAAGGGAGCTGCTAATACCTACATATGTACCATGCGCATGGAACAAAACAGGCTTCCCCTGCCACCCTTCTGCAGTTTAACCTCTTAAGTTCCTTTTTGAAAATGCGGAGCTAGTGGGAGAAATTAGGAACTAGTAGGGAAATAACTTAAAGTGAACCAGAGACGAAGCACCCTTATATATTTTACCATAGAAATCAGTGGGAACATTAGAGAAAACATTTACCATGCTCTCTGTTCCATCCTCACTGCTAAAAGTGTCTGTTATCTAGCTGAGATAAGAATCCCGGACTGAGCATTGAGTCTGGCTTTGCTATAATGACTCAGCTATAATGATTCCTGAGCAAAGCCAGCAGGGGGCAGGCTTGGACTTGAAGACAGCAAAGAACACAGTCTCAGCTATAATTATTCTGTAGCAAAGCCAGACCGACTGCTTAGTCGGGATTCTTATCTTAGAGGTGATAACAGGCAAATTAAACAGAGAACAATGTAACAAAGAGCAGATTAGGTGTTTACTGTCATGTTCCCACTGATTTATAAGGTAAAATACAAGAGGATGCTTCATCTCTGGTTCTCTTTAAGCAGGGCATGTGTAAATTCTCTAAGCTGTGACAAATAAATAAAATGTTAAGAAAGACTAATGGAGACTAGATTCAGAGCGAGCAGAGGCAGTATAACAAAACATGTACATCTAAAGAGATGTCAGGATGCCTCTTACTATTGTAATGCTGTCTCTGCACGGAACAGCATGTAACAACACAGATACTGACAACTGGGCTTCGATAAATTACTGAACTTTTACCGCACCTGTGAAAATATTGGTAAACTAGCACACAAAATACAGAATGCGGTATGTTCCCGGCTATTTTTTTCTTATCAAACAGCCTTTGGTGAATTGACGCCATTGCCACTGTCTAGCCAGTCCCTTATGAACCATAATGAAAACTCCAAGATCTACATATTTTGGCCATGAATGTCAAGCCTGATTTTGCTATTTACTAAACTGGCATTTTTTTCACTGTAGTGCATACACAGATTTTGTATCTGTTTTCCGTGGAGAAATGACACTCTCCCAGAATCCGTTACATGCTGATTTCTTCACAGGCTGGCAACCAGTGTCGGACCTTTGACCCCTCCCAGACATAACTTCCGTTTTCCCTGCTTAAAGGACAACTGTAGGGAGGCTGCCATGTTTTTTTTTTCCTTTTATGCAATACTAGTTGCCTGGCAGCCCTGCTAATGTATGTGGATGCAGTAGTGTCTGAATAACACCAGAAACAAGCATGCAGCTATTCTTGTCAGTTCCGACATTAATGTCGGAAACACCTGATCTGCTGCATGCTTGTTCAGGGTCTATGGCTAAAAGTATTAGAGACAGAGGATCAGCCGGACAGCCAGGCAACTGGTATTGCACAAAAGGAAAAAAAAAACATGGCAACCTCCCTACAGTTGTCCTTTAATGTGACTTCCTACTTTAAAGGAGTACTGTAGGGGGCTAGGGGGAAAAAAGAGTTGAACTTACCTGGAGCTTCTAATGGTCCCCCCGCAGACGTCATGAGCCCGCGCAGCCACTCACCTATACTTCAGTCCCCGCCACCGGTTCACTTCCGAAATTTGCGACTTTAAAGTCACAAACCCTTGCATCTGCGCAGCCATGTCCTCACTCCCGCTGGTGTCACTGGGAGCGAACTGCGCAGACACAGACTGTACTGGTTGCATCTTTAAAGTCTCAAATTCCAGAAGTAAGTAACTTTTTCACCCTACCCCCCCTTACAGTACAAATTAATTCTCATTGTTAGAGGTCACCAACAAGATAATAATAAGTCTGCCTTGCATGCAACTCTAATGCAGATTCTATGCAACTTGGACTTGGGTCAATCAGAATAGACAGGTAGTGCATTTGATTGGCTGACCCAGTTCCAAGCTGCATGCAATCTGCACTACATTTGCATGCAAACTGGAATTCTTAGCATCCCATTGACCATCTCTAGTCAGTATATCAAACTATTTTGCTACTCAATGCATATCATCTTGAAGTGGGTTGAATTTCACTTTGGAAAACTCTTGTACTCATTGTCAGTCACAAGAGTGTTAGTGTAACGCTGATTCAAACCCCACCCCATACAACTTATAATTACCTGGCTGATCCTCCAGTGCTGTTATCGCAGATTGCGCAGTGTGAATGGCAATTCTGCATGGCTCACGACACCCCCCCCCCCCTCCCGCCACCTCCTTAAGAGAACTAGAGATGAAGCACCCTCATGTATTTTACCATATATATCAATGGGAACGTGACATTAAACACCTACTCTGCTCTTTGTTTCATTCTTCTCTGCTAAATCTGCCTTTTATCAGCTCTGATAAGAATCCCTGACTAAGCATTCAGTGTAGCTTTGCCCTGGAATGTTATAGCTGAGTCAGTCTTCAGTGATGTCTTTTCAAGTCCAAGTCTGCCCCCTTGTGGCTCTGATTTCCTGCTATGTATCCTTGTAGCAGGTAAGCAGAGCCAGGAGGGGGTGAGCTTGGGCTTGAAAAGACATCACAGAAGACTGACTCAGCTATAATCATTCGGGGCAAAGCAAGACTGAATGTTCAGTCGGGGATTCTGATCAGAGCTGATAACAGGCAGATTTAGCAGAGAAGAATGAAACAAAGAGCAGAGTAGGTGTTTACTGTCATGTACCCATTGATATATATGGTAAAATACATGAGGCTGCTTTGTCTCTGGTTTTCTTTAGCAGTGATGAGGCCCCATGGCAATAGCTGATGCATCACTCATAAATGGTCCCAAACTGTGCAGACTTTCACTGGCCCAAATTTACTGTCAGTCACCGTGACGTCAGCATGTTCAGGCCAGTGGAAAGTCACACAGTTGCCATGCTGATCAGTTACTATGAAGGAGGGGAAGGAGTGGGAGTGAGCTGTGCAGAACTTCCTTCCACATGCCACTCTCTGGCACAATGGCACTGGAGGATCAGCCACTTATTCATCTCCACTATTGTCTTCCCTCTACTGTTCTTTAGAACTTGCATGCCTGTTTTTAGAAGAAACACTCTCTTAACCCTTTCTGTCTACCATCCCAAATCTTCATGGATGACAGTTTTTTTCCACCGCCATCCTCCATTCCACTATCTGGTATCTCTTTAGCTGTAAAGGCTCGTACACACTTCCAACAAAGTGCACAACCAAACTGGAAGACAAGGAAAGTCTGGCACTATGGTTTATTCGTGCAGCAGGTGGCAAAAAAGTGATGTAACATACATTCAAATTGCAGCATGTGTGGCTGGATAAGCATCAAAAAACATCACAAAGTGTAGCGCTGTACCTGGGTGTGGAGGAGGTAGCAGGTGTGGGCGCCAAGAAGGTGCACGGTCCTTACGACCTTTTCCCTAGGCGGCTGCCAAGCTTCATCTGAGGTGTGCACACCTCAGATGAAGCTTGGCAGCCGCCTAGCGAAACGGTCGTAAGGACCGTGCACCTTCTTGGCGCCCACACCTGCTACCTCCTCCACACCCAGGTGATGTTTTTTGATGCTTATCCAGCCACACATGCTGCAATTTGAATGTATGTTACATCACTTTTTTGCCACCTGCTGCACGAATAAACCATAGTGCCAGACTTTCCTTGTCTTCCAGTTTGCTTGCATCTACTTTGCTAAACGTCTTGAGCACATGGTTTACTGGGTGTTTTATGCAAATTAATCACAGCTTTTCCGGAGTGCCTGCCAGCTCTCCCACAAGAAAAGTGCACAACCAACCTGACGACATGACCAACCGCACAACAACCCATTGACATGACCTGTATTTCCACACTGCCAAACCAACTAAACGACTAACTTATTTACATACTGCACACTCAAACGGAACGGCGGACTGCATGATATGGCCGAATTCAAAACAAGTACAAGTCGTTCAGACATGGCCAACTACACATTATCAGCCTAAAGGTCGTGTTGATCTACTGGTTGGATCAGGCACACCGCCTGTTATCAGTCGCTCGTCTAGTCGTTTTCCACATGTAGCCACGCCCAACTATCATCCAACAGACCAAATGTGGACAATAATTTGGCATAATAGTTGCACGTGTGTACCAGCCTTTAGTGGTAGTTGCCATTGTGAAAGCAATATACATTCTTTGAGTCACTTTCTTGACAAAGACATCTATTCTTCACCCTGCAGACCCAGAACACATTGAAATCCTGTTGCCCCCTCTTACACACCACCTCTAATATATGATGCAACCGTTTTTTTTCCTATTGGGCATAATGCAGTAAAGTGAACATTTTTCACTTCGCCTGTTTACTCTCCAAATACCCAGTCTGGTTTCAGAGAATTTAAAACAAGTTATTACTGTATGTTTGTAAGCTGAATGGGTATTAAAAATGAAATTGAGCATAGTAAAAAAAAAAAAAAAATGCAGGACTATGGTACCTAATGTTTTCACATCTATTAGGTTGTAAGTCCTTTGGGACAGAGTGCTCCCACTCCAGTGTCATGTCTTTGTGATTGTTTGTCTTGGGTTTGTAATTTTAGTGAATCGCACTGCTTAGTGTACTGAAGTTTATAAATAAACATTATTAATAATACTTTTTACCAATGAACTTTCCATTGCACACGTCAGCAGTTCCAGCATCATTTTGCCGCAGAGTCTTGTTTTCAGGCGAGAATGTCATCAGATCTTTCTTGGCCCTCTCAGGTATCAGAAATGGAGCCACCATGTGGAAGGAGTTTCATGCAGGTACTGTGTGAGAAGTACAGCCCAGAGAACTTCCCGTACAGAAGAGGTCCAGGAGCCGGTGTGCATGTACCTGCAGGCCCTCAAGTCTCACCCATGAAAGGTATGATGAAGGAACAATGTAACCAGTCTTAATTAAAATACAGGTAGTCCCCAGTCAACTAACGAGATAGGGACCGTATGATTGTTCTTAAAGTGTACCTGAGATGGGGCCAAAGGAAAAATGTATACATGCCTGGGGCTTCCTCCAGCCCCCGCAGGCCTGATCTCTACCTCATCATCCTCAGTCCCCGCCTGGTTCGTCCGCATCCTGTCCTGGTAAGTCATCCAGTTTAGGCCAGTCGACGCAATCCTGCCTCAAGCGCTTCCCTGTCATGCTCCTGTGGCCAAGACTGCTCTGCGCCTGCAGTTGCAGAACGATCCCGGTCACGGGACGCAATGGGGACTCATGCATGGCCGGACTGTGCATGCACAGTATGCCCTGGACCAGAGGACTTTCCTGGGCAATTTGCAGAGGATCCAGGCGGCGAATGAGGACGATGAGGGAGTAATCAGGCTGGAGGAAGCCCCAGGTGTGTATACATTTTTTCTGTGGCCCTATGTAAGGTTTACTTTAAAGCGGACCTGTCAGGAAAGCCACCAGGCATACTGAACACACATTGATGGAGAATAGTAGTACCCACAAGAACCTGTCAAGGGATCCATTAATAATAGATTGCTCAAACCTGCACTACATTATATGAGAGACGACATAAAGCATCCATTCAAAATATATTCACTCAGTTTACTCTTCTGCTACATAGCTTAAAGAGGAACTCCAGCCAAAATAAACATACTGTCATTAAGTTACTTTAGTTATGTTAATTAAAATAGATAGGTAATATAATCTCTTACCCACACTGTTTTAAAAGAACAGACAAATGTTTGATTTCATGATGGCAGCCATCTTTTTGGTTGAAAGGAGGTGACAGGGGGCATGAGACACAGTTCCAACTGCCCGGTGTCCTGATCACCTCTCCCAGTTGCTAGGCAACGTGAACAACAACATAGGAAATCCCATCATGCTCTGCACAGCATCAGGAAAAAAAAGCCCAGGCTTTTTTTCTTTGATGGGTGGAGCTTAGATAAAAATGCAGCTAAAAATTATGCTCTGGTAAGAAAAACAACGTTCTGATGCTGTGAAACTGTTAAAGAAACACCAAGCCTTTTCAGTTCTGCTGAGTAGATTTTTAGTCTGGAGGTTCACTTTAAGTAAGATTGTACAATCAAGATTGTATCATTGAAGGGCACCATTAATCACCCTGGCGTTCTATTAACCACTTCACCACTTAGGGGTTTTACCCCCCTGAGCACCAGAGCAATTTTCACCTTTCAGCGCTCCTTCCATTCATTCGTCTATAACTTTATCATTACTTATCGCAATGAAATGAACTATATCTTGTTTTTTCCGCCACCAATTAGGCTTTCTTTAGGTGGGACATTATGCCAAGAATTATTTTATTCTAAATGTGTTTTAATGGGAAAATAGGAAAAATGTGGGGAAAAAAATAATTATTTTTCAGTTTTTGGCCATTATAGTTTTTAAATAATGCATGCTACTGTAATTAAAACCCATGAACTCTATTTGCCCTTTTGTCCCGGTTATAAAACCGTTTAAATTATGTCCCTATCACAATGTTTGGCGCCAATATTTTATTTGGAAATAAAGGTGCATTTTTTTCAGTTTTGCGTCCATCCCTAATTACAAGCCCATAGTTTATAAAGTAACAGTGTTATACCCTCTTGACATAAATATTTAAAAAGTTCAGTCCCTAAGGTAACTGTTTATGTATTTTTTTTAATTGTAAATTTTTGAAATTTTTTTTAATTACAAAAAAAAATAAAAATGGGGAGTGTGGGAGGTAATGAGTTAATTTTTTGTGTAACACTCATTTATTTCTATGTGAAAAATGCTTAGGGTGTAGTTTTACTATTTGGCCAAAAGATGGCAACAGTAACTTTTTGTGTATTGCGACGCTCGCAGGAAGTAGTAGGAGGCTGTGAGTGTTTGTTTTTTCTCACAATGATCGCGCTGCCCATCGGAGAGCAGCGGATCATTGTGGGGCTTAGATCAACAAACGGGAATGGATTTTCCCATTCATTGATCTGCGGGCGGCGGCGTGTTTACTAGCGGCGGGCGGCGTGTTTACGAGCGGGAGCGCGGACAGCGGAAAGTACGGATTTCTCCGTCCCTGGGGGTTAAAGGATGGAAAAAGGGACGGAGAAATTCGTACGGGCGGGGGTAAAGTGGTTAAATGCGCCAGGGTGGATGCGCAGCACTATTTAAAAAAAATTCTATCATGTAGCAAGCCTAGCGCTAGCTACATGATTACCCCCTTCCACCCTTCCGATCGCTGCCGGCGCATAATCCCATAAGGAAATCCCGTTCTTAACGGGATTTCCTTTAGGGCTTCCCCCGTCGACATGGCGACGATCGTGATGACGTCATCGACGTTGTGGCGTCATCGGGAGTCCCGATCCACCCCTCAGCGCTGCCTGGCACTGATTGGCCAGGCTGCGCACAGGGCCTGGGGGGGGCCCTCTAACGTGGCGGGTAGCGGCGCATCGGCGGCGGGCGGCGATCAAGTTAGACACGCAGCTAGCAAAGTGCTAGCTGCGTGTATTAAAAAAAAATGTAATGAAAATCGGCCCACCAGGGCCTGAGCGGCGCCCTCTGGCGGTAATGGACAAGCTGAGCTCGTCATTACCGCCAGGGAGGTTAAACCTTGTTTTTACCTTCTATTGACTGTAAGGCTGTGTTCCTACTTGAGACGAGAACGGGCATTTTTTTCTCCATTCTCCACTCATTGCTAAAATGACAGTGGTTGGCTCCTATTTTATATATAGAAGCCGTTTACACTTGTCAGTGTGTAAAGGATTCATGTGAGCTGTTGCGGTAAGCAGGCAGCACTTCTGTGCAGTCCCCAATAATACCAGGCAGGCTGATGCATTCCCCCATATACCTTATGGGGGTAACGCATCTGCTCCGGGCTCCTGCCAGACCACAGCCGACCATTGAAGCAAACACTGTTCTCTCCACTCCCGCTGGCCGCATGTGATCTGGCTACAAGCCTATGCTTAGGGGACCCTGACCGGTTCCTGTTACAGTATGCTAGTGCTAGAAACTCATTAATGTTTATACCTTAAGTAAACCAAGCTAAGATCATTTGATAAAACTTGTGGTATTGCCCTGGCAATTAACCATCTTAGCGAGCTCGTCCATCACCGCCGATGGCTGCCGCTCAGGCCCTGCTGGGCCGATTTTGTTGAAATAAAAAGCAGCACACGCAGCCGGCACTTTGCCAGCCGCGTGTGCTGCCTGATCGCCGCCGCTCTGCGGCGATCCGCCGCGAGCAGCGGCGAAAGAGGGTCCCCCTAGCCGCCTGAGCCCTGCGCAGCCGGAACAAATAGTTCCGGCCAGCGCTAAGGGCTGGATCGGAGGCGGCTGACGTCAGGACGTCGGCTGACGTCCATGACGTCACTCCGCTCGTCGCCATGGCGACGAAGTAAGCAAAACACGGAAGGCCGCTCATTGCGGCCTTCCGTGTTACTTTTTGCCGCCGAAGGCGATCAGAAGAACGCCTCCGGAGCGCCCTCTAGTGGGCTTTCATGCAGCCAACTTTCAGTTGGCTGCATGAAATAGTTTTTTTTTTTATTTAAAAAAAACCCTCCCGCAGCCGCCCTGGCGATCTTAATAGAACGCCAGGGTGGTTAAAGCTGGATTTGAAGTCAGCATTACTGTAAGCTCCATCTAAGTGCATCTGTTCTTTAGCATATGAATATATGGGGACACTAGTAATACATAAGAATCCTTGTTTCCAGTTGTTGAAGATGCACTTCTGTGAAATATGAACATGTCCTATTCAGAAAGAATCTGCTATTTTACATTTTTGTGGCACTGTACTGGGAATACAATTCTTCACAGATAGGGGAGGGCAGTGTCCTGCAGTGGGAATACAACAAAAAAACACTGATTGGCCAAGAGTGATCCAACTTGCCTGATCACTAAAGTGAGGCCAATGACATTGAAGGATACCTGTACACACTGCAGACTATTGCTTCAGCCAAGGAAAATCTTAAGTATATACATAAACGTAGGTTTATGTTTGTAATGCTGTGTTTTTCAGATCGCCTGAATCTCCCAAGTATTTTGGTTTTGAACAACTGTGGCATTAGCCATGCTGGAGAAGAGAGTGAGATCGCTGCTTTTTGTTCACATGTCTCCGAACTAGATCTGTCTGGTAACCAGCTTGACAGCTGGCAAGAGGTGAGACAAAGCTTAAAAATAGTCAAACCATTTACAGATTGTCATGCTTCACAATAAGAATAGGCTTTTTACTGACATGCTCAACTGTGCATCTGTATTCTACTCAGAGAGGCGCATAATGGGCAGGATCTGAGGTACATGGGCTTTTCATGCAGATTGTTTTGGTAGTGGGGGCTGTGTGTGTCAGGGGTGTTGTGAGTGGCGGCGAGCAAGGCTGTGGAGTCGGTACAAAAATCCACCGACTCCTCAGTTTAGGACTCCTCGACTCTGACTCCTCTAATTTGCATATTACAATCTTGTTGATTGAAAGTATGTAACATGAAATTTGTCTCTTAACTGTCAACGCTTAGGAATTTTAAAAGACAACTGAAGTGAGAAGGATATGGAGACTGCCATATTTATTCCCTTTAGTCATAGACTAAAACTAGTCCTTGGTAAGAGTATTTGTAAAAGGTACAGACTGGAACAAAGAACATCTATCAGGCCCTAGGCAATGTAACTGTGGGTACCGTATTTTTCGGACTATAAGACGCTCCGGACTATAAGACGCACCCAAGTTTAGAGCATAAAAATCATGGAAAAAAAAAATTATACTAAACCTGGTGTGTCCATGGTCCAGGAACATTTTGTATATGTTCTCCCCCAATTATTGTTCCCCTTGTTCCTTCCTTGTATCTCTGGTGTCCTCATTTCCTCCTGTATCCCCCTATGTCCCCCGTGTGCTTCTCTGCCCCTCTGTCCATGTGTATTTTTTCCTCCAGTGGCTTTACTGATAAAATCACTGCAAACTATCACCACTCACTAACTAGCTTCTTTAGCAGCTCTTCAGCTGAGTCCTGTCTATAGCAGGGAAATCAGCCTCTCAGCTGGCTGGCCACTAGGATGATCGCATCCTAATCTGGAGAGGGAAGACAATGAGTGCTAGCAGGAGGGTGCCTGGCTGAAGCAATGCTGCTTTTCATTACAAACGTCCAAATGTTGCTTCGAGCATTGTGATCAAAACTTGGGCAGCAGCATTGCAACTCATGCAGAGAAAGATTCACATGGCCCCTATGTCCTCTGGTGTCCCGCCCCCTGTCCTTTGCCCCCTCTGGTATCGCTGTCCCCCATCCCCAGTGACCCCCCTGCCACTTTAACATAGATACGGAGACCGCTGCAGAATACCAGCAAGTATCGCATATACATACACCGAGGGACGCGGCCACACAGCTTTACATTTCCCACCTCCAATCCGGTGTCCTTTGCCCCTACGGACAATGCTGCAGGTTACCGGCAAGTGTTTTCATAGCACGGATATGAGCCAGACAGCTTCAAAACGCAATGCCCAATCAGGCGGGGAGCGCTGCGCGAGACAGCCAATCACAGCCCCCCTGTCCTTTGCCCCCTCTGGTATTGCTGTCCTCCATCCCCAGTGACCCCCCCTGCCCCTTTAACATAGATACGGAGACCGCTGCAGAATACCAGCAAGTGTTGCATATACATACCCCGAGGGACACGGGCACACAGCTTCACATTTCCCACCTCCAATCCGGTGTCCTTTGCCCCAGACGGTCAACGCTGCAGGTTACCGGCAAGTGTTTTCATAGCACGGGAATGAGCCAGACAGCTTCAAAACACAATGCTCAATCAGGCGGGGAGCGCTGCGTGAGACAGCCAATCACAGCCTTCCCGATAGTCCTGAAGGCGGGACAAAGGCTCTATCAGCGGGGCTGGTGATTGGGAGGAAGCAGGGAGCAGAGAGAGCTGTGATTGGCTGTCTCGCGCAGCGCTCCCCGCCTGATTGGGCATTGCGTTTTGAAGCTGTCTGGCTCATTCCCGTGCTATGAAAACACTTGCCGGTAACTTGTAGCATTGACCGTCGGGGGCAAAGGACACCGGATTGGAGGTGGGAAATGTCAAGCTGTGTGGCTGCGTCGCTCGGTGTATGTATATGCGATACTTGCTGGTATTCTGCAGCGGTCTCCGTATCTATGTTAAAGGGGCAGGGGGGTCACTGGGGATGGGGGACAGTGATACCAGAGGGGGCAAAGGACAGGGGGACTGGACACCAGAGGACAGCAGACACCAGACGGGACAAGGGGAAGGACAGCGCCAGTAACAAAATTTATTATTCGGACTATAAGACGCACCAACTTTTCCCCCCCACTTTTGGGGAAGAAAAAGTGCGTCTTATAGTCCGAAAAATACGGTACATGTAGGAGTGATGTGCAGGTGCTCTGCAGGGGAATAAGGGGATTCTTCCTCTATTACACATTCTTCATGTACAATCTGAACCAGGTTTATGGGTGATAGACCTCTGTGTTCAATGTGCACAACATTCTCAGTGGATTCCCTGCAACTCTGTGGAGAGTGCATATGTAGAGTATAGTACTACTGTGTAACAAAGTAAACCTGAGACAGATGAAATTAAAGTTTTATACATACCTGGGACTTCCTCCAGCCAACTTTAGGCTAATCAGTCCCTCGCTGTTCTCCTCCTCCACCACCTGGATCTTCTGCTATGAGTCCAGGTACTTGAGCCAGTCTGGCGTAGTGCGCATGCACACACTCCGCCGCCGGGAGCGTACTACACCTGCGCAGCACTATTGTGCAGGTGCAGAACGCTTCTGGCTGTGGGAGCGGCATGCGGCCGGACTGCGCTGACTGGCTGAATTACCAGAACTCACAGCAGAAGATCCAGGTGGTGGAGGTGGACAGCGAGGACTGATTAGCCTGAAGGGGGCTGGAAGAAGCCCCAGGTATGTATAAAACTTTTCTTTTCATCCTTCTCAGGTACCATTTAATTCGTAGTCACCAAACCAAATTTTAACAACATATCAAATTATTAGATTTCATGAGCAAAGAGAGTGTATACATTTGCATATATCAGAATCAACACAGAATTATTTCCATCTCATTGACCATCTCTATTAGTGACACGGCTACACATCAGGCTTTATACTTACAGCATAGATATTATTTAGTATATATAAGAGATTCCTGTGTACACATCATATATACAGTCACAATTAGATGTGTATATCTGACTTTAAAAATACGGGGACTGCTTTATTGAAGCAGCACAAGTAACTAATTTTGATTGGTTTATTTCATTTTTGTGGACTAAGCACAGCTATTACTGTATGTATAAATTCTTAATGATGACTATTATCTGAGAAATAGAACATTTTATCATATTTTCTTTTTTAATTACAGTTTAAATTCATCGGGAGTCGGAGTCGGTGCATTTTTTCCCGACTCCGACTCCAGGCACCCAAAATTGCTCCGACTCCACAGCCCTGGCGGCGAGGGGAGGAGTTGCTCTTGGTGTTGGGGGGCAGTAGGAGGAGGTCAGGTATCGGCAGCAGTCACGTGGGTCGGGGGCTTGCTATACTAAAAGTGAAACAATGTCCGGGAAACCATCTTTAAATACGATGTTGCGATTTGGGGTGGTAACTGGAGGAGGTAAACAGAGGACCCAAACTATGGTCAACTTCATAGGTTAGCCTTAGTAGTTTGGAGTGAATTTTCAGGGTAAGTGAAAAATGGTGAAGCACTTGGTATAGATGGACAGCAGTTGCAGCATGAGAATAGAGGTAGATGAATCAAGCGCAGTGTTCTCCCCAGAATTTTTTTCCAGCCGGGTGGCATGAAATAGTTGCCGGGTGGCAGGAAAAAGTAGCCGGGTGGGTTGAGATGAAAATGCAGGGCAACTCTGCTTACAGCATAGGAGGTGGTGAGTAGGTTAGCCGATGACAGCCGGGTGGTCACCAAATCTAGCCGGGTGGAGCACCCGGCTAAAAGAGCCTGGGGAGAACACTGAAGCAGCAATGCATTATTGTGGAAATACAGTCATAGAATGTCACAAAAGGCGCAAACTCTCCACACTCATGGTCAGGTTTGTTTACCTTACTTACAACACAGGTGACGATAAAGCAGAAAAAATTGTGTATCCTCTTGAACGTAAAAATTGTTTCAAGCATCAGCAGAACTGCATATATTAAGTTGCTGTATCTGTTAAAAAAACATTGTGATTTGACATAAATGTAGGGAGTTTAAACATGTCTTGTTTCACAAATGTTACGTTTTTGTTTATGTATTTGAGAGAGGAAGAGTCATTTCAAGAGCATGGGTGGGAGTGGCTTGTCTTCACCCTCACCTTTATACAAATCTGCATATCTGAAAAACTAAAGTTAGTAATTTAATTACCTCCACCATACTTTGTAATCAAAATTGCAGGCTAAAATGAACGGGGGTTATAAAAAGGGCCTGTTGAAAAAGACGCTTGATAAAATAGCAGGCGCCGGGGCCGCCCGCTATGCATATTGTGGCTACAGATAGCGCAGTGGGTAGCACTCTTGCCTTGCAGCACTGGGTTACCGGTTCGTTATGTTCTCCCCGTGTCTGCGTGTTTCCTCCGGGCACTCCAGTTTCCTCCCACATCCCAAAAACATACAGATAGGTTAATTGGCTTCTCCACAAAATTGGCCATAGACTACAATGGACATATGACTATAGGCTATACACATGTCCATCTTACAACCAACCGCACAACATGACCAACCACACAACAAGTTGTTTACCTGACAAGTACGTACACACACGCAAACCAACTACACAACCGACTCACTTAAATATTATGCGTGCAAGCTAAATGGCAAACTGTACAACATGTCCACATTCAAAAACAACAGTTGTTCAAAAGACTTGTACACACAGTCCAACCTGCATGATAGTTGGGCAGATTGATCCACCGGTTGGATCTGGCAAAAACTGTTATCAGTTGGTCAACTGGTTGTTTGCCAGCCGTACACAGACACAACTTATCTTCCAACAGACAAGTTTGGAAGTTAGTTGGACAGATTGTTGGTACATGTGTATGAGTTTTATGGTAGGGATTAGATTGTGAGCTCCTCTAAGGCACAGTTAGTGACATGACTATATACTATGTACAGCGCTGCGGAAGATGTCAGTGCTACTGTATATAAATCCTAAATAATAATAAATGTTGGCTGCTCACTGTCATCGCAAATGTGTTCTGGCAAAAGGAGTCAATTTCTTCTTTTTTTTTTTTTTTTTGCTGTGTTTCAAACAGGTCAGCAAGATAGTGTCTAACGTGCCTCAGCTGCAGTTCTTGAACCTGAGCTCTAACCCACTGTATATGTCTGTTTTGGAACGCGAGTGTGCTGGAGCGTTTTCTGGTATCCGTAAACTAGTGCTCAATAACTGCAAAGTTTCTTGGGAAACAGTTCACACTCTGCTGCTGGAACTACCATAGTAAGCATGATGGCTGTGCATATATTTGTGATATAGTGTTATGTCTATACTGCTACTGAAATGAGAGAATTAAAAATCACAATAAATGTAAACAGAAAAGCGCAAACAGTTGCTTAACCACTTGAGCACCAGCACCCTTTGCCCCCTTAAGGACCAGATGGTGGTACAGTAAACCGGCGCTTCCCGATGAATCGCCGCTAAAATCCGCCGGTCACATCGCTCTGTCCCCGCCGCAGGTTGCTCTCTCTGCCGTCTCTATGACGGCAGAGCGCTGTGCGCCGGTCATGAGCCGCTTTCATTGGCTCCTGACCCTGTCACTCAATGTAAGCCAATGGGAACGGCTTACATGAATGACAGGGCCAGGAGCCAATGAAAACAGCTCCTGTCCGGCTCACGGTGCTCTTCCTTCATAGAGGCGGCTGGGGCAGAGCGTCGGGAACGGGCGGGGGCGCGCAGGGAATGGAATGTAGAGTTTATGTCCGGTTAGAACCGCAGTGCCCCCTGCCCGCCGTAGATTTAAACTACGTCGGTCAGCAGGTAGTTAAACCTGTCCCAACCCTTGCAATGCAAACTTACTATGATGAAAACGTGCAAAACCAGATGTTTAGTGAAACCGCCTGTCAGAAATTAATAAAAGTTCCAGAGTTATTGGTTGCTGAAGAACTACCCAGATTTTTATTTTTTAGCCTTTTTGTATTGAGTCCATGATGTGTATGAATTCCAGAGACTAACGCACACAAAATCTGCATTCGTTCTGACACCCCATTAAAAATTATTAGGCTATTTCCACCTGATTTGGGCTTACATGTGCGTTATTGTCCAGAAAAAAAAAAGTTTCGGATGACACTTGTGTTCATCCATTGACAAACATAGGACAATACATTTTTTCGGATAACACTTGTATTCATCCATCGACAAACATAGGACAATGAATTCATATCTTGTATATGTACACACGCATTGTCCGGACAGCTGCATCGCAACAGCCCCTAGTGGAAACAAGCCCTTCCTGTGGAAGTAAAACCTGTGCTTTGTATATATCAGTTAATGTGATTGTTGGCTTCACTGATGAATACAGAACACTGGGCTCTCAGTTCTTTACCATCCTTTCAGCCTATTTCTCTGGAACTTCTAGTTAATGAAACATGCAGTTTTAGGTCTGTGCCCCCTTAAGACCAGCTATACACAAAAATGGAGCTTAACCGCTTTCAGATTGCGGTAATTGAAATCTACGCCCTGTTTTGGACCTGTTATCTCTGCTAGGGCATAGATTCTAATTACTGTGCTGCAGAGCCGGTCAGGAGACGATTTCATAGGCTCCTGACCCTGTGATCACTGTGAGCTAATCACAGTAATCACAGGGTCAGGAGGCAATGAAATCACTCCTGACCGGCTCATGGAGCTCTGCTGTTATAGTTATGGCAGAGTGAGTGGGCTTCAGTGACAGGAGAGCGGCAGGTCCATGCGACGAGACGTCGGTAATCCCCATTTTTGGTACCTGCAGTCTTTGTTCCTTAAAGAGAACCCGAGGTGTGTTTAAAGAATGTTATCTGCATACAGAGGCTGGATCTGCCTATACAGCCCAGCCTCTGTTGCTATCCCAAACCCCACTAAGGTCCCCCTGCACTCTGCAATCCCTCATAAATCACAGCAGTGCTGTGAGGCTGTGTTTACATCTGTAGTGTCAGTCTGTCAGTCTCAGCTGCTCCTCCGCCTCCTGCATAGCTCCGGTCCCTTCCCCCGTCCCTTCCCTCCAATCAGCAGGGAGGGAAGGGATGCAGGCGGGGACTGGAGTTCTGCAGGAGGCGGGGAGAGCAGCAGACTGACACTATAAAGATAAACACAGCCAGCTCTGACAAGCTGTTTGTCAGCAGCGTGGCTGTGATTTATGAGGGATTGCAGAGTGCAGGGGGACCTTAGGGGGGTTTGGGATAGCAACAGAGGCTGGGCTGTATAGGCAGACCCAGCCTCTGTATGCAGATAATATTCTTCAAACCCACCTCGGGTTCTCTTTAATGGACCAGAGACTGCTGGTATGCAAGTGGGTAAAGTTCTGTATGATTGCTGTCAAGTTGAAACAAATAATGGCTTCTTAAAAGAGAACTTCATGAAATGCGGTTACACTTACCTCTAGGACTGCAACTTGAAGAGTTTCTAGAATGACATTGCCCTCCCTGTAACTTACTTCCAGTTGCAACAAACTTCCATTTCTCATGCCCTGTTCCACTTGTGCATATGAGTTAGTTTAGTAAGAAGGTGAAGGTGGGAATTCCAAAATTCTAGCAGATTGCATATTGGTGCTGAGTGGAACTGTACAGTTGCCAAGAGACAACTGCCTCCAGGCTGTCAGAAACACTTCTGACAAGTAGTCTTAGTACTGCACAAAACCACACGTTTACCTAGAGTAATACAGATATTTCTATGATTCAGCTTATATCCCAAATTTGAGAAGGGAACTGAAAGGAAAACTCCAGGATTTACTTTTCAATCTCGATGGCTTTCCAAAGTTTACCATCATTACAAAGCTACATGATGATAATTTGTCGCACTTTGACGTAAACTGTCCAATTTAAAATACATATGTATACAAACGTGAATGTGCATTTGGTCCTGAGTAAAATGCTTTATTTCTGTGTAGATGCCATTTACAGTCAGAGATTTTAATCTGTAACTGACTCCATTCTAGCAGTTGTAATGAGCAGCTTCCATTCAGTAAGTGCTTTTGCAAATAAAGAAAACCCTGAGAATCCCCCACTAAGGGAAGATCTCCCCAGGGCAGCTCAATGATATTGCGGTCAGCAGACTGGGATAACAACTCTAGAACCTTTACTTTTCTCTGCTGTAGCCAGTGAGGGGGTCGAAATTGCCTTGTGTTTGGGCATTGTTATGGTGGAAAGTCCAAGTACATCCTGTGCACAGCTTCCGGGCTGATGAGGGAAATTTGTCTTTCGGTATTATCTAAAAAAACATGCTGCATGCATCCGGACGTCAACTCCGACCAAACTCCCTGTGCCGCTGCAGTACACACACATACGAAACATTAGAGATCCACCTCCATGTTTACAGTGGGGATGATGTGCTTTTCATTGTAGGCCGTGTTGACTCATCTTCAAACAGCTCCACTTTAAAAAGGAGGGGGGGGAGGGGCGCTATTTCACAAATATTGTCAGGGTAAGCAAACTTATGATCACAACTGCAGCTGTTAGTTAGATTTTGGTATTTTAAGAAATAATACTCTGTCTTAGAATAATAATGTAATTTAGCTTCATATCATTTTATCTTAGATCTGTGAATCTACGTACATGACATGTTTAACCACTTCAGGACCACAGTCTTTTCGCCCCTTAAGGACCAGAGCCTTTTTCTCCATTCAGACCACTGCAGCTTTCACAGTTTATTGCTCGGTCATACAACCTACCACCTAAATGAATTTTACCTCCTTTTCTTGTCACTAATACAGCTTTCTTTTGATGCTATTTGATTGCTCCTGCGAGTTTTACTTTTTATTATATTCATCAAAAAAGACATGAATTTTGGCAAAAAAATGATTTTTTTAACTTTCTGTGCTGACATTTTTCAAATAAAGTAAAATTTCTGTATACATGCAGCGCGAAAAATGTGGACAAACATGTTTTTGATAAAAAAAAAACCCATTCAGTGTATATTTATTGGTTTGGGTAAAAGTTATAGCGTTTACAAACTATGGTGCCAAAAGTGAATTTTCCCATTTTCAAGCATCTCTGACTTTTCTGCGCACCTGTCAGGTTTCATGAGGGGCTAAAATTCCAGGATAGTACAAATACCCCCCAAATGACCCCATTTTGGAAAGAAGACATCCCAAAGTATTCAGTGAGAGGCATGGTGAGTTCATAGAAGATTTTATTTTTTGTCACAAGTTAGCGGAAAATGACACTTTCTGACAAAAAAAAGAAAAAAAAAAGTTTCCATTTCTTCTAACTTGCAACAAAAAAAAATTAAATCTGCCACGGACTCACTATGCTCCTCTCTGAATACCTTGAAGTGTCTACTTTCCAAAATGGGGTCATTTGTGGGGTGTGTTCACTGTCCTGGCATTTTGGGGGGTGCCTAATTGTAAGCACCCCTGTAAAGCCTAAAGATGCTCATTGGACTTTTGGCCCCTTAGCGCAGTTAGGCTGCAAAAAAGTGCCACACATGTGGTATTGCCGTACTCAGGAGAAGTAGTATAATGTGTTTTGGGGTGTATTTTTACACATACCCATGCTGGGTGGGAGAAATATCTCCATAAATGACAATTGTTTTATTTTTTTTACACACAATTGTCTATAGAGATATTTCTGCCACTCAGCATGGGTATGTGGAAAAATACACCCCAAAACACATTATACTACTTCTCCTGAGTACGGCGATACCACATGTGTGGCACTTTTTTGCACCCTAACTGCGCTAAGGGGCCCAAAGTTCAATGAGTACCTTTAGGATTTCACAGGTCATTTTGAGAAATTTCGTTTCAAGACTACTCCTTGCGGTTTAGGGCCCCTAAAATGCCAGGACAGTATAGGAACCCCACAAATTACCCCATTTTAGAAAGAAGACACCCAAAGGTATTCCGTTAGGAGGATGGTGAGTTCATAGAAGATTTTTTTTTTTTTGTCACAAGTTAGCGGAAATTGATTTTAATTGTTTTTTTTCACAAAGTGTCATTTTCCGCTAACTTATGACAAAAAATAAAATCTTCTATGAACTCACCATACTCCTAACGGAATACCTTGGGGTGTCTTCTTTCTAAAATGGGGTCATTTGTGGGGTTCCTATACTGCCCTGGCATTTTAGGGGCCCTAAACCGTGAGGAGTAGTCTTGAAACCAAATGTCGCAAAATGACCTGTGAAATCCTAAAGGTACTCATTGGACTTTGGGCCTCTTAGCGCACTTAGGGTGCAAAAAAGTGCCACACATGTGGTACCGCCGTACTCAGGAGAAGTAGTATAATGTGTTTTGGGGTGTATTTTTACACATACCCATGCTGGGTGGGAGAAATATCTCTGTAAATGACAATTGTTTGATTTTTTTTTACACACAATTCTCCATTTACAGAGATATTTCTCCCACCCAGCATGGGTATGTGTAAAAATACACCCCAAAACACAATATACTACTTCTTCTGAGTACGGCGATACCACATGTGTGACACTTTTTTGCAACCTAGGTGCGCTAAGGGGCCTAACGTCCTATTCACAGGTCATTTTGAGGCCTTTGGATTCTAGACTACTGCTCACGGTTTAGGGCCCCTTAAATGCCAGGGCAGTATAGGAACCCCACAAGTGACCCCATTTTAGAAAGAAGACACCTCAAGGTATTCTGTTAGGAGTATGGTGAGTTCATAGAAGATTTTTTTATTGTCACAAGTTAGCGGAAAATGACACTTTGTGAAAAAAAAAACAATACATATCAATTTCCGCTAACTTGTGACAAAAAATAAAATCTTCTATGAACTCATCATACACCTAACAGAATACCTTGGGGTGTCTTCTTTCTAAAATGGGGTCACTTGTGGGGTTCCTATACTGCCCTGGCATTTTACGGGCCCAAAACTGTGAGTAGTCTGGAAACCAAATTTCTCAAAATGACTGATCAGGGGTATAAGCATCTGCAAATTTTGATGACAGGTGGTCTATGAGGGGGCAAATTTTGTGGAACCGGTCATAAGCAGGGTGGCCTCTTAGATGACAGGATGTTTTGGGCCTGATCTGATGGATAGGAGTGCTAGGGGGTGACAGGAGGTGATTGATGGGTGTCTCAGGGGGCGGTTAGAGGGGAAAATAGATGCAATCAATGCACTGGGGAGGTGATCGGAAGGGGGTCTGAGGGGGACCTGAGGGTTTGGCCGAGTGATCAGGAGCCCACACGGGGCAAATTAGGGCCTGATCTGATGGGTAGGTGTGCTAGGGGGTGACAGGAGGTGATTGATGGGTGTCTCAAGGTGTGATTAGAGGGGGGAAATAGATGCAAGCAATGCACTAGCGAGGTGATCAGGGCTGGGGTCTGAGGACGTTCTGAGGTGTGGGCGGGTGATTGGGTGCCCGCAAGGGGCAGATTAGGGTCTAATCTGATGGGTAACCGTGACAGGTGGTGATAGGGGGTGATTGATGGGTAATTAGTGGGTGTTTAGAGGAGAGAAGAGATGTAAACACTGCACTTGGGAGGTGATCTGATGTCGGATCTGCGGGCGATCTATTGGTGTGGGTGGGTGATCAGATTGCCCGCAAGGGGCAGGTTAGGGGCTGATTGATGGATGGCAGTGACAGGGGGTGATTGATGGGTGGCAGTGACAGGGGGTGATTGATAGGTGATTGACAGGTGATCAGTGGGTTATTACAGGGAATAACAGATGTAAATATTGCACTGGCGAATTGATAAAGGGGGGTCTGAGGGCAATCTGAGCGTGTGGGCGGGTGATTGGGTGCCCGCAAGGGGTAGATTAGGGTCTAATCTGATGGGTAACAGTGACAGGTGGTGATAGGGGGTGATTGATAGGTGATTGATGGGTAATTAGTGGGTGTTTAGAGGAGAGAATAGATGTAAACAATGGATTTGGGAGGTGATCTGATGTCGGATCTGCGGGCGATCTATTGGTGTGGGTGGGTGATCAGATTGCCCGCAAGGGGCAGGTTAGGGGCTGATTGATGGGTGGCAGTGACAGGGGGTGATTGATGGGTGGCAGTGACAGGGGGTGATTGATAGGTGATTGACAGGTGATCAGTGGGTTATTACAGGGAATAACAGATGTAAATATTGCACTGGCGAATTGATAAAGGGGGGTCTGAGGGCAATCTGAGCGTGTGGGCGGGTGATTGGGTGCCCGCAAGGGGTAGATTAGGGTCTAATCTGATGGGTAACAGTGACAGGTGGTGATAGGGGGTGATTGATAGGTGATTGATGGGTAATTAGTGGGTGTTTAGAGGAGAGAATAGATGTAAACAATGGATTTGGGAGGTGATCTGATGTCGGATCTGCGGGCGATGTATTGGTGTGGGTGGGTGATCAGATTGCCCGCAAGGGGCAGGTTAGGGGCTGATTGATGGGTAGCAGAGACAGGGGGTGATTGACTGGTGATTGACGGGTGATTGACGGGTGATTGACAGGTGATTGACAGGTGATCAGGGGGGATAGATGCATACAGTACACGGGGGGAGGGGTCTGGGGGGGGGTCTGGGGAGAATCTGAGGGGTGGGGGGTGATCAGGAGGGGGCAGTGGGCAGGGGGGGGGGATAAAAAAAAAAATAGCGTTGACAGATAGTGACAGGGAGTGATTGATGGGTGATTAGGGGGGTGACTGGGTGCAAACAGTGGTCTGGGGGGTGGGCAGGGGGGGGTCTGAGGGGTGCTGTGGGCGATCAGGGGGCAGGGGGGGGGAAATCAGTGTGCTTGGGTGCAGACTAGGGTGGCTGCAGCCTGCCCTGGTGGTCCCTCGGACACTGGGACCACCAGGGCAGGAGGCAGCCAGTATAATAGGCTTTGTATACATTACAAAGCCTATTATACTATTTCCATGCGGCGATCCGGGTGCTAGTAACCCGCCGGCGCTTCCGAACGGCCGGCGGGTTACTACGAGCGGTGGGCGGAGCCAGTCCCCGGCGGCTGATCGCGTCACGAATGACGCGATCGCCGCATAGCCACCCACGCAGCCGCCCCCGCCGATGGGCGTATTGCGGTCGTTTGGGCCCGGACTTTGCCGCCGCCCATCGGCTGGGGGCGGTCCTCAAGTGGTTAATATCATTATCTCTTTCGTCACACTTTTAAAATTACTCTCTTTTTTTCAGCTTGGAGGAATTGTTTTTGTGCCTTAATGACTATGACACCATTGTGAGTTCACCGGTTTGCTTTCGCTCAGTGAAGCTTCTTCATATAACGGATAATAACCTCCAGGAGTGGTCCGATGTATGTAAATTAGGCACCATGTTCCCATGTCTTCACACTCTAGTCCTTGCAAATAACAATATATTGACACTTGGGGACTCAGAGGAATCCTTGTCAAGATTATTTCCAAACCTTCGATCAATCAGTCTTCACAAGTCAGGTAATTTTGTTGTATCTGCTAACAGACATTGTATTGGCTCATAACATGCTAAACGAATATTCTTTTGGAGGCAGGTGATTAATTATCTTAAATCACTGCATCCAACATTGGTGGGAGCCTTCTTCTGTAAATATTTAATGTTTTTCTCTCAGACTCATTAAAACACACACACCACACACACACACACACACACACACACACACGTATATATTATGTATGTGTTCTGAGTTGCTACTTATAATGATAATTAGTCATCCCATAGTCCTCTGTGGAGCCAGCTCATTTGCTTTGCATGCATAAATAAATCTCGCTTCAGAGCTCATAGTTAGCAGGGGCATGTGTGCCCCTGCTAAACCGCGCTATCCCGCGGCTAAACGAGGGTCCCTGACCCCCCGAAATCCCCTCCGAGTAGCGGGGGATCTCTTCCGGATTGAGGCAGGGCTAACCGCCGCAGCCCTGCCCCACGCGCGTCTGTCAGCGCGTATCTCCGCCTCTCCCCCGCCCCTCTCAGTCTTCCTTCACTGAGTGGGGCGGGGGAGAGGCGGCGATGCGCCGCTGATAGACGCGACTGGAGGCAGGGCTGCAGCCGTTAGCCCTGCCTCTAGGAGCAGCAAAATCTATGACCAATTTGGTCGTTGATTTTGCGGGGGGGTTGGGGGTGAAGGGACCCCCGGTTAGCCGCGGGATAGCGGCGTTTTAGCAGGGGCACACGTGCCCCTGCTAACTATGAGCTCTGAAGCGAGAATTATTCTCGCTTCAGTGTCTCTTTAATACCAACTGACAGACTGCATTGAGTCAAATAGAGAATGATTCAGAGGGTTTTTACCTCAGCATAGACATACATCACCACAATATTGGGTTTGATTCACCAAATTAATCATAAATCATCTCTCTTGACTTATTTTGTAGCTCATCCATAAAATACATTTTAGCACTTTCCGCGCAGCAAAATCTTTTAAAATAAGTGGTTTCTGATTTAGGCAGGGTTCACACTTATCATTACTAGAAAACAAAAGTTTGTTTCACATGCATTTTTTCATGTTCAAATTTGCATTTGCAAACAAATTTTCGCCTATGTATTTTTTACTGCATCTAAGGAAATTCAATGGGATTTTGCATGCGATGTCCTAATTTATGCTGCAAGATGTAAGGTTTTTTTGTGCATGTGAAAAGCAAATTCAGTTAGTGATGTGGGGACCAGGTTAGACCAGGCATGGGCAAACTTGGCCCTCCAGCTGTTAAGGAACTACAAGTCCCACAATGCATTTGCCTTTATGAGTAATGACTGTGGCTGTAAGACTCTTGCAATGCATTGTGGGATTTGTAGTTCCTTAACAGCTGGAGGGCCAGGGTTTATTATTATGTTTATGTTGCACTTAGGAAATAACTGCTGCACATAAGATAGTTTATTATAATAAAATATAATTAAATATTCTTGGCTAATGGATAGTTATATCTCTCTCTTCTTGTTTTAGGTCTTAGTTCCTGGGAAGACATTGACAAGCTAAATTCTTTACCAAAACTGGAAGAAGTCAGGTTATTAGGTATTCCTTTAGTTGAGCCTTACAGCACAGAAGAACGCAGGAAATTAGTAATTGCAAGGTATTTGTTTTATGCTGTTCTTTCAGCCATGGAGCAATCCCATATCACATTGATCTGCATCTTTGTAGAAAGTTCTTCATACATTGATTAGCCAAAAAATCAGAGACACCCTCTAATAACTAGTTCGTTCGCCTTCAGCTCTGATCACAGCCGATATTTTTCCTGGCATGGACTCAACAAGATGCTGATACCGTTGCTGAGGAATGCTGACCCATGCTGACATAATGGCAGCTCTAAGTTGGGTCATATTGGATGGTGGCATTTCCAAACTTTGAAGTGATCTTTCAACTTCATCCCACAATTGCTCAATAGGATTGAGGTCAGGGTACTAAGCTTGCCGTGAAAGCAAGTTAAACTCTCGCACTCTTGATGGTCTCCCGCTGCTAAAGCCCATCCTTTGCAAAGTCTGTATTGTTGTGCATTGGTAAATGCTTTGTGATGCACCTGGAGTGATTTGAGCTGTAATTTGTCATGCTGTTTCCCTTCTGTTGCTGCGGACAATGTGTGCTACTCGCCTTTTACCTTTCTTGTTCACCAGCCTTTTTTAACCAGAATAGGCCTTATCACTTGTAGTTTTTTCTCAGCTACCACTCTCTAAACACCCAAGATACTGTTGGGCAAGTAAATCCTAAAAGAGTCTTGGTTTCAGAGATGCTAGAACCAGCTCTTGCACTGATGATCATCACTTGTTCAAAGTCACTTAAAGAGGAGCTGTTAGGTATAAGGTCTCAGAGAAAAAAACACATATATCAGTAGCTAAAGATTGGCTGTACTTACATTACATATGCACTTCACTGTCCACGTTTGGATTTCACAGAATATTTATATAGTATTTGCAGAGAATGATGCTCCTGACAGCTCATGGCAGGTTCCATATTTGTCTGTCTAGTATGAAGCCAATTGTGTCCTCATGTCCTCCCTGCTTCCTGATGATTCCACTCACAAAAAAGATCATAATGGAAAACACTACTGTGCAGTGAATATTAATTAGCCATGTGGCTAGGAACAATAGCGGACTCATGCAGTATACTCTGTCCTGTGATTTTTCAGTGCTGTGAGCTGGGCTGCATTACAAACTGCTGTAATATGAGCCTGTAACTTCTCACTAGCAGCCGAGGGGAGGACCCAAGGTGGGGAGAAGTAGCCCCAGAATGCTTTGCAGTATGGTATGCGGCCTCTCGTCCTTTTAAGAGCTTGGGAATAACAGCCTTGCTGTTCAGCACACATCAAAAGTAAGAGAGATTTTTAACTTCAGTATTGCCTTTTTGGCTTCCTTCTAAACTGTTTAACACAGGAGAATAGAGGTTTCAATTAGCTTTTGCAGCCTGACAGTTACTCTTTAAATCTTTTGTCTTATCCATGTTGACATTAACTTACATGATAACTACGTCATCCGAAGCTGAGTGTTCCTTAAATAAGCAACTCTATTCTGTTACATCACTCCACTTTACTGTTTAACTGATTCACTTTCAAATAAGGGGTGTCTCTAATTTTTTGACCACTGAATGTATATACTAAAAAAGATATTGGAACAGTACATTGGAGGACCAAAACCTCCATCAGGATTTCAACAAACAGCAAACCTTGATTTTTCTAAATTGTCCTCCTGTATTTCACTAATGTAAACAAGTAATTTCTTTGTGTGGGCTGTATCTGTATTCTGAACTGGTCATCCTGGATTAACAGTTGGCAAAGGGGGTATAAAAGAAATGCTTTAAAGAGGTAAAAAAAAAGTGCTTCATTTTTGACCATAATTATGTATAAATTATTTAGTCAGTGTTTGCTCATTGTAAAATCTTTCCTCTCCTGATTTACATTCTGACATTTATTACATGGTGACATTTTTACTGTGGGCAGGTTATGTAGCTGATCCTAGCTGTTTTGGCTGTTACAGACAGCTGTAAACAGCTATTTCCTGTCTGTGAACATTGTTACAATGTGGCAGTTTGCCCAGAGTACCGCGGTCCCAGAGCTTTTTGGGGGAGGGGTTTCAGCACAAAATCAGTCATACAGCGCCCCCTGATGGTCTGTTTGTGAAAAGCATTATATTTCTCATGTAAAAGGGGGTATCAGCTACTGATTGGGATAAAGTTCAATTCTAGGTTGGAGTTTCTCTTTAAAGAAAACCTGCAGGAAAAAAGTAAAGTTATGTACTTACCTCACCTCACCGTTGTTTCTTTGCTGCCATGCTCTCGTCCATGTAAGAGCGCAGTTGCACTGTGCAAGTACGCCCTGCATAGTAGCACAAAGCCGTTAGTGCTTCGCTCTTTCCTCCATGCATGAGCAGCTCTGAGCTACTGCGTACTTGCACCTGCACAGTGCAGCCATGAGATATTCAACAAGGCCTGTCAAACATGTTCGGAGTCTCCCAGCTCTGGAACTGCAAGGTCGAGGAGCATGGAGTGAGTTCCTGGACTATCCAGAGGCTCCATTCTACTGAGTATCTTTTCTTCTGTTTTTTTTTTTTGTCACAGAGACATTTTAATGTTTCAGCTCATTGGCTGTCTGTAAGGAGTAGCCCCCGTATTTAATCTGCACATTAGAGTATTTGCTGAAAGAGTTTTTGGCCCAAAGATTAGTAGGACTATTTCTTCAACCATGGGTTCATGTATCTTAACGATACTCATTGGGGTCCCCAGACCTTCCCTTTATCTCACCACCCACCAGAAGCCACTCCATCCCACGCTGCGCTGTCATCTCTCGTCACTTTTCCCCCTGGCAACAGATGCCTTGCTAGCCTGGTGATCAATTTATAAGCATTACTGATCAGAGTACTTCTATTTCTATTCACATTTTAAACTTCACTGACTAGACCACTGAAGTAAACATTTTAAATAATAAAACAAAATATTAATAATAATTAAATAATAAAACCAAAAATATTAAATAAATATAAAAATGTATGATAATCTTTCTTTTTATTCATGTTAAATTAATTTTGTGTTCAACTTGTGTGCTTTTCTCTCTTATTTTATTTTTATTTTTTACTACTGCCAACAGGGGCAAACTTGCTTGGATTCTGTAATGTTAAAACACTAGCACTAGACTAGACAAGACAAGACAAATAACATTTATATCGCGCTTTTCTCCTGGCGGACTCAAAGCGCCAGAGCAGCAGCCACTAGGGCGCGCTCTATAGGCAGTATCAGTGTTAGGGAGACTTGCCAAAGGTCTCCTACTGAATAGGTGCTGGCTTACTGAACAGGCAGAGCCGAGATTCGAACCCTGGTCTCCTGCGTCAGAGGCACAGCCCTTAACCATTACACCATCCAGCCACCTCTGAATCCTCCACTGTTGTAGGCGTCCATGTAAAAAATGTTATTGGTAATTTGGGCACTGGGTATAGGCGTTATTTAAATATCACAAATGATATTCAGTTAATGGCTCAGGCATTGTGAATTTATATGGTGCTACTACTGTCCCTTTCTACCGCTACCACCACCACCCCTCCCACACCCCCGTTACCCTATCCTCTAACACTAACCCCCTCCATCCTGTGTACACCTAACACTATCCTCCCCCCTACATACACCTAAAACTAACCTCTCCTCTTCCCCAACGCTAACTTCCCCCCTACCTACACGTAACCCTAACCTCTCCTCTACCTACGCCCAAGATTAACCTCCCCCTTACCTACACCTATCCCTAACCTTTCCTCTACCTACACCTAACACTACCTCCCCCCTACCTATACCTCCCCCCTACCTATACCTAACACTAAAGTCTTCTCTACCTACACTTTAAACTAACCCCCCACCACCACCTACTCCTATCACTTTACCTGACGCCTGCATAGGGATGCTCAAATTCGGCTTCGGGAGATATCCGGATTTTTGCTATCCAGATATCTCCCAGTAATGCTGTGCGGGCTGGGCGGGGGGGGTCAAGCTTACCTCTCTGACGTCTTCTTCGGTCGTCCCTTGGCGCCTCCCACGATGCGCTCCATGCGCGTCACGTGATTACAAACACTTCCTCCTTCAACCCGGAAGGAGGAAGTGTTTGTAATCAGGTGACCGCCGCTTGGAGCGCATCGTGGGAGGCGCTGATGGACGACCGAAGAAGACGTCAGAGAGGTAAGCTTGACCCCCCCGCCCAGCCCGCACAGCATTACTGGGAGATATCCGGATAGCAAAAATCCGGATATCTCCCGAAGCCGAATTTGAGCATCCCTATGCATAGTACCTCTATGTGACAGCCAATAATGGTAGTGGGCTATAGATATGGCCAATACCATCACTCCGCGCCATAGCAGGAGTTTGGCTATATACAGTAGTCAAAATCCTGGGCTGATGTTAATTGTCCTTGTATGAGTTAACATGCTGTAACCGCAGTGTTCAGTTTATACACTAGGTGAAAAAAAAAAAGCAGAACTGAGCCAGGATTGATCAGTTTAGAAAATGACAGGTTGATCTAGTAAGCTAACAAGCTATAATGCACTCTCTAATTAGGGCAATAGCTATGTCTGTTAGTTAGAAAGACAGTCTGTTTGCAACAAGTAAACAGAACTTGCTCGAACATAAATGTGAGTGCATAAATAAATGCACCAAGACAAAAACTCCACTAATCCCATGTCATTTATTAACTATAGGACATATCTTGCATGATTTTAAAACATTGTTAAAATTAATTTTGGGGGTTCCGGTCCACCTAGGTCTAATAGATTGGTTTGTAATATGTACCGTATTTCGCGCCGTATAAGACGCTCCGGCATATAAGACGCACCCAGGTTTAGAGGGCAAAAACCAGAAAAAAAAAAGATTTATACTAAACCTGGTGCGTCCATATTCCAGGAGAGTCTTGTACATGTTACCCTCAAATGTTGTCCTCCTGTGTCCCATTGTCTCCCCATGTGTCCCCAATACCTGCCCCATGTGTCCTCTGTGTCCCTCATACATGCCCCATGTGTCACCCATGCCTGCCCCATGTGCTTGTGTCCCCCATGTATCACCTATGCATGCCTCATGTGTCCCTCATGTGCCTGTGTCCCCCATGCCTGCCGTGTCCTCTGTGTGTCCCTCATGCCTGCCCCATGTGCCTGTGTCCCCATGTGTCACCTATGCATGCCTCATGTGTCCCTCATGTGCCTGTGTCCCCCATGCCTGCCGTGTCCTCTGTGTCCCTTATGCCTGCCCCATGTGTCCCCCGTGTGTGTTTGTAAATTGTGGCTGCACCCGACCGTTGCCTCTGCCCGCTCCCCATGATGACGCAATCATCACATGCCGATCACTAGAGCGAGATGTGCGGCTGTGAAGGAGGTCTCCAATCCTCGCGGGCATGGCGGAGAGGTAAGCCGCTGCAGATTAACACCCGGGGGGGCCAGCATTCACATGGGGGAGGGAGATAAGGCAGGCGGGGGAGCGGGCATATTAGACACTCGTGGGGGCACGCAGAGATCAGCCACACAGCGGGAGGGAACTTATTACACACGCCGGCACATTACAGGCATGGGGAGCGGGCAGAGGCAACGGACGGGTGCAGCCACACAGGCAGGGAATTCCAGACGTGGCGGCGGGTCGCGGTCCGTATCGGCGGGCGTTTCTAAGTCGGGAATTCCCTGCCTTTGCCGTATAAGACGCAGGGACTTTTCCCCCCTATTTTTTGGGGAGAAAAAGTGCGTCTTATACGGCGAAAAATACGGTATATGTTACATATGTTCAATTCAGTACAAATAAATGTATGCAAAAAACGCATGTGAATACAAATGACAGTGTGAAACGGAGAGGCTTTTTGCCAATATGGATAAAAAAATATTCTGTCTACTAATCCGATGCAAAATTTCAGTGTTGAAAAGGAAGAGTTGAGGTAGACTGGGGAAATATTAAGGTGCCATAGTGTTCACAGGAGATGTATGAGGTAAATAGGAGACATGCAAACATGCAAGAGTGCTAAAGAGAGTATTGCTGAGGTAGACAAATATTAGAATGGGAGCATCTATGATGAGAAAGTCTTGTGGACGCAAGAGCTTACCAAGCACTAATTTAGGGAACACTATGCTAAATGCGGTACTCCCCCCAGGCGATCCTTACGCATATAACCAACGCTTTCTCAAAGGCTGCTGGGTACAGTGTGGGAGGAGTCTTTTATACGTGTATTGCCAATACACGTACTGTATAAGCTTGATGATGCAGCTCAATACACAGGATCACGTGGTGCACCACCTTGTGGCACCACCGTGCCCTGCTGTAGTGTGTGTACCGTATATCAAAGTATGTATATGCTCGGTAAAGGGGAAAAAACGAGGGATGGAAATTTTTTTTTTTTCACTCTTTTTTTTTTTCTAATAAACTTTCCTTACCTCATTTTTTCTTTGCCAAGCTTTATACATAATTTATTTACACAGTTCCTGATAGGAGAAGACTAATGATTATGTGGTAAATGGGGGATTGAAATACGATGGGAATTAGTCATATTTCTACCGTTTTTTTTGAATGGCTTGTATAGCTTCAAACTCTCCCCTACTGTTAAGATGCTTTATTCATTTGAGGTATGGACCCTGTTACACTTAATGGGTTTTAAAGTTTTGCATTGCAGTGTGCTTTAACCTCCCTGCCGGTATGATTTCATGTGGCGCACGGCCACGGGAGGGTTTTTCTTTTTTTTAACATGTAGCTAGCCCAGCGCTAGCCACATGCTTCCCACCTCCCTGCGGCCTCTGGCCAGCCCCTCTGGCGCATAATCCCAACAGGAAATCCCATTCTGAACTGCTCTGCACTCTGCTAGCTGCGTGTTCTATACGATCGCCGACATGTTGTAAAAAAAAAATGACGCAAATCGGCCCAGCAGGGCCGAGAAATCCTCCTGCGCGGCATAGCCCGAGCTTAGCTCGGGCTTACCGCCAGGGAGGTTAATGCTTTTATTGTTTTTGGATTTTGTTTTGTTTGTTTTAATCCATAGCAGTGCATTATGAAAAAGCTTTAGTTTTTCAGCATATAATGTAAAAGAGGCCATAAGGAAACATGGACACTGAGCTGAACTTCAGTTGTCCTTTCAGTTACAACTGGCAGCAACTGATGTAGTGTAAAAGGACTTATGGCATTTTTTGTAGACAATTTACAGCCACCTTAATTCAGAGTACCTCTTCCCTCACAATTTAACCCATCCTCCTGAGAGCAGGTAGTTAGCACCACAACAAAAGTTTGCTTTTAACCCTGCCATGACATGTGGTTCACGTCTTGGCAGCAAAAGGGTTAAACGCTTGCTTTATAACATTAGTCACAATAAGTCTGGAATCTTAAAATGACTGGCCTGAAAGACACATTGACTAGAGTTTCCTTCATGCAGTGTGTGCATGGGGTTACTTTAGTGCGTTTATGTCTCTGGGCTCTGAGATGTGAGCGTCAAAACATATTGATTTCATGAAAGACAAATCAGGGCATTCTCCTCGCCTAATGTTAATGCAATGCCGTGATGGCCTAGCTAATCTTTTCCTCTCATATGAACTCCTAGATTGCCGTCTGTTTCCAAACTGAATGGCAGTGTTGTCACAGAAGGTGAAAGAGAAGACTCCGAGAGATTCTTCCTGCGTTTCTATATGAATTTCTCAAAAGAAGATGTTCCATTAAGGTGAGACCTTAGACAAATGATAATGAAAGAGGGAGGGCAAGAGGAAGGGCTCAGTATACAGTTTTTCAGAGACCATCAAAAGCATATACAAACACATCTCCTTCTAGCCTTGTGTTATAATGGCAGCGATTGTTCTCCTGCAGCTTAAACTTCTGTCAAGGTTTCAGTGAAATGTCAAAGCCTTGTTAACCTCTGTACACCAAGTAGCAGTCAGCTGTGTCAGTGAACCTAAGTAATTACTTTCTGAAGTCACATCCCATGAGAATTTTTCTCTTGTGAAAAACTCTAGCAAATTGCAACAGAACTGACAAAAGCACAGTTTATATTTAATGTCTGAAAAGATATCATATACACTATGATTTTGTTTAAAAAAAATATATGCTTACTATGCATAGGAAATGTATTTTTTGTGCAAATTTAAACATACAGTTTTAAACTTTTGAGCTACAAGTTCAAGTGCGTGCAAATAGCCGACTGAGCCCACCTGTAGTAGCATGTGCGCTTTCGATGTGAAGGGGAGCTACGCTCAGTAACGGGGGGGGGGGGGGGGGCGCTAAGCAGTAGTAAGTAGGAAATTTTGAGCCCAAGCTTCGGCTCGTGTTTAATTTAAAAGAATTATAAGGGAAAAAAAATGTACAAAGACAAAATATCAAATTTAAAAACTGATAAATGTTATTGTTTTGTGAAAATATATGCTCATATAAATGTTAGAAAGTTACGACAAAGACAAAACAAATGCATTTCCTCATTTACTGGGCAACAGAGCAGTAACACAACCAGATGAGTATTGACGTACAAAACGCGTTGGGCAAAGCTACTTGTGAGGAGGCGGAGCCACGAACCACAGGGAAGTTTGATTGCATGTGAGGGCTGACATCTTGCTGAATGATGATATGGAGCGGCACACGGAGGAGAGCCCGGTCAAAACTCTATGCTATTGAAATCACCTGATGTTTGTGAGTGCTTTTCCATTTTATATGTTTATTTTATGAAACGGTGTTGCACTATGAGAAGTATTATGTTTATTTGAGGTACTATTGGTTTAAAATGAACGGATTAGTGTTCCTCTGTAGTGGGGGAACACAAAGCATTGCCACACAGGAAGAGGAAGCTTCTGTTTTGTGTAAGACACAGTGTGACTGTAGGGAAGAGGATGTTCCTGTCTTGGTGCAAGACACAGTGTGACTGCAGGGAGATGGCCAGACAGCCGGGAAGGGGGCTCAAACCCTTCGCAGTGAGATTTGGCTCTATCTAAGAGTCAAAGGATCTGGTGAGTCTGATCATAAACTTTAATACATGTGAAGTTGCTCTGTGGAATCTCTGGATATTATTGCAGTATCACTGAGAGACTGTATTACTGATTGCAGCTTTACTGAGAGACTGGGTTCTGCTATACTGTGAATTGCATGCTGGCAGCGCTGTTGTATTTTCTTTTGCAGACATAAAACAAGCCAACTCTGAACAGGCAAATAATGCAACGATTTATGAATGTCCTCAACATAAATCACAGTGAATCTGAGGATTTCATAATCTATAGTACACAGTGCACAACTAGAGTACATAATAACTCTTTTCAGACATTAAATATAAACTGTGCTTTTGTCAGTTCTGTTGCAATTTGCTAGAGTTTTTCACAAGAGAAAAATTCTCATGGGATGTGACTTCAGAAAGTAATTACTTAGGTTCACTGACACAGCTGACTGCTACTTGGTGTACAGAGGTTAACAAGGCTTTGACATTTCACTGAAACCTTGACAAAAGTTTAAGCTGCAGGTGCCTGGCTCTTCTATTGACCACATATGCTATTGCTCCGTTGTTATTGCCTGATGAAGCGGGATCAAACCTGCGAAACGCGTTGCATATCTGGAGTTCATAAATAAAATATATTGACTGTGTTTACTACAGTCGTTGTGTGTCTACTTGGAGGAGGTAAGTCCACCACTACCTCTTCTATTTACCAAGAATTTGGTTTTTAAGCTCATTTAGCTTCCTTTTATCCTTTTGGCACCTCTGTTCTCCTGCATAATATTGAGTCCACCCTGGGTGGAGGGTTGAACCCCCTTTTTCTCATCTACAGAGAGCGACTTCTTATTCCTGAGTGGGGTCAGGAAAATCTCCCCACCTGCCTTTACAGTGGTTGCCTAATGGTAACCCTGGTTTGTGAGTATTAATATTTACTCTCTCTAGTAACCATTTGCCAGTACATATTACACTATTGGGGCTCTTGGTGTTCCTTGTTTTTAGAAATAACTTTGTGTGTGATCAGCACTCCTTCCCATACACAAATGACAGCATGGCTTTCATTTGCAGAGTTCCCTGTCCTACTGCTACAGTAGAGGTTTCAATTCAGCCACACCCTCTACTGATCCTGACTTGGAGGCAGGATGACTGCTCAGCAACACTTCTCCTCCCAAAAGATAGTGTGACCTAGAGGATACAGGGTTTTAGAGTTCCAGAGGTGCATATCTAAATGAAGAGTGTTTATTTGCTACATGCTTGCGGCTGTGCTGAACAGGCAACAGACATTTTATAACAGAAAATGTAGATGGCAGTCTCTATTTTCCCTTTCATTTTGAGGTTTCTTTAAAATGTATGTAATTAAAGAAGTAGGTGCACTTGGGAAGCAATTTTATTTACTGCAGTTACACAGTGAGAGCAGCCTTTGTCCTTATATTGTGGCTTTATCGTTATCCCTTATGAGACCCCGTTCACATTATCAGATTACGGTGCAGTACTCTCCCCTGCTGCTTCATTGCAGTAGCCATTAGTCTCTATGAGACTGACTTCAGTACCCGCGGTGTGAGGCAGTGTGCCGGAAGTGCTTTGGACCACAACACAGACTCTGCAGTGCGTTGCTGAGCGGTACCGCTCTACATGCAATTACATTGTAATCATTGGCACAGCAACAATCTATTTAGATTGTTGCACTAGCGGTGCCACGCGCTTGCGCTGATCATTCAAATTTCAGTGGCACACTTCCTGTCCAGAGGAAGCACGTCGCAGGGCGGGGCACTCTGTCGCAGGGTGATTTAAATACGAAATGGTGCTGTGCAATTGCCCTGCAATGGCCTCCCCTGCTACAGGACAATTGCACGTCACTGAGTGGGGGTGGAGCTACGCCAATCAACCTGTCAGCACTCTGCCACAGGGTGATTCAAATATGAAATAATGTGGTGTAATTGTCCTGCAGCGGACACCCCTGCCGCAGTACAATCACACCGTACCGTTTGAAACCAGCGTGAGGGGTCTTTTCTTCCTTTAGAGTGTGCATGGGGCTCGGTAATAGAATGCTTACATGTTCTTGGAGTTATTTTGGTGAGCACTGATTTGTAAAAAGCAAATAGATCCCAGTGATGAGGGTTGAGAGTGTGAACACTTTACACTACTCTTTAACGCAACTTTATTGAGGGCAGACTTAAAAAGGGAGGTCAAAGAGAGAGTCTTAACTGTGTAGAGTAATCAAATATGACACCTATCTTCTATAGAAACGTATTTTAGTGAGCTCTTTAATGTAAAATACAGTAGTGAAGATTCAGGTTTAATGTATCAGCACCTACTAGCAGTAACTAACGCACTACATAAAACCTTGAGACTCGGCTAAGAGGCCAACCTCTCCTGCTGTCAATGAATGCTTTGTCCATAGCTTTCCATCTGTGCAATGTGAAAAAGAGACACTGATAGGTCTTGTGCAGTGATTAATGGTCGAGTCTTTCCAGTTCATAGAGCCAGTGTGCTATTCCAAACTGCCTGTGTCTCATATTGCAAGTGACTGGGTCATTCTCCCCTGTGAATCATCATGTTTCTGACTTGCTTAGTGCGGGATCCCTCAAAATTGGAGTTTCTTCTACGAAGTACTGTATATCTCCGTCTGTGACACGTCTTGTTAAATTACGAAGCGCATAACAAGAAATGCATATTGATGTCACACTTTAGGATCGCACAGGTTACCACAGCTTGTATAGCAATAATAGCTGTGAGATCTTAACTAACGTTAGTAGAAATGTTAAATGGGCAGTTCCAACTCAACACTGTTCCAGATTGTCACTTGTCTGGGTTTTGAATATTCTCCACATTGTTCTAGTGACCCAAGGCACTTTAATGTGAACCCATGGTGTCTTGGCAGTTCCAATCCAACACTGCTGCAGATTGTCACTGTTGTCTGGGTCTTACAAATTCTCCACACTCCTGTTCTGATGACAACACGTATTTTTATGTGAGCCCATGCTGTCTTTATAAAAGTAGGATAATAAAAACCTGGCCGTCTCCAACCAGGGAAATGGGCAACAGTAAAGAGTGGTGTCAACCAGTAACCATACTTTCCAAAACTAGTGTTATAATTGTGACTCAGACTGGTCATTGCCAATGTCACTTTGTTTTCTATTTTGGGAAGACTGTCTCCTAACTTCCTGTGCAGTATGACAGGCAAACAGAAAGTCTTTAAAATGTATGCAGCAAAGGCATCAGTAAAAATTTGACTCTTCACCTAACCAGAGAAAAAGGTCCTTATTGCTGTCTGTGTTGCTGCTGTTGAAATTCTCCTTCACATCCAGTGAATTGTAATACCTGTATGCTTGTAAGATTTCATTGTGAACACAATTACAAATGTACACTAAATTCCCTAAAACCCTTTACAACATTGGGGGTTGAGTAATTTTGAACACAACTGTAGATTGTTTTGTTGTGGTAAGTAGTAATAACGTTATAGGTGAATAAATGGAAGGAGCGCTGACAGGTGAACATTTCTCTGCTTTTTTAAGGGAAAAAACTCTTGGAAGTGAAGGTAGTTAAGCATGTCTAGTAAATATAAGCTTGCTGCAGATTCAGCTGCATGGGTAATTTTTATAACTTTAAACATTACAAAAGAGTTTGTGTATGAATCACATATGCAGCATCTTTTTACTAACCCTTATACTTTAAATGCATTTTCTTAGTTTTCTTCTTTTTATTATCTTAGATATCAAGAGCTGGTTTCAAAGTACGGCAAGCTGGAGCCACTTGCAGAGGTAGACCTCCGACCACAAAGTCAAGCCAGCGTTGACATTCATTATGAAGAAAAAGTTCAGACAATTAGTATTCGACTTGATCAAACTGTCGCTGAATTCAAAAAGCACCTTAAGACTTTAGTCCCATTATCTGTAAACAATATGAGACTCTACTACTTGGACCATGAGTCCCCTTTTGGACCCGAAGAGCTGAAGCTCAGCACACGGGCGTTACATTCATATAATGTCCACGATGGAGATACATTTTATGTAGAACCTAAAACCAAATGACCTTTAGCAATATATTAATGTAATATAATGTATTACAGATTTTTTTTGTATATTATGGGCCCGATCCAAGTCATTTTTTCTCCTAAATTTTCTCTTAGGAGATGATTTTCATCTTGTGTTTAAAATATCTTTTTCAGCACTCTGAAAATGAGAAAGTATCAAAAAGTATGTGACAAAGTACTGTCACAATTATTATGAGTATTTTCTTGCTTGCTGGTGGCTTAAAAGGTATTTCATTGATGAGATGTAAAAACATCAACTGGGAGAAAACTTAGGAGAAAAAGTGAATTGGATCAGCCCTAAGTGTCTTTAAGTAATTTCACTTCTTACTTCCTTCATATGCGCTTCAACAGCTATGCATTTGTTCTCCTAATGGGAGACCCTGTAGTGTTAATGGGGGTATTCCTGGAACACTTTAAATGTATCTTCTTTCTGCATTTTATAAGAGACTTATGGGAGAATACCATTTAGAAGCCCTTTAGCATAGTAACTAAGTATCTTACAAGAAGGATGATTTCTAATTTAGGAAGCCCAAATATGTATCCATCTCCAGTATTCTCAGTATTCTCCCCTGTTGGCATTACCTTTCTGCAATGGAGTAGACTTAGAACAGACCAAGCATTTTGCCTATGTTGGAATAGAAGTAAAAACTCTATTATGGCAGATGAATATCTTCTATTCAGTCCTTCCCCAATCAAATTCCGAGATCCAGCTGTATGGAGTAGAAAGAGTTGTTATTACAGACCTGGTGCGGCTATGAGGCAAAGGCAGCAACCTGTTCCTGCTGACTGACTCAGACCTTCTGATGAGCTTACCTTGTGCAGCTTTATATGTGTTTGTGCATTTATTTATGAGGATTATAAAATGAAGGCAGTGCTGCTTCACTAGCCACAGTAAACTGTGTCTGCACCGACTGCCACTCAGAGTCAGAATCCACACCAGGCCGTATATTTCCCATGTGTCTCTGTTATCTGGTGAGAATGGAGCTATTTAGTCAGATTCCTTATGTGTCTTTGATATCCCATCATTCCTTGCTAAGGCTGTAATACACCATCGTCATGTAGGCAGACTTGGACACCTATCTTAGATCACCAAAGCCTAGACCACTGTGTACAAGCATAAGTTACTTTATTAATGACAGGTCCATTTAAAATTAACTCAACATTCAGTATTTACCCAGAGGAGCCAATCAGATGTATGTTGGTATAGGTTAAAGAGTGAAGGTTGCTAGGATCTAAGTTTGCAGGTTTTCTTTGGTCCGGCCTTTTTAAGTTATTTACTGTACAGTATATAAAAGATTTTTTTAAATTAAATTTAATTGCACTAAAATATATTGTCGCGCGGCACAGACAGCACAAGTATAATTTTAATGTCGTTGTATTTGAATGATTGTCTTCTCTCATTTATTAATTGTAATTACATTTTTTTACACGCAAGCCCCCTTTCCATGCATTAAAATGTGTACTGAAGACAATCTAAGAACGTAATACTGTTGGGCTGTAAATGAAAAAAATCTACAAGTATTATTTATTAAGTTGTGCCAAGTCCTTCTGTTGTAGAGTAGTGTTTATTGCTTGAATATGCCTTAAATTAGCCCATCAAGGCTCTCATAATTCAGGACAATAGAAACTATATGTGAAAAACTTACCAGATGTTATCTTTCAAGCCTCTCACCATGTACATTTTTTACCCCTTCATATGTGGATCATCCCCATTTAAATTAAACCTGAGATAAAAAAAAAGCATTATTACATACCTGGGGCTTCCTCTAGCCCCCTTTGGGCCATTGGCTCCCTTGCCATCCTCCCAGGCCACACCGATACCCTGCTGAACGGTCCGGTACATCTGAGAAGTCATGTGACCCAGCCGTGTATGTTCCCCCATCGCTTTCCCATGGTCAGGGAGCATTCTGTGCAAAAAGCTTTCAGTGATAGGAGCGTGACGGGGCTCTCATGTGGTTGGACTGAGTGTGCGCTGACTGAAGCCAACTTGTGATTTACCGGGCCAGCTAGCAGAGGATCGAGGTGTCCCGGCAGGATGGCGAGGGAGCCAATGGCCTGAAGTGTGTTGAAGCCCTGGTATGTATACATTTTTTTTCCTCATCATACTTTTATACATAAGTATACTTTTTAAGCAATACCCATACAAATTGGCTTTAAAGTGTACCCGAGCTGAAGCTTCGGTACAAAATCACGTACCGTATTTGTCGCTGTATAAGACGCACCTTTTCTCCCCCAAAAATGGGGAGAAAAAGCCCCTGCGTCTTATACGGCAAAGGCAGGAAATCCCCGACTTAATAACGCCCGCAGATACAGAACCGCTGACCCGCCGCCGTCGGGGATTCCCTGCCTTTCTGTGCCTGCTTTCCCCGTGCCTGCCTGAGTCTCCTGGCCCACTGGGTGGAGTGTCAATAGCGGCGGCAACTTACCTTTGGCAGGCTCCCGCGCTGATCCTAGATCATTGCGCTGCCCCCCGCTAGCCTCCTCTGCCTCCCCCCTGCTTTTCTGGCCCCCCCAGGTGTAGGAATAAGTAGCGGTAGCTTACCTCCGCAGTGCGCCCGCGATGACTGCAGACATCCGTCTTCCAGGCACTTCTCGCTCTAGTGACCGGCTTTGAACTGCGCATCATCAGTTCAAGCCGGTCACTAGAGCGAGAAGTGCCGGGAAGACGGATGCCTGCAGTCATCGCGGGCGCACTGCGGAGGTAAGCTACCGCTACTTATTCCTAAACCCGGGGGGGGGGGGGGGCAGATAAGGGGGGAGGCAGAGGAGGCTAGCGGGGGGCAGCGCAATGATCTAGGATCAGCGCGGGAGCCTGCCAAAGGTAAATTGCCGCCGCTATTGACACTCCATCCGGGGGGGCCAGGAGACTCAGGCGGGAGGGAGGAAGGCAGGCAGGGGGGCACATGGGGGGCAAATGAGGACACCCAGAAGGACACATGGGGGGCACAGAAGGACACATGGAGGGCACAGAAGTACACATGGGCACAGAAGGACACATGGGGGGCACAGAAGGACACATGGGGGCACAGAAGGACACATGGGGGGCACATGAGGACACATGGGGGGCACAGGAGGACACATGGGAGGCACAGGAGGGCACATGAGGACACATAGAAGGACATATGGGGGGCACAGGAGCACACATGAGGATACACAGAAGGACATGTACAAGACGCTCCTGGAATATGGACGCACCAGGTTTAGTATTTGTTTTTCCCCTGGTTTTTGCCCTGGGTGCGTCTTATATTCCGGAGCATCTTATACGGTGTGAAATACGGTACTTACCTAAGAAGGGGGAAGCCCCTGGATCCTAATGAGGTTTACCCTGGCGTCTACCATTGCCACTCAAGAACTCTCCAAAGATTACCAAAAAGGGCTTATCAGTGATTTGATCAGGGGCGCGGTCCCCTTCAAGAGCACAGGCTGCCGTACTGTACCTGCACTAGTATGGATGCATCTGCGCAGTAAGCCGGAGCCACTCGTGCAGCTGCAGCATGGCTGCGTTCGTGCCAGAAGAGAAACGTTGCTTTGATGAGCTGGAGGGTTCTCAAGCAGCAACAGGGTACCATCTTTGGGATACCTCATTGGGATTAGGATGTTGTTTATGCAGGTGTTTCTTCTCCTGAGCTGGATGCAGTCTCTTCTAGGAGGACGCATGGCTCAGCTCCCCCTCTCATTGTTTTCTGAATGGGTCATAACATGGCCTGCCACTCTTCTTCCTGCATTGTCTGCCACTCCATCTCCTGCCATTGGAAATGTATGGACATATAGTACATCATCGTGGAAATGGGGGATGACAAACAGCTTCTGTAGAGTACAAAATGGAGTCTGGAAAAACAGTGATAGCCACACAAGCCAGTTGACCATGGCAAAAATAGGATAATTATCTTGCTTTTAAACATCCAATAATGTGCATAAAAATAATTGTTTTTTCTTGGCGGATTTTACACTTGTCAAAATCTCAGGCCTTTATTGGCATGCAAATTAATATTTTTACTTAAAACCAATGTACGTCAGATAGTTCACAGTGTACATCAAGGGGATAGTTCACACTTATATGCAATTTTACACATTGTGTTTTCTCATTGACAATCATTGAGCTACTGTGCGGAAGACATGCACACACAAATATACATACTATATAGATGTGAAATTTGCATGAATAAACGCTCCTTAGGTTGCATTCACACTATGGGCTTGATTCACTAAACTGCAATATCTCATAGCACGGCCACGCTAGCGGTTTCCCGCGCAATCACGAATTTGCGCCCGAGGTTTTTGTGCGAAAAAACGCTAGCGTGGCCATGCTGTCAGTTATCCTGGTTTAGTGAATCAAGCTCAGTGTGTGTTTAGTAACATAGCGCATGTGTGCAATGCATTTTAGCACATAGTATATCAATAACTGGTAGAAATGCACTGCAAATTGGGGTAACACAGTCCATAGCAATGCAGAGATGTGAATATGCCCATTGAGTTGTATGGACAGTGCATTTGCGCTTAAGGACATATTGCATTTATGTGCCGTGCAACCAGCAAAGAGTGAACAGTCCTGATTGGATGATTGAAGTGCCCAAGCAGTAACTTTTCTACTTTTATCCTTTAGTAAATCCTTCATAGGGTGCAGTAAACTAACCCTTCACATTAAAGAATTAGAGTACCTTGGTTGTGGTAAGAAGCTTGAGCAAGATTGGCGTATTTTTGCAGTTTTCAGTGTAATTAAATTCTGACAGCGCTCATTGAAAGTAACTTCTGATTGTGAACTTTTTATACACTCTGCTTCTGTGACCCAAATTGTGACAGTTTTGCTTTAAGGGCTAGAGCACCCAAGGTAGATAAGAGTGGAAACATGGACTAGCACTCCCTGACATCTGGTGTCCCGGAGGTTAGAGAGAAGCAGGTGTTTCCTCAGCACAGCATGTCCTTCTCTTTTCTATTTATCGATCTCAGAAGAATGCAAAGTGTTGTTATCCAGCTTTGAATTAGAACTACAGGGATTGGTATTGGGTGCTTGCTGGGGCTTACAACCCTCCTATGTGTCTTGCATTGACATATCCTTGGTGCTTTAACCCTGTAACCTTTTAAGTCCTGCGCAATGCAAGAAGTTCTATGGTGAAGTTGCAGTGCATAGCAGAACCAAGAGAATGCATATGCTCTCAGTTATTGAGACCAGGGTCTCAAACTCAATTTACCTGGGGGCCGCAGGAGGCAAAGTCAGGATGAGGCTGGGCCACATAAGGGATTTCACAATCAGCAGCCAATCGCACTGAAGCAAACTATTTTGCCTATTTTACCTTATAGTTCACTTCAGTGCTCCTATTACAAGTAATCCGCCATGTCCCCGCCACAAAACGAGGGCTGCAGAGCCCCCAAATTGCTCAAGGGGCAATTCGCTGACATTTCCTGGAAGGGGCAGAGCTTTCAGCTTCAGCTCTGCCCCTCCTGACGTCAATCGCGGCGCATCGCCGCCTGTGCCCGCCCCTCTCACCCTTCCTTCACAGCGAGGGGCGGGGAGAGGCGGCGAGCCTTGACGTCAGGAGGGGCGGGGCTGAAGCTGAAAGCTCTGCCCCCTCCAGGAAATGTCAGCGAATTGCCCCTTGAGCAATTTGGGGGCTCTGCAGCCCTCGTTTAGCGGTGGGGATGTGGCGGATTACTTGGGAGCACTGAAGCGAACTATAATGAAGCTTTTGCCGGCGCGGGCCACAAAATATTGTATTGAGGGCCGCAAATGGCCCAGGGGCCACGAGTTTGACACCCCTGTATTAGACAATGGTTAATCTTTGTTAGATTAGGGGCACACTGCTATTTGCTAGGAATTTCTTTCCTGTTATCCTGCCCATACACAGCAAAGCGACATCATAGGGTGAAGCCATTCATGTGATAAAATGAATGTACGTAAAATTGTACTGTAACACAAGGACAATTAACTGCAATTTTCATTAACTATGATCATTTTATCAAGCACAAAAGCCAGGATATTATGATGACTGCGGTAAAATGTGTTTTTGAGTGGCAAGTATTAGTATAGTCTTTTTATGTTGCATCTGTGTAGGGCATGGTTACTTTTATAGCAAACTTGAAGCGAAAATAAACGTATGTATGTGTAGTACAGCTAAGAAAAGAGTCGCATATTGTTTTCCAGTATAGTAAAGCCCCATCTACACGATCCGATTCTTTATACGATTCGATTACGATTCTATCTACAATCCGATTAAATCCGACATGCCCGATCGGGATTCGATTCAATTCGACTTGCCATTGTTTTGCAATGGCAAATCGAATTTAATTGAATCGAATCCCGATCGGACATGTCGGATTTAATCAGATCGTAAATAGAATCGGAATCGAATCGTATAAAGAATCGGATCGTGTAGATTGGGCTTAAGAGTTAAAAAACTTCAGTTGTTATCTATTCAAAAGATCTTCTCTGAGCTATTGGACCCATTTGGGTCGAATACAGTCCTGTTTTCTGAAGTACTTAAACAGCCAAGAAACAGTGAGAGACAGCTTGAGATAAGGGTTTACTGCAGGAAAGGGTCATTATTTCTGCTTTGTTTTATAGCTTAAAACACAGAGGCCCTTATGCAATTCACTTTATCTCCTTAGTTTTCTCCTAGGTGATATTTTCACACCTTGTCATAAAATGACTTTTAAACCACCAGCTAGCTAGAAAATGCTCAAAATCATGTTGATAGTACTTTTTATACAGGTTTTGGGTTCTTTTTCAATTGTAAAATAGTCAAAAGTTACTTTACAGAGAATATGAAAATTATCTCCTAGGAGATAACTTAAACTTTTCTAAACTGCAAATATGACAGAATTATACAATGTTATAAAAAAAAAGCTATATAACTGAAAATATAAATATGAGACTCTTTTCTTTGCTACTAATTCCGATCTCCTCAATAGGGGCACAAACAAAAGTAAAATCTAGAGATGCTTTATACCTTTCCTACCTTATCCCAAACTAATAAAAAATGGTTTGGTTACGTATGTCCTTTAAAGGGACCTTGAGCAGGACCATAAAATGGGCAAATAAACATACCTGGGGCTTCCTCCAGCCCCTCGTAGTCGGTGAGGTCCCATGGCGTCCTCCAGACTCCCTACGTTCTCCCCCCGGTGTTTCTGCTAGAGCGGCGACTTCGCCCAAAGTTGTGTGCCACTGCGCATGCGTGGCCCTTCCACTTACCCGTCTCACTCGCATACCCGTCACTTGGTTCATTCTTTCCCGGTGCGTTCATTTGCCCATTATATGGTCCTGCTCAGGGTCCATTTAAATTCAATATTCACAGTTCACTTTCTTTCATTACACAGGTTCACTATCTTTGAACCGAACTAATAGAAATCCTCCCAAATGCAATAAAAACCTCTCCAAGTAACTGAAATTACCACAATTTACTTTAACCAGTAGACTGGATTCAAAGTTCAATATGGTTGCGCTAAATGTGTGATTTTTAATTTAAATTTTAAGCTATTTTCCAATTTTTATCTCTCATTTTGATATGGTGTACAGGAAAGCATGTTGTTTGTACTGTTACTGGTTGTTGTGTTTTATTTTTACTCTTTCCATTACTTTCCTTTTTTTTTTTTTTTTTTGCAATATCCTTCAGGCTTTCTGTATTAAACTATTTCACCTGAGAGTTGCTTCATGTCAAAGCATCTGGCCTTTTCATCGCTCTGAGAGATGGGAAGTTCTGGATTTCACAAAACTGTCAAGTCCCCATTTGCCTGTCTCAACCTATATTCACCTCTCTCCTTTTTATTTCCTTGTGGCAGAAAATCTTTATCACATTTTAATTAAACTCTCATTGAATTCACTCTATACTTTTTCCTTTGTGAATTTCTTTCTCTTCAGCACTGCTTTTCATGTTAGCTGTATATTTTTATCCTCACGCTAGTATGCACAGGAAGCCTCCCCGTTGAACAGCGCTCAGTGGATTCTGTTTCTTTCCTGTTAAGTGATTATAAAGGGAACAATGTAAATTGTGAAACTTTCTTCAACTCCTGTTTCACTCAGAGAGGCTGCATAAAAAGGACTATTTAACCTACAGAGACTGGCAAGCAGACGATTCCCAAAGAGAAATACCACAAACTGACAAGACTGTGAAGAAGCACATTATTTGAAATGGAATAAATTCTATTGTATTTCAGGATATAGAGACAGGTGGATGTTTCCTGATGCAGACTATCCATTTATTCATGAAAATAAATTGAAAAGCATACCAGTGAATTATATATTTATCATGTCTTTGTAATACACAGTCATGGCTTTTAGGACCTTATAATTCGTGCCACATATACAGTATATATACCAGTAATCTGAAGTGAAAATAAACTTGTGAGATAATGAATTGTATGTGTAGTACAGCTAACAAATAGAATATTAGTAGCAAAGGAAAAAGTCACATGTTGTTTTCCAGTACAGAAAGAGTTGAAACCCTTGTTATGTATGCAAAAGAGCTTCTCTGAGTTATTCGACCAACTTGGTCAAACTCTGTCCTGTTTTTATATATTGTAGCTTAAACAGCCAAGAAACAGTGAGAGACAGCTTAACCACTTAATGACATGCTGACTTATAAAAACTTCCTGCTAGAGCCTCTTAATGGCTCCAGGACGTTTTTATAAGTCAGACATTACGGCTGCCGCTGTGTGCGTGCACGTGCCCCCCGCGAGTGCACATGCGCGGTCCCGCACGTGCATTCCTGTGCACGTGAAAATAGTGGGGGAAAAAATCACCACAGAAAAAATACACCTTTATTTTCAAATACTATATTATCGCCATACTTTGTACTATGGACATAATTAAAATGTTGTGATAACCACGACAAATGGGCAGATAAAATGTGTGTGTTTTATGCACAGTAGCAGTGTTTATATTAAAACCATAGGGGATGAAATTGGAGAAATAGTGTATTTTATCATTTTTTTTCCTTGTTTTCCCCTTTAAAATGCATAGAAAGTAAAAATAAAGTAATTACTGAAAACAAATATCAGCCCCAAAAAGCCCAATTGGTGGTAAAAAAAACAAGATAAAGATAATTTCTTTGTGATTAGTAGTGATTAAGCTATTGGCAAATGAAAGTGATGAGCACTGAAAGGTGAAAATTGCTCTTGTCCGTTAGGGTAAAACCGCTTTGGGTTGAAGTGGTCAAGATAAGGTTTTAGGGACCGTTTCCACTGTACACGGTGCGATGTGGCTATATAGCTGCATCACACCGCGGCCGAACTGTAACCAATGCATGGCAATGGAACAGTTTGCATGCTGCAGATTCTCGTACGGCTGCATCCGCCCACATCACTTCCGCATCAGGAGATGCGGAAGTGACGCGACTGCAAGCAGAAGTGATGCGATGGGGTTAGGTAGCCGCAGTCGTAACACTTCGCAAGTGGAATCGGGCCCTTACTGCAGGAAAGTTCAAAGGATCATTTGCTCTGTTTTACAGCTTAACATACAGAGTGTGGTTTCTAAACTGCAAATATGGCAGAATGATGCAATGTTATAAATTAAGCTATATTTTAACTGAAAAAGTATGTTATTAATTATCTGTATTACATATACAATTCATCATCTCCTAAGTTTATTTTCACTTCAGTGTCACTTTAATACTTACGATATCAATTCAGCAAACATCACAATTCCAATCAAAAAAGATCAAACTTAAAGAGCAACTCCAGTGAAAATAATGTAATAAAAGAGTGCTTCATTTTTACAATAATTATGTATAAATGATTTAGTCAGTGTTTGCCCATTGTAAAATCTTTCCTCTCCCAGATTTACACTCTGACATTTATCACATGGTGCCATTTTTACTGCTGGCAGGTGATGTCAGTGGAAGGAGATGCTGCTTGGCAGTTGTAAACAGCTATTTCCCCCGATGCAATGAGGTTCACAGACAGGAAACTGTCAGGGCCATTGTCCTAACATCACACTGTGAGAGGGGTTTCACCACAATATTAGTCATACAGAGCCCCCTGATGAGCCGTTTGAGAAAAGGAAAAGATTTCTCTTGGGAAAGAGGGTATCAGCTACGGATTGGGATGAAGTTAAATTCTTGGTTACAGCTTCTCTTTAAGGCCTCTTTCACAGTGCGACGTTAAAGTCGCAAGTTAGAAAATGTTTTAATGTGGACAAACGCACAAGTCTGTGCAACATTCACAGCGCACACGTTGCGTTGTGTGTAACGTGTAGCATTATTAGTAAGTGCTGCATGCTGTGCCGTATGCACGTTATTAGCTGCGGTGGACTGTTTGCACATGCTCAGTAATGACCTGGAAGCATACTTTTCATTGCCTGTATGCAACGATAACGGCATAGAGTTGCGTTGTGACATTTTTTGGGCGTTGCGGTGTTAGTTTGTGTTTTGCGACTTTACGGTCGCATCAAAACGCAACGTCCCACTATGAAAGTAGCCTAAAGGGAACCTGAAGCGAGTAAAATAATTTAAAATAAATACATGGCGTAGCTGCAAATTAATATTACATACTAAACTCACCGTCAGTTCCTCTCAGAAGCTCACCATTTTGTTCTTACAGTGATCCCTTCCAGTTCTGACAATATTTTGTCAGAACTGAAATATACCAGTTACTGTCAGTTATATATCAGCAGCTGTCAGTTACAACTGAATGTGCAAGGTAATGTCCATGTTTCCCTATGGCTCAAGTGAGTGATATTACAGTTTAACAGTGTGCTGACCAGGAAGCTGTTATGGGGTAATGGCCAATTTAAAATGGAGGATAGAGAATTCCATTGATCACAGTGGACAAATGGGATGCAGGAGAGGAGAAAGAGATTGAGGAGGAGACTACACAGGAGGTAAGTATGACCTGTGTATGGTTATTTCGACTTTTTATTTTCAGTTCAGGTTCTCTTTAAAGTAAACCTGAAGTGAAGATTAAAGGTCAAAATAAACATACATACGTCATTCTTATCTCCTGCATAGTCTGCTTATAAAGCTCTTTCTCCTCTCCTGCGTCCTGTTTGTCCATTTTGATTGATGGAATTCTTTGTCCTACATTTTAAAAATTGCTGTTACCCCATAACAGCTTCCTGGTCAGCACACTGTTAAACTGTAATATTACCCACTTGCGCCATATGGAAACATGGGCATTACTTGCTCATCAGTTGTGCTTTCAGTTATAACTGACAGCAACTGATGTATAACTGACAGCAACTGCAATATTTCAGTTCTGACAGAGCTGGAAGGAATTGCTGTAAAAATAAAACGGTGAGCTTCTGAGAGGAACTGACTGAGCGGTAAGTATGTGATATTCATTTGCAGGTACATCATGTCTTTATTTTAAATAATTTTACTCGGTTCACGTTCACTTTGAAGGGACAACTGACCTGAAATAGATATGGAGACTGCCATATTTTATTTCCTTTTAAACAATACCATTTGCCTGGAATCCTGCTGATCTTTCATGCATCACTAGTGTCTTAATCACACACCTGAAACATGCATGCAGCAAATGCAGTGAAACTTAAGTCAAACATCTGATCTGCATTCAGGGTCTATGACTTAAAGTATTAGGGCCCGTTTCCACTTGTGCCGCACGAGTCTGCAAGAAGCGCAGCGGCACTTCTGGGTCTACGGGGACACAGACGAATCCCATCAGCATGGCACGGCTATGGGATTCGCAGCCTCCTGAACCATTTTGGATGGAGATGCTAGAGCGAGTGATTTGGCCGGCGGCGCTATTCTTCCCTATGGCAGAGTTTCCCCGCGCGATGTGCCTGCGGGGAAACTAGGGATTCGGCCCAGTTTCCGTGCTAATGTAAAACGGGCCCTTAGAGGAAGAGGATCAGCAGGACAGCCAGGCGATATGCATTTTTTAAAAGGAATTGCCCTTTACAGCAGAACCAAACTCTTGCACCTCACACAATGAAAAGTCTTTATTTTAAATATAGTTGCTGAGATAATCCACTGCTTTGTGTTTGTTTAGTCAGATCAAAGTGTCTATTTAGTTCCTAGCAGCTTTGAATATACTGCAGGAGCACCTGTGACTCTTTCTGAGGCCTTGTTTCCAGGTGTACGTTTTGCGTCCGATTTTTCTCTCAGAAAATTCCCATTGATTTTGCAACTAATGTTAGTGAATTGGGCTGTTTCCATTCAATGCAAATAGTTCTTTGGACATCGCGTGTGATTCGCGTACAATGCTTTGTATAGGCAATGCAATTTTTTGCGTTATTTCCCTGAAAATTCACATTAGATCCATGGTTACAGGAAGTTGTCAGCAGTCATGACTAAGCTGTTACTAGGCAGATTATGTATATTAAACTAATTTTCACGTACGAAAATTCGCATAAAAAACGCATAACAATTTACATGCAAATTTTCACCAATCAGAAAAATCTTATGCGATTTTTTGCAGGCGAAAATGTCATGCAACAATGGAAAGAGTAGCCTTAGGCTTAATCCCTTCAATCTGAAACTAAGTTCTAAACTTTTTGTTTTTTAGTTACCTAAATAAAATACTTGTATAAAAAAAAATACAACATATTTTTTTTTTTAAATGGTTACCTTAGGGACTTTTTAATATTTATGAATCAAAAAGTTGCGCTCTCGACAAGAATTAATGCATATACCATGCCCTCCTTCAGGAAACCATTCACCAGATGGTGGGGTCTAGAATAGACCACTCAGCGCATTCGGGGTGTATGGCCCCCCGTCGCCCTCCATGCTATCAGCTTCCTCTGTGAGCCTCTGCGGTCCAGTCCGGGATTGGACCTAAGTCTGGTGTCCTCTCGGGGCTGCGATGGTTAAAGGGAAAAAACACACAGGAAGACCAGCTTCCAATAGTGTAATTCCGTAATTTATTGATAAAAAAGCATTAAAATGAACGCAGGTAACACTGTGGGAATAGGTGGAGTCAGCTCCCGTATGGCAGTCAGATTCCCCAGTGCTATATCTACCATGCGTTTTTAGCAAAAAACCGCTAAGACGCTAAGCCAGTGTGCCGGTTTGCCGGCCTGCGTCTATGCGTGATGACGTCACTCCATGGCTCCGCCCTACGCGTTTCGTTGCTTAGCAACTCATCAGGGGCTACACGGAGTGACGTGTGTGCCCAAATTTATTGCCTAGTAGGCTGCCATCCGGAAAGTGACTCCTCCCTTACAGAGAGTCATGGGGAGGTTTCATTATGCGATCTAAGATTACGCCACATAATGCTGCATCTTTGCAATGAACATAAGTATTACAGTTTTTTCAAAGCGACTTCTGTGTCAAAAATCCTATGCACTCCCTACAGCATGCAGATACACATAAATGTAAATAAATAAAGGCAAATGTGTCCTATAACTACCTCCGCTGCCCCCATAGTTCTATAAGCAGAGCATTAAGGTCAATTCACAGTGATTGTATCTAAAGAAACACATGTAAACATCCAAAATTGGAGATTGCATGTTAAATTAAAGTCCCTCGGCCCATCACAAACAGGGGATCTGACAGACATATGGGACAAATGTTAACCGCTCAACGGTCCCTTCTACGTAACATCACGTCAGACCCTCAATAGCATAAGAACTTCATTCAGTAGTGGCCATACACCCCGAATGCGCTGAGTGGTCTATTCTAGACCCCATCATCTGGTGAGTGGTTTCCTGAAGGGGGGCATGGTATATGTATGAATTCTTGTTGAGAGCGCAACTTTTTGATTCCTATTGTTTGATTTTACTGCTGGCCATAACCCAGAGACTGAGCTGCAGCACTTGACATTTGGCAATTAAGATTGTATATGTGTGGCACATCCTGTGGACATTATTGATACTCGCTCCGTGTGAGCTGACTAAGTACACTCTGGTGAATATCAAATTGTCTGTTTGCATAAGCATATTGACTGTCATACTTGTGGAGCAAGCGATTTTTATCTTTTTAATTTTTAATATTTATGTCATGAGGGTATATTACTGCTATTTTTGCATACAAGGGCTTGTAAATTGTGACAGATGCAAAATGGAAAAAATATATCTTTATTTCCAAATAAAATATGGTCCACATACATTGTACTAGGGACGTATTTTAAACATTGTAATAATCGGGACAAATGGGCAAATAAAATGTGTAAGTTTTATCCACAGTAGGATGTTTTATTTTAAAACTATAATGCCGGAAAACTGAGAAATTAAGATTTTTTTTCTTATTATTCCCATTAAAATGCATTTAACCTCCTTAGCGGTAGCCCCGTGTGTGACACGGGGTAAGCCGCCGGAGGGTGCCGCTCAGGCCCTGCTGGGCCGATTTACATAATTTTTTTTTTGCTGGACGCAGCTAGCACTTTGCTAGCTGCGCCAGCACCCCGATCGCCGCCGCCGCGCGCCCGATCGCCCCTATCCGGTGCGGCGCGCGCCCCCCCCCAGACCCCTGCGCCAAGGGGTGGATCGGGTCTCCCAATGACGTCCCGACGTCGGTGACGTCATTCCGCCCCGTCGCCATGGCGACGGGGGAAGCCCTCCAGGAAATCCCGTTCTTTGCACGGGATTTCCTGATCGCCTATCGCCGGAGGCGATCGGCGGGGCTGGGGGGATGCCGCTGAGCAGCGGCTATCATGTAGCGAGCCCTCGGCTCGCTACATGATTTAAAAAAAAAATGGCTGTCTGAGCCATTTTATTGGTTCAGACAGCGGACCAATGGGGAGCCCAGGCTGCAGATTCAAAGATGCTTTGCCCGGGCTCCTTCTATGCGGACAGTAATTACAGTGTTAGATACACTGTAATTACGCGACGGATTTTGCGGCGAGAGGCGGCGGGTGATCTGCGGCGGTATGTATGCCAACAGGGGTGCCGGTGCAGAGCTGCGCGGGGGCTTCTAAACTGTGCGGCGACCCGACGGGGAGCTCTGGGGGTCTCCTTATTAAAGGAGACCCCCAGATGCTGCGGCGACGACGTGCGTCAGCTAGTTTAGACCTGCTTTTTGCAGGTCTAAGCTAACGCTCATGTCTGCCGGGAAGCATCGCTTCTTGGAGACATGATAAGGGTAATTGGATTCGGTGTTAAGAACTCGCTGGGCGATTATATCGCCCAAGCGAGTTCTTTTCCGCCTGGGGGGGTCTTAAGTTTAATTAGATTAGGCGATGCCCCCATCGCCTAAGTTAAGAACTCGCCAGTGCTTAGCGCTGGCGAGTTCAGCAATAGAATATGGCCCTTAGTAGTGAACTGGTTAAAGGACAACTGAAGTGAGAGGCATATGGAGGCTGACATATTTTTTTCCTTTTAAGCAATACCAGTTGCCTCGCTATCATGCGGATTCTCTGCCTCTAATATATATGTTAGCCATAGACCCTGGGACAGGCATGCAACAGATCAGATGTTTCTGACATTTTTGTCAAATCTGACAAGATTAGCTGCATGCTTGTTTTTTGTGTGATTTGGACACTACTGCAGCCAAATAGATTAGCAGCACGCCAGGCCACTGATATTACTTAAAAGCAAATAAATATGGCAGGCTCTATATCCATCTCATGTCAGTTGCCCATTAAGTCCAGTTCACCGTCTGTGTTCTACCTTGTGTTTGGTGGGGGTAGGGTTTTTTGGGCTATATAAAGGTGAAACTCAAAAAAATTAGAATATCATGCAAAATTCAGTAATTCAACGTAAAAGGTGCAGGTGTTTTGGATTAAATAGCTGATTAGAGTCTGACACTTTGAACCTAGAATATTGAACTTTTTCCCAATATTCTAATTGTCTTAGATTTTGATTTTGGGGTTTTCACAAGCGGTAAGCCACAATCATCAAAATTATAACAAGCGTTACGACACTTTTTGTTATTTGCTCTGAGGAAGCGGACTGCGATCTGCGAAACGGGTTATCCAAGTGTCTGGTCTCTATTAAAAATGTTATTAATTTATTTGGACTACTCCCTTCTTTTAGAGGTAAGACTATTTATTTATGTTTTATCCGGCTGATATTATCCCTTCCTCCCTCCAAGTAATATCCCAGCTCGGGGTGTTGGCCGTGAACCCTTACACCCCCTTTTCTTTACTTGGAGAGCGACCTGCATTGACAAAGACTAAAGAACCCGAGTGAGGATGGACTTTCCTCACCAGCCTTTACACTGTGGTTGCTGGTCTTGAAACCTATTCTTGTGAGTATTCTGCACAAACCGTTGTTGAGTGTCCCATACCCTCAACTTGCTTCACTATCAGGGGCTCCTGGTGTCCCTGTCTTGTTTTTTTTGTCTCCTTTGGAAGGTCCTTGTACTCCATTGGTACCACACCCTCTATTTCATATATTAGTTTCACCTTTTAAGTTTAAAGAGAACCCTAGGCGGGGTTCTTACAACTCAATCTGCACACAGAGGCTGGGTCTGCCTATAGAGCCCAACCTCTGTTGCTATTTAGCTTCCTCCAAAGCCCCCCCTGCGCGATGTGAGACCCCATAAAACACAGCCGTGCTGTTGACACGCAGCGTGTCGCAGCGGGCTGTGTTTATCTCACTAATGTCAGTCTCCGCTCTCCCCCGCCTCCTGAATCGCTCCGGTCCCCGCCCAGGTCCCTTCCCTCCCTGCTGATTGGAGGGAAGGGACGCGGGCGGGGAACGGAGCGATTCAGGGTGGGGGAGAACAGAGACTGACATTAGTGAGGTAAACATAGCCCGCACAGTGTGGCTGTGATTAATGGGGTCTTCCAGCGCGCAGGGGGGGCTTTGGGGGAAGCTAAATAGCAACAGAGGATGGGCTCTATAGGCAGACCCAGCCTCTGTATGGGGATTGCGTTGTAAGAACACCGCCTCGGTTTCTCTTTAATGACTGAAATACCATCTTTTCTGCCGAACAAGACGCTCTGGAATATAAGACGCACCTAGGTTTAGAGGGCAAAAACCAGGAAATAAAATATATACTAAACCTGGTGTCTCCATGTTCCAGGAGCATCTTGTACATGTTGTCTCCCAAATGGTGTCCTTTGTTTCCTCCTGTGTGCCCCATCTCTCCCCCATCTGTCCTCCTGTGTGCCCCATCTCTCCCCCATCTGTCCTCCTGTGTGCTTCATCTCTCCCCATCCTGTGGGCCCCATTTCTCCTCCATGTGTCCTCCTGTGTACCCCATATGTCCTGTGTTCCTCCTGTCTCCCTCATTTGTCCTCTTGTGTCCCAGCATGTGCCCGCTCCCTTTCCCCCCTTCATGCCTCCGCACTTTCCCCCTTGTGTCTCCTGCCCTCCCCCTCGTTTGTGCAGCAGCAACTGACTTACCTCATCCATGCTGACCGCGAGGATTGCAGACCTCCGTCTCCTCCATGCGGCTTCCTCTAGTGATGGGCTTGTACTGATGGTGTTATCATTAGAAGCCCATCACTAGAGGATGGCTGAGGCCAGGAGACACAAGGGGAAGTGAGCAGAGGAACACAGGGGGAGCGGGCACACAGGTAGGGAATCCCCGACGGGTCGGCGGTTCTTATCACCGGGCGTTCATAAGTCGGGGACTCCCTGCCTTTGTCGTATAAGATGCAGGGACTTTTTCTCCCCATTTATAGGGTGGAAAATATGGTAAATAGACTTTTGCACAATATTCTAATTTTTCGAGTTTCACCTGTATTTCAATTGATCTGACTTGGCTATGACTAAGGGCTGTTTGCTTAAAACTTTTTAGACTTGTGTTTGTGATGTGTATTAAAGAAATCCAAGATGGAAGAACTACGGTTTCTGCAGTTATCTCATGATGCAGTACTTTAAATCATTTTTGGTAGAAAAAATAGATAAAGATAAAATAGCTTAAAGGACAAGGTGAAACAAAAAAACAATTTTTACTTACCTGGGGCTTCTTCCAGCCCCAGATATCTTCTGAGTCCCTCGCCGCAGCTCCGGTGGTTCCTGCTGGCCGTCTGTGAAGCTAGCCATCGGCGCTTCTGCACAGGCGCGCGTTGCTGGCATTGCGTGAGCGCACCTGCGTCATCTGGCGTGTACTGCGTCTGTGCAGTTAGTCTGTGCAGGCACAGTTAAAAAATGCATACGCAGAAGCGCCGACCCGTCCCTGGGCGGCCAGCAGAACAGCCGGGACCACTGGATCTGCAGCGAGGGACTCAGAAGACATCTATTGGCTAGAGAAAGTTAATAAAAATTGCTTTTTCATTTCACCTCGTGAGTCCTTTAAAAAACAATGAAATGGATAGTTTTACTTATCGATTAACAAACACATCTGCATAAACAGAATTAGGGCTTGTTCACACTATGGGCTCAATTCACTAAAGCGTGATAACACAGTTATCACGTATTAAAGCTTTTCACACGCAAACGCGCCCGCAAACCATTGTGCGCGCACGTTGCTCGTGAAAAGTGTAGCGATCGCGTGATAATTTTTATCACACATACGGCATTGCGCTTCACACAATAAGCGCACTTTTAACGTGATTATTACGCAGATAGAGTTTGGTACTGAAATCAGCAATAGTGCTACGCTGATCGCGCGCAAAGTGTCAAGCGGATTGCGTGATGTGCTGTGTGCAGTTATATCGCGTGATCTGCAGTGATATCATGTGATACTGATGTTTATCACATGATATCCCGCCTTTGCACATGAAGTCATTAGTTATCGCGCGTTAAGGTTTTGCGCATTTGAAATTGCGCGCAAAAGTGCTTATCACAGTCATGATAAGCGTTATCACGCTTTAGTGAATCGAGCCCCATGAGCATTTGTGTATTTTTTTCAAGTGCTGGCGATTTTGGAAATTGCCCTAAAAGCGATTGGGCAATGATTCCCTATGATAGTGTTCACATATGAGCGGTTCGTATATGATCCGCTTCCAAAAGCGCTGCTTGTACCATTTTCTGAGCGCTTTGGCTCAATGGAAGGTAAAGGGAAATCACCAAGTGCTTGAAAAAACGCTTTGTATAGCGATTTCCCCAGCTCTTTTAAAATAAATACATTGCATTTATTATTTTCTGTCAGGAAGTGAAAATCTCAATCGCTCATCAAAAGCGCTTAGAAAAGTGCTTACAAAAAACCGCCCAACGCTCAGAAAACGCTGGGAATCGCTTTAAAAAGATCACACACAAAAACGCTCAGTGCTTGCGTTTGCTCTTGCGATTTATAATGTGGGCATAGCATTACACCTATATAATATCAATATTAGGTATTATATTTAGCTTCAAAATAATCTATATTAAACTATACATATTGCCATGCACAGCTTTGAGTCTCATCCTAGGTCCTTTCCTACACTCAAGTGTAGTTAGGTCTAGCTTGAAAGATGGATTGCACTATATGCTGTTAACACATTGGACTGATCTGTAGAATTTGATGCCATGGCAGTTAACCACTTAAGGACTACAGGCCCGCGTGATGCCCACTAATCTCCGCCCACTGCTCTTGACACCTTTTGGCATTATACCGCGTAATGGGGCTGCCACCTTCCTGGCGTCTATCGGCATTAGGCAGTCGGGAAAGGGTTAAGGGCTCTTACAACAGATGAGGAGGAGCTAAAACAAGCGCAACAAAAATGGGCACTGGGGCCGCCAACTGTGAGTTGCGGCTACCAATTGCAGGCATGAAAAGTCCTCTATTAGTAGCCGCAGTTTGCATGGTGTGCAGCCCCGACGCAGGCACCCATTTTTTCATGGCGGGTTAGGCGCCACCAGATGTGTTATTAGTTGCCCAACGGGGGAGGAGGGAGGGAATGGGGGCTAGTAGTTGCCCACGGAGGGGGGGGGGGAGTATTAGTTGGCTGCCAGGTAGAGGGTTATAAGTTGCCCGGGTGTATGAGTTGCCCACCAGGGGAGGGTTCTGTGTGAGAGTAGGGAGAGGGGTTAAGTCATAGTGAAATATCAGCAAATATTACCGATGTATCACTATGTCAATTAACCTCCATGGCGTTCTGATTTTGCATAGCACTAGCTAAATGCTTCCATGCTTCCCCCCTCCCTGCGGCGTCCGTCCAGCCCCTCCGATCGCCGCTGGCGCATATTCCCAACAGGAAATCGCATTCTGAACGGGATTTCCTGTATGGGATTCCCCCTTCGCCATGGCGACGATCGGACTGACGTCATTGACGTCATGACGTCAGAGGGAGTCCCGATCCACCCCATAGCGCAGCCTGGCAGTGATTGTCCAGGCTGCGCAAAGGGTCTGCGGGGGGGCCCTCTTTCGCGTCGGGTAGTGGCGGATCGGCGGCGAGCGGTGGCGATCGGAACACACACGCAACTAGCAAAGTGCTAGCTGTGTGTTTGTAAAAAAAATTATGCAAATCGGCCCAGCAGGGCCAGAGCAATCCTCCACGGCGGCATAGCCCGAGCTCAGCTTGGGATTACCGCCAAGGAGGTTAAGTAGTAGAATATCAGTAAATTTACCAATATTCTACTACAGCTATTTTATGCGCCCTTACCCAAAACTTTTTCTTCAGTTCACGCCGCACCCAAGTAGCGTGCATCGTTTTCAAATGTACACCAACAGATGTATCTGTTGTGAGCCCTTTACACTAAATAAAGAGCCTTACTGCGCTGCTCTTCATTGTGTGTAGCCAAACAAAGCTCATTTAAAAGAATGAATTTTAAACAATAGCAAGTGATACTACATACTCGTTATGTGAGAACATAAAAAAACAACAAATGTAATAAATAATATGAACTTAAGTAGATAAAAGCAGAAAAATTGCAATGATGTAAATAAAAAAAAAAAAAACATTTAAAGCCCTGCTATGTAGAACACTAACTTCATACACACATCTAACCACTAGATGGCATTCAGTAACTAAATTAAATTATTAGGCTTCAAAGAAGAGTAAAATCAGTGAACCATATTGACATGGATTACAGCCCAATGTCTGGGATTCAGGAAACAAACAAGGACCAGCTTCCCAAAAAGTTGGGACATTATAAAATGTACAATAATTAAAAAAACAAAAAAATACATTTCAGTTCCCTAAAAAGATGAAGCACTGTGTAACATGTAATTAAAAGTGGAAAGTGAGGATTTGCAAATCAGTTAAACCCTACATCAAACTGAAAATAATAAAATTCGATATTAGATTTTGAAACTGAGAAGTTTGATTGTTTCATAAAGATATATGTCCATCTTGAATTTAATATAAACAATCAGCTGCAAAACAGATGTAATGATGGCAAGAAGAGACTGATAGTGTTGTGTAATGCTAAACAAACACCTGTTGCAGTGGCGTAGCTAAGGCGCTATGTTCCCCAGTGCAAGTAGTGCATTGGGCCCCCAAGCACTCTATGCATAACAATTGATACAGTGCACCAATACCTGACAAGGAAAACCACAGTGTCAGAGGTGCAAGATTGGGAAGGGAAACAGTTTGTTAATGAGTACTATTATTCAAAACATCTATAGAAGTGATTATTACCAGCACAGGACCGAAAATAATTGTGTGTATGGTAATATGTGGTAGTCAGTGGCGACTGAGATAATGCCTCAATGGGCAGGCGAACTTGAAAAACTACAAACACTGTTTCTGGCCACAAAAGTGATGGAAAAGATGTTTCAAGGGGTCTAACACCTGGAGGTGGGAATGGCGGAGTGGGATACACGCCAATAGTCCCGGGGAGAATTACGGATTTGACGCAGAGCAGGGTTATAATCCCTAAAGGGCAGAAATCACATTACATTCCTAAATTGGAGGCATAAAGTGCTTGAAAAATCTTGCGTGTGTATACATCAATCAGGTAGTGTAAGTAGTGTACTGCTTCACACTGGCAGACCAAACTCACTGTTTAATGCACCGCCGCAAACAGCCACAAAGGCTGTTTATATTTGTGTGCTGCTTTTATTAATGTGTGCATACCATTGGTGTTTGTGTTTTGCGATCAGGTGCCTTCGCAAAGCAGTTGTCCCTAGTTGAGTGTTGGGCTTCCCACGACTCAGTTTCTTTTGGCAGAGGTTGCAGATGGTATTGCTGGTATCAGAGACACACAAACAAAAAAAATGCCACACTGGTGAGCTTTGGAATGTCAGCATTCGGGTGGTGGCAACAGCAGGCCTTGAAGGGCGTGTTGGCTGGATGATCCTAAGGGAATCGCTAACTGCATCATGTGTGAATAACTCCTCTAAAACGTCAAGTGGAGCAGCTGGGTTGCTAGTGGTAGTAGTATTAAGTTTTTGTGTGAAACCAGAAGCAGAGCAGGAGGAGGACGGTGCGTCAAAGAGGTTCTGTGCAGAAGCTGTAGAAGATGTGATGCACTGTTTAAGCCAGTCAACCACGTCCTCAGAATCTTGGGGGTTGAGGGTACGTGCCTTCTGAACACTGTACTTTGATTGAGGGCCGCACGAAATCATGCCAGCATGACCTCGAACAGACCTGCTGGGTGGCCTGCCTCTGGCTCTGCCTCGCCTGTTATTTTGTCCATATTGGGGGGGATGAAGTGAAAGGTATGCACTGACTGGACTAATACAGTGTGCAGTCACAGAGATGCAGTGAAAGGTATGCACTGACTGGTATAATACAATGTGCAGTCACAGAGATGCAGTGAAAGTTATGCACTGACTGGTATAATACAATATGCAGTCACACAGATGCAGTGAAAGGTATGCATTGACTGGTATAATACAATTTGCAGTCACACAGATGCAGTGAAAGGTATGCACTGACTGGTATAATACAATGTGCAGTCACAGAGATGCAGTAAAAGGTATGCACTGACTGGTATAATACAATGTGCAGTCACACAGATGCAGTGAAAAGTGTGCACTGACTGGTATAATACAATGTGCAGTCACACAGATGCAGTGAAAAGTATGCACTGACTGGTATAATACAATGTGCAGTCACACAGATGCAGTGAAAGGTATGCTCTGACTGGTATAATACAATGTGCAGTCACAGTGATGCAGTGAAAGGTATGCACTGACTGGTATAATACAATGTGCAGTCACACATATGCAGTGAAAGGTATGCACTGACTGGTATAATACAATGTGCAGTCACACAGATGCAGTGAAAGGTATGCACTGACTGGTATAATACAATGTGCAGTCACAGAGATGCAGTGAAAGGTATACACTGACTGGTATAATACAATGTGCAGTCACAGAGATGCAGTGAAAGGTATGCACTGACTGGTATAATACAGTGTGCAGTCACAGAGATGCAGTGAATGGTATGCACTGACTGGTATAATACAGTGTGCAGTCACAGAGATGCAGTGAAAGGTATGCACTGACTGGAATAATACAATGTGCAGTGACAGAGATGCAGTGAAAGGTATGCACTGACTGGTATAATACAATGTGCAGTCAAAGAGATGCAGTGAATGGTATGCACTGACTGGTATAATACAATGTGCAGTCACAGAGATGCAGTGAAAGGTATGCACTGACTGGTATAATACAATGTGCAGTCACAGAGATGCAGTAAAAGGTATGCACTGACTGGTATAATACAATGTGCAGTCACACAGATGCAGTGAAAGGTGTGCACTGACTGGTATAAAACAATGTGCAGTCACAGAGATGCAGTGAATGGTATTCACTGACTGGAATAATACAATGTGCAGTCACAGAGATGCAGTGAAAGGTATGCACTGACTGGTATAATACAATGTGCAGTCACAGAGATGAATGGTATGCACTGACTGGTATAATACAATGTGCAGTCACAGCGATGCAGTGAAAGGTATGCACTGACTGGTATAATACAATGTGCAGTCACACAGATGCAGTGAAAGGTATGCACTGACTGGTATAATACAATATGCAGTCACAGAGATGCAGTGAAAGGTATGCACTGACTGGTATAATACAATGTGCAGTCACACAGATGCAGTGAAAGGTATGCACTGACTAGTATAATACAATGTGCAGTCACAGAGATGCAGTGAAAGGTATGCACTGACTGGTATAATACAATGTGCAATCACAGAGATGCAGTGAAAGGTGTGCACTGACTGGTATAATACAATGTGCAGTCAAAGAGATGCAATGAATGGTATGCACTGACTGGTATAATACAATGTGCAGTCACAGAGATGCAGTGAAAGGTATGCACTGACTAGTATAATACAATGTGCAGTCACAGAGATGCAGTGAAAGGTATGCACTGACTGGTATAATACAATGTGCAATCACAGAGATGCAGTGAAAGGTGTGCACTGACTGGTATAAAACAATGTGCAGTCACAGAGATGCAGTGAATGGTATGCACTGACTGGTATAATACAGTGTGCAGTCACAGAGATGCAATGAAAGGTATGCACTGACTGGAATATTACAATGTGCAGTCACAGAGATGCAGTGAAAGGTATGCACTGACTGGTATAATGCAATGTGCAGTCAAAGAGATGCAGTGAATGGTACGCACTGACTGGTATAATACAATGTGCAGTCACAGAGATGCAGTGAAAGGTATGCACTGACTGGTATAATACAATGTGCAGTCACAGAGATGAATGGTATGCACTGACTGGTATAATACAATGTGCAGTCACAGCGATGCAGTGAAAGGTATGCACTGACTGGTATAATACAATGTGCAGTCACACAGATGCAGTGAAAGGTATGCACTGACTGGTATAATACAATATGCAGTCACAGAGATGCAGTGAAAGGTATGCACTGACTGGTATAATACAATGTGCAGTCACACAGATGTAGTGAAAGGTATGCACTGACTAGTATAATACAATGTGCAGTCACAGAGATGCAGTGAAAGGTATGCACTGACTGGTATAATACAATGTGCAATCACAGAGATGCAGTGAAAGGTATGCACTGACTGGTATAATACAATGTGCAGTCAAAGAGATGCAATGAATGGTATGCACTGACTGGTATAATACAATGTGCAGTCACAGAGATGCAGTGAAAGGTATGCACTGACTAGTATAATACAATGTGCAGTCACAGAGATGCAGTGAAAGGTATGCACTGACTGGTATAATACAATGTGCAATCACAGAGATGCAGTGAAAGGTGTGCACTGACTGGTATAAAACAATGTGCAGTCACAGAGATGCAGTGAATGCAGGGGTGTTTCTAGCCACTTTGTCACTCCAGGCAAGAAAACCTGTGGCGCCCCCCCCCCCCCCACATAGCGCCAACCCTTATTCCACCCCCACCCCCGCGCCCCCACCACAAGCAAGCACACACACAAAAAAATGAGCGCATGGGCGTGATGTCACTCATGACCCGGAAGTAGCATAGGCAGAGATGTTCGCCAATCGCCAGCATCTCTGCTCAGCCGCCCCCACCCCCCCCCCACACACACACACACACACACACACTCAAATCTCAGGGCCAGCCAGGGGACAGTGGGGCATATAATATCAAGAGGGGGCACGCCACTCACTATGAGGGTCTCCCCTCTGCTGCTCCTGCCCACTGTGCCCAGACCCACACAGCAGCAGGCATGATGCTATATGCTAATGCCCCTGTATTATTTAATATCCATTGCCAGAAGCAACATGGGCGAGCGGGGAAGGGGGGGGGGGCGGAATCAGGGCCAGCCAGGATGCATATAGAAAAATTAGCAGTCAGATCTGCAGAGATGGCACTCACTGTATGTGAGGTGTGTGTGTCGTCGTCTCTGCTAGTTTGTGCGCACTGCGCACACTGCTCAGTCAGGTCAGCCAGGTGTCAGCCGGCGCCGCGGTAGCACTGGTCCCTCCGTCCTGCCTGCGTCACACACGGTGCCTCAAGCACGTGTTGACAGGCGGGGGCGGAGTTAGGGGCGGCGCCAGCGCGGCGTGTAAACAAGCTAGCGTGCGGCGGCCGCACGCTGTACACAGCGAGAGTGAGAGAGGGGGCGGGGAGAGGGGGCGGACCAGTAGGCGGCGGCATCGCACTCGCACATAAACTAATGTGCGTGCTGCTGCTGCTCGCTTGGAGAGGAGGAGAGGATGGGGGCGGACCAGTAGGCGGCGCCGGGCACAGGCTGAGCTGCCTGTCACAGCCGACGCCGACCTGGCTGGAAAAAAAAATAAATAAATAAACACGCACAGAGCGGCAACTTGGCGAGAGGGCGCCCACTTCCACCCACGGCGCCATAGGCAAAAATTTAGAGTTGCCTAATGACTCAGACGCCCCTGAGTGAATGGTATGCACTGACTGGTATAATACAGTGTGCAGTCACAGAGATGCAATGAAAGGTATGCACTGACTGGAATATTACAATGTGCAGTCACAGAGATGCAGTGAAAGGTATGCACTGACTGGTATAATGCAATGTGCAGTCAAAGAGATGCAGTGAATGGTACGCACTGACTGGTATAATACAATGTGCAGTCACAGAGATGCAGTAAAAGGTATGCACTGACTGGTATAATACAATATGCAGTCACACAGATGCAGTGAAAGGTATGCACTGACTGGTATAATACAATGTGCAGTCACAGAGATGCAGTGAAAGGTATGCACTGACTGGTATAATACAATGTGCAGTCACAGAGATGCAGTAAAAGGTATGCACTGACTGGTATAATACAATATGCAGTCACACAGATGCAGTGAAAGGTATGCACTGACTGGTATAATGCAATGTGCAGTCAAAGAGATGCAGTGAATGGTACGCACTGACTGGTATAATACAATGTGCAGTCACAGAGATGCAGTGAAAGGTATGCACTGACTGGTATAATACAATGTGCAGTCACAGAGATGCAGTAAAAGGTATGCACTGACTGGTATAATACAATATGCAGTCACACAGATGCAGTGAAAGGTATGCACTGACTGGTATAATACAATGTGCAGTCACAGAGATGCAGTGAAAGGTATGCACTGACTGGTATAATACAATGTGCAGTCACAGAGATGCAGTAAAAGGTATGCACTGACTGGTATAATACAATATGCAGTCACACAGATGCAGTGAAAGGTATGCACTGACTGGTATAATGCAATGTGCAGTCAAAGAGATGCAGTGAATGGTACGCACTGACTGGTATAATACAATGTGCAGTCACAGAGATGCAGTGAAAGGTATGCACTGACTGGTATAATACAATGTGCAGTCACAGAGATGCAGTAAAAGGTATGCACTGACTGGTATAATACAATATGCAGTCACACAGATGCAGTGAAAGGTATGCACTGACTGGTATAATACAATGTGCAGTCACAGAGATGCAGTAAAAGGTATGCACTGACTGGAATATTACAATGTGCAGTCACACAGATGCAGTGAAAGGTGTGCACTGACTGGTATAAAACAATGTGCAGTCACAGAGATGCAGTGAATGGTATGCACTGACTGGTATAATACAATGTGCAGTCACACAGATGCAGTGAAAGGTATGCACTGACTGGTATAATGCAATGTGCAGTCACAGATGCAGTGAAAGGTATGTACTGACTGGTATAATACAATGTCCAGTTACACAGATGCAGTGAAAAGTATGCACTGACTTTGCTGGGCCTGGCACTGTATAGCAAGGGCCAGCTGTGACAGACAGAGCTGTATATGCAGTGTCAGTGGCACACACACACATTAGCTCTCAAAAGAGCTTTTTTTGGGCTGCTTTTCAGCAACAAATATCAGCAAGGAGCAAGCTAACAAGAGCTAACTAACGCTTTCCCTATCTCTCCAGCAACCTCTCACTTCTCACACTATAGCAGCAGCAGACAGAATGAGAAGATGGCCGATGCAGCAACATTTTTATAGGGGGGGGCGGGGGTCCAGGAGGGAGTGCAGCCTGATTGGCTGCCATGTGTCTGCTGACTGTGATGTAGAGGGTCAAAGTTTAGCCCAATGATGTGATATAGGGGGGCGGGTCGAACTCGCTATGTGTTCGTGGTTCACCACGAACGCGAACAGCTGGGATTCCGCCCGCGAACCGTTCGGGCCATCTCTACTTGCAAATCTGTACTATTGAGACACTTTTGTTATTTGATCTGAGGAAGCGGACTGGGATCCGCGAAACATGTTATCATTCAAGTGTCTGGTTTCTATTAAAAATTGTATTACTTTTTTTGGACTATCCCCTTTTTTAGAGGTAAGCCTATTTATGTATGTTTTATCCTATGTATATATGAACCTGCACTGATTGGATGTTTGCCAAAGCTCGGGGACTAGGGCACTATGGGAGCCTGCACTATCAAATTGATAGCAGTGGGATATATACCTATAAACTTAAATAAATACCCCCCTAACAGAAGTGTCTACCTAGAAGACCACTACCATAGGGTAAAAAGGAAGTCAGCAATGACTTATTCTATATGTCTCTCACTTCATGTTATTTTATTGTTTCACCTGGTCACCAGTAAAATTGATCCAGGAATGGTGCCCACAATGTTTAGAGATTGTGCGCTCCTTCCTGCACAGCGTAGCGCATGCCACCAGCTAGTACCATAATAAAGATCTATAGAGTGCATTTCTTGCTTGGATCAGCAAATCAGTTTCTTATTGTTTAACTGGGAAAATGGAATAATAAGAGATTATCCAAAACGTTTAAATCTGGAGAAAACATATCCTTTTTCCATAGGAAACAGATTTATTGCTATAAGATATTGTTTTTAGGGACAACAAAATCACATTTTAAGCAAGGAGTCTGGTTGTGAACAGAGTTAACCCTGGCCGTTATATTAATCAATCAATACAAGGAACGCTGAAGTTCTGTGCAACAGTTTATTAGTTTTTTCAGAAAGATTACAAATTCTGCCATCTAGTGGTCAACAACTTCAGTGCCTTCAAATGACAACACTTCATTTTGTGAAAATGTAACAATTTATAAATAAGGCCCATTTAAACTATGCATGTGTTTTTTTTCCTCATTAGCACTTCCAGCCACGTACATAAAAAGGCTGATGGTAGAATATCTGAAAATTTACTGATATTCTTACAGTGGAAAAAATAATAGTAAAATAGCAGTAATAAGTGCTGATGATTTACTACAGCTAAACTTAACCCTATTCTCATACTGAACCCTCCCGCTATCAATGCCTAGCCTTAACCAACCCCCTCCCCCCCCCCCCCCCAACCATAGCCACTCCTTCAAATATTGGTAATAGGCATTTTGGGCAGCTCTGCCACCCGATATTTATCAGACGCCTCAGGCCCTTACATTTTCACCTATTACTGGGATTTGAATATGCTCCTATGGAGGTACCCATTTTTCCACCGCTAGCAGGGATTCAAATTTCCTGCTTGTCCGCCAGCCCACATCAGTTGTTGGCCTGATTTACATCTAACTTGCTTCTGTGTTCACAATTAAAACAAAATGCACAGTATGTAAATGAGTTGGTCTAGTATCCATCTGGATGTGAGCATACTGGTTGTGCGGTACATTAGGTCTTCGGTTCGTCGTGTTTTGCGGGTGAACGTGTTGAAGATGTGTATGAGGCTGAAAGCGGAACTGAAGTTAGTTTTGAAACAAACTGTTTCACTTACCTGGGGCTTCTGCAAGCCCCTGGCAGCCGTCCTGTCCCGCATCGGTCCACCACGATCCTCCGTTCTCCCGCCGCTAGCTACTTTCAGTTTCGCAGACGCGCCACTGCTCCTGCGCGGGTCTGGCCACGCATATCCTTCCCGTTATTATATCCTTCCCGTTACAATATCCTTCCCGTTACATATCCTTCCCGTTCCCATCTGCAACTGGAAACAGGATACGTTTGGCAGGGCTGCGCAGGCCTCAACTTACAAGAACGGAGGATCGTGGAGGACCGGCATGGAACAGGACGGCTGCTGGGGGCTTGCAGAAGCCCCAGGTAAGAGAAACAGTTTGCTTTAAAACAAACTTCAGTTCCGCTTTGATATTGTTTCCAGTACAGGAAGAGTTAAGAAACTTCAGTTCTTATCTATGCAAAAAAGCCTTTCTGAGCTATCTGACCCAGCTTGGGTTACTGTTTTCTGGAGCACTTATAGATCAAAGAAACAGTCAGAGACAGATTTAGATAAGAGTTTTACTGCAGGGAAGTTGAAAGAGCCATTAGCTCTGCTTTTTCTATACAGTAGTTTAAAATACAGAGTGTCGCTTGTAATTGCAAATATGACAGAACTATGCAATGTTATAAAAAAAAGCTATATACCTAAAAATTAAAATATGAGACTATTTTCTTTGCTACTAATGTTCTATTAATTATCAGTACTACACCTACAAATCATTACATCATACGTTTTTTTTTCACTTCAGTGTCACTTTAAAAAAAGCAGATCATATCCCCTTATCCTTTGTAGAAGCCCAGGGACAAAAGCTACTCTGCCTAGCTTTTATGTTGCCCTCATTGTGAACCTACACATAACATATGTCCAGATGATTGCCATAATAGTTCCAGCAGAGTTTCCATCCACCATTGATGAAGGCAGCTGTAGAAATCTGTAATAATAATAATAACTTTTAAACAGCCAGAACCTTTAATTTTATAGAAATTAACAGATTTTATTTTTGTGATGATAGATTTTGCAGGCTACAACGTGGCTTGAAGTTGAATGTGGTCATCCTTTAGGTAGCATACCTAAATTATTATTGCAGCAGCACTAGCTTTAGGTTCTCAGTCATTATCAGCTGAAATGCATGCATATAGTAAATTCACCAGTTAAAAATTATTGTTAAAAGTTGAAGTTATTGTTTAGTAAAAATGGACACCAGGATATGCTGTAAAATATTGTTTATAATACTGATGTTCTACTATTCCTGTAACCTCTGTTTTTATGTTTAGTAAAATTGGCACCAGTAAAAGTAATAAAATATTTTTACTGATATTGTACTACTTCATTCATATAGTAAAATATCATTAATACTTACTGATAGTTTACTACAACCTAACCTCTCCCTACTCTCACACAGGACCCTTCCCTGTTTGGTACCTAACCTTAACCCCCCCACCTGGTGGTGCCTAACCATAAGACCCCCCTAGTGGTGCTTAACCCTAAGACCCCCTGCTGGTGCCTAACCCCTAAGACCCCCCTAGCGGTGCCTAACCCTAAGACTCCCTGGTAGTACCTAATACTAAGACCCCCTGGTGGTGACTTACCCTGGACCCCCCTGGTGGTGCCTAACCTAAACCCCCCCATGCTGCATAACCTTAAACACTTCCCTCCCCCCGGCCTAGTGGTTCCCAACTTTAAAGAACAACTGTTAGCCATACAATGCATTAATAAAAAAACACATAAGCAAGTAGATAATTGCTTCTAGATAATTACTTGCTCTACTTACTTAACACATGTATTGCGCTGTCCACGGTTTAATTCAGATTTTACAACGTTTGTAAAATCCAGTGACTTCTGGTTCTGGTGGTGGCCATCTTGGATCCCATATGCTTAAGTATTCCCCCTGGCACCCCCTCTCCTCCCCGCACTATTACAGAGCAGAGTGGGGAGGGATAAAGGCAGCGCAGACCGACTCACCTACTAATAGTTCCAAGAGCTGAAGTTCCCGTCCATTATCTCTGCACTACCACCGGAGGCAGTGCAGAGAGTATAGACGGGAACTCCAGCGCATGGAAGCAAAAGGAGGTGAGTCTGTGTGTGCTGGCTTTATCCCTCCCCGCTCTGCTCTGTAATAGTTCGGGGAGGAGAGGGGATGCAGAGAGGGCATGTGGAGGGAGACAGATGCAGCTGGAATGTGGACATGGCACACTGCAGGAGGGGGGCCGAGGACAGTGTCAGGGGATATCTTCTGGCCCCCCTTCCTGCGCCCTAGCAGCTGGCAATGACGAAAGTGATAGAGACTTCAGCCAATCAAGGCTGAATTTGCATGTGACTTCACTTCTCTTTTGCGGCTGCTACTCTGCGTACTACATTAGAGCCAGGGGGCATGAGGAATAAAAATAAATTAGCAAAGAGGTGACATTGATTTTAGACTTTTATATTGCCTCTTTAGCATCCATTTTACTTGTAGAACAGCTACTTATAGAGAATTGATTTTCGATTTTATGCCTAACAGTTACTCTTTAAAGTGGAATGAAACCCAGCATTTCTTCTTTGCTCTAAAAAATTGTTTACAGCATATTATATACTACCACCTTTTTTTTACTAGAACAGCATTCAATTAGTTAAACACAGAGCTTGAAAGTTCAGTGAAAAGAAATATGGACGCATCTGAAGTGTAGATAATGTTATTTTGTGTTTACTTAATTGTATCAAGTGAGGAATGTGACACATTCTCTGACTGCAGAAGCTCCTGGACACAGAGAGACACTGAAAGCATTTCTGCCTTCAATACAACATGAATAAAACCAGTTATGAATAAAATGCAAAGGCAGCTCTCAAAGCAAAAAAATGTACTTTTGGGAACTTGTAATATCTAAATGAATAATAATACTTATGCACAAATGCAAATATGATAACCGTATGGCATATAAATAGTAGGAAAACATGTTCTTATTGAATATTATGGGGTCAATTCATACAGCATTCCCACATGCGGTAATGCTCAAAACAGCTGACTTTACCGACCACTTAGCAAAATGTCAATTCATAAAAGCTGTTACCGCATAAAAAGCTGAAATTCCTGAGCAGTGAGGTAAATTACCGTCTTGTGCGGGGATTATCTCAACACATGACACTAAATGTCAATTCATAAAGATTAGAGCAGGCGGTATTGGGACGGAGAATACCGCCTGCTTTGAAGAGGTGATAAGGTTGCGGATAACAGCAAAGTTAATGGAGACAAATCTCCCAGGCAGCAGCGGCGAGAGCAGAACAAAAAAAGGCTTCCCAGAATACCCCAAGCTGTGTTTTTTAACCTCTTGGGTATCTGTTTCCATATGTTTTTTACATCAGAAAGCCTGCATGTGTATTATTTCTTGAAGTTCTTCTAAGCTGTGGCAATTAAATAGATTGTTTAGAAAGACTAATAGACAGATTCAGCGCAGATTCAGGGCAAACAGAGGCAGTTTAAAAAAAAATGCACATCTAAAGGGAGGTTGGGGATGCCTCTTTTATTGTAACGCTGTCTCTGCATGGAGAAATGTAACAACTCAGGCAGCTTGTTATGTTACTTACCGCCAGCTTAGTTTGGGAAATCCCTGAACTTCTATCGCAACTGTAAACCTTTTTATGAATTAGCACACAAAAGTCTAAAATACCGAATACAGTATTTTCCCAACAAGATTTTTCCCCCGCACATGCTTTTATGAATTGACCTCTATGTCAGGGTTTTATACCGCTTTAACTCTCCCTAGTGGTACCTAACCTTAACCCCCCTTCTTCCCGGAAAGCTCCTAACCTTCATCCTCTGTTTTGTTTATGTAATATAAATTAGTATATGATTGTTTATGGTTTAATGTAACATGGAATAACAAAAATGATAATGGAGGAGTCAAAATGTAAAAAAAAATTTGTTTTTATATATAATTTTAAGTATTTTGTTGAAAAACAATAATTTGTAACATAGCTGCTCGTTGTAGTGCAAAAAGTTGAAATGTAAACAATACAGTATTTTCTGAGAAAGTATAGGCAACAGTTTTAAAAAATGATTATAAGGGCTCGTTTCCACTGTTGCGGTGCGGAATCGCCTGGATTCCACCGCAGAAGAAATCGCATGCGGCTGCGTTTCTACCTGCAGATTTAGCCGCGATTTCGCATGCGATTTCGCATGGCAAGGAGCCAGGCGAATTTAACCATGTCACTGCCTGAGTAAAGCTCCATTGCAAACCATGCGAAATCGCACGCGAAATCGCGGGGAAATCCGCATGACAAAGCCGCAGGCGATTTCCCTATTAAATGCATTAGCGGCGATTCGCCCGCATTCCTCCCGCACGCGAAATCTGACGGCTCTGCCGTGCAGATTTCTGCCGCACCGAAAAACGCTCCCGCCGCCGCACAAGTGGAAACAGCCTCATCCACTTACATTGACTATGCGAATCCGCATGCAGTGCCCGCATGCGGATTCGCTATAGTGGAAACGAGCCCTAAAGCTTTAGAAATAATTATTTGTCAAACAATGGGATATTTTCATCGATACATTTGGTATGGAAATGAAAGATAACAAGAGATATAGTTGTTTTGTATTTACGAGCCGCCCTCGGCTCGTAAATACAAGTTGTTTAATATTTATGTGGCACCCTTTTTATACACTTAGCACTATTAGAAAACAGATTTGCATTAGTGTGAATGAGGCACCCTTTTTAAAGGACCACTATTACAAACAAGTGTAAAATTTAAAATCCATGTAAACACATACAAATAGGAAGTACGTTTCTTCCAGAGTAAAATGAGCCATAAATTACTTTTCTCCTATGTTGCTGTCACTTACAATAAGTAGTAGAAATCTGACATTATCGACAGGTTTTGGACCAGCTCATTTCCTCGTGGGGGATTCTCAGCATGGCCTTTGTTCTTTAATAAGACACTCCCTGAAAATGATCTATACAAAGATGATGGCCAGCCTCCCTGCTCATTGCACACTTTTTGGGCAGTTGGATGGAACAACTGCCATTTGCTGTTGAAAATAAAGAAAACACTGAAAATCCCCATGAGGAGATGGGCTGGTCTAAAACCTGCCGGTTCTGTAAGTACTGTAAGTCACAGAAACATAGGAGAAAAGTAATTTATAGAACATTTTACTCAGGGAAAAATGTACTTCTTATTTGTATGTGTATGTTGTACATGTACTTTAAATTTTATGATTTTCGTGATAGTGGTTCTTTAAAGAGACACTGAAGCGAAAAAAAAATTATGATATTATGATTTGTATGTGTAGTACAGCTAAGAAATAAAACATTAAGATCAGATACATCAGTCTAATTGTTCCCAGTACAGGAAGAGTTGAGAAACTCCAGTTGTTATCTCTATGCAAACAAGCCATTAAGCTCTCCGACTGGAGAGGGCTGTTATCTGACTTTTATTATCTCAACTGTTCCTGGACTATTTACTTTTCCTCTGCCAGAGGAGAGGTCATTACTTCACAGACTGCTCTGAAAGACTCATTTTGAATGCTGAGTGTTGTGTAATCTGCACATATTATAGAATGATGCAATGTTAGAAAAAACACTATATACCTGACAATAAAAGTATGAGAATATTTTCTTTGCTGCTAATCTTCTAGTAATTATGCATAGTACACAACCAATTCACTATATCATAGGCACCATTATTACGGTATACCGCTGAAACAGCTACTAAATATGGCAGTTAGTGGAATTCTTTAAAAGAAAATAAAATGCAGTTTTTCAATATTACAGTATTTCATTTGTCTACCATTACTTGTCATACTAGCCTTAATTTGGAAATGTTTAAGCTGTATGGAGAGTTTATGCGGGCAGCACATTGACAGTTTGCATATATAACATATTTTATAGTAACAAAATAAGCAAGCAGTACTGACACAAGGTCTTCCAACACCCAAGGCACATGCTTAAAAACATACATGAATATTTCCAACACACACAAACACAATTACACTTGTATACATACTCACGTACATACATATAAAAATATACAGATACAGTATATACAAGCATACATACATTCACATCTGCCTGCACCTACTAACACTCACTCACTAACACAAATGCATGTACACATGTGTACACATACAAATGCACATCTGCATACATACATACATTTACATTTTTTCATGCATACAAGGACATGCACATTAACATCTGCTTCAATTTTTGCATACACTGTGATGGATAGATATACACATGCGCATTCACATCTGTTTACTTGCATACACTGGAACATATACATATATACACACATGCACATAAACACATGTACTGTATATGCTGAAATACTCTTCCATTCACAGCTTAGCACCAGCATGTTACATGAAACAGGCTACACTTCTTCTGGCACTGCCAGACTAGGATATCAGCTGTCTCCTCTCCCCACTCTGCCCTGACCTTCAGCCTCCTCCACCCCTTCCTCACAACTTCCAGAACTCTCACAGACACAACACTGAGAGAAATAGATGATGCTGTCAGCTTCCAGATCTAGGTCTTTGCACAATATGCAGACAACAGCAAATCTCCAGTGAAAAGGAGCAATGCTTGCCCTGACTACTAGGTGGCAATTCAAGCCACATGCCAAGATGGCCTATGTCTAGAAACAGCCTTTCTTATTAGTGGTAGGTGGAGTTCTGTAAGACACTGATGTGTCTATAAGAGTTCTGTAAGCCAGAAGCAGAAATGGACTTCACAATTGGCATCTGTGAAGGTACTTAAAAATTAGAGTTTAAGTCTTCTGGGTTTGTGGGTACTAAAAAAAAAGTCTAGGCCCTTGGATATACAAAAGTATACCCTTAACTAGCCCAGGGGAACACATTCGGATAGGAACACTGAATGGTCTGAAAGGTCAGACAGAAGGCCCTTTAAGGTGTCTACGCCAAAATATTAGTCAAGACTCTTGATTCAGGGCTATACCCATTGTTCTTGTACAAACCTGTCTTGAGGTACGTACACACCTCTTGATTGTATGTCGCCTGTTTGGGATCAGGACCAGAAGAGAGAAGAAGCAGCAACCAGTGGGGAGAGAAGAAACTGAAACCACACCGCAGGCGAGAGTAATTTTGACTAATGAGACTCCGCTAGTGACACGGTCCTGACCCGCCGGCAATCAACAAAAATCTTTAATCCTGCACAATACAAAGAATCAACTGATTTCAGCAAAAAATGCATCAATCTCGAATCGTTTGAGGCATTGTTTTCTAGCAGATTTGATCAAAGATTGAATCAGCCGGGATATTGATGCAAAAAATCAATAAGGGTATGGCCTTAACTTCACAATCTTTTCGCCCTTATCTCCACCTTTCTACTTCCTGTGTTGCGCTTCCTTCTCTTTGATGCTCTGCAACCCACTGACCTTGAAACAGCATCCACTCAATACTAAAGCACAGTTTCTCCAGTCCTAATGAATTCAGCTGCCCCCCCTTCCCTTTTCAAAGGCCTAGCTTACTAAAGTCTGCTGTGTTCTAGAGTGGTAGAACATTGCTGAAGGAAGAGCGTTACCAATGACAGCAGCCAACAGTACAGCAGCAGTGTTGCTTGCAAATTTTCGCATCGAAAATGCTATTTTCATTTTCAAGGAAAATATTCGCCAAAATACATTGTATTTTTCCAACATGGCAAAAATTGGCATTAATGTGAAAAATCTGTATTTTTACCGCAAACATGTAAAAACCAAAAAAACACAAACTTTTTACTTCAGTTGCCTTCAGTTGCCTACTGTGGCCCCCACCACCTCCCTCAACCACATGTTCATCAGCTGAAAACTTTGCATCATATTTCATCAGCAAGACTGATATAATGTGCAGCAGTTTCCAGTCACTCACTCTAAACTGATCTGCTACAGGCCCTAAATAAAGGACAAGTGTCGATAGCAAGTGTTCTAAAATTGCAATGTACAAATAATGTCAAAGTAGCTGTGTAAGCATTTTCCTACTTTTCATGTTCTATATTAAAACTAAAAGCTGTAATGCCTTGTGTGTAGGTTTCAGCTGCATTTGGAAGGATACAATACCAGAGGGGAGTCTGTGCTTTATGAGAAATGTGACAAAACAGCCAGTGCTGGTATCTGCATCTCTCAGAATACTCCAGAATATTTTTCTTTGACAGCAAAATACTTTAATATGAAAATCCTGCCTTGGCCCTTGGTGTCAGGTTACACACACAACAGACAATGTTTCCTTATGCAGCAGATAACAAATACCGTATTTTTCGCCGTATAAGACGCACTTTTTCTCCCCAAAAAATAGGGGGAAAAAGTCCCTGCGTCTTATACGGCAAAGGCAGGGAATTCCCGACTTAGAAACGCCCGCCGATACAGACCGCGACCCGCCGCCACGTCGGGAATTCCCTGCCTGTGTGGCTGCACCCGACCGTTGCCTCTGCCCGCTCCCCATGCCTGTAATGTGCCGGCGTGTGTAATAAGTTCCCTCCCGCTGTGTGGCTGATCTCTGCGTGCCCCCGCGAGTGTCTAATATGACGCGTGGATCCATTGCAGAGTGACAAGTGTGAACAGTTCCTATCTATAAAATAGGAGCCATTCATTGTCCGTTTAGCAATGAGCAGAGAACGGCCAAACAATGTCAGTTCTCCGCTTAGTTAGGAACACGGCCTTATTCTCCTTGGACAGCCATGCTTGAAGCCCGGGTATCTTATCTGGACAGCTTATTCAGAGAGACACAACTATCAGCTGCAGATTAAGCTAGTGAGAAAATATATAAATTACAGGGTACAGGGTTAATAGCTGTAAGGAGAGGAATCCCCCCTCATGATTTACTGGTCTGACACCTGTCACCATCAGTGAATTGAGAAAGGAATTTTGTAACATGAAAGGAAGAGATAAGCGGAGGGAGATTTGCACCAGTGTTTAGGAACACTTAGGCAAGCTATTCCGATCCCAGTTAAAAAAAAACAAAACATGTTAATCGATAGTTGTCCTTTAAACCGATTCTTTCTTCACTAATCATAAAATTACGTAAAACTTAGGCAATTAAAAAGTTAATACTGATAGTTAATTAGCCTAACTAAAGTCAATATGGGAATGTATGTTAAATGAAACCTGAACCGAGTAAAATGATTTAAAATAAACACAATTTACCTGCAAATGAATATTGCATGCTTACCTCGCCTCCAGTTCCTCTCAGAAGCTCACCATTTTCTTCTTACAATGATTCCTCCCAGTTCCAACAAGATTTTTTCAGAAATGAAATATATCGGTTGCTGTCAGTTATATATCAGTTGCTGTCAGTTTTAACTGAAAGGACAACTGATGAGCAAGGTAATGTCCATGTTTATATATGGCTCAAGTGTGCGATATTACAGTTTAACAGTGTGCTGACTAGGAACTTGTTATGGGGTAATGGCCATTTTCAGAATGGAAGAGGGAGAATTCCATTGATCACAGTGGACAAACAGGACGCGGTAGAGGAGAAAGAGATTGATGAATAGACTACACAGGAGGTAAGTATGATGTGTGTATGTTTATTTTGACTTTTAATTTTCATTTCAGGTTTTCTTTAAAGAGAATCTGTATTGTTAAAATCGCACAAAAGTAAACATACCAGTGCGTTAGGGGACATCTCCTATTACCCTCTGACACAATTACGCCGCTCCTCGCCGCATTAAAAGTGGTTAAAAACAGTTTTAAAAAGTTTGTTTATAAACAAACAAAATGGCCACCAAAACAGGAAGTAGGTTGATGTACAGTATGTCCACACAAAGAAAATACATCCATACACAAGCAGGCTGTATACAGCCTTCCTTTTGAATCTCAAGAGATCATTTGTGTGTTTCTTTCCCACTGTTCTCATGCACTGAAGTTTCAGGCTGCTCTTTTCTTCCTGCAAACAGCTTTGCCCTTGTCTGTAATTCTTCAGTATGTGAAAGCCCAGCCAGCTCAGAGGACGATTTATCCAGCTTGTAAAAGATAAGAGAGAAGAGAGAAGCTGCTCTAATCTAAATAATACACAGGCAGTGTGCATAGAGGGGCCTGGAAGGGGGAGTTCATATCAGAACCACAACACTGAAGAACTTGGCAGCCTTCCAGACACAGGCCGACAAGTCTGACAGGGGAAAGATACATTGATTTATTACAGAGACTGTCATAGTAGAAAGTGCTGCAGTAAGCCAGAACAGATTAGAATAGCTTTTGGAACTTGTAGGATGATAAAAAACAGGATGCAATTGTTGTTACGGAGTCTCTTTAAGGCCATTATCTGCTTCTTTGCTTGACAGAATGGGAAAATCAAAAGTAATCAGTCAACTGTGGACTTCTGGTTAATCCTAGGGTACAATTTTCAAGCTTCCATATCCATCGGTATAAACAATAACAGGTAGAGGTAACAGGACGTATCTGTATCCACAGTAAAATAAAGTTCTATCTTGACGTAACTTAAAGTGCTGCTCAGCAAGGAGGAAGCCATTGCTCCAAAACTGCCATAAAAAAAAAAGTCAGAATGTAGTTTGCAAGGGCACATGTGAGCAAAGCTGGCATAAAAAAGGGAGATAGGTAAGTTAACTCTCTTATTGCAAAACTGTGATTGTTTATCCTTAGTAAGGATTAGAGGCAAATATATGAACAGGCAATCAAAAAAATTCATTTATTGTGATGGAAAAATAAGTTGGTACTTTGCATCGAAGACAAACTTGCACCCATGTACAGATATTGCTACCTTCCTTTTGCTTAAAGGGATACTAAGCAGATACAAAAAAGCAGAATTGGTACTTACCTAGGGTTTCCTCCTCCCGTGAGGTTCCCCAGCATCTTCTTGGCTCCTCTCCTGATTCCGCTGGGGGCCCCATTAATTGGCAACTTCTGCCTGAAGTCGCCACTACAAGTCCCCGCCACGCACGTTAAGCATCATAGAGTTAGAGAACCGCGCACTTATGTATTGAGAGTTAGAGAACTGCGCATGCGCAGGACTCTCACACTGGCCAGCGTGATGATGTGTAGTGGCCGGCGTGATGTCGCATAACATGCACGGCGGGGACTCATAGTTGCGACTTCCGCCTGAAATCATCACTATAAGTCCCCGCCACGCACATTACGCGTTAATGGATCTGCCAGCGGGAACAGGAGAGGAGCCAGGATGACGCCGGGGGACCACGCGGCCTACGGTGGGCTGGATGAAGCACCATTTCTGTTTTTTTGTACCTGATCAGTATCCCTTTAAAGCATCTTTTGTGCTTTAAAGGGATACTGTAGGGGGGTCGGGGGAAAATGAGCTGAACTTACCTGGGGCTTCTAATGGTCCCCCGCAGACATCCTGTGTTGGCGCAGCCACTCATCGATGCTCCGGCCCCGCCTCCAGTTCACTTCTGGAATTTCTGACTTTAAAGTCAGAAAACCATTGCGCCTGCGTTGCCGTGTCCTCGCTCCCGCTGATGTCACCAGGAGTGTACTGCGCAGACACAGACCATACTGGGCCTGCGCAGTACACTCCTGGTGACATCAGCGGGATCGAGGACACGGCAACGCAGGCGCAGTGGTTTTCAGACTTTAAAGTCTGAAATTCCAGAAGTGAACCCGGAGGCGGGGCCGGAGCATCGGTGAGTGGCTGCGCCAACACAGGATGTCTGCGGGTGACCGTTAGAAGCCCCGGGTAAGTTCAACTCATTTTCCCCTGACCCCCCTACAGTATCCCTTTAAAGCGGAACTGTAAATTCCTTGAAAGCAAACTTACCTGGGTCTTCCCCAAGCCCCCTGCAGCCGTCCTGTGCCGTGCCGGTCCTGCACGATCATCTGTTCTCCCGCCTTGGTGCAGCTTTTTTGCCGTTGACTTACAAGTCGATTGCAACTGCGCCTGCACGGGCCTGGGCTACGTGAAACTTTCTTCACGTTCCAGCCTGCAGCCTGCGCAGGACGCTATAGCGGGCGGAAACACAAACAAAGCTATGTGTAGCCCGGGCCACGCAGGCGCAGTTGACGTAAGTCGATGGTAACAAAGCTGCACCGCGGCGGGAGAACGGAAGACCGTGCAGGACCGGCATGGGACAGGACGGCTGCTGGGGGCTTGGAAAAGCCCTAGGTAAGTGAAACAGTGGGCCATATTCACTTTTTCACCTGAGTGGTACCTAGGTAGTATTTTCACAACTTGTAAATAAAATGCCTTTCAAACCAACAGAGAGCAAGAAAATATTCAAAATACTGTTGATAGTACCTTTTCACCTACATTCTGGTAATTTAGTTTAAAACTCATGGAAAGTTATTTTAAATCAAAGATGAAAAATGATCTCCTAGGGGAAAACCCAGGTGAAAAAGTTAATTGCATATGGCCCAGTTTGCTTTCAGCGAATTTACAGTTCCGTTTTAAATAATTCACATTTTTTTTCAGTTCTTTCCATGTAATGGAGTAGAGTTGGTGGCGGAGTTGGTCGGTGGTTGGCCAATCATAATTGAAAGTGTGCACATAGCTTAACAGTCTGTTAGCCCTACAATCAAGATTGATCTGCATGAGCCTTGTAGAGACTACCCCCCACTGCTGATTTTCTAATTTATTGAGTAGACCATCCTGATTTGCTCTGGCTGTGTGGCTGTGTATATAGGCAAGACCTCTAGTCAGTTCATGGCCAACATCAGACAGCATATGTTTTGCATCTGTCTGATTGCTGAGTGTGCATTTGAGCTATTTAAGCGGTGCATATGAGGTGATGAGTCATTCAGTTGTAGCCCATGTTGGTGAGCGCTTGCTCTGTTTTCTGCTGTCTGTATTGAATGTAAGTTACACATTTTAGCATAGCTGCTGCCAGGGTAAAGACATTTGCTTTTAACTTAGGTCAGTTTAGTGTTAGGACATCTGCTCTGGAGATTTACCTCAACGTTGGTGCAGATGTCCAGTATATTATATTTTTGCATGCAAAACTATGATGGAAGCTAAAATTTCTCCATAGACCAGTATTGCATTGTTTGGATGCGGGCGTACATTTTAGTCCAGGGGGGGCGGTGTGCGCCACATCGATTAACCATTCAATTGTACAGTATTGGGTCAGGGATGCGCAGCCTTCTACCTATATTCATGGCCAACATCAGTTTGCATTGAAAGGGTCATGGATTAAAGACCTTGTTCACACTTAGGGCTCGATTAACTAATGCATGATAACTGCTATCACAGCAGTTATTACGCGATCTGCTGCGTGTGGCGGTTTGCGCACGTAAAGCATTACTCCACGTGATGAACGAAGGTTTGCATGCGATCACGCATGTGAAACAAGCGCATGATCTCGTGCAAACCTTCGTTTATCACGTGGAGTAATGCTTTACACGCGCATAACCACCGCGCGCAGCAGATTGCGTGATAACTGCTGTGATAGCATTTATCACGCTTTAGTGAATCAACCCCTTAGTGCGCTTCTGTCTGTTTTTTATGAGCAGATCAATGTTACAGATTGATACATGTAGATGTGAAGCCTACTAATGTGTACAGGCTCTTAGGGATCATTTCCATATAGCGCGCTTTGAGGCGTGCTTATGGAAACGTGATCACAGGGACATCAGAGAGTGCAGAGGCTGCACTCTCTGATGTTTCCATTCATGTGCAGCAATTCACTACTGAACCACAGCACATGGTTGCCTGCATTTCGAGGCACTCCAGCCCTTGATCCCATTCAGTATAATGAATGAGATTGCAAGCCCCGAATTCACGAGCAATTCTCCACAGTTCAACAATCAACATAACACCAAGGTCATTTACACTTATCCCCCTCCAATAATGTCCCCACCCCCGCCCTTTAGATTGAAAGCCTTTGGCTGGGCCCTACATACTCCAGTGTATGATCTGGCATTGTGTACCTTATTGCTTATTGTCTGTTGTGTGTTGACTGTCAATATTTGTAACCTTATTTATCGTATAGCGCTGCACAGAATGTAGGCGCTACATGCATTTTATGTATTAAGATCTATCTAGTGATCACTTCTTAGTTCTTTCTGCTTCTCAGCTCAGTTTTGGCAGCTTAACAATTGTTACTAAATGTATTTGACAAAGGAATGTAAGCAAAATATAATGTTATCACCTCTTTGGATGCGGCCAGAAGCTTTCCACTGAAGCAAAGAGCTTTCCACCGAAGAGCAAAGTGCTGTGTTTAACTATTTGAATGCTATTCTGCTACACTTTTTTTGTGGTAATAGATTTTATGCTGTAAATAATCTTTCAGAACAAAGAGGAAATGCTGAGTTGTATAGCACTTTAGGTAAATGAGATGTAACTTGTTGTCAGAGCTACACAACAATAATACCCTGCCAGGAAAGGCACCAGCTAAAAAGGGCTTGTTACAGCCATGGCACTTTGTACTTACCATTAATAGGACCCTTTAAGTAAAAGTAAATATAGCAAAAGCCACAGCAGTCTAAGAATGGCTTTGAGTCATCCCAGGAGTAGATGGGGCTTTTTTCCCCAATACCTGACCTTGTTGTGTTTCCATCACCCTGTGACTAGCTGACATTTTATTTAAAGAGGAGCTGTCAGCCATACTATCTCAGAAAAAAACACATATATAAGTAGATAAATACTTGCTCTACTAACATACCATACAGTGGTTTGCAAAAGTATTCGGCCATCTTGAAGTTTTTCACATTTTGTCATATTACTGCCACAAACATGAATCAATTTTATTGGACTTCCATGTTAAAGACCAATACAAAGTGGTCTACACATGAGAAGTGGAACGAAAATCATACATGATTCCAAACATTTAAAAAAAAAAAAACTGCAAAGTTGGGTGTGTGTAATTATTCAGCCCCCGTATTCAATACTTTATAGAACCACCTTTTGCTGCAATTACAGCTGCCAGTCTCTACCAGCTTTGCACATCTAGAGACTTACATCCTTGCTCATTCTTCTTTGCAAAACAGCTCCAGCTCAGTCAGATTAGATGGACAGCGTTTGTGAACAGCAGTTTTCAGATCTTGCCACAGATTCTCGATTGGATTTAGATCTGGACTTTGACTGGGCCATTCTAACACATGGGGCTTGATTCACAAAGCGGTGCTAACTGTTTAGCACGGGTGTGCTAAACAGTTAGCACGTGAAGTGCCATTCGTGGACTTTTGCGCGCGCAAAGTGCTGCAATTCGTGCGAACGCGGACTTTTGCGCGCGCAATTTGAGACATTTTGCGAAAAAGTCCGCGAATGGCACTTCACGTGCTAACTGTTTAGCACATCCGTGCTAAACAGTTAGCACCGCTTTGTGAATCAAGCCCATGGATATATATTTTTTTTAAACCATTCCATTGTTGCCCTGGCTTTATGTTTAGGGTCGTTGTCCGGCTGGAAGGTGAACCTCCGCCCCAGTCTCAAGTCTTTTGAAGACTCCAAGAGGTTTTCTTCCAAGATTGCCCTGTATTTGGCTCCATCCATCTTCCCATCAACTCTGACCAGCTTCCCTGTCCCTGCTGACAGAGCATGATGCTGCCACCACCATATTTGACAGTGGGGATGGTGTGTTCAGAGTGATGTGCAGTGTTAGTTTTCCACCACACATAGCATTTTGCATTTTAACCATGAAGATCCATTTTGGTCTCATCTGACCAGAGCACCTTCTTCCACATGTTTTCTGCGTCCCCCACATGGCTTGTGGCAAACTGCAAACGGGACTTCTTATGCTTTTCTGTTAACAATGGCTTTCTTCTTGCCACTCTTCCATAAAGGCCAACTTTGTGCAGTGAACAACTAATAGTTGTCCTATGGACAGATTCCCCCACCTGAGCTGTAGATCTCTGCAGCTCGTCCAGAGTCACCATGGGCCTCTTAACTGCATTTCTGATCAGCACTGTCCTTTTTCGGCCTGTAAGTTTAGGTGGACGGCCTTGTCTTGCTTGGTTTACAGTTGTGCCATACTCCTTCCATTTCTAAATGATCGCTTGAACAGTGCTCCGTGGGATGTTCAAGGCTTTGGAAATCTTTTTGTAGCCTAAGCTTGCTTTAAATTTCTCAAAAAACTTTATCCCTGGCCTGTCTGGTGTGTTCTTTGGACTTCATGGTGTTGTTGCTCCCAATATTCTCTTAGACAACCTCTGTGGTCGTCACAGAGCAGCTGTATTTGTACTGACATTAGATTACACACAGGTGTACTCTATTTAGTCATTAGCACTCATCAGGCAATGTCTATGGGCAACTGACTGCACTCAGACCATAGGGGGCTGAATAATTACGCACACCCCACTTTGCAGTTATTTATAGGTAAACAAGTTTTGGAATCATGTATGATTTTCCTTCCACTTCTCACGTGTACATCACTTTGTATTGGTCTATCACGTGGAATTCCAATACAATTGATTCATGTTTGTGGCAGTAATATGACAAGGTGTGGAAAACTTCAAGGGGGCCGTATACTTTTGAAAACCACTGTATGTATTGCACTGTCCGCATTTAGATTTTAGTGAATTTTCTAAAGTAAAAAAAGAGAAAATCCTTCTTAGCATTTCTCATTTTAACTGTGGCTATTTTAAAGCCAATCCTGATGTCATTTCCTCCCTTACTCTCCTCTGCCTGATTTGCCCGCCCTTCACTATAGAAAGTGCATTGTCTCAGCATGAAAAATATTGGCCAATCAGAGAGGAACAGAGGTGTGGGAGGGGAAAACAGGAGGGAAAGAGGCTTCAGCCAATCAGGCTGCATTATTTAAATCTGAGGGGAAGTAGAGAAGCAAAAAAGGACAACCCAGCATGCCCTGCAACTTCCTTTTTTTGTGTACCAAATTTTGTGTATACCGATTAAAAGTCAGGTAAACTGGGGAATGATCATTTATCAACAAGAAAAGTAATAGTGATTTTAACTTTTGGATTGCCTAGTTAGCATCCTTATTACTAACCAGATAAAAATAAAGAATTGATTTTTTGATTTTATGCAATTTAAATGGACCACAGTGGAGCTCATGTGGGGAAGAAGTGTTCGTATTGCTGACAGCATATTTGGAAGACATGCTGTGCACACATGTTTCCTTCAGGCTCTAAATATTTGAAGGGAACCATCACAATTATCTCCACTTGCTTTATGCATGTTGTAGGATTAGGTTGCCCTGTCTGCTTATATTTGCTGGGGAGGGTGCTGTTGCTCAAGAGTATCTTGGCCCTCATTATACTTATGTTATGGGGCCCTATGATTTGTTGTTATGCCACTGGTGATTATGTACAGACATCAGCTAAAGCCAGCACAGATGGTAAAATGGATGGACACAGCAGCATAGATTTGCCATTACCCTTATTTGGGCATCCAGTGCTCAGAATATAAGAGCACGCACATTTACATTGATTGACACATGGTTATTACCTGCTCGACCTAGGATGACGCCTCTTCTCAGCCAATGCCACCAAATACTATGAGTATTTAAAAAGTATGTATTAGTTATGTCTGACCACTTAGTGTCTGTGCTGTATGACAGTAATCTGAAGCCACCTTATAGAGAGCAGTTTGACACAGAAGTGATGATGGAACTGTACTTTAGATGCTACTCTAGATACTTGGGGAGGATCGGAAGGGAGCGTGGGCAGTTTGGGAGGAAATAATCCACAACACAGTTTCTGAAGATGAGTAATATGTTGCATACATAGCATAAATGACTATGGAGGTGACACTAAGTAGAAACAGGAGATCTGAAGTTCAAATAGAGGCAATTTAGCATTGGTATGACAAAGAATGAAACCATAGGCATGGAATGAACGTTTCAGCATTTGGTAACAAATTGTTGATCATTTATTAGCAAAAACTTGCAGAGGGTGTCTTCAAAACAGTAACAAAATTTTATTGACCATCATTAACAACCATCATAACATTACCCTTATCCCCCCTTAAAAAACACGGCCGTGTTTTCCCAAACGTCAGCTGACTCCACACACACAACTTAGCACTAATAGGCAGCCTCACTTGCTAGCATAGTACTCCCTATATCATAGGATTGATTATCACTCTTGGTTCTCTAGAAATCTCGCTATGTGATGATTCAATGTCACTTGATTGTAACAAAACCCCACTTGATGTATATCACGCAGCAGATATACTGGAGAAGCGATTTAGGCAGCTTCAATGTAACATGGATTCAAAGTTTCCTTCACCTGTAAGCATTGAGATTGATTCAGTCATTACACCAGCATCCGGTTACAGGTTGCCTGGTATTCAGGTTGTCTCATCATAACCTTGTAACTTCCATCATGCCCATCAATGAACCACATGCAAGAGAGTCCGTACGTTGCCTTAATCCTCGAGTCAGGCTTAATCACAGCTACTACGCGTGGTGTCACATTACCACAACTCCAAACATAGGCTTGAATACACAGTCACAGCTATAGCATGCCATGCAAAGCGGACAAACAGATGCGGATACACAATGCTGCCCAGCGGGCTCTCACCACCGCTGGTTGGTGTGTTGCTGTCCGCCTAGTTGCCCTGCGTCACAACTCCAGACTCCGCTGCTCAGTGTTTTCATCTAACGGGGGCAATCACATGCAGAGACTCCAGGCTTGCATATAGCGTGCACCGTTTGCTGGTGTTCCGGTCAGCTGATCGTGACGACCGTGTCACGTGACATGTTTCGCTCGGTACTGCTCCGAGCTTTCTCAAACGTTGGTTTGTTACTGTTTTGAAGACACCCTCTGCAAGTTTTTGTTGCTATCGGTAATTTTGTGACAGTGGGTGGCTCCCCTGAGGGGTCAGTGATTATATAGACTTAGCGCATCCCAATCCAACCTTTTGATCATTTATTAGCAGCTTGGCTGAAAAAAGTGGTAGATGTTTAACACTTTAGGCCTTGTTCCCATTATAAATTGCCAGTGCAATCGCAAGCACTGAACGGTTTTGTGAGCGATTTTTTAAAGCGATTTTCCCTGTGCTTTTAGAGTGAATTGCGCTTCGTTAAAGGGACTCTAAGCAGTGCCTGAAATTAAAAGTGTACACTTACCTGGGGCATCTTCCAGCTCACCGTAGGTGGCGAGGTTCCCGGGCGTCCTCCTGGCTCCTCTCCTTGTGCCTTCACCAGCCCCCATTACCGGCATCACCTGGCGACACCCAAGCGCTTTTAGATCGGCGATTTTTTTTTTCCTGATGACACTCGGGAAGTGAACTCTTTCGCCTGGAACAGAATAAATATAATGTATTTATTCTTAAAAGCGATGAGGAAATCGTTTTTCGAAGCGCTTTTTCAAGCACTTTGTGATTTCCCTATACTTTGTATTGAAGCACAAATGCTCAGGAAATGGTGCAGGAGCAGCATTTGGCATTGGAAAGAAAGCTCATTGCTTATGTATGAACACTCACATAGAGCAACATTGCAGAAGCGCTTTTAAGGCGATTTTAAAATCGCCAGCGCTTAAAAATAATCAAAAACGCTCACAGTGGGAACAAGCCCTTATTATTTTTGCCAATGTGCTAAAATGAAGAAGGAATAAAAGTGCATTTTTATCACTTTATCACATTTTTTTTGTCACTGCAAAAAATAATGATGAAAATCAAAAATGGACTTTCCCAGTAAATTCCACAAAACTTGTCCTATTCGAATTGTTTTAATTATTAAGCAGATCACATTATTTTACTTATTGCTATTTTTTATAGTGCTGATTAATGTTGATAACAATAATCCAATTCATATTAAAGTCCTCTAAGTTGTAAGCTTGCAAGGGCAGGGACCTCCTCCTATTGTTTCTTATTTTGTTGTAATTTATCATATGAATACTAATTCTAGCGATATCTCAAACCACACATTAACTATGTACTATATGTATTTGTACTTGTATTGCTGGATTGTAATGATTGTACAATGTATTGAACTTCTCATGTATATATGTCCCTTATTACAGTATTTGTTTTGTGCTATGTACAGTGTAGATGTTGGCGCTGTGAAAATAAAAAATAATAATATTTAAAGTATGAGGAAACGCAATAAATAAAATCTTTAAAAAAGTAATGTACACACCAAAAAGTATTATTCAAAATGTCAAGAATTTTTAAAAATGTTCATTATCTTTAGTAACCACCTGGTTGATCTGCCAGATCTGTTATTTCCGAAGACAAGAAGGAGGAAGTATATTTTTTTAGTGATTATGATTTTAATGGGATTTCGGTGCGATTTTGGTACGATTTTCTTTGCAATTTTGGTGCGATTGCGATTTTCGAGCTCAAGATGGAAGCTTATCCAGAATGAATATAACAACAGGAAACGTATTTACCATGGTGCCATGCTTCGAACAGAGGACAGAACAAAGGTGTTGCAGGTACAGTACATTTATTTAATCCCACTATAATGTAAACCTGAGATGGGCTTTATAGCTGTATTTATACTTCCCTGTGGCTTCCTTCAGCCCCATGAGGTGTGTGGAGTCCTTCAACATCCTCACTGGCATCTCCGTTCTCTTGCAAGTCCTCACGCACCCCTTTCGTGCTGCCGCAGTCGGGATTATTCTGCGTATGCGCAGTAGTGCTGCTCAGGTGCAGAATGCTTCCGGGCACAGGAGCACTGCAGGGGTGAGCACATGACCGCACATGCGTAGAAGCACACAATTTCCTGCAACTGGACGGATTACTGGTAAGATTTGCAAGAGAACGGAAAAGATGGGGAGGGACCCCATGCACCACATGGGGCTGGAGAAAACCCCAGGTAAGTATAAATACAGCTATAAAGCCCGTCTCAGGTACCCTTTAATGTCAAGTAGTAAAGGGGGCTTTGAATAATAGTAACTACTACTGACTGTTTTACACCTAGAATGTCTTGTCTTGTAGTTACATTTATAACACAAGTCAATGGGTACAAGATCCAGAGTAGAGATAGTCTAGCATGTGACTTTTGAGAGTAATCGTGATCAAAGTGAAACTGAAACAGGAAAACTAAGATTTTACATATAAATTTACCATTTACAGACTAGAGCTGGAAGCTATTTTTAGTATGTGTAGCTGTTTAAGTTGTTTAGTACTGATCTTTTCCAGCTAGATTGTATTATACACAAAGCTAAATTACTAATGACTTCAGCTAGCAGCTCCCCTGGTGACTAGTTTCAACATCCCCATCGTCTGCAGCCAAGTAGGATATCTCAGTTCTATTCCACTATTTTAATTGTGTCCTGAATAATCTGGCCAGGTGCAAACATGAAGATATTAAACTTTGGCACCCAGCCTGGCCAGTGCTGGGTACAAAACCTATTTTGTCAAAGGGGAGGGAGAGGGCAGCAATTACATGAGTATTCACTCCTTTGGCCCAATAAGCCAAGCAGCTCCACAGTAATAAATGAGTCACAGAATTTGTAAGGAATTATTTGCATTGAAGCTGCTGTATAATAGAAATCATTGCCTTGGCAAACCTCTTTTAAAGTGCTTGGTAGCGTGACTGATGGATTGTGTTAAAACTCACAGATCCTACAGAGCTAGTGGAGGCATATGGAAAAGAAGCCCAAGTAGTCACTTGTGTTGGTGTTACAATTTGGGTTATTGAAATTTGGAAACCATAATTAGCCCATCACCACACTTCAGCACTCAGATAAGTGGACAGGTTCAGAGGGAGTTTAATTATTTGCTCTTTACATTGCTCTTTACATGAGTCACATTAATAGCAATGTGAAGTGCAAAAAGGTGATCTCCCCCTGATCCTGTCCACGTGTCTGAGTGCTGAAGTCTGGTGATTGGTGAATTCGGGTTTCCAAATTTCAATAACCTGAATTTGAACACCAACACTAGTAGTCACATTGTAACGATAGGTGTCAGCAACCAGAGAGAGAATCTGATTCTTGGCGATCTGCTGTATCCCCAAGAATACAGATATACCTGATTATTGAGGATCTGCAGAATCGCCAATAATCAAATATGTCTAACCTCTAGACACCTGAGTGTGTAAGTGTTTTGGTGCAACAGTAATCTTTGGACCACCGGGGTAGCAGGTGGTCCAATAAGTAGAGAAGACTCTACTGCACTCAAGGACAACTGAAGAGGGAGTCCCTGACTGATAAGGAACAGTGTCCCCTCTGTAGAGCAGGGGACCCCTACGGGAAGGCTGGACACCCTGAGGGGGGGGTGGCAGCCAGAAGGTCAGACAGGCCGGGTCGGCAACAGTGTATCAGAAATGCAAGGTACCAAATCAGAGATCAGAAGAATAGTCAGGAAAGCTACAGGTCATAACAGATATCAGAACAAGGCCTAGTCTGAGCTGTGAGGTCCATGATCTCAACACCCTGGAGCTATGCTAGAGATACACACAGATGATATACAGTACTCCTAGTCTGGGGTGTGAGGGCCGTGATCTCAACACCCTGGAACTATGCTAGAGAATAACACAGATTATATACAGTATTCCTAGTCTGGGGTGTGAGGGCTGTGATCTCAACACCCTGGAACTATGCTAGAGAATAACACAGATGATATACAGTATTCCTAGTCTGGGGTGCGAGGGCCGTGATCTCAACACCCTGGAACTATGCTAGAGAATAACACAGATGATATACAGTATTCCTAGTCTGGGGTGTGAGGGCCGTGATCTCAACACCCTGGAACTATGCTAGAGAATAACACAGATGATAAACAGTAACTGGCTAAGTGTGGATTCCCAGGTCCTCCTGGTTCCACCACACTGAAAGATCTGACTAAGGTCTGAGTGCTAACACATAGGCATTCGCAACGCCAGACAACCAGCAACTGAACAGCAGGAGATATATATAGTAAAGCGCCCCACAGCGCCGTCCAGCTCCCATCAACCAATCACAGGCTGAGCAGGAATCAGCTGACCGCCCTGATCAGCTGATCTTCCTCCTCTTGGTATAAAGAGCTTGTCTTGCAGCGCGCGCGCGCGTAGCTCTCCATCTGTGTGCACTACTAGGTCCAGACAACCCAGACGCATGTTGCTGCGGGGAAACCGCCGCACTGGACGCGGAATCCGCCGCCTTACCGTCAGAACATGCGGCGGCCCCCACGCCCTTCTTCCCATGTGCACCATTTGTTCCAGATAACCCAGACGCATGCTGACGCGGACAAACCACCACATCAGACGCGGAATCAGCCGCCTTACTGTCATAACAGGCTTTTCCGCTATTCATCACAGTACCCCCCCGAGAAGTGGACTCCGGACACTTTCCACCAGGCTTTCCAGGATGTAAATCACGGAACTCTTTCTTCAAATCCTCCGCATGCATGCGGCAATCTGGTACCCAAGATCTCTCCTCTATGCCATATCCTTTCCAGTGGACCAGATACTGCACGGAATTCTGCACCAGGCGAGAATCCAGAATCTTTTCAATCTCATACTCTAGTTGGTCATCCACCAACACAGGGGGGGGGGGGGGAGTCCACCTGTACAGCTGGTTTCAACAGGGACACATGGAACGATCTCACACCTTTCATGCTGGCTGGGAGATCAACAGCATATGTGACATTATTAATCTTCTTGGCCACTGTAAATGGTCCTATAAATGTAGGGCCTAGCTTGGGTGACAATTGTTTGAAGGCCAAATGATGAGTGGACACATACACCAGATCTCCAGGGGAGAATCTCCACTCCACAGACCGATGTTTATCTGCCTGCTTCTTCTGGGTCTGGAAAGCTTTCCCTAGGTTCCTCTTAACCATTCCCCAAATCTCTTCCAAGGCCCTCTGCCAGTCCTCCAGAGCTGGAAAAGGAGTTGATGCGACTGGCAAAGGAGCAAACTTAGGTGATCTACCTGACACCACTTGAAAAGGGGAATACCCAGAGGAAGAGCTTTTCAGATTGTTGTGCGCAAACTCTGCAAACGGCAAAAACGTGACCCAATCAGTTTGCGCATCAGCAACATAGCACCTAAGAAATTGTTCCAGAGATTGGTTAACTCTCTCGGTCTGGCCGTTGGTCTGAGGGTGGTAGCCTGATGAGAATGCGAGTTCCATGTCTAATTGATGGCAAAAGGCCCTCCAAAATTTTGAAACAAATTGGACTCCCCGATCTGACACTACATTTTCCGGAATGCCATGCAGCCGGAAGATGTGCTGGATGACGAGATCAGCCAATTCCTGGGCCGAGGGGAGTCCTTTCAGAGGGACAAAGTGCGCCATCTTACTGAAACGATCTACTACCACCCAAATGACCGACTTGCCTTCAGACCGAGGGAGTTCACCCACAAAATCCATGGAAATATGAGTCCAAGGTTCATTGGGGACTGGCAAGGACTGTAACGTGCCCACGGGGGCCTGATGGGAGGGCTTACTCCTCGCACAGATCGTGCACTCCCTTACAAATTCCTTACAATCAGATGCTAAACTAGGCCACCAGGCACATCTAGCCAGTAGATCCTGAGTTCTGGTGGCTCCAGGATGACCGGCATTCTTGTAAGAGTGAAAAAACTGCAGAATTTGTAACCGAAAGGGCTGTGGCACAAACATTACCCCCTCTGGCTTCCCCTCTGGAACATCCTGTTGATAGGGACTCAAAGTGGTTGACCAATCTCTCCAAGTCTCAGTGGCTGCCAGGACTACCTTTGGAGGCAGGATCGTCTCAGGAGCAGCAGGCTGCACTGACTCGGGCTCAAAACACCTACAGAGCGCATCGGCCTTGATATTCTTACTTCCGGGAGTATACGTGATTATAAATCTAAATCTAGCAAACAACAGGGACCACCGGGCCTGGCGAGGGCTAAGTCTCTTAGCCCCCTCGATATACTCCAAATTCTTGTGGTCTGTGTAAACCGTGATAACATGTTCTGCACCCTCCAGCCAGTGTCGCCATTCCTCAAAAGCTAATTTGATGGCTAGGAGCTCCCGATTGCCGATGTCATAATTTTTCTCGGCAGGTGAAAAACTGCGAGAAAAGTAAGCGCATGGATGCAGCTTGCCCTGTAATCCTGACCTCTGTGACAATACCGCTCCTACCCCCACCTCTGAGGCATCAACCTCCACAATGAAGGGAAAGGCGACGTCAACATGCCTCAGTATTGGGGCAAAACAGAACAGCTTCTTTAAAGTCGAGAAGGCCGTATGAGCCTCAGGTGACCAATGGTGAGTATCAGCCCCTTTCTTGGTGAGACTGGTGAGGGGAGAGAAGATAGTAGAGTACCCCTTAATAAATCTTCTGTAGTAATTGACAAACCCCAGGAACCTCTGGAGTGCCTTCAGCCCCACGGGCTGAGGCCAGTCCAGGACAGCAGAAACCTTCCCTGGGTCCATCGAAAGACCAGAAGTGGAGATGATGTAACCTAGAAAGGCTACCGACTCTACCTCAAAGAGGCATTTCACTAGTTTGGCATACAGCTGATTCTGTCGTAACCTCTCTAATACCCATCTGACATGCTTGTGATGTTCAGAGAGGTTGGACGAAAAGATTAGTATATCGTCCAAGTAAACTTCCCCATACTTCCCTGAACACCTCATTAATTAACTCCTGGAAGACGGCTGGCACATTGCACAACCCGAAGGGCATCACCAGGTATTCGTAATGCCCATCGGGTGTGTTAAAGGCTGTCTTCCATTCGTCACCATCTCTGATGCGAACCAGATTGTATGCACCCCTGAGATCTAGCTTAGAAAAAATCTTGGGGTTGGTCACCTGTGTGAATAAATCGTCAATCAATGGTAAAGGGTAGCAATTTTTCACAGTGATCTTATTCAGTCCTCTGTAATCAATACAGGGGCGGAGACCTCCGTCTTTTTTCTTCACAAAAAAAAACCCTGCCCCTGCTGGTGACCGAGAGGGACATATGAACTCTTTCGCCAAGTTTTCCCTGATGTATTCCTGCATAGCTAGTTTCTCCGGCCCAGATAGGTTATAAAGATGACCTCTGGGCGGCATACAACTAGATCTCAGATCGATAGGACAATCAAAGGCACGATGAGGGGGAGGTTTGTCTGCTGACTTTGGGCAAAATACATCAGCAAATTCTGCGTATTGTCCTGGTACACCTTCAACCTGAACGTTGGTATTACTCAGGGTTACTTTCGCTAAACAATGATGATTACAGTGGGACGACCAGCTCGTTAGCTGACCCGTAACCCAGTCTATCTGAGGTGAGTGGATTTGTAACCAGGGCATGCCAAGAATGACGGTAGAGGTTGCCATATGCAAGACCAGAAATTGCAGACTCTCCCCATGTAAGACCCCCACCTTGAGATGCACATTAGGAGTCCGGGACAAGGGGCATTTACTCTGCAGAGCAGAGTCATCTACCGCAGTGACCAAGATTGGTTGATTCAAGGGAAGCATGGGTATACCCAATTTCTTTGCAAACTCGTAATCGATAAAATTAGCTGCTGAACCAGAATCAATAAAGGCTTCCTTAGAAGCAGTCTGACCCTCCCATGTGACCGAACAAGGGAGTAACAGACGATCATTATGTAGAGGTAAAGACTGCGCGCCCAGGGTATTACCTCTGACTACACCTAGGCGGCAGCGTTTCCCGACCTCTTGGGACAATTCCGCACTATATGACCCTCCTCTGCACAGTATAGACAAAGCTGCTCAGTTTTCCTACGATTCCTCTCTGAACGAGTTAATTTGGAGTGACCAATTTGCATTGGCTCAAGTGGCGGTGAGGCAGGTGGAGAAGTGGCATAAGAGACATCTCTAACCCTGTCTTTACCACGGGTTTGCTTTTGGTATCGTAACCGATGATCCACACGTACTGCCAGAGAGATTGCTTCCTCAAGTGTTTTAGGTTTAGGGTATCCCAACATCAGTCCAGAAACTGTGTCTGATAACCCCGATAAAAAACAATCTAGTAGTGCAAAAGCCCCCCACCTAGCCGACACTGACCACTTCCTGAACTCAGCCGCATAGACCTCCACAGGATCCTTTCCTTGACGCAAGGATTATTAGCTTCCGCTCAGAGGTAGACGCAATGTCTGGGTCATCATAAATTATGGCCATGGACTTGAAGAATTCTTCAACTGACCTAAGTGCTTCATGCCCTGTTGGTAAATTATACGTCCAGGTTTGAGCATCCCCTGAGAGTAAGGTCTTGATAAAGGTAATTCTCTGTGCCTCTGTCCCTGACAGATTAGGCCTCAATTCAAAATATGACATCACACGATTCTTAAAATTCTGAAAGTCAGATCTATGGCCAGAAAACTTTTCAGGTACAGACATTCTCAAGTCTGTGACTGGAGGGGATCGCACTGAATTAACAGTCATCTGTAGGACTTGTAGTGACCCAGATAAGGCAGAGATCTGGGCCTGCTGACCGTCCATCACTCTGATGAGATTTTCCACCGAGGTGGTGAGTGTGTCCAGACGAGTGCTAAGTGCGTCCATATTTTTTTGGTCTGGCGTTCTGTAACGATAGGTGTCGGCAACCAGAGAGAGAATCTGATTCTTGGCGATCTGCAGTATCCCCAAGAATACAGATATACCTGATTATTGAGGATCTGCAGAATCGCCAATAATCAAATATGTCTAACCTGTAGACACCTGAGTGTGTAAGTGTTTTGGTGCAACAGTAATCTTTGGACCACCGGGGTACCAGGTGGTCCAATAAGTAGAGAAGACTCTACTGCAGTCAAGGACACCTGGAGAGGGAGTCCCTGACTGATAAGGAGCAGTGTCCCCTCTGTAGAGCAGGGGACCCCTACGGGAAGGCTGGACACCCTGAGGGGGGGTGACAGCCAGAAGGTCAGACAGGCCGGGTCGGCAACAGTGTATCAGAAATGCAAGGTACCAAATCAGAGATCAGAAGAATAGTCAGGAAAGCTACAGGTCATAACGGATATCAGAACAAGGCCTAGTCTGAGGTGTGAGGTCCGTGATCTCAACACCCTGGAGCTATGCTAAAGATACACACAGATGATATACAGTACTCCTAGTCTGGGGTGTGAGGGCCGTGATCTCAACACCCTGGAACTATGCTAGAGAATAATACAGATTATATACAGTATTCCTAGTCTGGGGTGTGAGGGCCGTGATCTCAACACCCTGGAACTATGCTAGAGAATAACACAGATGATATACAGTATTCCTAGTCTGGGGTGTGAGGGCCGTGATCTCAACACCCTGGAACTATGCTAGAGAATAACACAGATGATAAACAGTAACTGGCTAAGTGTGGATTCCCAGGTCCTCCTGGTTCCACCACACTGAAAGATCTGACTAAGGTCTGAGTGCTAACACATAGGCATTCGCAACGCCAGACAACCAGCAACTGAACAGCAGGAGATATATATAGTAAAGCACCCCACAGCGCCACCCAGCTCCCATCAACCAATCACAGGCTGAGCAGGAATCAGCTGACCTCTCTGATCAGCTGATCTTCCTCCTATTGTTATAAAGAGCTTGTCTTGCAGAGCGCGCTCACGTAGCTCTCCATCTGTGTGCACTACTAGGTCCAGACAACCCAGACACATGTTGCTGCGGGAAAACCGCCGCACTGGACGCGGAATCCGCCTCCTTACCGTCAGAACATGCGGCGGCCCCCACGCCCTTCTTCCCATGTGCACCATTAGTTCCAGAAAACCCAGACGCATGCTGACGCGGACAAACCACCACATCAGACGCGGAATCATCCGCTTTACTGTCATAACATTCGGCGGCTTTTCCGCTATTCATCACACACATGACTATAGCTTAAATCAGCCCTCTGCTCACAGTATGTTTTTCTTCTAACGGACGTTTTTATTACTAGCTAGTTAGTAATGTTTTCTCTGTATCCATCTGTTTAGTTTAGGCATTCACCTATTAGACTTAAGGGCTTTTTTTTGCCTCAACATGGATCAACTGGGATATGTGAGAGTGCAGGATAGAAATGTACCTAATTAATTGATTGTTTTTCCTGCTTATACTTAATGGATGTCTTTTTTTCGTTTCAAGGGTGTTTATTCAAAATATTGCATAATACATGAAATTCCAAACCATACAAAACAAGAATTTTACCCCACTTAGGGGATTCACGTTATAGCTTCAACAGTTACATGAAACAATTGCACTACTTAAAAGCTACATGTTTGTTAAAGGCTTGCACTTGAAATTTCCTATTGAAAAACCATACACCTTTATTTTATATAACGAGGTATAAAGAAAAAAAGAACAGGAGAAAAGAGGGGAGGGTAAGATTTGGGAAAAAGATAAGAGAACAGAGGAAGGGTGAAAGAAGGGATTTTTACTTATTGAGATATGCTTCCAATAAACGTGGACCATGAGTGGGGTTTCTACAACATGCCAATGGTCCCAAGCCACTAGGGAATAGAAAGGAAAAAGAAAAAGGAAGAGGGAAAGGGGAATGTAGAGTAAGCAGTGGTGCATCCAACATCCAATCATAAATTATAGTAGTCATCAAGCCTATCCTGAGCCTAGAACTCATGTAGAGTGTACTCCAAGCCCTGATTATCCTGCCACGTAATCCATGGGTCCCATATTTTGAAGAAATTATTCATCCTATCATACAACTTTGCTAGGATATGTTCAGACTGCATTGTGTCGTTAAGACCTTGGAAGACAGCGTCTACCGACAGAGTGGACGAACGCCATTTTGAGGCTAGGTGTCTTTTGGCATGTGCCATCGTAAATTGAATAAGTTTGTGGGTCGCGTATGGAATGGTCGAGGATTTGTCCCCTAAAAGAGCTATAGTAGGTTCAAAAGCAATGGTTCTACCTATTATCAATTCCAGCTTCCTCCATATTGAGCTCCAATATGACTGCGCTACAGGGCAGGCCCACCATATATGCCAAGTATCTCCTTTAATGGGACATCCTCTAAAGCATAGATCGGAGTGAGATGAGGAAAACAAACTCAGCCTGGCAGGGGTGTAGTGTGCTCTGTGAAGAAGCTTGAGAGAGGTTTCGATAGACGAATAGAATAAGCTGCTTTTACTTAGTTGGGAGCAACAATGGTGCCATTTAGCCTCTGAAAGAGTAGTTGCACAGTCTTTTTCCCAGTCTAGCTGGCATTTTAGCTTGGGCTCCAAATCATGCTCCAGAAGTAATGCGTAGATATCAGAAATGAAACCTCTGTCCAGCGATCTTCCCCTACATCTCACTTCGAAAGGCGTATAGATAAGAACATTATTCTCTCTATCTAAAGAGCGTATGAAGTTTAAAATTTGGTGGGCTCTAAATATTTCCGACTGGGGTACCTGGATTGATTCAAATAGTTGGGCGGGTGACATGACTTTAAAGGCTTTTAGAAATTTGCCTACAAATAATAGTCCTTTCTGGTACCACCATATAAATTGTGACGTTGAGTGGCCTAAAGGAAAGTCGGGGTTCCTGAGGATATGCGTCATACACGAGGGAATGGCTTGGAGACCATAAGCATATCTATATTTAGACCATATTTTAAAGGAGTGGGCAGAAACCGGAGATTTTTTATTAATGAGTTGATAAGGTATACTTTTAGCCCACATAGTAGCAGGCATGGATAAGGGACTTATTAGCTGGGATTCTAAATTCACCCACAAAGGTGCGGCAAACCCTGAGTTTACAGCCGCTAATTGGCTTATTTGAGCTGCAATATAATAGTTCCACAAGACCGGGGCACCTAGACCACCTCTGTCTTTTGGTCTTGTCAACGTTGAATATTTAATCCTAGGTTTTCGCTGTCTCCAAATAAATTTTTGTATTTGTTTTTGGAGGTTGTGTATCGCGAACTTTTTAATGTCTTTTTTTAACCACACTAAGTATGTAATTATATTTGAGTAAGTCTGAGAGGTAATTAGGGCAGGAGATAAAATAAAGACAAAGAGCTACCTTGAAAGATGATAGAATAGCTGGGTACTGTCTTCAAGAATTGTTTATCCCTTTTAAAACAATAAGAGGTGCAAAGTTCTTTCTGAAAGTGTATTACATTTATAGAGACAAAAAAGGAAGGTTTAATGAATGAAGACTGTATTGCAATATGTTATAATTAGTTACATACTTTAATATAAAACATTTTGGAGCTCTACTTAAAAGAAAAGTTAAAAGTACAATGAATATTGGTTTTGTGGTATTTTTAATGAGTATTCGGGCTGCAATAGGGAATGTGTGAAGAAAAGTTACTAATTTAACAGTTTTCTGTTTGAATTTATTTATTTTTTTGTTTTTGTAAACATCCAAAAAAACACATTTAACAGTTTTTATTCCTATTTTCCACTTGAAGGGCATGTGCAATTTTTTTTTTAAACTTACAATTATTGTTCGTACTACTGCAATGACATGTCTTAATATGTTGTTAACCACGTATCAAACATATACTTACGTTCCAAACTATTGATATGTTCTAGATATGATAACCACGTTTTGTGAAAGTTTTTAGTTTTTTTAGTTTTTTTCTAAGATCATTATGTTATTGTTAATTGACAAGGTGAACGTTCTTCAATGGGTAGCTATGCAATGGTTTGCTGCCATTGCATTATGCTAAATAAGCCTATAAGTGGCATGTTTGTAAATTCTAGGCTCAAAATCTATTAATAAAATATCAGATGTAATTCCTGTGTGCATCTGAGTGAATATTTTTAGCTACTTTTCTTTGCTAAGGGGTATGACCACTATACATTAGACCTACAGTAATTGCAATGTTATTGCGGTAATGTTGATGATGTTTCACTTGCAGCATAGTGAGTAGGATTTTTGCAGAGGGATGCACAACAATGCTGCCATTTTATGACATCGGTCTGATTCTCAATCAGTCATGAGCTTTATCTTTATTCCAGGTTTATGATCAGATAAATTGAAGATAAAATTCCCTTTCCCAGAGGGTCAAACTTACATATTCTTTAAAAAAAATACTTTTCGTGGCTTTTTATAGAGTATAGATAATGACACTTTTGGGAAGCACAAAGAGATGTATTTATTTTTTCCATTAAACTGCTCCATAGTATTTGATTAAAGTTTAAGAACTGCACATTTTGTGACCACTGTCCAAATACTGGGAGATCTAGCACAGGGGGGAAATCAAGGGTGCCTAGAATTTCCAGAAGGGGAAAAGGCCCTGACTATAAATAGAACATTTATCTAAATTGTATACTTAGATGTACAGAAAATCTAATTATTTATGGGGCACTTGATTTAGTTCAGGAGATTTTTTTATGAATAAACATACAATTAGTGCACTCAATCTTATATACAGTACTTGGCCTAGATGCTGGTAAAAAAATGGAAATACCGTGTTTCCCCTAAAGTAAGACTGAGAATAAAACCTAGCAGGAATTTCAAGAATGCTTGAAATGTAAGACAACCTCCGAATTTAAGCCCTAGCTAGGCAGCAGCCCACGACACCAGCAAGTCACGCTCAATACAAAGCCTGGATACAGGAGAGCAGCAGTATAATGTGAGTTCTACACAGTCCTATATATGTGTCAGGCAATTTGTGTTTTTGTTGGAGCCAGCCCTCCTGATCTGTGGTGATAAGAATCAGCAGCACTTCACCTCTTCACCTCTTCCCAGGACACACAGATTATCCTATTATAGCTCTGGGGAGCCTGACAGAGTTCTGTGTCTGCAAGAAATAGACTCCTAATTACATAAACAGCAGAATTAATTTCTTGTAATTGAGAGCCAATATCTGCAAACCACAAGCTCTGTGTATTTTGCACATGGCATACAGTATGTACATTTTGTATAGGAAAACTACCAGTGTTCGCCCAAAAATAAGACATCCTCTGAAAATAAGCCCTAGCACATCTTTTAGAGAAAAAATTAATATAAGACAGTGTCTTATTTTCGGGGAAACACGGGTATGTGTTATGATGAGGATAACTCCAGTATCTGCTGGAGTCCTCAACTATGCACCATAAAATCATTACACATCTCAATAAATTCAAAGGGCCTGATTCAATACACTTTTTCTTTCATTTTCTCCTAAGAGACAATTTTTCATCTTCTGTTTAAAACTATTAAAAAAAGTACCAACACGAAGGTGAAAAAGTTCTGCCAAAATTATTCTGAGTATTTTCTTGCTTGCTGTGGCTTAACGGACAACTGTAATGAGAAGAATATGGAGGTTGCCATATTTCTTTCCTGTTCAACAAGACCAGTTCATGCCAAGAGCAAAAATTGGTAACAATTACAAGAGCAAACGTTTCCTGACTTCTGTCTCTAAAATTGAAATAAATGTTATTCTGGAAATATTTACTATTTTTTCAATAGTAAATATAAAAACTAGAGTTCTCCATTCACTGAACTGAATTACATTATAGTAGTAGCAGTAGGGTATTGTACCGTGTTAGCCATCAGTAAAAGCAAGAAGTTTTATATCAGGATGATACCATTTATTGGCTAACTAAAAATGAATAAAAATAAGCAAGCTTTCGGCCTTGCAGCCTTCGTCTGGCTTATATCCTGTTAGTTTGCAAACTGGTGGTACAGACACCTTATATACATGCAACATCAAAAGGGAAAACAGATATTTTTTCAAGCATAAATACATGTCATTAAGATGCCTTAATTCACACAGACCATCGACCTGGGGTTAGAGGTTGTAAGCTAAGATCAGGATCCTTGTTTACTCCCTGCTCACATACCTGGGAGTTGGACTGACACAGAGGTATCGTAGATTCGTAAATTCTTAGTTCACAAGTTCAGCTATAATGGCTGAGAAAAGTTCAAATATCATCAGTCTCATACCAATATAAAAAAGTTGTTGTCCTTATTCAAACCGTTCTGCACAGCTTTGAACCAATTTATAAATTTTGTTTCTGCTATTAAACGATCATTTGACGTTTTGAAGCCACCCTTCAGGGCAGTGACACGAAGATCATCCATGCTGTGTCCGTTGGACCGAAAGTGTGTAGCAACTGGGAGTCCAGATTTGGTATCTTTAATAGTGTGCCTGTGTCCATTCATACGTTTGCGCAGAGTTTGTCCAGTTTCTCCCACGTACATAACATTGGGGCATTTAGCACACATGATCAGATATACCAGATTGGTGGAACCACAGGAAAATGTACCTTGTACTCTGTACTCCTGTTGTGAACCTGGTATCGTTACCCTGTCAGTGGAGTAAATGTGTCTGCAGGTCCCACATATTTTACACATAATAGACCAAAACGCACCAGATCTAAAAAGAAGAAAGAAAGATGGACCCCCAAAGAAGGAGAAAACCCGGCCCTGGATAAATACATCAACAAATTTAGATGCAGAATCTCTGACAGGATCCTGAGTAAAAGAAAGACACTGGCCCAGAACGTAACACAACAGGAGCGACAGGCCATCAGATCCCTTAAGGAGAATAAGGACATTATTATTAAACCAGCGGATAAAGGTGGTGCCATAGTCATAATGAACACCAGTGACTACATCCAGGAGGCACAAAGACAATTATCCAACACCGCTCACTATGCCAAATTACAGGGGGACCCCACAAAAGGCTACAGGATGGCACTCAATAGGATGGTTAACAGATTGCCTGCAAACATCAGACTACATGTAAGGACCCTTATCCCTGAAGAGCATAGAACAGCCTGCTTTTACATGCTTCCCAAGATCCACAAAGAGGGAAACCCAGGTAGGCCCATAATCTCTGGGAGCAGAACTTTTACAGAGAACATCTCAGGGTGGCTGGAAAACATCTTGAAACCTCTTGTCTGTAAAAGACCCAGCTACATACAGGATACCACCCACCTCCTGAACAAACTGACAGCCATCGGCCCAGTACCTGAGGGAACCATACTGGCCACGATGGATGTGGAGTCCCTGTACACGAACATTCCCCATGATGATGGTATTGCGGCCTGCCGTAAATATCTTCAAGGTCAGGGCATACCTGTAAAGCCTATTGCTGGACTGATCAAATTCATTCTCACTCATAATTATTTTACTTTTGGACAGGACCTCTATTTACAGCAGATGGGCGTGGCAATGGGTTCGCGATTCGCACCACAGTATGCAAATCTCTTCATGGCCAAAATCGAAGAGGAATACCTCAATGCATGTGGCATAAAACCCATGGCCTACTTCCGCTTCATTGATGAAATTTTTTAATGATCTGGTCCGCAAGTGAGGATGATCTTCTCCAGTTCCACAGGAACTTCAATGCCTTCCATCCTACAATCAAATTGAAACTTACCTACTCTCACACAGAGATTAACTTTCTGGACACCACCATATACATCAGGGGTAACAACATACAAACCTCTGTGTATCGCAAACCTACAGACCGTCCCACATACCTAAGATACCTAAGATATCCTAAGCACATTAAGAACTCTATAATTTACAGCCAAGCAATAAGGTACAACCTGATTTGTTCTGACAGGATGGACAGAGACAAGCACCTGGATCGCCTTAAGAACACTTTCATTAAACAAGTTTACAGTCCTCCTATGGCTGAGGCCCAAATCAGGAAAGCCAGAAACATCCCCAGGACTGAACTTCTAAAATATAAGCAAAACCAGAAACCCTTTGGTTGTCACCTACAACCCACACCTGGAAATCTTAAGGAGGATTGCTAAGGAACTACATACCATTTTACACAAAGATCACAGACTGAGAACGATATTCCCTAAACCTCCACTCTTGTCATATCGGCAACCACACAATCTAAAACAGATGATTGTCAGGAGTTCTTTGAATAGGCCTCAACAAAACGGAACATCACCCTGCCGACAAAAAATATTAGGGACCTGCAGACACATTTACTCCACTGACAGGGTAACGATACCAGGTTCACAACAGGAGTACAGAGTACAAGGTACATTTTCCTGTGGTTCCACCAATCTGGTATATCTGATCATGTGTGCTAAATGCCCCAATGTTATGTACGTGGGAGAAACTGGACAAACTCTGCGCAAACGTATGAATGGACACAGGCACACTATTAAAGATACCAAATCTGGACTCCCAGTTGCTACACACTTTCGGTCCAACGGACACAGCATGGATGATCTTCGTGTCACTGCCCTGAAGGGTGGCTTTAAAACGTCAAATTATCGTTTAATAGCAGAAACAAAATTTATAAATTGGTTCAAAGCTGTGCAGAACGGTTTGAATAAGGACAACAACTTTCTATATTGGTATGAGACTGATGATATTTGAACTTTTCTCAGCCATTATAGCTGAACTTGTGAACTAAGAATTTACGATACCTCTGTGTCAGTCCAACTCCCAGGTATGTGAGCAGGGAGTAAACAAGGATCCTGATCTTAGCTTACAACCTCTAACCCCAGGTCGATGGTCTGTGTGAATTAAGGCGTCTTAATGACATGTATTTATGCTTGAAAAAATATCTGTTTTCCCTTTTGATGTTGCATGTATATAAGGTGTCTGTACCACCAGTTTGCAAACTAACAGGATATAAGCCAGACGAAGGCTGCAAGGCCGAAAGCTTGCTTATTTTTATTCATTTTTAGTTAGCCAATAAATGGTATCATCCTGATATAAAACTTCTTGAATTACATTACTGAAATTATTTACTGAAAAATGCTTATTAAGGCCTAGTGCACACCAAAAACCGCTAGCAGATCCGCAAAATGCTAGCAGATTTTGAAACGCTTTTTCTTATTTTTCTGCAGCGTTTCAGCTAGCGTTTTGCGGTTTTGTGTAGCGGTTTTGGTATAGTAGATTTCATGTATTGTTACAGTAAAGCTGTTACTGAACAGCTACTGTAACAAAAAACGCCTGGCAAACCGCTCTGAAGTGCCGTTTCAGAGCGGTTTGCGGTTTTCCTATACTTAACATTGAGGCAGAAACGCATCCGCAATCCAAAATCTGCAGCAGCCCGGGAGTATGCATTTCTGCAAAACGCCTCCCGCTCCGGTGTGCACCAGCCCATTGAAATACATTACCCTAGCGGATCCGCACCCGCAAGCAGATCGCAAACCACAGCGGAAACGCTCCGGTGTGCACTAGGCCAATTTGTTTATTTATTCAAGGAAAGCAAATTTGCTTAAAAAGAAAATCTAAAAGGGAACTAGATGTTTTGGAATGATCTAGAGGAGATTCTGTAGGCCTTCTGGTGGCATATTGATGCATACATAAACATGTGGCATTAGGCCTCATTCACATTTGGGCGTTATTATCGATGATTGTAATCAGCTAATTACGATTACGCAAGATTTCACGTACATTTTTGCAATTATGCCTATATGTAATTACGATTTGTAAATTCGATTGATTTCGTATAGATATTTGTAATTTCGCGTCAAATTTCGCGTAGTTTTTGTGTAATTTCATGCCGACTTTGGCAGTGAATAGCAAAACCCCAATACATGCTATTGACACCAAAATTACTACAAATATTAAGGAGAATAGTGGGTACAAGTCAGAAACATTTTCCAAAAAGACATTTTAAAAAATGCAACGAAAAATAGTTTTTAAACTCAGAAAAATAACAGTTTAAAAAACATTTTTCTTTTGCATTTTTAAAATTGATTTTCTCAAAAACTACAAAGTCTTTTTGAAAAATTAATTTTTTGACTTGTACCCACTATTCTGCTTAACATATGTAACAGTTTTGGTAGCAATAGCATGCATGGGGGCTTTGCTATTACCCACCAAAATCTGCACAAAATTACGTGAAATTTCACAAGAATGATGTGAACATGTGCGCAAAATTATAAAATATTACTAATACATACAAAATTAATTACGATTTTCTCTGAAATTTAGCATTATGATTGCGATGCATAATTGCAAATTTCTATGCGAAATTTTGCCATTGCAAAAGTTTGGCCCACCACTGGGCGTTGTAGTACGACTTTAGGGAGGCATCTTACTGCAGATAACCACACTGCAATAATAAGTCTATCTGACATCCAGAATGCAAAATATATATCTTGTTGATGTCCAAAAGTGATTATGAACAATTGCAATAGTGATTGTTCAATGGCAATTTAGTTGAGCAGAATTTTTTTTTTTTATAATAGGTTGTGATGGATAGGAAGTAAAGTTTGGTTCGTTGATGGTGAAATAATGTATTGCAACATTTTATTTCTGATCACATTTGCTCTGATCTGATTGCTCGGGCAATTCTTTGCTGAAAACTGCACCGTTAGTGGGCACCATTAGCAAACAATCACATTTCCGATAAGATTATTCAGATCGGAAGAAAATATCATATTTATTCAGTCCACACCACTAAAGAATTCACTTGTGATCATCATAGCCCATATGCAATTAACATTATCTCCTGAGCTCTCTCCTAGGTGATATTTTCACAGCTCATCAATAAAATGCATTTTATACCAAAAGCAAGCAAGAAAATACGCAAAGTAATTTTAATAGTACTTTTTCACCTACTTTTGGGGTTTTTTCAATTGCAAAGTAATGAAAAGCTATTTTAAAGAGTAGATGAAATATTATCTCCTAGGAGAAAACTCAGGAGAAAAGGGAATTGTTTATGGCCCAATTATGTCTCAACCAGCTTTGATCATATCTATGAAATAATTTGCCAAACAGAATGATCATTTCTTTTAAGAAACAATCAATATTGGGATTGTTCTTGATTTATTGGCGCTGTGAGAGGGGCTGCACTTTGCTACACAACTTCTCAGTTACTCTTATCTGTATTAGTGCCTAAGGAAGCGGACTAGAGGCCCGCGAAACGTCTTGCATTTGTTCTGGACTACAAATTAAATCTTGTTTAAACCATACATAGTGGTTGTGTTTGGTTTTGGGAAGGTAAGTCCATCCGTGCCCCCCAACTTTTATCTGTTTTTACCTATGATCAATTTTCATTCTTTCTTATTCAAGTCACTTTTCCTCCACAGTTTTCTCCTAGGAGATAGTTTTTCATCTTCTCTTTAAAATAATTTTTAAGCACTTTGCAACTGAAAAAGTACAAAAAAGTAGGTAAAAAAGTACTATGAAAATAATTTTGAGTATTTTCTTTCTTGCTATCGGTTTAAAAGACATTGGCCCCTATGCAATTAACTTTTTCTCCTTAGTTTTCTACTAGGTGATATATTTAAACTTGTCAACAAAATTCCTTTAGCCATGAGAAAGCAAGAAAATACTCAAAATCATTTTGTCAGTACTTTTTCATCTACTTGTTGGTACTTTTTCAGTTGAAATGTGCTGGAAAGTTATTGTAAATAAAATATGAAAATGTATCTCCTAGGAGAAAACTCAGGAGAAAAAGTTAATTGCATATGAGCCATTTTATTGATAAGGAGTGAAAATATCCCTTAGGAGAAAACTTGGGAGAAAAGTTAATTGCAAATGGGTCTCTGGTCCTTATTCAATTCACTTTTTCTCCTAAGTTTACTTCTAGGGGATAGTTTCACAACTTGTAAATAAAATGCCTTTTAAACCTCCAACAAGCAAAGAAATATTCAAAATAATTTTGACAGTACTTTTTTACCTACTTTTTCCATTGCAAAGTGCTAAAAAGTTATTTTAAATCCAAAATGAAAAATTATCTCCTTGGAGAAAACTTGGGAGAAAATGCTAATTGCATATGACCACTTATCAATGAAATGCCTTTTAAGCCAGCAGCAACAAAGAAAATACTCAGAATAACTTTGTACTTTTTCACCTATGTTTTGGTATTTTATTACCTACGTTTTGGAAATTTTTGGTATTTTGTGCAGAAAAATGATTGTAAACAGAAGATGAAAAATGATCTCCTAGGAGAAAACTTGAATTGAATAATACCCTTTGTATTTATTTTTCACATAATACATGTCGCATACATCAAAGTCTCCACATATGGGTAAATTGTAAGTGTTTCCTAATAAGTAGAAGAAAAATCCAGATTTATCTTTTTTTTGTACATAGTACAGACTCAGATATGTAAATACTTGTTCATAAGCACATGAATGTTTATGAAACAGCCAATAGAACTATAACTATCAGACATAACAAATTCACTAAGTCTTTACACTATAAGCAGTGCTGTAGTGAATAGGCAAGTCGTTGCAAATGTTAAGCATTTTATCGGAACCAAACCATGGGATAAAGGCTATTGCAACATATTTGGTTTCTGATACAGCAGCAATCCTATGATGGTTGATTATCTACATGGCCACAGGATCACAGTTTATCTGCTCATTTTTCAAATGATATCATCTAGGAGGAGGAGACAATATGCACAATTCTGGTAGCTATGTGAGGTAAATGTTTTTTTGTAGGTAAAATACCTTATGAGGTAGTTTCCTCTTCTTTTATCAATTCTGAAAGATTTTTCTCCATTTCCAAACATGAGGTAAAACATGAGGTAAAACATGAGGTAAATGCATAGAGTGAGGTAAAACATGAGGTATTTCAGTGGTAAGCCTGCAGCAAATAAGTAATAGTCTTTAATTGTCTTCCATAAGTTAGTATATTTGAGGAGGGAATGTGTATTTGATTATGTAGCAACCTATGAAAAGTAAATGTATAGACATCCATTATAAAAAAAATCCAGCTAATTTACCTTTAGAGGCCGGGGGGTGGGGGGGAGGAGCACTTTTAGAGGCTGGTGGCAGGGGGGGGGGGGGGTTGGAGCACTTTTAGAGGCTGGGGAGGGGTCAGCACTTTTAGAGGCTGGGGGTGTGAGTAGTTTTACTTTTAGAGGCTGGGGGTCTGGAGGGGAGGTTACAGCACTTTTACTTTTAGAGGCTGCTGGGGGGCCTCGGAGCACTTTTAACCAGAGGAGGAGGGGGAATCGGTGTTTGCCGCAGTTTTACTTCATTTTTTTGAAAAATAGAGGCTGGGTTGGAGCATTTTTACTTTTTTTTCCAACCAGAGGTTGGGGAATGGCAATGTTGAGGGGGGCGTGGCAGATGAAGGATTGTACAAGGTTTGGAGAACTTTTTCTTTTTTTTAAAACAAAATGGAAGCTGGGGGGGGGGGGGATTCGTTGGTCAGATCACTTTTACTTATTTCAGCAAAATATGAGGGCCCTGAACACAGAACAAGCTGAAAAGGCTCCATGTTATGTAACAGATATCACAATTCTGTCACATCACTACATTTATCATGTGGTAGAGGTAGGTCTAATTATGTGAAGTAAAAGACATGCAAACACGCCCATTATTTCTCTTCAGAATTCAAGTGTGAGGTATTTCACTACTAAATACCACGCATTTTTAGTCGAAAATTACCACATGAATTACCTCATGAAATTACATGAGGTAAAACTTTACTTAAACTACCAGAATTCAAAAGTTTATTTTCCTCATGTGTGTGTGTAGAAAAATAGGCAGCTTTGGGCTATGAATAGGGCTAGGATTTCAAACTGCTATATACTGTCAGTCAAAAAACAAATTTTAAGTGGGATCTGCTGAGCTCTGGTTCATAAGGATCCACCTACTGCTCTCTAAACATATCATGTTTCACAACATAACAACACAGTAACCAGGCAGCTCGGGGTGACCCAAAACCACAAGTAGGGTATAGGGGACTTAATGAGACCGAAAAGTCCTCCTACTAAAAGCAATACTAAGTGTGGTTTGCCTTCTTAAAACAGAAGGAATTTGCGATAATTCAGCTTAAAGTGAACATCTGTGGTTACCCACAATGCACCGCTGCTAAATTCAGTAGCAGTGCATTGTGGGTAACCACAGATGTTCACTTTAAGCTGAATTATCACAAATTCCTTCTGTTGTACGAGGGCAAACCACATTTAACATAACAAAAGTAAATCTGACACCACTGTAGTAACTTTAGAAGCTGTTAATTACAGTTGTCAGAAGTCTGGAGGTGTGAATCGGGTAACCGTTGGTTTATTGAGGACATTATTATTTAGAACATTCTAATTCATTTAACAATGTTGACACCCACTCATGTAAATTACATATTTTTAACTTTGCTTTTGCAGAGACTTGAGCATTAGGAAACATCTCATAGACTACAAACCGCTCGCGTTCATGCGCCATCCCGCTGCCGTCTTTCAGGTACACACCGCTGTTGCCACATTGACGGGTCCAGGCCTGATTATATAGGTTAGCAGATGGCATTACTTGCAAGCGATGCCTCAGGGACAGAGGAGAATGAAGAGGAATGGGTGTGTTTGAGCCTCTCACTAAAACACACAACATCATTTTGTTTGTTCTATTCTCTGGTCTATAGGAAAAGGACTATTAGAGAAAATAAACTAAGCTGACTTTTTCACCATTCTGCGCTCTCTTTTTTTTATTAACAAATAGGGAAAAAACAGATAAAATCAATTTGCTAGATTGTTCATGGACAGAAAAGCCTCTATGCAAAGCCGACTTACTAATTTAAATGCAAAACTCTACGTCTTTTGTCTAGTGTTTTAGACAAATGCTAATTCTGTAATTTAATAGGCCAAGGTTGTTTTTTCCTCCTTTTGGAAAGGTGAAAGGGGTTTTTCTCCTTTGTGTTCTTTAGATGAAAGTATTTCTGGTCAGGAAGATTAAACTAGTCCAAGGAGTTGACATTTTCATCTGACTTCTTTTTTTTAGGCAGGTAATATTTCAGGGAAAGGACCCCACTCCGATTTCACAGCCCGAAAAAAAAGTCAGCTACCCAAAACGATTGTTAGATCAGCTTAATCAATAGGAATAGACATTTCTCTGGCTCCTCTCTGTGTGCCTTCCTATATCACCATACACACTCCACGGATCTTCCAGGAGCAGGGGCCACAGGATTTACTTTCACTGCCAGAAACAACGAGCCCGGGGAAGAGAAGACGGGAGCTGTAAAGACTGATGCAGTTCTATCATTAAATCTGGCCAGGTATGCCATTTAACTGAAACCAATGCTGCCCTATTATCACTTGTGTCTTTTCTTATTCTGCTGAATGCGCATACTGTTAGGCGTTAATGCTGAATATTTTCTTCATCATAAATTATATTTACATTAGTGAGAATGTTTTTTGTTGTTGTTGTTGTTTGTTTTTGTTTCTTTTATTTTTACGTCTTAACATCCTCCACTACATTGCCTTCACTAGTATTTAGAAGCAGGGACTATGCATTCTGTGTGCATGAAAAGGTAAAAGTGTTTTCTTGTTTATTTTCAGATGCCGATTGTTAGCAGGGCTGTCAGGATACTATTCCACTGATCTGTTCACTGAAGTATGTATTTATTTACTTTAACTCCTACGTCAAATGTGGGATAGATCTGTGCATCCTATACTTTTGTATTGTTTGATAGTCATATATATTGGAGAAGGTTGTATGCCAGTTACAGTTAATGCTTTGGTGGTTAAGCAGCAAAGCTTTAGGCATGGTAGGTATGCTAAAATACATATTGTGTGTAGGAATAAGAATAGGAGATTTGTAAAAAAAAAAATAAAGCCTAAGATATCTTCTATTGCACACAGCAGGGATTTATCAAGAAAACTGGCGCAACCATTCATTTTTCTGCTTTGAATAAAACAGAAAGTCTTATTGGTTGCCTGGGTTACAGCTTCACCTCTCCTCTAATTTTCTTAGCAGCCATATTGATTCTTTACATTAAGACACTCTTTGATGATCTGTATTGAGTTATCTACTGGGGATAACAACATGCAGTTCTGTTATGTTTTGGATGGTTATTGACAGTTCAACAAAGATATGTAAACTGGTAGCTTAGCCATGTCAGGTGTATTAAACTGTCCCCGTCATAGAAGGTTAGTCATTTGTGGAAATACCATGTCCAAATACATTGACTAAGCTTAATGGAGAATGCCATACTGAACTTTTTGCGCTTTTTTGCAACTTAGCCATTGACTCTATCAAAATTTGTATATAAGCTGTCTTAACATCATGATTAACAGTAAGTGCAAAGAAATGCAAACTCTTGACCCCCTAAGTAGAACTACATCATATATGTCAAGTCCTAATATTCACCCAAATAATTTCCACAAGTACAAGGCAATGACACACTTTCCATAACACTTCCACCTTCACATCACTAATTGTCCTGCAGTCACTAATTGTCACTACATTTCACATACTTTTTTTTTTGGGGGGGGGGGGGTAAATCCAGTTAACTCACCAGTGTGTTTTGGTGATGTTGAGGGTATGGAAAAACACATAAGAAACTAAGGGTCCATGGTATGGATTGTACTACTTATTTACAATGCCGCTCACTGTATAGAATTGCACTGAAGAATACTTTTTTCTCAGGGGTATTTTTATTTACACTTAGAAATGTGTCATTGACATATGAGAAAGTTGCTTAAGATTGGAGAAAGCAAAACTCTAAGACCACTAGGATTTGACTAGTGGTCACTAGGACTAAGACACTGGGACTTTAACTAGGGTTGAAAAAATCTTGACAACTTTAGGATTAATTCCCCCAAAAATTAGTGAATTGAAAAAGTTGAAGATTTGCTTCTCAGGAGGGCTATACATTTAACTATTGTGTAGAACATCTCAAGTGCCTTCATATTCCTAACTGCTTTCCCATCACTTTACAAACCGCTGTTTTTGGCTGGAGATAAGATAAACTCCATTTCAAACCAGAGGCAATTGTGACATGATCTAGAAGGAAAAAAGGGCCCTAAAGAAGGATGACACAGGAGAGCATGTGATTTGTATAACTTTCCAGTAATAGCTCAGTTTCACCATTATGATCAATACATCTGTTGTATGCTTTTATCTTCAGCTTATACGAACACATGTACACTTCATTACTAGTTTAAGAGTATGCATAGAATTGTACATTTTATGACAAACACTTGTAATGGAACGCAGTTGATTGTTCTATACAGAATGGTTAACAAACGTTAAATAGAAGGGCCTGTGACTGACCTTTATTATAGATAAATGTCTATGTTGGTTTTATTTTTCTGTGAGGAATCCATAGTTACATTTGCTGCTTAGGCTGTAGAATTGGTTGGAGTACCATATGACTGGCAGTTTGTATAGGAGAAACCAAGGCTTCTTGTTCTGATTTGACATCTACATACTGCGGTGTTCTATGGCTGGAATTGCATTAAAGGAACAATACGCATGGGATTCTGTGGAGTCAAATGTCAGTCACCTAATGCCATGCTTTTGCTGTTGATGATTCAGTCACCTGATTTATAAAGCACTTTTACTAGCATTATTGACTGCTCTTCAAAAGAGACTTGCCACCGTATATTTTATTGGTACTTATTCTCATGTTAAGAGCTTATTTTTTCTATTTGCCACTGTTGTTTAACCCCACATTCCCGGATCCTTTTTATTTCATGATTTCCAACTTTCACCAGCCAGCTGTATACAGAAAAAAAACATGAAATCCTGGGACATAGTACAGCTCAGGGAGAGCATGTTTACCCTGCAAGGGGGGAAGTATATAAGGTACAGGGGGGACTTTGGTATCATTTAGCATAAGGCATAGAGAGGAAATAGATACAGAGCACCAAAAATACTATGAGGCATTAGATGCCAAGAAGACTGAAATATAATAGGACATGAGTTAAAGGAGTACTATGAAACTTTTACCAATTTCTGTCTGTAGCATAAATCAAAATTGCAACAGCAGTCTGTGCGAAAACAGCAGATCTTTCTGCTGTGCAGTGTAGCTTTTTTTTTTTAAATTTACCTTATAGACGCATCTGACACACTGACGGCAACAGGGAATGGGGCAGCTCATTACATGAGAGGGGATTCCTTTTCTATAGTGCGGCAGTGCATTATCCTACTTTCATGTCCCCCCACATCACAGCGCACTATACAGCGAGTGACCCGCCGAAGCATGCTATGAGGAGCGAGAGACAACCGCTCTCGCTCCTATTCTGCCCAGTGCCCAGCCAATCTGCCGTGTGTCGGGCTGCCTATGCTACGCAACGGCAAGCATAAGCTGGAGGAGGGCGCGTCATGATCCTTCGCCATCGGCTCCTGCTTCTGATGCATTCAGGAGCAGTGACGCGCCCTCCTCCAGCTTATGCTTGCCGTTGCGTAGCATAGGCAGCACGACACACGGAAGTCTCCCTCTGGGGCGGATTGGCTGGGCAGAATAGGAGCGAGAGCGGTTGTCTCTCGCTCCCCATAGCAGGCTTCGGCGGGTCACTCGCTGTTGTGCGCTCTCATGGGGGGGAACATGAAAGTAATGCACTGCCGCACTGTAAAAAAGGAAAAAAAGGAATCCCCTCTCATGTAATGAGCTGCCCCATTCCCCGTCGCCATCAGTGTGTCAGATGTGTCTATAAGGTAAATTAAAAAAAAAAAAGCTACACTGCACAGCAGAAAGATCTGCTGTTTTCGCACAGACTGCTGTTGCAATTTTGATTTTGCTACAGACAGAAATTGGTAAAGTTTGATAGTACTCCTTTAAGCCGAGAACTGAGGTAAATGAGATATGAGGTGCAGAGAAGACTGAGGTATGAGAAGGTACAGTGAGGACTAGATTATTAGGAGGCATGAGGCATAGAGTTTGATAGAATACACTAAGAACATTGTAAGGATAGAACTGAAGTATGAAAACGTGAGGTACAGAGAGTATTGTGGTATACTGGGTCAATGAGATGGAGAGAGGATTGATGTATAATGAGGAATGAGATGGAAAGAAAGGACTGAGGTATAATGAAGCATGAGATGCAGAGAGGACTGAGGTATAATGAAGCATGAGATGCAGAGAGGACTGAGGTATAATGAAGCATGAGATGCAGAGAGGACTGAGGTATAATGAAGCATGTAATGAAGAGAGCGGACTGATGTATAATTATGCATGAGTTGGAGAGAGGACTGAGGTATAATGAGGCATGAGTTGGAAAGAGGACTGATATATAATGAAGCATGTGATGCAGAGAGGACTGATGAATAATGCGGGATGAGATGGAAAGAGGACTGAGGTAAAAGGAGGCATGTGATGAAGAGAGAGGACTGAGGTATAATGAGGCATGAGATGCAGAGAGGACTGGTAAATAATGTGGGATGAGATGCAGAGAGGACTGAGGTATAATGAGGCATGAGATGTAGAGAGGACTGATGAATAATGCGGGATGAGATGCAGAGAGGACTGAGGTATAATGAGGCATGAGATGCAGAGAGGACTGAGGTATAATGAGGCATGAGATGCAGAGAGGACTGAGGTATAATAAGGCATGAGATGCAGAGAGGACTGAGGTATAATGAGGCATGAGATGCAGAGAGGACTGAGGTATAATGAGGCATGAGATGCAGAGAGGACTGAGGTATAATGAGGCATGAGATGCAGAGAGGACTGATGAATAATGCGGGATGAGATGCAGAGAGGACTGAGGTATAAAGAGGCATGAGATGCAGAGAGGACTGATGTATAATGAGGCATGAGATGCAGAGAGGACTAAGGTATAATGAGGCATGAGATGCAGGGAGGACTGAGGTATAATGAGGCATGAGATGCAGAGAGGACTGAGGTATAATGAGGCATGAGATGCAGTGAGGACTGGGGTATAATGAAGCATGAGAAGGAGAGAAGACTGAGGCATAATGAGGAATGAGATGCAGAGAAGACTGAGGTATAATGAGGCATGAGATGCAGAGAGGACTGAGGTATAATGAGGCATGAGATGGAGATAGATGACTGAGGTATAATGAGGCATGAGATGGAGAGAGATCACTGAGAAATAATGAAGCATGAGATGGAAAGCGAGGACTGAAGTATAATGAGGCATGAGATGAAGAGAGGATTGAGGTATAATGAGGTATGAGATGCAGAGAGGACTGAGGTATAATGATGCCTTAGATGGAGACAGGACTGAGGTATAATGAGGCATGAGATGTAGAGAGGACTGAGGTATAATGAGGCATGAGATGAAGAGCGGACTGAGGTTAGGTATAATAAGGCATGAGATGTAGAGAGGACTGAGGTATAATGAGGCATGAGATGAAGAGCGGACTGAGGTATAATGAGGCATGAGATGGAGAGAGGACTGAGGTATAATGAGGCATGAGATGGAGACAGGACTAAGGTATAATGAGGCATGAGATGCAGAGAGGACTGAGGTATAATGATGCCTTAGATGGAGACAGGACTGAGGTATAATGAGGCATGAGATGTAGAGAGGACTGAGGTATAATGAGGCATGAGATGCAGAGAGGACTGACGTGTAATGAGGCATGAGATAAAGAGCAGACTGAGGTATAATGAGGCATGAGATGGAGAGAGGACTGATATATAATGAGGCATGAGATGCAGAGAGGACTGAGGTATAATGATGCCTTATATGGAGACAGGACTGAGGTATAATGAGGCATGAGATAGAAAGGACTGAGGTATAATGAGGCATGAGATGGAGAGAGGACTGATGTATTATGAGGAATGAGTTGGAGAGAGGACTGAGGTATAATGAGGCATGAGATGGAGAGAGGACTGACGTGTAATGAGGCATGAGATGCAGAGAGGACTAAGGTATAGTGAGGCATGAGATGGAGAGAGGACTGATATATACTGAGGCATGAGATGCATAGAGGACTGAGGTATAATGAGGCATGAGAAGGAGAGAAGACTGAGGCATAATGAGGAATGAGATGCAGAGAAGACTGAGGTATAATGAGGCATAAGATGCAGAGAGGACTGAGGTATAATGATGCATGAGATTCGGAGAGGACTGAGGTATAAAGAGGCATGGGATGGAGAGAGAGCACTGAGGTATAATGAGACATGAGATGGAGAGAGCGCTGAAGAATAATGAGGCATGAGATGGAAAGAAAGGATTGAGGTATAATGAGGCATGAGATGGAAAGAGAGGACTGGGGTATAACGAAGCATGAGATGCAGAGAGAGCTGATATATAATGAAGCATGAGAAGGAGAGAAGACTGAGGAATAAAGAGGTATGAGATGGAGTGAATGCTAAGGTGAAATGAGGCATGAGATAGAAATAGAGGATTAAGGTATAATGAGGCATGAGATGGAAAGAGGACTGGTGCACAATGAGGCATGAGATGGAGAGAGAGGACTAAGGTATAATGAGGCATGAGATGGAAAGAGGACTGACGTATAATGAGGCGTGAGATGGAAAGAGGACTGAGGTATACGAGGCATGAGTTGGCGAGAGAGGACTATGGTATAATGAGGCATGAGATGGAAAGAGGACTGATGTATAATTATGCATGCGTTGGAGAGAGAGGACTGAGGTATAATGAGGCATGAGATGCAGAGAGGATTGAGGTGTAATGAGGCATGATTTGGAGAGAGGTATAACAATGTTTAATTAGGTACAAAGAGGAGGCTAAAGTGTAATGAGTTATAATATATTTAGATGTCTTTGTTACAATGAAGCATTTCATACAGTGAGAACAGAGAAACAATGTTTTATGAAACTCAAAGAGGACTGAAATACTGTATGCTAAGGAAAAGGGAGGAGTTATTACTAAAAATATGAATAAAAGGACAGAGGAGGTGCCCCAAAAATGATAAAATAAGTAAAAAAAATGTATATAAGGTAAATAACTATATAAGAGCTTGCTGTCTACAGTATTTAGTCCCTGGAATATCTGGCGCCCTTTTATTACCAAAATCATGTTTATCGGCTATATCCGGCACCCTTTTATTACTAAAATTATGTTTATCGGCTATATCCGGCACCCTTTTATTACTAAAATTATGTTCATCGGCTATATCTGGCGCCCTTTTATAAACAAAATCATGTTTATCGGCTATATCCGTCGCCCTTTTATAAACAAAGTCATGTTTATCGGCTACATCCTGCACCCATTTTCCAGGCGCCCTTTTTACATGTATGTCCCAGGATACTAGGAAGTAAGCACTTTGGGATCTTTGCACAAGTTGTATAAGTTGAAACTAAGAAATGATTTGCTTCATGCTGTTGCTTATCTCTTAGAGCAGAGAGGAAGTTGTGCGTTTAGGTCCACTTTAACACTTTCTTGTATTTCATATACTACCTAGTGTGTAGTACATGTACTACATAGATTTGGTACATAGGTCCAATCAAGATGGTATGGTATATGGCCACCCTAAGATTAAACTGTAGCTGCAGTGCTGGCCTCAAAGAGTTAAACTCTCAGCAGAGGGAGGGGTAGGAGTCAGTAGTCAGATAATCTATCCTCAGAGAGAGACTGGCAGTTGCCCTATACCAGTTTCCCTGTGACCACTTAATGTGTAAATGATCGGGGAACAGAGGAGGAAGTATGGACAGCTCTCTCTACACTAGTGGTCAGGAACCTTTGTGGCTGAGAGAGCCATGAATGCCACATATTTTAAAATGTAATTCCGTGAGAGCCATACAATATGTTTCAAATTAAATACAAGTACAATTGGAGTGTCCGGTAGTTTTGGGGTAGCGCAAGTAAGTTAATAGTGCATGCCACAGCAGTAGCGTGCACTACTTTGAAAATGTTACTCGCGCTGCCACACTAAGCTGCACTGCTTGATCAGAGTAGCTTAGAGAATCAACCTGTACTGATTTAACTGCGAGCCAGATGCAGCCATCAAAAGAGCCACATCTGGCTCCCGAGCCATAGGTTCCCTACCCCTGCTCTACACTGTCATCTCAACATAAAATAAAGCTAAAAGACTCTGCAAGTCATATAGTTTAAATATATGTTTTTCAAAAAACACAGATGTGCAATGTACAAAGTAATGTGCTTCATTTACTAATGCAAAATTAAGATGATTTGTAATTAAATACTTTAAAGCGTAGGCTTTAAATTGTATTCCACCATTCTGCAATGATTTTTTATGTTTTAAAGCCAGCGCACATTTCAGATTTGTTTAATATGCTTGTCGATAATTAACAAAATAGGATAAAAAAATATAAAAAAAAAATATGTGGTAGCCCCCTTTGCCCCATACATAGTAACTAGCCCTAGACATATGTTAAATGTAATGGAGAGCAGGGAGAGAGATGGCTAATGTTCTCCCGTAACTCACTGGTTTTTGCATAAACACTTATGGTTGCCTGTACTGGGTCGCAAAACACAGTGCCCAATGCTGGGCCATGACACTCTTTAGACAGCTCTCTGGCCTGGATTTGAAGTCCAGTAATTATGGGAGTTATATGTACATCCTGCCTGTTTCACCACTCCTTGGTAATTTAGTCCATAAATCTTTCCCCAAAAAACGTTCCTATTCACTATGCGACATATCTTATTCCAGGTGATGTATCTTACAAATGCAAGCTACGTATCGCCTTGCCATCGCACGAGGATTACCAGCAAATCCTATTGCCAGTTTCACACATACAATGACCAATCATTAGGGAGCCTTACTAATGCGAACGCCTGAGCGATGCTCGCATATCCCAGCCGGTAGGGGTTTGCGCTGTGGTGCTGTCCTTTAGCACCACAGCACTACTACTTTGGTTGCCCAGGAAATGCGCGCTCACCCGTTGAACCTCCGCCACCATTGCATCTGGGGGTCTCCTTTAATAATAAGATCTCCAGAGCTTCCCATTGGTCTGTCTGTCCTTGCTAAAAGCCTCCTACAGCTGAGGCAGGAATCCCGAGCAATTTACCTGCACCGCATGTCCCGTCACTGTAATTATTAGTGACGAGCACAAATCTTGCATAGACGTAATTTTGCATCGAGATTCGTAATTACGATGCAAAATCGTAATGTGAAATTTCAGGAGTAAACTCAATTAATTTTATCTGTAATTGTAATTATTCATAATTTTGCATAATTTTTGCATGGTTTTTACTTATTTTTATGCTGACCTTAGCAGTGAACAGCAAAGCTATTGTCACCAAAATTGCTACATGTGTTATGGTGGCCATACATGGTACAATTTTTTTTAAATTAAGTGAATATACTGAAAGGATAATGTAGGCAGTTCCCTTATACTACTGTAACGATCAGTGTTAGCACGCAGAGAGAATCTGATTATTGGTGATCTGCAGTATCACCAAGAATGCAGATATATACCTGATTATGGATGATCTGCAGAATCACCAATAATACAGATATAGTACTAACATCTGGACACCTGTATGTAATCGTGAGTGTTTGGTGTAAAAGTATGACTTTGAGTAACGCACCTGCTGAGCAGGTGATTTAGGCAGTATGGGCAATACTGCTCTTAAAGAGTACAGAAACCTCCCAGCAGCCTGAGACTCTCCAAGGGGTGGAGTCAGACTGAAGGTAGGAAGGACCAGAGAGTGAGTGACACCTGAAGGTGGATGTCACTGACAGATCTGGAGACTATCTCTTAAAGGGAGAGATAGCTCTCGAGGTCGGGCAAGCCAGGTCGGCAACACACGGACAGACAAAGTACAAAAACAGAAAGCTGATACGTTATCCAAGACAGGCAGGGGTTGGCAACGAAATATCAGATATGCATGGTACCGAATCAGAGAGCAGAGGAATAGTCAGGAAAGCAATAGGTCATAACAAATATCAAACAATGCCTAGTCTTGGGTGTGAGGTCCTTGGTCTCTACACCCTGGAACTGGCCTGAAGTATAACAGAATGATAACACAAGTTCCCTAGTCTTGTGTGTGAGGTCCGTGGTCTCTACACCCTGGAACTAGTCTGAAGTATAATAGAATGATAACACAAGTTCCCTTGTCTTGTTTGTGAGGTCCGTGGTCTCTACACCCTGGAACTAGTCTGAAGTATAATAGAATGATAACACAAGTTCCCTAGTCTTGGGTGTGAAGTCCGTGGTCTCTACACCCTGGAACTAGTCTGAAGTATAACAGAATGATAACACAAGTTCCCTAGTCTTTGGTGTGAGGTCCGTGGTCTCTACACCCTGGAACTAGTCTGAAGTATAACAGAATGATAACACAAGTTCACTAGTCTTGGGTGTGAGGTCCGTGGTCTCTACACCCTGGAACTAGTCTGAAGTATAACAGAATGATAACACAGGTAGTAATCTGGCTCAGTGTGAATTCCCAGGTCCTCCTGGTTCAAACACACAGTTGGATCTGACTAAGGTCTGAGTGCTTTCACGTAGTGTTCGCAACGGCAGACAACTTGTGAGTGGCCAGCAGTAACTATATATAGAGCAGCGCTCTCTGGCGCCACCCCTAAGTGATGAACCAATGGTTATCAGCTTTGAGGTCAGCTGACCAGCCTGGTCAGCTGATCCCTCCTTCGCCATCATAAAAGTTCTGCCTCTCAGCGTGCGCGCGCGTATTCCTGAACCTATGTGCACTAACAGACTCAGCCATACCAGATGCACGCTGCTGCGTGCAACCCGCCGCGCTGGACGCGGAACCAGCTGCCCCGCTATAAGTACATGCGGCGGCTTTTCCGCGTTCACTCCCAGTACCAGACGCATGCCTCTGTGTGCAAACCACCCCGCTGGACGTGAAATTAGCCGATTTGCTATCAGCACACGCGGCGGCTCTTCCGCGTTTTCGACAGTACCCCCCCCCCCCCCCCCCCCCCCCGAGGAGTGGACTCCGGACACTTCCCACCAGGCTCTCCAGGATGCAAGTTATGGAATTCCTTCTTTAATTCCTCTGCGTGCATACGACAGTCTGGCACCCAAGTTCTTTCCTCTATGCCATACCCCTTCCAGGTGAAACAAATATTGTACGGAGTTCTGCACAAGCCGTGAGTCCAGAATCTTTTCAATTTCATACTCAGGTTGGTCAGCAATCAACATGGGGGGGGGGTAGCGGGATCCACGTGTACTGCCGGCTTGAGCAAGGACACATGAAATGATCTCACACCTTGCATGCTGGCTGGGAGATCGACAGCATAGGTGACAAGATTAACTTTCCTGGTCACTGTGAATGGTCCTATGAATGTAGGACCCAGTTTGGGTGATGCTCGCTTCAGGGCCCCATGCCGAGAGGATACGTACACCATGTCCCCAGGGGAAAACTCCCACTCTACAGACTTTCTCTTATTAGTCTGATTTTTCTGAGTCCGGGGTTTCCTTGACACTGGTAAATGTTGTAAAGTACCCGGTGAGGTCTGACTAGATGTTTTACCCTCTAGAATGTCTCGCTGGCAATGGCCCAGATTAGGCATCCAGTCCTCCACCGTCTCCGCAGGTGCCCTGACCACCTTCCGAGGTAGGCCGGTCTCAGGCTCGGAACATTTAATTAAAGCTTCGGTTTTGACCTGCACTGCCACTTCTCCAACCTGTATCTTGGTAGCACCAACCCCAACTCTCCCCAAACAATGCCGATGACAATGGGATGACCATTTCAGTAACTGTCCTGACGCCCAGTCAATCTGTGGGGAATGGATTTGCAACCAGGGCATACCAAGAACAATGGTGGAGGTTGCCATGGGCATCACCAGGAACTGTAATCTCTTTTCATGTAACGCCCCTAAACAACATGACAACCAGGGGGTTTGGAAGAGAGTCTGACCACTCTGCAACAGAGAATCTTTCACTGCAGTGACCAGAATCTGCCGGTCTAATGGGACCAGGGGTATCCCCAATCTTTTTACAAAATTGTAATCTATGAGGTTTGCTGCAGAACCGGAGTCCACAACGGCTTCTGCGGAACTAGTCTGACCCTCCCATGTAATAGAGCAAGAAAGGAGCAGAGGATCATTGTTTAGAGGTAACGACTGCTCGCCTATGGTGTTGACCCACCCCAGACGGCAGCATTCTCCTGGCCCCTTAGCACCATATAGACTGAGCTTTCTTGGCCTTCCGTGACTCTTCTTCACCTGACTCAGCCCTGAATATCCAATTTGCATCGGTTCGTCAGAGGGTAACGAGGATCGAGAAAAGTCGTCTGAGATAGACCTTACAGCATTCCTACCACAAATCTGTTTCTGGTAGCGCAAACGGCGATCTATCTGCACGGCCAAAGAAATTGCCTCATCTACAGATTTGGGCTCAGGATGTCCTATCATTACGTCATAGATTGCATCCGACAATCCTGCCAAAAAACAGTCTAACAGTGCAAATGACCCCCATCTTGCAGATACTGCCCCATTTCCTGAAACGTAATTTTCAACCGGACCCTTGCCCTGCCGCAATGTCTTGAGCTTCCGCTCAGTGGTAGAAGCAATGTCCGGATCATCATAAATTATAGCCATTGCTTTAAAAAATTCCTCAATCGAGGCTAGTGCCCCATGCCCTGTCGGGAGACTATACGCCCAGGTCTGGGAATCCCCTGACAACAGAGTCTTAATAAACGTAATTCTCTGTGCCTCGGTTCCAGATGAATTAGGCCTCAACTCAAAGTATTATAACACTCTATTTCTAAAATTCGGAAATCCCTCCTTGGCCATCATAAAAGTTCTGCCTCTCAGCGCGCGCGCGCGTATTCCTGAACCTATGTGCTTTAATAGACTTACGCTGCTGCGTACAACCCACCGCGCTGGACGCGGAACCAGCCGCCCCGCTATCAGTACATGCGGCGGCTTTTCCACGTTCACTCCCAGTACCAGACGCATGCCTCTGTGTGCAAACCGGCGCGGAATTAGCCGCCTTGCTATCAGCACACGCGGCGGCTCTTCCGCGTTTTCTCACAACTACATAGAATTGGTAAGATTGGGTGAAAAAATTGTACCATGTATGGCCACCTTTAGGGAGATTAGTGAGTACAAGTACAAGTCAAAAAAAGTAATTTTTCAAAGAGATCTTGAAGTTTTTATGAAAATCGATTTAAAAAATGCAAAGGAAAAACAGTTTTTGAACTCAGAAAAATTACAGTTTAAAAAAAATTTTCCTTTGCATTTTTAAAATTGATTTTCTCAAAAACTGCAATTGAAAAATTATTTTTTTTATTTGTACCCACTATTCTCCTTACCATATGTAGCAATTTTGTTGACGAAAGCATGTTCACCGCTTTTGCTATTCACCAGGTTTGGCTATTCACAGCTAAGGTCGGCACGAAATTACGCCAAAATTACCCAAAATTACAAATGATTACTCAAAATGAAGTGAATTTACAAATCGTAATTACGTATGGGCGTAATTGTGAAAATGTACACAAAATTTTGCGTAATCCTAATAAGCTGATTATAATCACCACTAGTAATTATCTCTTAGCCCCTGCAAAGCATCTTTGAAGAAGCTCCCATTTTGGTCCAGACAGTGGACCAATGGGAAGCCCCGATGGGAGCTTCAAAGATGCTGGGGCTCAGAGATAATTACAGAGACGGGACTTGCAGCAAGGGGCGGCAGATGGTCGGCGGCTGCAGGTAAATTGCTCAGGGGTGTCTATCTGCAGGGGGTTTTGGACAAGGATGGACGGACCAATTGGGAGCTCTGGGGGTCTCCTTATTAAAGGAGACCCCCAGATGCAGTGGCAAAGACATGCGCTAGCATGTTTAGAGGTCTAAACTAATGCTCATGAATGACGGGAGGCATGGCTTCTTGGCAGAATGAAAAGTGTAACAGGATAAAGTGTAAAGAACTCGCTGGGTGATAATATCACCCATGCAAGTTTTTAACCACCCAAGGGAGTGTTAAATTTAATAGCATTAGGTGATGCTCCCATCGCCTAATTTAAGAACTCGCCAGCGACTTATTGCTGGCGAGTTTGGTAAATGAATATGGCCCAATAAGTTTAAAAGAAAAATACTAATGTACACGTTCAATATTTTAGAAATTAAAAAACACACAAAAGATTGTTTTTAATATCTCAGTAGCCTTTATCTTTTGTTTTTTGCTATCTGTCTTCCAGGATCCCTTTCTCCTGGTATTCTTTTTTGACTGAAGCGTCTTTCCAGCAGCAGTGAGTTCAAGGTCTTCAGTCTTCAAAATCTTTTACTACATTGATTAGTTTCTGATTGGCCATTATACATACACATTTGTTCAGTATTCCTCACTGACTTTACTGATACTGTTCAGTCGCTATTCAGTCATGTCTGGCTCTTTAAATCTCCATGAACCTCAGCACGCCATGCCCCTCTATCCTCTACTGCCTCTCGAAGCTTGTCCAAGCTCATGTTTGTTGTTCCATGATACTATCTAGCCATCTCATTCTCTGCCATCCCCTCCTCCTTTTGCCCTCAATCTCTCCCAGCATCACAGTATCCTCCAATGAATTCTGCCTGAAATTACTGACCATTTATTGACATGTTGATTAACGGTGAAAATGGTTAATGTTGTCACTGAGGGAAGCTTGGCATGCATATAATTATGCAGCCAGTGGAACTCCCATCAATGCAAGGCTGGATTCAACAAAACACCTGGCCTCTTGGCTGTCAGACAATAAAATTAGATGAAGTACCTGGGGACCATGGAAAAAATACCTGGAGAACTTTAACCAAAACCCATTGGATTCAGGTCAGCCTGAACAGAGTCCGCGGAGCCCGGGACGGAGAGACTAGTAGAACACTTAGGAGAAAAAGTGAATTGGATTGGGCCCAATGTGCATAAACTCCTTCTGGTAAAGGGTAATTAGCTGCACAGATCAAGAGATATTGTTGCTCATTTTCTACACTTGGAGTAATTCATTTATTGGCAGCTAATGTTGTCACGCCTATCTGCCAGCTTCTGTTAGAAATACTGTGGAATATCTGTTTTAATGCAGAAAAAAAAGCAAGCTTACCTGCTTCCGGACTGAAGCAGTACGAATCTACGTCCAGTAGGTGGTGCTGTGGCTCTGACTGCATGTAATTTCTACTGCTTTGGTATTTGTTACTGCCGATCTCGTCACTCTGCACCCGCCGCAATTTGCTCACTCTGCTGTCTATAAGCTCTGTGAGCAGGTCAGAAGCCGCTTTCATTGGCTTCTGACCGCGTGACCTCACAGTGTCAGGAGCCAATGAAAGCGGCTCCTGACCGGCTGACAGCGCTGTGCCATCATAGAGATGGCAGAAAGAGGAGCCTGCTGCAATGGGACAGCATCGTGACTGACGAGAGTGGTGAGTATGTGTATTGATTTGTCGGGAGGCAACGTTTTATGGTACCAGCAGTCTCTGGTCCTTAAGCGGGCAGAGACTGTTGGTACGGAAGTGGTTAAATAACGTTTTGCTAAATTAATATCCTGTCAATCATCAGAATATACTGTATGTAGCTTAATGGAATGAAGTGAAATTTTCTTTACAAAGGTGGTATTTCCCTCAAGATAAAAGACATTCCTCAGTGCAGGGCATGAGGTGACAGGGTTATTACATGTTCAGCACCCAGAACAGCCCCTGTGCAGTAACTGAGCTGATTAGACTATGGTATCACATAATGGGCTTGAATCACTAAGACAAATAGCATGCCTTATCAGAGATAACACGCTTTATCAAAGTTAACACGCCTTATCAGAATAGCATAGGGAACTTATGCCTGCTAATTGGCAATGACGAGCGCTCCACTCGTCCTGCCCTGAGCCCCTGCGGGTTCGTAGCGCTCGCTATGCTACTCTGATAAGGCGTGTTAACTTTGATAAGACATGTTAACTCTGATAAGGCATGCTATTTGTCTTAGTGAATCAAGCCCAATGAGTGTGATTCTTTTGTTGCAGCTACTCCCAAGAGAGGTACTTCACATTTGAAAGTAGGGAATTGAGCAGCACATAAGGTACAAGGTGTATTTGGTATTTATATAGGGGTGGCATCTTCTACAGCGCTGTACATTGTCTTGTCACTTAACTGTATCTCAAAGGGCTCACAATCTAATCCCTACTACCATAGTCATACAGTATGTCTATGTATGTATCATGTAGTGATGTCTGCACGTATCTGAGGAAGGGGACCCTGCGTGGCCCCGAAACAATTGTCATGCATAGTGTTGACACATTATGATGGAATAAAACTATCTTTGGCTTATCTGAAAAGCTGGTGTGCGAACCTACCTTTGGACTTTTGGATCTGTAATCAGAACTGGGGAAAATTGGAATTTCCTCGGAATCGGAAATCAGCATTTCCGCCCATCCCTACTTGAAAGTATCAGGTTTCAATCCATTGCTCAGATCTCTGTATGAAATGTATGTGTTCTACATATTCTACTGTACATATACATATGTTCTTCCCTTGCCTATCTTAAAATTATACTGGTTGGTTCATTTTGGCAACCTGTAGAGCCACAGCATATCCGGTGCACCATTGTTTCCTTCGATATACATTTTTTTCGTACATTGGTGTCCATTGTAGCATGCATTTTGACAATGGACAATAAGGAAAACCTGATGTGGGAGTGGTCGGGCATTTTTGATATTTTTGTCATGTTCAATTTCTATTGAAAGGCAGAGTGCGGGGAGGGATAGCACTGTGGTTAAGTCTGAATAGTACATTGAGAGAGAGTATATATATATATATATATATATATATATATATATATATATATACAGTATATATATATATATATATATACTATATATGTAAAACCTCAGCACTAGACACTTGCTAGTCATTCACAGATTTTGTTTCAGCAAAGAAAACTCTGTTACATAGAATGAAAACGCTGTGAGTCTACGACTTCCCAAAGCAAGATAAATTTAAAGAGGAACTTTAGCGAAAAGGGGAAAAAAAATCAATCAATCCATAGCAAAGTGGGAAGTTAAAAAGTAGAAAAGAGATCAAGAAATTATTTATATTCACCATGCAATTTGTTCATATTGTTTGATCCAGAATCAGTTTGCTTGTCATCATCTTTACTACAAGCAGACATGAAAAAAAACAGATTGCGCCATTGTCTATAACCACACCCCCTAACAATGCGATAGGCTAAAAGTTTTTTTTTCATAGGTATACAAATGCATTGAGAGAAATACTGTTTGCTTGGCAGTTGGAAACAGCTATTATTTTCCACAATGCAACAAGCTCTCAGACAGGAAACCTTGATCATTCCTGACATCACACTGTGGGAGGGGTTTCACCAGATTACCAGCCATACAGACCCCCCTGATGATCTATTCAAGAAAAGGTAAAGATTTCTGATGGGAAAGGGGGTATCAGCTACTGATTGAAATGAAGTTCAATCCTTAGTTACAGTTCTAAGTGCTCTAACTATCGATAAGACACAAACTGATGCTGAAAGGTGTGTGTGCATTTGGAATTTTTTGAAATAATTAAAAAGGTGTATTCTTGGAAAACCATAGTGGTCAGTTAACAAAAGATTCATAAACCAACTAACATAACCCTGAAGTTCAAAACGACAGAACTGTACTTATTGCAGTATCCTGAGTACTGTTTGACCTCACTGAACCCCGGCTTAAAGTTAGGTGAATGAAGCTGAAGTGGGGGAAGCGGGGCATGCCACTGACTGTGAAAGCTGCGCAGGCAGGATCTGGGAGTCATGTCTTAGCCAATCATTAGGCTATGCAGGGCCAGCAGCTAATCCAGGAGAGGCCTTTTGTGGAAAGTGTAGAGGCGGTGAAAGGGGGCTAAGAGGAGATGGACTGGAGTGTGCCAGTGCAGTGTCTGGTTGCGCTACACTGCACCGGCTGCTGATTGCAGTACAATTGGGGGCATCATCTTCATCTACTTTGTGACGGGCATAAGCCAATCATCTGCTGACCCCTGCGCACTCTACCATTTAGGAGCACGCTGCCTGATGTCTCCCTGATGGTCGGAAGTACCACGGATGGAGGAGCACAAGAATGACTGGTGCAGTGATAAAGGTCTGAATTCTTAGTTATAAAAGGAGACACAGAGAGCCCTGTATAGTGTAGTATGTACTGGAAATGTGGGTGTGATTAGGTAACTATAAAATAATATTCACAAATCATGGTTACCATCCAGGCAACCACTATGTAGGCAGTTGGGGAGAATTAGACCTGTCCCAACTCAGGATTAAGAAGTCGCTCTCTGTAGATCAGAAGAAAAGAGGCCAAATCCCCTCCACCCGGGGTGGACTCAAATGATGTGCAGGTAAACAGAGGCGCCAGAAAGACAAAAGTAGCTAAAATTGTTAAAATGGAGGAGGTAGTGGTGGACTTACCCCCTCGAAGTAGACACAAGATGCTTTTGATTAATATCCAACAAAAATAGTTTATGTACATACTCCAAATAGATGCAATGCGCATATCCTGCTTAAACAGGCTATAGAAGGATCATATGACTCATGCAGGTCTATTACAAAGCTTAGCGCCTCTTAGTTGTTTAGTGTATGCAGGGGTAAGGTATGTAGTGTTTAGTGTATGCAGGGATTAGTGTAGCTGTGATTAGTGTAGATGATGGTGTAGCTAGTATAAATGTAGCTGGGCAATGTAGTTTAGATAATGACACCTTAAGGAAAAGGTCTACAAGATGCCTGCACCATGGACTCACCAGGTTTAGTAGATGTTTTTCACTGATTTTTGTTCTCTAAACTTAGGTGTGTCTTATGTTCTGGAGCGTCTTATGGTCCCAAAAATATGGTAAATGAGTCCTCTTCTGCATTGTACCCTTATTATAAGATCTCTGTATCCCCCTTTTTATAATACCTCTTTAGGAGGTCAGAGGCAAATTGCTTTGCATTTCAAGTTAAACAACACTGATCAGTTACTCTAGTGTGTTGCATAATGCCTGCTTTACTTTGCACGTTATACTGTATTTCATAGCACATAGAATTGCTATGTAACCTGCACATTATCTCAAACATTATCCAGAAATGCACTGTAGAAAGTGTGTTTGGATGACGTGATCCGTTACAGTGCAGAGATGTGTACACCTCTATACAGCTGTATGGGCAGTGTGTTCATATGCAGCAGTGTCAGATAAAAATACAAACATCCAATACTGCACTCATGCACCACAAATTTGATTAATAACTCCTAGAGTATAATACGCAATGAAATCACATCAGAATGTCCTTTTCCAGACTACATCCAATGGAGCACTCCCCCTCAGCGTGTGTTTTCACTCATAAAGTCTCTTATAATTATTAGGTAGGCGCTCAGATACTTCTCGTACAAGGGAGCAGATTCACAGTTAATACATCTGGGGTTTCCCCCCTTTAGGCATAGACTCATCAGATGGTGCGGCCTTCCGGGCCCGTATCAGCATCCAAGGTATTGGCCACCTCGCAGCCTGACTGGCATTGTTCCCACCTGGTCTTCTTATGGCTGTTTGTGAAAAAATAAGCTCCACATCGCGTAAAAGCGTATAAAAAAGTTTATTATATAAAAGAGCTTGCTCACAGCAATTGAATCGTGAATAGGTAATATGCCTTTAAGAGACACGACTAGCTTGACATATATTACCGCTCAGCGGCAAGTGGGGGATGCTATAGGTGGTAATCACTCGTCCAGAGATGTACCACACGTAGCAGTGTGTTGAATTCTCCCAAAAGGACAGTCACTAGTTTGGCTCAATAAAAAAATTGTAAAAAGTGCTAAAATACAGCGTGCGCTTATCTGGCCGCGTCTGACCGGCAACACACATAGCTAATGTCACTCCGTGGCTCCGCCCCTGATGAGTTGCTAAGGCAACGAAAGATGGAAATTTGAATGTTTTGGTAGGCTTTGATGGATTTGAGACAATCCCAGGCAATGGTATTGAAACCTAGTGACAAGGGGGGCAATGTTGTCTCATGGGGGAAGGATATGTATGTAACAGAAGTGAATAGACAACTGAGGGATTGTGATGTTTATAAGAAACTTTGATCCTTTTCCTGATATTGTTAAGAAATTCAGAATCAGAATCTGAATCAAGTTTAAAGGAAAGGTTCAAGCAAAATAAAAAAATGAGTTTCACTTACCTGGGGCTTCTACCAGCCTCATGCAGCCATCCTGTGCCCTCGTAGTCACTCACTGCTGCTCCAGTCCCTCGCTGGCAGCTTTCCGACCTCGGAGGTCGGCGGGACGCATTGCGTACATTTTTACGCATTCCTGCTAGTGCAGGAACATTAACACACATTTTTACGCGTTACTGGTTCAATGCGTACATTTCTACGCATTGAACCAGTAATGCGTAAAAATGTAGGTGTTAATGTTCCTGCACTAGCAGGAATGCGTAAAAACGTAAGCAATGCGGCCCGCCGGCCTCCGAGGTCGGAAAGCTGCCAGCGGGGGACTTGAGCAGCAGTGAGTGACTACGAGGGCACAGGATGGCTGCATGGGGCTGGTAGAAGCCCCAGGTAAGTGAAACTCATTTTTTTTTATTTTGCTTGGACATTCCCTTTAATGGCCAAGTACAGGGGTTTGTACCTGGAATTATTTTTAGCACAGACAAGCTCAAGTAGTACACAAGACAAGATATACAGTAATGTAGGCTAACAGATAAGCAATAGTAGTCCCGAAAGACAATAGAGTACTTAGTAGGTCAAGACCACTTAAGGAGATGTAACGTCGGCGGGCGACTACCCAGGTGTGAGCGCTGGAGCAAGGGAGTGTGGTTTGGAGGGAAGGTTGAGGAGATCAATGGCTTGGGGGAAGAAGGTGTTCCTGTGTCTTGTGGTCCTGGTGGGTAAGGACCTGTAGCGGTGACCTAAGGGGAGAAGATTGAAGTAGCAGTTGCCAGGGTGAGTGGGGTCTCTTGCTATCCTAGCGGCCCTTGAGCGCAGTCTAGAGCAGTAGAGGAGGTTGTTAGATGTTGCGTTAGATGACAGTGTTATTAGCCATGATGAATGGGGATTCATGAAGGTACAGAATTCCAGTGCTGTACCTTTTGCCCAATTGCACAAAAATATGGATGTTCCCCCAGACCATCCGATTGTATCGGCGGTTGGAGGCCTGTTTGAAAAAGCATCGACGTTTTAAGATACAAATCTGAAGTATATGGTCAATGATCTGCCTTCTTATGCGGTGATACGCGACATGTACTGTTTTTGTTGGAGGATCTTCTGATACAGCCGACGGATCTTCTGGTGGGTATTGACGTTGAGGGATTGTACACCTCAATCCCGCATGAAGTGGGATTGAGTGCTGTGGAATTCTTCTTAAAACATGCGGGTATGGTACAGCCTGGGAGGTGTCAGGTCATCATGGATCTTCTAGAAATGGTTCTCACTCTAAATTGTTTCAGGTTTGATGGAACGTACTACCGCCAGACCAGGGGGACGTCAATGGGCGTGGCGTGCGCCCCGGCCTATGCGTCCCTCCATCTAGGCCTGTGGGAGCGACACGAGGTTTATACGAATGTGGGGTTTGGGGCACACGCCACGGCCTGGATTCGTTATATCGATGACGTCTTCATGGTCTGGCGAGGTACAAGGGAGAACTGGGTGTATTTTTGGATCAGTTACACATAAACGAGAGGAACATTGTACTTACGTACACCATTGACGATAATGAAATCAGCTTCCTGGATCTACTGATCCGGAAGGACATGAATAAACTTAGGACAGTGACTTATCGGAAACCGACATCAGGGAACACTCTGCTTCACCCCTTTAGCTTCCATCCACCTTCTCTTCTGCAGGGAATTCCTGTTGGCCAACTATTGCGGGTCAGACGTAACTGCAGTGGTGAGGATGATTATGTAAGGGAGGCTGATGAGATGTGCAGCAGATTTACTAGACGTGGCTATGGAGAGGAAGTTTTGGACAGAGCAAGGTCTCGCAGTGATGCGACACCGAGGGATACACTATTGTTGCAAGCTAACAAAAAGGGAAAACCAAAAGATGACAACCTTCGCCTGATTACACAGTATGGTACACATTGGAACCAGCTTAGGAGGGTGCTGGCTAAGCACTGGCACATCCTGAGGTTGGATCCTAAGATAATAGAGGTAGTTGGGGACTATCCCAAAATGGCGGCTAAGAGGGCCCCCAACCTTCGCGATATGTTGGTGCAATCGGAATATCATTCAGTAACGAGACAGTCGACAAGGATGTGGTTGGGTCCGTCCACGCGGCCTTTGGGGATGTTCCCGTGTGCACAGTGTAGTGTCTGTCACCTGGTTCATCGATCCAACGTGTTTGTTGACACGAGATCAAGACAATCGTACGACATTCGGACGTTTATTAATTGTGAAAGTAAATTTATAGTATACATGATCGAGTGCCCGTGCTGTTTGAAGTATATTGCTAAAACTACACGTATGGTCAAACAACGTATACAACAACATGTTGGAAACATAAAAGAAGGTGATGAGACAAGCCCTCTAGGCCTACACTTTAAATTGTATCATGATAAGAATCCGGACTGCCTGAGGTTTAAAGGCATTGTGAAAATGCAGATTGCCACCAGGGGAGGGGATCTGGATAGAAGATTGTGTCAAATGGAATCTAGTTGGATTTTTAGACTGGATTTTAGACTGTTATACCTGAGGCGTTAAATACTGATCTGCCATTAGCACCTTTTTTACCAACCTGAATGTCTGCCTGGTGTGACTGGTATGTAATGTGCATGTTGATCTGATCTTTTTGTAACTTAGTTAGGACTAGGTCGGGTCCTTTATATTAATGCATATGATACCTCCCTCAGTATTAAGAACTGAAATGATTTGGGAGATGGTGCCTTTAAGAGCAAATGTTAGCGCTATGCAAGCCCTTTCTATTAGACTAGTCAGTTAGATAACATTGCCACTTGAGGTCTACAACTACGCCTGGACTTATGTTTAATAGGACTATGTAAGTTCCCTGTATGGGGATGGTGTCCTCCTGACGTTCTACTATGAAATGAAGAAGAACCAATCGGCACAGCCGGGGGAGTGGCCATGAGTGAAGAAGGAGGTGCAGAGAGACTTTAAAAGGAACTAGACGGTGCTGCTCACATGACAGTCTGACGAAGCCTGGATAGGCGGGCGATACTAGTCACGGCTAGAGCGCCGCGTGGTGACGTCACGGCTGCACACGTCTGGAGACAGCTTGGAATTAGACACTAGTAGCGGCGGCGAGCGGCAAGTGGGGACAGTTCATTTCAGCGCGAGTCTGGCAATGAGGATGCCATTTGAGTGATTACCATCGCGGTGAATGCCCTGTAGAGGTGGTGAGAGCCCTCCGGGGTACAGTAGATAACTGACAGGAGGTCGTGAGAGCCCTCTTGAATACGCTGTTGTGTGTCTGCCTGCTTGCTTCGCTTATGCTTCAAGCTTCTTTGGCCGTCTGCCTTGCTGATATGAACTGTATCATAGCTAGGTGCTTACTTCAGAGCATTTGGATGCAGGACACTGAGCTGTGTTAGAGTGTTTCCAGCAAAGTTCAATTAAGAGTTGTCACTGATCTACACTTCCAAGCAGACCTCTTGATCAAAGGATTTATGATGATTGTGTTCTTCATCACTCCCGGGAGTTACAAGGATGGTTTGCTTGGGTGTGTGGTTTGTGTGCGGTCTGTGTGACACATGCTGGCTGTGTATTTGGTGTATCATACATCACAGGCTGCTCTTTTTAGTGGGTTATTGGGGGTTTTGTACGCAGTAAACAATAAATAGTGATTGTTATTTTGAGACTTCAGTGGATTTATTGGTATTTGTGGAAGAAAATTACCACTGTGAGGCTCCCCTGATTTAGGGTATTTACAGTCCACATATATTGCCTAGCGCTTGGTATTGTTTGTTTTAGTTCTGAATGTTTTGGTTGAGTTGTGTATGGGGCCTATTTATAAAAACTGTTGATTTGTGAATGGATTGCTTTTTTCTTCCATTTTTTAAATCTCGTTTCCCAGTTCTTTAATGGTACATTTCTCAAAGGTAGAATAGTTCTTTCTTGTTACTGGTGAGCTATTCTTAAAAGGTGGAGAAAAGGTGGAATGGCAAACAAGTTATTGAAGAATGTCTCCCAGGAAGCAGAAAATGTGGGCGCCTGGAGCTATTGGACAATTTGGGTGCCAAATCGGTGCTAATTAAAATATCGGCTATTGGGCACACAAAGAAGAAATGTATGTGAAGAGGTGAGCTTTGAGGGATTGTTTGAAGTTGTTGAAGGAGGGGCAAGCCTGATGGGCAGTAGAAGAGAGTTCCACAGAACGGGGGCGGCTCTAGTAAAGGAGGAAGTTGTTGGAGGAGCTAAGTGGGCGGCCAGGTAGGTATCTGCTGACCAGGCCAGAGATGTAGGCCAGGAAGGACTTGTGTATAGATTTGTGGGCCAGACATTGGATCTTGAAGCTGGTTATAGTAGTAGATAAGTCTGGCTGTTGCAATCGTGATTGATTGTAGTGGGGGGGGCGATACGGTTCAGAGGGAGGCCTGATGGGAGGATGTTGCGGTATTTCAGATGGGAGATAATGAGGGCATTGATGAGGTGTTTGGCAGTATCCGGGGTCAGGAAGGGGCAGATCTTGGAGATGTTGCATAAAAGGAAATTGCAGGCCCTAGAAATGGTTCAATTGTGGGGGGTTACATAAGGAAGTCTACTTTAGTGGACGTATTGTATGTAGACTTCATACTCATGGTATGTTATAGTTTCATGGTCCTGAAATATTTCCTGTCCAAGATACAGCACTCACAGCATGTTTTATTTATTTATGCCTTTATTACATATTTACATTGAAATGACAAATACATCTATGGAAGTAGAAATAATGTAATGCTTTTTTTAGTCTTTTTATATTATGACCCCTTCAAGCTCAGACCCATGTTTAAGTGTGTGGAGACTTCAGTTTCTCTGGGAATTCCTCTTTTACAGTGTTCTCTGGCATATCATGTTTTTTTCGCTGCACTAAGGGATTTATTTTTCACTATTTCATCTTGAAGAAAACAGTTCATAGGATTCTGACTGGAGAAGTTTGTGATAATAAAACACTTTCTCTGTATACTTTGGAACTGTAACTCGAGAATTCAAAGGTTATATTAGTTACATTAAGATTGCACATTGTTTTATTACAATTTTAGCACCATCGCTCAAAGGCAATTTAAGGTCTTTTGTAACTACACACAAATGACCAATGTACAAATCTTTTGGTAAGCATAAAGTATTTCTATAGCAAAAAACTGGCCAGTGTTTTATAATTTTATTTATGATTGACACTGCTTTTTTTATTTGTAGGCTATTTTACTAAATTTAACTTTGTATTTTAGTAGAAGAAAACTTAACACATGACTAGTTATTCAGTCCTCACATTTCTGCAGGATGTGTACCTAAATATTATTATTATTTAGTATTTATAAAGCGCTGACATCTTTCGCAGCGATGCACAGAGTATATTGTCTTGTCCCTAGCTGTCCCTTAGAGGGGCTCACAATATAATCCCTACCATAGTCATATGTCTATGTATTTATTGTGTAGTGTATGTATCATAGTCTAGGGCCAATTTAGGGGGAAATCAATTACCGTATTTTTCGGACTATAAGACGCACTTTTTCTCCTCCAAAGTTGGGGGGGGGGGGGGGGAGTCACTGCGTCTTATAGTCTGAATGTGCCTTTTTTTAAGCTAATAGACATAGCGCAGCGGAAGGTCTTACCATTCCGTGCGCTGTTTCCTCCTCCTCCAGCTGATCCTCCCGGCATCTCCCCTCTTTATCCCTGCTACCTGCGGAGAGGAAGACATGATCCCGGCATCTTCTTCTTAACCCCCGGTACAGTACTTGCGGCGGTGGGGGCAGCGTCAGCGTGCATCTTTTCCCCTAACCCCCGGCGCTTGTATCAAGCAGGCAGCCTAAGTGCGATCACAACATGTGGCCCCATAACCCCTTAAGTGCCATTACCTGCAGCGGTGGGGACATCCTCAGCGCGATCTAGCAACTTGCCTCTTAACCCCCTGGACTTGCAGCAGGCATCCTCAGCTAGACCGCATCATCGCCCCTTTAACTGGTAGTGTGGTGGGCATAAGAGAGGCAATCCCAGCGCTAGCCGAAGCCACTGTCAGTCCCGATGCCGGCGTACTTCCGGTACGTGCGTCCTACGTCATGAGGGGGCGCCGGTAAACAGGAAGTACACCGGCATCGGGACTGACGGTGGCTTCGGCTAGCGCTGGGCTTGCCTCTCTTATGCCCACCACACTACCAGTTAGAGGGGAGATGATGCGATCTAGCTGAGGATGCCTGCTGCAAGTCCGGGGGGTTAAGAGGCAAGTTGCTAGATCGCGCTGTGGATGTCCCCACCGCCGCAAGTAATGGCGGTTAAGGGGTTATGGGCTCACATGTTGAGATCGCACTTAGGCTGCCTGCTTGATACAAGTGCCGGGGGTTAGGGGAAAAGATGCACACTGACGCTGCCCCCACCGCCGCAAGTACTGTACCGGGGGTTAAGAAGAAGATGCCGGGATCACGCTGAGGCTTCCCCTGCAGCATGTACTAGGAATTAAAGAAGATCCAGGATCACACTGCTTCTGCCCTGCTATGGAGTGGCCTGCACACAGAAGCACAATCCATCAGGATCGCCTCAGCGGCTGGAGAAGGAGGACACAGACAGCACCGATTCCCACATGGACATCTGGATAGGTGAGATCATTCACCCTTACGATTTAATGTTTAGTTCGTTTTTACTGGTGGGAGAAGCAAGAGTTAGTTTAATGTATTGTAGTGTTACTTGTAAGGGAAGCAGGAGTTAGTTAAGTGTTGTGTTACTGGGGGAGGGGAGCAGGGGTTAGTTTAATGTAGTGTAGTAATACTGGTATAGTGTAGTTTAGTAACTGGTGGGGGCATCAGGGGTTAGAGTAGGGTTAGCAGGGGTTATTGTAGATTGGACAAAGGGAGCTTGGGGGGAAAAAATGTCTACAAAACGCCCCTGTACTATAGATGCACCAAGTATAGCATATTTTTTTTTCCTGGTTTTTGTCCTCTAAACCTTGGTGCGTCTTATAGTCCGGAGCGTCTTATAGTCCGAAAAATACAGTAACTTATCTGTATGTTTTAGGGATGTGGAAGGAAACCGGAGTGCCCGGCTGAAACCCACATAGATACGGAGAGAACATACGAGCTCCATGTAGATAGTGCCCTGGCTGGGATATGAACCAGGGACCCAGTGCTGCAAGGCGAGAGTGCTAACCACTACGCCACCCTTAATTACTCATTCACTCACAATTTTCTCCTCCTACCCCATACACACACACTCCTGCTATCCCAAAGTGGATCTTTTCTAGAGCAGTGCTGTCCACCTCCAACTCTCGAAGGCTGAGGTCCTTAGACATTTTTGGAACACCTCAATTTCACTGATAGGACAGGAAAGGAGTGGTTCATCAAGTAGAATATACTTCCCCATTCCTCTGTCCATCCGAAATACTATCATAGAGATGGCCGTCAAGGACTGGAGTTGAACAGCCCTGCTCTAATGCAAGACTATTTGTATAAGAAAAAATACACATAAATAAAACAAAAATAAATAAAAAGTCTAGTGCAGATATGAATAGATATTTAGTAGATGCAATCATTTCCAGTTTTCCTCTAGTTTCCCCTTCTCTAGAGATGATCGAAATTGCCAAATTCTGATTCCGGTGAAATTCTGAAATTTTGCATGGAATTCCAAATGAATTCCAAATTATCTGCATTCCGGGTTTGCAAACTCATTGCAGATTTATTTTCGCTCTAACTATAAGATTACTTATCACTAGTGCATATTTGCAAAAATAAGTTTACTATAGGTTACAATTTTGCTTCTAATTTTCCCTTTTTCACATAGAATTTTCACAATAAATGTTTGCATAGAATTCTCTTATTCATGTCCCTTGAGCATGCTCAGTAGAATTTTTTTTTATTTTGCTTATTATATGAAAAAAAACATTAGCGCAACATTAGAAATTTACATGTTGGAATTCCATCTTTCACCTTAAAATTGTGAAGTTTTGAAGAGTAACATGGAAGTCAGAATTCTGCAATATCCCTACTTTTCACAAATGGCATACTTGATATCTACAAACTGAGAAATGTAATAATAGGGACAGTTCGTTTAGGAAAGTTTGGTACATTTTCAAAAAAGCACGAGTTTTTAAAAGTTGGGGGAAAAAATGCTGACATCTTAAAGGGATACTGTAGGGGGGTCGGAGGAAAATGAGTTGAAGTTACCCGGGGCTTCTAATGGTCCCCCGCAGACATCCTGTGCCCGCGCAGCCACTCACCGATGCTCCGGCCCCGCCTCCAGTTCACTTCTGGAATTTCTGACTTTAAAGTCTGAAAACCACTGCGCCTGCATTGCCGTGTCCTCGCTCCCGCTGATGGCACCAGGAGCATACTGCGCAGACCAAAGACCATACTGGACTTGTGCAATACACTCTTTCTGACATCAGCGGGAGCGAGGACACGGCAATGCAGGCGCAGTGGTTTTCTGACTTTAAAGTCAGAAATTCCAGAAGTGAACCAGAGGCGGGGCCGGAGCATCGGTGAGTGGCTGCGCGGGCACAGGATGTCTGCAGGGGGCCATTAGAAGCCCCGGGTAACTTCAACTCATTTTCCCCCGACCCCCCTACAGTATCCCTTTAAGCAAGATGGCAGATTCCATGCTGACAAAAGAAAAACAATAAACAGAAATTTAACATCAACTATGAGAAAGAAGTAATAATAAAAGTATAATATATAGTGCATGTCTTTCATGTCGAATTTAATAGTTCAAGCACCGTATTATGCATACCATCTGATAACATTTTTGAGAAGAGTGACCAAATATTCCTATTTTTTCCTTCAAATGAGACTAAGCAGCTCATAATCTGGTTCTTCTAAATATGCAATCATTTGTTTTGAAGCACTTAAGCTCAAAGAATTAACAGTTTTGGGGGTTTTGCTTTGCTCGACATCATAATGTTATCCCACCTCATTCCTTAACATTCCTCTTTTGTCATCCCTCTCTTAACTACTCTCTACAACTGCACCTTTCCACAATCATCTTTAATTCAGCATTCAAATATGCTCTCATTTACACACACAACTACTCAAGATACCTTCTCTAGATCCTGTGGTCCTCCTGAACTGTTGACCTGTTTGCCATTTTCCCTTTTTTCTAAATAAATTGAATTTTATGTTCACTCAAACTTGCTATATCACCACTTTATGAACTGTGTTTGATCTCCTCCTATCTACCTTCTGCCATAACTGGAGGACTGGAGAGATTAAGGTTGGGTGCATTCCTTGGATTGCTTAGTAAGTACTATTACTAGTAAAAGTACTAAGCTCAGATATAGTAACAGAAATAGTTTAGAGGTATGCATAGTTACAAGAGTTATGGTCAGAGTCAAGTATACAGGAAAGGTGGAGGTCAGGATTAGGAACCGGCCAGGGAACCACCTAATATTAGAAATAAAATGATAGACATGGTCTCTTATAGGTATGAATAATTACAAAATTTCAGTTTTATTGAAGGAAAAGTACATAAACCAGCAGACCAACCAATTAAAATCAATTAAAACTGGCCAGATGATGATACTGGGGAACTGGTGATTTTGGATGACAGATAAGTTCGGTATTTGAGGATTCAATCCTACAGGATTCCAGCTTTATATTTGATCCCAAAAATTCACAAAAAATGAAAATAAACCCTGGGACGCCCCATAGTAAGTGCCATTGGAGGGCCCACTGAGAAAATTGGAAAATGGCTTGATGCAAAACTTAAGGGGTTAATGATGTCACTACCATCCTTTGTTCAGGATTCAACTGAAGTCTTGCGGCTCTTGGGGGAGCTGGAGATCGGCCCCAATGACATCCTTGTGGGGATCAATGTGGAGAGTTTGTGCACGTCGATCCCCCACAAGGTTGGCATCGGGGCTGTCCGGTTCTTCCTTGAGGATACAAATCCAAGTGCTCAGTCTCATAACTCCTTCATATTGGATGTATTGCGCTTTGATCTGGAGCACAATTGTTTTGCATTTGGCAACTCCCACTATAGGCAGGTGCGGGGCACGTTAATGGGCGCGGCCTGCGAACCTGCCTATGCCTGCCTAAATCTGGGTCAGTGGGAGCGCCAGGATGTGTACCCTCTCCCGGAGTACAAACAACATGTCCAGTTGTGGATCCATTTTATAGATGATGTGCTGGTGGTGTGGAGAGGGAGTGAAGACGAGCTTTACTCATTCTTGAGTTAGTTAAATTGCAACGACCGTAACATCTCACTCACATTTACTGCGAGTAGAGCGGACGTGGCATTTTTGGATCTGCATATTTGGAGAGAAGGTAGTTGGGTGAGAACCACTACTTTCCGCAAACCAACTGCAGGCAACACTCTCCTCCACGCCACCACCCATCATCCTAGACATCTGAAAAATGGGATGCCTTATGGACAGCTTTTGCGGTTACGCAGAAACTGTTCACGGGAAACAGATTTTGGTGTTGAGGCACTGGCACTGTATGATCGTTTCCAGGAGAGGGGTTAACAACATGAGGTATTGTGTTCTGGATATAAGAAGGCAAGAAGGCGCCCAAGGGAGGAGTTGTTGGAGGTCAAAAGGAAACAAAATCCAAAAAAACAGGAGAAGGAGAATAATTCTCCCCGTTTCATAACTCCATATAGTTCAAATTGGGAAAGGATTAGTGAGATACTGGTAAAACATTGGCCGGGACTGCAGACGGACCAAAAAGTCAGATTGTGGGAAATACAGTAGACCTATGCTAGTTGCAAAAGCACCGAGTTTTAGACATGTACTGGTTCATTAACAGTATGTTCCACCTGAAAAGACGACATGGCTAAATAAGATATAAGGTATGTTCAGATGTGGCAGCTGTGTTGCATGTGACAGAATTGTGCCTACAAAGGTATTCAGTAATGCCAAGGGGAACTGTAAAACAGAATGGGTTATATAGGGGTTTGAATGCCCCTGCCACAAAATCTATGTGGGAATGACAACCCGAAAACTAAAAACCAGGGTGATGGAACATGTGTCCAGTATAAACTGTGGACTACATAAAAATGGGGAATATAAAAGTGCAGCGGCATAGCATTTCTGTATAGAACACAATGGTGATCCAGGAGGCTTAAAAGTCATAGGAATTTCCCAAATCATGGCCAATGGGAGAGGGAGAGATAGACTCAAATTGATAAAGCAACAGGAAAGTAGGTGGATCTACCTGCTGGGAGCAATGAATCCAGAAGGAATGAATACTGAGTTTGACTATGCTTCCTTCTTACCGTAATAGTTGTGAATGGACCATCATGAATCTTTGCAGTGTATTGACATAGAGAAGATGATGGATTTTGCAAGATGAGAGAGAAAAAGAGAGAGGGGGAATGTAAAGGGACATGTAGATATGTAAATTCATCTTTTTGGATGATGATAAGATCTAATAAGTGATGTCTGCAAAATAAGGCAGATGAACAACAGTGTTTGCAGCAGTATGGACTCAATGTCATTTGGTATAGAGTATATATAATGGACAGTCTCTGATTGGGATTTGTCTGTGGTCTGTGTGACTAGAATCTGGAAAAAGGAAAAGTGAGTGAATGCATCTTGGCTGCATAGAATTGCTGAATCGCTATAGCAGTAGTCACTGTGGGAACCCCTGGGGGGAAGAGGGTAGGGAATACGCAGTAATTCCCCGCCCCAGTACTGGAATGAGAATAAAGAGGGCAGCCCAGCCAATCACGAGCTGTGCACATCCTGACAAAGCTCGCAAGTGGGCGGGCGCAACGCATCAATTGGTGGGTGCAAATCCCGTGGCCGGTGAGCGCTCCAGAACAGCGGCGGCAGTGACAGCGTTCATGGACGGATTAGCGTCTGTTCCTAGAGAAGGTATACACAGAGCAGGTTGAGCGGACACGCTTACCGCCGAAGGCTGCTGGTGACAAGGTGTAATAAAACCTATTGTGATGGTCCTGTGTGTGATCAAATCCAGAGGAACACTGGATGAAAACTACAGACGTGTGGTGAGATTATAATATGCCGGCATTTGCTGCTGTTATGTGCTGCAAGCTGAAGATCCGCATGTTTATCCGTATATGCATTAGCTCTCTCCACCTCTCTGAAGATCTGGAATAAAGGGAACCGGTACCAGAAGGGTTGTGTGAGTGCAGGGGGTGTGTGGTGATAAATATGAGTGAGCGTTCGTATCTGGCCAACTTTAATTGGTTGGTCTGTTGGTTTATTTACTTTTCCTTCAATAAAACGGAAATGTTTTAATTATTCATACCTATGAGAGACGATGTCTATCATTTTATTTGAATTATATATACTTTTTTCACATGGTCACTCCCTCTGAATTGAGGTGTGGGTATAAGTAATAAGGTGGTGGTTGAGTCAGGCAGTTATTTCTATCATTTTGAACCACTTAATATAAGGCCATGTCTTAAATGTATGAAGTGCAGAGGGAAAATCAATGGTAAAAAGAATGCATTTTAGCTAAAGTTAGGCAGGGCAGGAGAAAAGGAGAGGTCGAGATTAAAGAGAAACTCCGACCAAGAATTGAACTTTATCTCAATCAGTAGCTGATACCCACTTTTACATGAGAAAAATAATGATTTTCACAAACAGACCATCAGGGGGCGCTGTATGACTGATTTTGTGCTGAAACCCCTCCCACAAGAGGCTCTGGTACCGTACGGTACTCCTGGCAAACTGCCACAATGTAACAATGTTCAGACAGGAAATAGCTGCTTACAGCTGTCTGTTAAAGCCAGACCAGCTACATAATCTGCCCACAGTAACAATGTCACCATGTAATACATGTCAGAATGTGAATCTGGGAGAGGAAAGATTTTACAATGAGCAAACACTGACTAAATCATGTATACATAATTATTGTAAAAATGAAGCATTTTTTTTATTACATTATTTTCACTGGAGTTCCTCTTTAAGAGGTTAAGATTAGGCTAGGTTAGGTTACTTAGCAAGGAAATGAGCAGCGCTACTTAAAAACAGACTAGTGTCTACCTGCAAAAGAGTGCAAGCCCCACTTGTGGGGTCGAATACACACCGAGCATACACATGACCTGTCTACCACTGGAGGATGTTGGTTTCCTGTAACAGCTTGCATGCAACCTATTAAGTACTCTTCCCTTCCACTGCGAAGGAGTCAATCCTCCATTGGAGGGGCCTAACACTAACTAAATCCTAACCTATGTATGTGCATAGCCTGGGTGCGCTACCAAGTAAAATTGAAAATCCTGGGGGGGCTCAGCGCATCTCTGATTGTAGGCCATTCGGAGGCGGCCTGGTGTTGCGCTGATCCACCTTTTGCGCAATTTAGGTTAGGTTACTGCAGAAGCTCGGGTTTGTTGTAGGACATCTAGACGCAGAAGTCTCCACTGCTGGTACCTGGCACTTGATTGAATGGACATGTAGTTACTGAGCACACGTATTGCAGAAAGGCTTTGAAATGAAATATAAACTAGTTGAAAACAATCTAAATGTAAAACCCTGAGACAAATTGTGGCTACACTTTAATCTTTTACCAGACTCCAATTCATATAGCTACTTCCCTAGAATCACTTGCAAATCCATATAAATATGGCTATTGGATCAGTATGAACTCAAATCTGTAGAAATATGTGGATTACCTATTTCTGGTCTTGAATATTTCTGCAGTAAAATTGTATATATACTGTACATTGCCCGCAAGCATTGCAAACATATTGGATTATGATGAAGCTTGCTGGCCCCATTCTATCAGCACAAAGATGGCTGGATGAATCCCTGAACTGTCATCATCTTATGCTGTTCATGAAAAGACATGATGGAATTTTCTGATGTCCAATTTTCTGTTTTTTTTATAACAACTACTTAGAAAGCCAGTTATACAGTATAACACAATTCTGAAAAATAACAAAATATTCCCAATAATATGATTTTTTATAAATTCTCTGACAAATGCTGAAATAGCATAACTCAGTTTAAGAGATTTTTTTTTGCTGAAATTGCTATATATATATATTGTGTTTTCTGAAATTCTATACTGTCCTCAATATGTATAGTTTCTACATATTCCCCAAAGGTCTCAAAATGTCAACCTTAACTAAACCGTTGTCCATTGTTGCCACTGTTCATTTAACAAAACAGGCAACTACCAGCTGTAACAGGCAGGGCAGGAAACCTAATATACCTGATATTTAACCCTTGTCACTGCAATGGTCTGTTATGCTGCAATGCTGGGTTCACATGCTGTGAGCTTTTTAATTAGAACAGAAAGCAGGCATTAAAGCAGACTCGTGTGAATGTACATCATGTGTTTACTGGTTTAATAATTATAGGCTAACTATATTTTATTGTTCCAGAATGAATTATTCTTCACTGCTTGGACTCTGGTCTGCGCTTTGCTTATTACAAGGTAAGCATTGTTCTGCAAGTCTGCAATAGTGGTCATGATGATAATAACATCTTAGCATTGTATTAATAATAATAGTGTTTGTATTAAATTATATGTGTTTGCTAGCATAAATAATGTAACGTTAGTCTCAGTAATACAAAACAGCTATTAAACTTTCAGTGATCATTTCATTTTCTCAATTGTGGCACAAAGCCCTAAACCAGAGAAACAATTTTTACAAGCCCAACTCTCAGCTCAATAACAAGCGAGTCAATGCACGAACCAATAAGCAGCGCACTGCAATTTTACCGGTATTTACTGCAGTTACAAATCGCGCATTGTGCCATTGCTTGGGTACTATACTACAAGTTATGTTACTTATGTAATGGGTATAACTGTAGAAATGTGTAAGTTATCAGTTAACACAGATTGCGCTAATTGCGCAAAAAGCATATTACATAACTGCAGTAGGTAACAGTAAGATTGCTTTGTGCTGCACAGCAATTTTACTACTGGTTTGTACATTGACCCCAACTAACTCCTTCTGCTCATCTGTGATCGGTGGTTCAAATAAAACTTTTTTTTTTTTGGGGGGGGGGGGTATCAGGAGCAATGATCACATGACCATTTCAGTCACTTGTTTCCATTTTGCAAGAGAGGTGCTGCTTTAGGCTTGTTTTCCATTGTAAGCGCTTTTCCACAGTTTTTAAATTAACCTCCTTGGCGGTCTGATTCTTTCCAGATTTTAGGGTCTAAAAGCGGTGCAATTTTTTTTCACTCTGTCAGACCCTAAAACCTGAAAAAAATCATTCTGGCAGGGAGATCTGCAGCAAAATAAAAATTTTTTTACCTTCCTGGGCTCCTGGGCTGCAGTTTTCTCTTTGCCCACAAGATGGCGCTAATATACATATAAACAAACTTCTCTATATTTCTCTAATATAGAGAAGTTCGTTTTCAATGTTAGCCCCGCCCCCGATGACGTCACGCTGCCACCACCGCTCTGCTGCCACCACCACGGCTGCGCTGCTCCAACTGGCTGCCGGGTCCCCGGAAGAATAGCGGGGACATGGGGGATCCCGGCGACCAGGGAAAGACCCCACACTGCCGGGGAGAGAGGCTGGAGTCCCGCTGCGCAGCGAGATCGCGCGCGGGACTCCACAACTACAAGTAAGCTCTGCGATGCCTACCCCGACCTGAGCTCGGGATCACCGCTAATAGCTTCTTTTTTCTACCCCGAGCTCAGGTCGGGAAAACCGGCAAGGAGGTTAATGATAAAAACAAGGAGACCCACACATTAAATAACCACTTTCACAAACAATTGTAAAATTTAAAATGCATATGTCTGCATGTGCATAAAAAGTACATTTAGCCTACAAATATCTTATTTCCAATGTTTCTGTCCCTTACTATAGGTTGTAAAAATATGTCAGATTTGACAGGTTTTGGACTAGTCAATCTTCTCATGGGGATTCTAAGGGTTTTCTTTCTTTTCTAGAGCAATTCCTGAACAGCAGTTGCTCAGTCCAGCTTCCCAAAATAGTGTTTAAGTGAGTAGTTAGGCAGGCCTGTATCTTTGTATAAATACTTTCCAGGGAATGTTTTCAAAAGAATAATGGAAATATTGAGCACAGTGGAGTACCTAGGGCATTTGACACCCGGTACTGGAAATTATAAGACACCCCCCTCCCCCCCCACCCAAAAAAAAGGAAAGGAGCGAATACGGCATACTATGCGCACCACGTCAGGTAATGCCAGATATAGGTTACACCAGTATAGGTAATATAGTGTTGCCCCCAGTATAAGCAGTATAGTTGCACCCAGTGTAGGTAGTATACAGTAGTTGCTCCCAGTATAGCTAGTACAGTTGCCCTCAGTATAGCTCGTATAGTTGCCCCCAGTGTAGATAGTATAGTTGCCGCCAGTGAAGCTCGCATAGTTGGCCCTAGTAATGGTAGTGTAGTTGCCCCCAGTATAAGCAGTATAGTTTCACCCAGTGTAGGTAGTATAGTTACCCCCAGTATAGCTAGTACAGTTTCCCCACAGTATAGCTAAGTATAGTTGCCCCCAGTGTAGGTAGTATAGTTGCCGCCAGTGAAGCTAGTCTATTTTCCCCCAGTGTAGGTAGTATAGTTGCCACCAGTGTAGGTAGTATAGTTGCCCCAAGTGTAGGTAGTATAGTTGCCCCAGTATAGCTAATATAGTTGTCCCCAGTGTAGGTAGCATAGTTCCCTAAGTGTAGGTAGTTTAGTTGCACAAAAGGCGGCCTGGTGATGCGCTGATCCACCTTTTGCACAATTTTCAATTTTCGAATTTACTTGATTAGCCGCACCCAGGCTATGCATATACATAGGTTAGGATTTAGTTAGTGTTAGGTCCCCTCCCATGGAGGATTGACTTCATCGCAGTGGGAGGGATGAGTACTTAATAGGTTGCATGCAAGCTGTTACGGAAACCAACATCCTCCAGTGGTAGACAGGTCATGTGTATGCTAGGTGTGTATTTTAGCCCACAAGTGGGGCTGCACTCTTTTGCAGGTAGGCACTTGTCTGTTTTTAAGTAGCGCTGTTCATTTCCTTGCCAGGTAGTTTAGTTGCCCCCAGTGTAGGTAGTACAGTTGCCCCCAGTGTAGGTAGTATACAGTAGTTGCCCCCAGTGTAAGTAGTTTAGTTGACCTCAGTGTAGGTAGTATAGTTGCCCCAGGAGGGGGAGGCAGCACTAGAAGGAGGGGCAGCGAGGACAGCAGCAGGGAGGGGGGCCAGAACCCCCTCCCTTACCTGGGTCGCCCTCCTTCTGCCTCTCTCCCTCTCCATATAGTAATGGCAAGCAGGCACGGTGGGTGGCGGGCAGATAATTACTCACCTGACTTCCGCCACGTTCCAAGCGCTAGAGCACAGTGTCACGTCGTCACAACTCTCCACCTTCAATGTCGCCCACTGTCCTTCCACTAATCAGGAAGCACAGTGGGCGGCAATGAAGGCGAAGAGTTGTGACGATGTGACGCTGCGCTCCAGTGCTTGGAACGCGGAAGTCAGGTGACTAATTATCCACCCGCCACTCCCCAATCCCTGCTTGCCGTTACTATATGGAGGGGAAGAGAGGCAGAAGGAGGGGACCCAGGTAAGGGTGGGGGGTTCTGGCCCCCCTCCATGCCGCTGTCACCGCTGCCCCCTCCTTCTAGCGCTGCTTCCCCTCGTGTTCTGCCGCTATGGGGGGTCATGGCGACACCCCCCTCGCTGTCAGTCACCTGGTGCGCCACCCCACCCTCTATGGAAGGAATGCCCCTGATTAAGCATGCCCCATGAGTAGATGGAGTATCCCAAAACCTGTCAGACCTGTCAGATTTTACTGCCTACTGCAAGCAACAGCAACATGGGAGTAAAGTAGTTTATAGTTTGGTTTATAATTTTTATAAATACATTTTTAATGATAGTGGTCCTTTAACTACTTAAAGTCCGCCTCATGCCAATGGGCGTGACTGACCGCGGCGGCAGCCCCAGGACCGCCTAACACCAATTGGCGTCAAGTCCTGGGGCTGCAGTTTCCCAGGGAACAGTTGCGCACATGCGCGATCGTTCCCTGCCGCTTCACGGAATGGAGTTCCATGAATAGCCTTCTAGCTGCCGATCTCAGCTAGCAGGCTGCTTGTAAACGTAAGGGGAAAGAAATCCCCTTTGTTTACAAGCGTACAGCGCTGCTGGGGGCCACAGCGCTGTATGAGATCGGCGATCCCCGGCCTCTGATTGGCCGGGGAGCACAGTCCTCTCATAGGCTGATGCCTATGAGAGGCAGAACAGGACGGATCGCCGTCCTGTTCCAAATCAGATGCCGGAGGGGAGAAGGGAAGGGAAAGGAGGGGGACAGGGAGAGAGAGAGCCTCGTAGAGGCTAAAGAAAAAAAAATACAAACTGCCGCAGCGATCGGACCCCTCCGGCGGCAAGTCCCCTTAGGGACAAAAAGGAGGTGAGTCCGATCGCTGGGCTCCTAAGCTGGCCTGTGCAGGAGCCAGGAGGCTGAAAAGCCTGCACAGCCCACTGCATAAAACGGCCTGGTCTTTAGGGGGGGTTAGCACTGTGGGCGGGAAGTGGTTAAAGTACAAATATATCTTCTGTTGTTAAATCTTCTGTCTAAGATACCTTGACAAAGGGGGACCCTGTATGGCCCTGAAATTATTATCGGTAGACAAAGATTGTATCTGTGTGAGCATTATGGGACAATAAATGTATTAGTTCTAGCAACAGTGTACGGAACCTTTTCTTTACCGTTGGACAATAATATACATTACAACAACACGTTCTATTAGTGCAATTGTAATTTACTCCAAATACAGCTGTAGTGGCTGCTGCATATTTCCTGCATCTGCATTTTGATAAAATTCAATGGGAAGGCAAGAAAATGTTATTCCAAACGCGTTGCTATGCAAATTTTCTTGTGATTACCATTTTATCTTTTTTCCGAATAAATCGTTGGAACAATAAAAATGCAATCATGCTGTAAAAAAAAATGAAAAAGCGCATTAAAACTCACAAAAAGCTGTGTAAAATAGGATAAGGAGGGATTGCATTGCAGTGTGTTTGCAGTCGCAATTTGGAGTGCAAAACAAGCCTAAGAAATCTTTTACTCTGCAAAATGCAATGTGATTGTATTTGCAATCTTGCAATGCAATTTTTTGATGATTTTCTAGCGATTTAGTTTGGACTGCAAGAAATGCAGGCAAAATTCAACATGCATGACATTTCCATGATGCAAAAAACAGTATGAAATTACAATGCTTTGGTTTAGTAAATTGAAAAGATTCTTTTTTTTATCCATTGTCTGATTTGTAAGTCTATGCATGGTTAATTGAGATTGGGGATGGCTAATGAAATGAAAATAATTAAAAGCTGATGCCAATTTTATGCTAATTGTTATCGGAAATTTGATTTAAATTGTATGCAAATAAAGTATACGCAGCTTGGAAATGCTGTATCTGCGTCATTCGATTGGTCAATTTTCAAGTTGTAAATGTTTGCATAAAATAAGGCTAAAACTGCAATAACTCAGAATAGTTTCCATCTCATTGACATCCCTAATGGAGATCATGTGATCATGTGATCATATTTCACTTCCTTTTCCTGTGTAAGCTAATATGGCCAGCAAAAGTGAAGCATAATGTTCACAATATCATCACATGATCTCAGGGTCGGACTGGGACACTAAGGGCCCACCGAGGAAGTTTCAGCCAGGCCCCCCCGCCCACACATCCCATTTTGGCCTCACATACACATGTACTCTAGAAATTTTGCATGATTTTATGGTAGGGAATAGATTATAAACACTTCTGAGGACAGTCTCCAATAGGGACATGTCCACATGCGGCGCGCTGAGCGCGCCGCAGCACAAAAATTAATGAGTGTCGCCACGCACTGGAACATCGGCGTGGTCATGATGGGTCATGGGCAGACTTTAAAAAAAAACCACACAAAATAAGTAGCGGTGTTATTCACAGAGATTAGGTCTGACCAGATACATTTTAGATAAAATCATCAAGTAGTTACATGCCTCATAATTCATCAAGTAGTCAAATGGCAGCAGATTTTCCGACAAAATGCAATCAGATTGGCGGCAGATATCCCCACAAAATGCAATCAAATTGGCAGCAGATATCCCCACAGAATGCAAGCAGATTGGCGGCAGATATCCCCACAGAATGCAATCAAATTGGCGGCAGATATCCCCACAAAATGCAAACAGATTGGCAGCAGATATCCCCACAGAATGCAAACAGATTGGCGGCAGATATCCCCACAAAATGCAATCAAATTGGCGGCAGATATACCCACAGAATGCAAACAGATTGGCGGCAGATATCCCCACAAAATGCAATCAAATTGGCAGCAGATATCCCCACAAAATGCAATAAAATTGGCAGCAGAGATCCCCACAAAATGCAAATAGATTGGCGGCAGATATCCCCACAAAATGCAATGAAATTGGCGGCAGATATCCCCACAAAATGCAATCAAATTGGCGGCAGATATCCCCACAAAGTCAGGTCCCCTGTTAGCGGGGGGCCCCCCTCCCTCACCTGGAGCCCCCCCCCCCCAGTTTAGGTAGGCAGGTCACAGGTGTCCCCAGTTAGGTAGGTCTTATATCCCCCCCAGCTTGGTAGGGGGGGGGCAGTGGGCACACAGAGCGGCGGGGAAGCTCCCCCCCCCGTTTAGGTAGGCAGGCCGCAGGCGCAGGTCACAGGTGTCCCACAGTGCAGGAAGGGGGGAAATTGGGCACACAGAGCGGCGGGGAGGGGGAAGCTTCCCCCCCCTCCCTCACCTAGGGGCCCCCCCTTCCGCACTCCCCCTCCCTCCAAAATCTCAGCCAGCGGCAGCGAGCAGGGAATAGCTTACCGGCATGAAGACATCAGTCATCAGAGGAGATCCATCGCTCTGCGTGCCGCTGGCTGGTCTCTGTCTCTCCTGCAATGCACTGACCAATCACACTCTTGCAGTACTTCCTGTGAGAGCGTGATTGGTCAGTGCATTGCAGGAGAGACAGAGACCAGCCAGCGGCACGCAGAGCGATGGATCTCCTCTGATGACTGATGTCTTCATGCCGGTAAAGTTATTCCCCGCTCGCTGCCGCTGGCTGAAATTTCGGAGGGAGGGGGAGTGTGGAAGGGGGAGCGCGGAAGGGGGGCCCCTAGGTGAGGGGGGGGGAAGCTTCCCCCCGCCTCGCCGCTCTGTGTGCCCAATTTCCTCGCTCGCTGCCGCTGGCTGAAATTTTGGAGGGAGGGGGAGTGTGGAAGGGGGAGCGCGGAAGGGGGGCCCCTAGGTGAGGGGGGGGGGGGAAGCTTCCCGCCGCCTCGCCGCTCTGTGTGCCCAATTTCCCCCCTTCCTGCCCTGTGCCGGCTCTGGGGCCCCTAGGAGGCAGGGACCACCGATGGAATCATCGGCAGTTCGGTGGGTCAGTCCGAGGCTGATCAGCCATTCAGGGACTTACAAATCAATCACTTGATCAAACCAAATAAGTATTTATCCATGAATGTTTCTCAAGGAGATTTTCTGTAGTATCAGGTGATTATTTCTTGTCATGGTTAGGTGGATATGTTTGTCACTGTAGGTGGGAGTGGACTTAAATGTTTTTAAAGCTACTCACAATGGGCTCTATTCTCAATGACTTCCCGCATGCGGTAAAGTACATGCGGGAAGTTTGCGACCAAAACATCGGCAAGTTCACATTCACAAAGGTTTCCGCATGTTTTCTCTGCATGCGTAAAAAGTGCGGTAAAAGTGCGGGATTCATGTGGAAAAATTTCCGCACAAGTCGGTATTTTCGGCATACAAAAATCAATTCACAAAACATTTCAGGTGCCTAATTTCAACGTTATTAACCGTTTTTTTTTGTCACCTACAAGTAGTAGGTGATATATTCCGCATCCCATTGACTTTAATGAAGTCTGGAGGCATAAGGGCTGTGCTTGCTGGACTTTGACATTTTTTTTAAAACACTTTTTCATGCGACCTTTTTACCGCATGTTTTCCGCACGTTTAATGGCTGTTTACGCATCTGTTTACCGCATGCGGAAAACATGCGGCAAATATTAGTGAATGTGGAAAAAATGCGGAGTTTACCACCTGTGGAAATTTTTCGGTAAAATTTTTCGGTATTTTTTCATCATTGTGAATAGAGCCCAATGTGTAACTAGATAATATAACTTCAACCACTAAATAAAGTCCTTAATTATTGTTTGACAGAACCGCTGTTAACATCAATGGCTATCACATCTGCAAACCTATAAAATATATGTGATTAACTCAGGGGCGCCTCTAGCCATTTTGTCACTTCAGGCGAGAAAACCTGTTGTGCACCACATCACACAGAGGTGACTTGCCTGTAATGTGACTCCTGTCCCTGCCAATCTCTCACACAAGCTGCAGCAGCCCTCCTGGAGTCTAGGGACTGTCAAACTTTTCACACCTTATCCAGCTGTCCACATACAGTCTTTACAATTGTGAGAACAGACAGAGTTTTTTTTCTACAGACTCTGCAGGAGAGACAAGCCTTTCTTCTGCATCATGCTGTATACATTTACCAGCTTGCAGTCCCCCTGTACTTGTATTTTTATTTCCCTCAGCCAGCCCAGTGCTTCACATTGCCTTATACACTGTACCAGCAGCCTGGGGTAAAATCTAGTCCCCCCCCCCCCCGGCCAGTCCATTCTGGAATGCCTTGTACCTGCTTCCATAGAAAGACACTATCCTCCTCTTCTGATGTGTTTTCTTTTCACGGTCATAAGTAGGGGCGGGACAGGAGTGCACAGACAGACACACTCTAGATCTCCAGATAACTAATTAGGGAATGTCATACAAGTGGTGTTGTAGAGAAAAGGTTAGCAGATTCCTTATGAGAGGCTTAGCAGATGCCTTCATTAGAACTTTTTCTCTCCGCACCCTTAGTCTCTAAGGACAGGAAAAATAAACCTTTTTTTTCCCTGGAAGCCGCCCCTAGATAAAGCTGCGCTCTAGGCAATTAGCTTATCAGCTGGTCCCTAGAGGCGCCTCTGGATTGACTTTTAAACATTATTATTATTATTATTATTCTTTGTTTAAAGGGATCCTGAGAGTGATATGGAGGCTGCTTTATTTATTTCCTTGTAAACAATGTCAGTTGCCTGGCAGTTCTGTTGATCTTCTGGCATAAGTAGTGTCTGAGTCAGAGCACCTGTTCTGCTTATGCTTGTTTGGGGCCTATGGCTAAAAGTATTAGAGGCACCGGATCAGGAGAATTGCCATGAAACTGGTATTGTTTAAAAGGAAATAAATATGACAGCCTCCATATCACTCTCACCTCGCATTCCCTTTAAAAAGCACTAACATATTATGCAGGGTTGTACAATAGATCTGGGAGGCAAAACAATATTACATAGGGACATGACAGTGTTAAACAATGGAACACAAAAATGGTGAAACAACAATAAAAAATGGTGGACTGATTGAAATTTAGGGATACAGGTCACTGAGTCGGAAAAGGGTCCCGTCAGATAGGCTTACAGTGTAAGGGGTGGGGGAGAAGAATACATAGGGGGGGAAGTTCGATGGGGATTGGAACTATAAAGAGTGAATATTGATATGGGCTCTGCTTCCCTACAGCACAATCAAGAACAATTTTGTATCCATTCTGGCAAAATGACACTAAAACGCCAAAAGTGGATGATGGAAGTTCATCAGAAATTAAACTCTCTATTCCTTTTATGTACTTTGGAGTTCCATACAGGTCTATCTATGTAAGTAATTCAGTGTTGATGACTGTTGTTCGTTAAATTGAGAGTGTGATTCCCATTAAAAGGGTGGTGGGGGAGGGGGCAGAAATCTCCTCAAAGACCCCCCAGTTCACCTGCCTGTTTTTAATTTGTATGATAGTAAATTTGCATCAATTAGCAGGCTGGCTTGTGTAGTTGCTTCTTACCAGCAAATTGGCAGTTATTTCTTTAGGCTAGGCGCACACATAGCAGAAACACCAGCGTTGCGGAAAACGCTGCGTTTTTAATGGATGTCTATGGGCCGCAGGAAAAAACACAGGTTTTGTTGCATAATCTTCAAAAACGCAGCAAAAACCCACATAATGAAAGTCAATGGAAACGCAATGGTATGCGTTTCCCATGCGTTTTTCTATGCGTTTTTGGGAAAAAAAAATTTATGATGTATTTCCGCTTCCTGTTATCTACCCAGTGATTGGCATAAAATGCAAAAGCAAACCGCATGAAAAACACATACAAAACGCATATGTGTTTTCTATATGCGAACCGCAAACGCATTCAAACGCACGCAAAACACGTGAAAAATGCATTTGCGGTAAAAAATGCAAACGAACCAAAAACGCAAGAAAACTCTCACAGCATAAAATGAAAACAAGACATAAAATGCAGCCTTTTATGTTATGTGTGCACCTACCCTCAGTATATAGCGGATTGCCTGACCCTGCCAAAGCTTCTCCCTGTGCAGAAGAAAATTAGCTTTTCCTAAACAGTACTGCTTCTGCCGTTCCTCACTGCTCAATATAGCATTTTAAGGGAACCTGTAGCGAGAGAAATACAGAGGCTGCCATCTTCATTCTCTAATAAACACTGCCAGTTGCCTGACCTCTGTGCTTATTGTCTGCCTCTAATGCTATAAGTCAGTGGCCCAGAATGAGCATGCAGATCAGATGCTCTGACTTTTTTTCTGAGTCAATTGGTTGCATGCTTGTTGTAGGTGTGTAAAAAGACGTTAGCCTCCTGAGCGTTACGCAGCCCCAGAGTCCAGTATAATTTTAAAAGATCTCACGCTTGTAAAACTTTTAGCTAGCACTAGGCTCTGCAAGTACATGTGCCCGGCATCTCCCCAATTTCTGCTGATCCCCCCGATCCCCCGCTAATACATTACCCAGCCTGGATCCAGCGATCAGCGCAGCCTCCCAGGACAGCTCCGCTCTTCTCTATGGGGAGGATCGTACATGATGTAATGATGTCACCGATGTCATGATGTCATGAGCAGACCTGAACCTCCCCATAGAGAGGACCGGAAATGTGCAGGGAGGCTGCGCGATCGCTGGATCCAGGCTGGGTAATGTATTAGCGGCGATCGAGGGGGATCAGCAACAATCGGAGGGATGCCGGCCACATGAACTAGCTAGCCTAGTGCTAGCTAAAAGTTTTACAAGCGTGCAATCTTTTAAAATTATACTGAGGTACTCCTGGGGCCAGCGAGCGGTATGCCCGACACAGTGTCTGGCATACCGCTAAGGAGGTCAAAGCTTAAAGCTCAGCATAACAGCCAGGCAACTGGTATTGTTTAGCCTCTGTAATCTTCTCATTGTAGGCACTCTTTGCAGTACCAGTTATGTGTATGTTTCATCACTCTCCCTGCCTAACATAACAACCCATTTAATTAGATAGCCAGGTGTGCACCTTTATTTTACCCCCCCCCCACCAAAGGTAGCCAGGTGTGGTCTAATGTGAACCCCTCCATGCAGGGATTGGGTAGCATGTAACATTAATCTCTCATCTGTCCTGTTTCCAGAGGCAAGCAGGCTCCCCTTTGTGGTGTACCATTGTCAGCCTAACTATGCCTAATGAACCAGGTCCTAGCTTGATGACATCATCAAGCCGGGACTTGATTCATTTGGCATAGTGAGGCTGACAGCAGTAGTGTAAAGAGGGGAGCCCGATCGTCGCTGGAAACAAAGACAGGTAAGAGATCCTAATTTTTTTATGTTACATGCTGCCTCATCAGAGCAATGGGGGGAGGGGTTAATTTGAGTGGAACGGGTGGGGGAATCGAACCCCAGAGAGGGGATCTCTAGTTAGTGTAGTTAGTGGGAGGGAGGTTAATGAGCACAGGTGCATTCTAGCACGCACACTGTGCTCATTAACCTCCTTGCGGGTTCAATTCCTCCGGCAAGGAGGCAGCGCAGGAGGTTTTCTTTTTATTTTATTTTTTTAAATCATGTAGCGAGCCTAGGGCTCGCTACATGATAGCCGCTGAGCGGCGGCATCCCCCCACCCACTCCGATCGCCTTCGGCGATCAGAGTAAGCAGGAAATCCCGTTCAGAACTGGATTTCCTGCAGGGCTTCCCCGGTTGCCATGGCGACGGGGCGGGATGACGTCATGGACGTCGGGAGTCATAGGGAATCCCGATCCGCCCCTCAACGCTGCCTGGCACTGATTGGCCAAGCAGCGCAGGGGTCTGGGGCGGGGGGGAGCGACTCGGTGCAGCGGATTGCGGCGGATCGGCGGCGAGCGGCGGCGATCGGAAGTTACAAGCAGCTAGCAAAGTGCTAGCTGCTTGTAACAAAAAAAAATTATGCAAATCGGCCCAGCGGGGCCTGAGAAATCTTCCTGCGCAGGTTACCCCGAACTGAGTTCGGGATAACCGGCAAGGAGGTTAACAGCTGCAGACTAAAGTTCATGTTGTTCAGCTTTTACAGTAGCTCTGCAACAACATGAACATACTGTAGCTAGTAATGAGGACAACTGAAGCGAGTGTGATATGGAGCCTTACATATTTATTTTCTTTTAAGCAATACTAGTTCCCTGGCTGTCCTGCTGATCCTCTGCCTCTAATACTTTTAGCCATAGACACTGAACCAGCATGCAGCAGATCAGGTGTTTTGTCAAATCTGACAAGATTAGCTGCATTCTGGTGTGATTCAGACACTACTGCATCCAAGCAGATAAGCAGGGCTGCCAGGCAATTGGAATTGTTTAAAAAGAAATAAATATGGAAGCCTCCATATATTTTTTGCTTCAGGCTACCTTTAAGAACAGAAATTATTCAGGGAATGCTGCACAAATAATCACACTATACATTAGTATATCCAGTCGTAACTTGAGTTTTATTTATAATGTGAAAATATCACTTAGGAGAAAAGGGGAAATGGATCGGACCCAAAGTGTACACAAAAAGGCAACTCTATGAACTGTGAGTAAAAGAGCAACAAAACTTACAAAAAATTCCTATTCCCTACTCAATAATTTATGCTTCCCCCATTCAACTTGCCGGCCAGCACTTAGTTGCCAGGTGCACCTATTGTTCTGATGGGCCTCTTAAAGTAAGAGATAGCAGCGTTCTAATGGCTAATGGTGAAACAAAGTACAAGTAAATTCTCCAGCACATTAGAGGTACACTTTGACTGAGCTGCACAGGGATCCTGTTATCACTCACCCTCTGATATACATCGAAGGTGAAAGAGGTGCAGGCCTTCAAATGCACATGGCAAAACAGGTGTTGATATCTTCTTCAAGCTACTTCATGTGAAGTTTCCCTCAGTTGTTAATTCCCTGGGGCCTGGAGATTCCCCAAGTTTGCAAGGTTTGGCTAGAGAGTGCTCCCTTCTCTGTCCAACTTTAAAGAGGCACTCTTCTAAGATGTCAGCTTCAGGTGCACCACAAATCTCTATGCATCCCTCCCTATACATTAATACATTTAAACATTTAAATATTTTGGCAACTCTTGGGTCAGGCACATACAAAACTGAAAAAGAAATGTGAATATTTATCATTGAAACAAATATTACTTTTAAAAATGCCTGAATTGCACAATTTTTCATAGAGTTTTGGTGAAGATAGTGATCAGCTTGTCTGTTTATTAGCATATACAAACCAGGCAAATGCCAGGGGTGACAGCTGCTTGAGGGGGCACCAAGGAACTACTTTCCAGGAACCTGTTCATCTAGAAATGCTTGGACCTGACACCCATAATGTGGTGGTGCACCATCTTGCTGGAAAAACTCAGGGAACGTGCCAGCTTCAGTGCATAAAGAGGAAAACACATCATCATGTAGCAGATCGGGAGACCTTGGGGCAATTCAAATTGCTACATGATGATGTGTTGAATGGCCCCCAAGGTTTCCCGATCTGACCCCCTTAGACTTTTATCTTTGGGGCCACCTGAAGGCAATTGTCTATGCTGTGAAGATACGAGATGTCCCCCCTTATTTTCATCTATACCGAGTCCTCTAACTTCTATTTTTGATAATTTGGGATTTTTTCCCGCAGTCAGAGCTAGGTTTTTCTTTTGTCTTAATAGAGGGGATGGGCCAACAATGGGGAGTTTTCTGGTTAATTGGACCACTCCTCCTATCAAGGATTTGTTCCTCAAAAGTAGTAGCAGTCCCAATCTGCTAGAATGGTTACAATACCAACAACTATGTTGTTATGTTAAGTCGCTTTCTCCCCTATCTCAGGTAATGAGGAGCTGCACAGCCTTTTAACCTTCCTGGCGGTAAGCCCGAGCTGAGCTCGGGCTATGCCGCCGGAAGGCACCGCTCAGGCCCCGCTGGGCCGATTTGCATAATTTTTTTTTCCTGCACGCAGCTAGCACTTTGCTAGCTGCGTGCAGTGCCCGATCGCCGCCGCTACCCGCCGATCCGCCGCTATCCGTCGCGCCGCAGCCGCCCCCCCCCCAGACCCCGTGCGCTGCCTGGCCAATCAGTGCCAGGCAGCTCTATGGGGTGAATCGGAATCCCCTATGACGTCACGACGTCGTTGACGTCGGTGACGTCATCCCGCCCCGTCGCCATGGCGACGGGGGAAGCCCTCCAGGAGATCCCGTTCTTTGAACGGGATCTCTTGATGATCGGAGGGGCTGGGGGGATGCCGCTGAGCAGCGGCTATCATGTAGCGAGACTTTGTCTCGCTACATGAAAAAAAAAAAAATTAAAAAAAAAGATTTGCTGCCCCCTGGCGATTTTTTAGCAAACCGCCAGGAGGGTTAAAGCTTATGCGTCAGTGAACATCGACCAGAACATGTCCTATCAAAAATGTATAAAATCCTTCTGGATGTCTCTCCCTGCCAGTTTAACCACATCTGCTTACAATGGGAGGCAGACTTAGATGAAAAGTTTTCAAGTAGTGACTGTAAAAAGGCACTGGTCCTCAAGGTCAAGTAAAGTGCAGGAAAGGAACTATAGGCTTTTGACCCGTTGGTTTCGCACTCCAGCTCAGATTTCAAGATGGCGGGAGGGTGTTTCGAACAGTATCTCTCACTTATGGAGGCTCGCATTTGAGTGGTTTGAAGAAATGAATTTATGCCAAATAGCTCGCTCCCCGTAGATTGCAAAACTCTCTATGTTTCCTGGGTTAATAAAACATGCAAAGGGGTCTATCCTGGGTCATCTGGCTCAGTCAGCCAGATACACATTCATCTCTAATGCTCTAAGACGTATCACTGGTCCATACTGTGGACTGCTCTAATGCTCTAAGACGTATCACTGGTCCATACTACAGGGTGGGCCATTTATATGGATACATATTAGGATACATAGTAGGGAATTTGAATGTCACATACTGGATGTACAGTATATAACCCAATAAAGGTAATATTACTTGAAGTCTTTGACATATTTATAGCACTAGTGAGAAGGTTACACTCATTTGTAGATATTAAAGTAAAAATAGTCATCAAAACTTGGGTTTTCATGAACGTGCTTCATTCTTTAGGATAGCATCTGTAAACAAATTTATTTCAGATCCTAGACAAATTATATACTCTGACCAGAAAAAAACATTAAAACTACCAGCCTTATATTGTGTAGGTGCCTTTTGTTCCACAAAAATAATACTAATCCATGGAGGCATGGACTCACCAAGTGCTTTCAAGGTGTCCTGTGGTATCTTACACCAAGTCATTAGCAGATCATTTAAGTCTTGCAAATTGTGAGGTGGGGCCTCCATGGATCCAGATTGTTTTTCCAGCATGCTCCACAGATACTGGATTGCATAAAATCTCTGTAATTTGGAGGCCGAAGAAAATGTGATGCATCAGAATAGGCCATGTTCTCTGAAAGCTCCATGATCCAGTTCTGATCCTCTTGTGTCCATTGTAATTGTTTTTAGTAATGTGTAGGGGCCATCATGGACACTCTGACTGTTCTGCAGATATGTAGCTCTATATGTAGCAAGCTACAATGTACAGGGTGGAGTAGGAAAAAACAGTCTTTCTGCCTTCCACAAGCCCTAGTTTACAGGCATGTAGAACGATGTACAGAGGCGCCAGAAGGGTAAAAATCACTGAAACCGTTTAAAATGTTAGGGTGGCGGTGGTGGACCTGCCCGCCCCAATACAGACACAACTGATGTTGATTGAAGTAAAACACAATTTATTCACATACTCCTAAAACAAGTGGCAACGCGTTTCGCAGGTCAGAGTCTGCATCATCAGGCAATAAGCACCAGGAGTATCACACTGAAAATGACACAGAGAGATAGCATCAACCGGATAACAGTGTGTGATGTAATCATATTACATATGTATGGTGTTTGAGGAATGTGGCAATACAGTTCCTAACATTTTAAACGTTTTCAGTGATTTGTACCCTTCTGGCGCCTTTGTACATCGTTCTACATATCAAGATATCCACCCTTGGTGGAAGGGCATTACACCCTCCTTTTTCTTCTATCTAGAGAGAGCGACGTCCTAATCCTGAGTGGGGACAGGCTTGTTCTCCCCACCTGCTTCTACAGTGGTTACCTTGGAGGTAACCCAGGTTTGTAAGTATTATACTTACGATTCATATTTTTCTCCCATTCTCCGAAACATACTACACTATATTGGGCTCTCGGTTTTCTGCCGGCAGGCCCATCCCTGTTTGCATCTTACTCACTCCATGCTCTGTGTGTACAGCTTTATTGAAGTCTGTGTCTGCCTGCATTTGCTGAGAGTGTTAGCCATATGGCATCAAACACAGGTGGTTACAGGCTTCAATAAAGCTGGAGAGCGCACACAGCACAGAGTGAGTAGGAAGGACACAGGGACAGGTCAAATGACATCTGCCTGTAATCCTTGCGGCAGGCAGACGGGCGGGTTTTTCCTGTACCAACCTGTACTTTGTGTTCTCAAACTTTTTTCAAATAGTTTATTACAATTTACATCAGTTTGTGCATAGTCCAAGATTAAACCAAAATTTGTCTAAGCTTATGGACCCAGTGGAGGACAGCAGCATATTTTTTACCAGTGCTATGTTTTGGAGAACATTTTTGCACCTGACACAAGAGTAACCTAATAGTAAAGAGTTGTGTATATAAAGTTTTAACTTCATTAGTGTACCCTGAGTCAGGGTTCTTTTTTGACTGCAATCATCCCTCAAGCTGCAGAAAACATTCTAAATTCATACAATTGAAAAAAGCGAAGAAATGACTTCAGACTGTAGTTGTCTTGCAGGTGACCTGACGTAGAGCTACACTGCAAGTACTTTAGTCAAAGGTCCATCTATATGACCACTAAATACATGCCATTTGCAGGTCAACTGTATTTTGAAGGCATTTGCTAATGTTTTTGGGTGTATACAGTACTTTTTTTTTCAGCTAGAACTCAGGTTCGAGTCTAAAATGTAACCGGAACTCAAACTTTGGTGCACACTTCTCCTAACATGAAGACCTAGTATACACATCGTATTGAGTTGAGGTTTCTTTCTCTGTTAAGGTCAAACTTCAGATTAACCACTTCTCTACCACAGGTTTTTTTCCCCTTCAAAAGCTCTTCCCATTCATTCGGTAATAACTGTATCACTAATTATAACACTGAAATGATCTATACATTATTTTTTACGGGAAAAACTAGGCTTTCTTTGGGCAGTACTTTACGCTAAGAATTATATTATTTTATACTGATTTGACAGGGAAGAAGAAGAAAAAAATGAAAAAAATCACCAATTCTCAGCTTTCAGCCATTGTAGTTTAAAAATAAATTGTGCTATTGTAGATAAAACAGACACATTTTATTTGCCAATTTGTCCCGGTTTTTACAATGTTTAAATTGTGTCCCTAGTACAAAGTATGGCGATAATATTTTGTTTTGGGTTAGGGGTGAAGGAGTTTCAAAAATAATTAAAATGTGCTTAATGTTCCTATGGTAAGTGAATAATGGTGTATTTGGAAGTAGTTTTACTTTTTGGCCACAAGATGGTGCTATACGTACTCAGTTTTCTAAAAATAGAAGACAGAACCAAATATTTATATGTGTTTATAGGTGTTTGTAAATAAGGACGTAGAAAAGCGTGGCAGAAGTTGCTAAGTGGTTAAGGTTTTCAAAATATGAACAACTGACTTTAAACTGCAGTTGACTTACAGCCAACTTACATCATAACTAATGTTGAAATGATAGCTAAACTGAATTCTAAGGTCTATCTACCCTAGTCCTAAGAGTAACTGAACCCTCACATTAAATCTACCCAAACCATAAACCTAAACTTATATTGTTAAACCCCTAAAGAGCCAATATGTATCTTCATTTGCTGTCCTCATCCCTTTTGCTCCACGCCATGATTGGTTATGGACAAATGCATCTGGTTGAAAGCCAGATTTATGTTTCTCATAACTTGACTATGCATGGTGCTAATATTTTATTTTTTTTCCTCCAGGTTAACAACAATGGTGTTATCTCTTTCAATGTGCTCCTCAGCCAGTTTACTCCAGAAGCTTTTCCTTTAGCTGATGGACGTGCCTTCATTGCTCCTTTTTGGGCTGATGTCCACAATGGAATACGAGGAGAGATCTATTACCGGGAAACAACAGATCCTGCTATTCTGAAAAGGGCATCAAAAGAAATTAGAAAACATTTTCGATATCTTCCCTCTTTCACAGCTACCTGGGTGTTCCTGGTCACATGGGATGAAGTCACGTTTTATGGCGGAAGCAGCACAACTCCTGTAATTAAATCTTACATTCTAAAAAATTTAATTATTAAATTGGAAGTTAAAGTCCAACTACATCTAAATTGAACAAGATAAATTCTTAAAGCAACAGTGTGACTAGGAATTTTCTCCTAGGTGATAGTTTCACACCTTATCCCCTGTCCTCCTTCACCAGCCCATTCCAGCACTGTGTCCACCATAAAACCATTGACAAGCCTTTGTCAATGTCTCATACAAGCGCAGTAGCAGAGAACTGATCAGACAGCTTTTTCCACCAAAGCCCAAGCTGACCAATGCTATTGCGCATACTCAAGCCATCTGTCCCTGCACAGTAGCACGGACCTGATCTGGCTCAGCTTTTTCTGCCAAAGCTCAAATGTGTCCATGCTACTGCAGTGCGATGATCTTCCAGAGCACACAGCGCTGGAATGGTGAGGTAGGGTTAGACAGGGAAAACCTCTGAAAGATTTTCAATTGCAGCATGCTGAAAAGTTATTTAAAATTGAAGATAAAAAATAATCTCATAGGAGAAACTTTAAAAGAAAAAGAGAATTGAATAAGGGCCATAATTTCTGTTGTAATACTTGAGTTCTGGGAAATGTAGTATGGCATCTATTAATCTTCCTGCTTTGTTTGTCATGGGGTCACTTTGATTGCCAATGCCCACCCAGCAGCTCAATTCAGAGAAGAGAAAAAAGGTTGCAGGTCCAAGGCCAAACAAAAGATATTCTGGCTAGCACTTTGCTTCTTTACACTGTTTATATTGACTTATCATATTGATTGCTAATATTATTTGAATTGTTCAGTTTTGAGTTAAGTTTGGCTGAAGAGTGAAACTTTTTTTTAGCATGGGTATAGTGGGGCCAGGTTCCAACCTCAGTTGGGCTTTGTACTTACTCATTAGCAATTGTTTTCATGTACTGTACAAAAGATCCAATGTAATGTTCCCTAAGGGGAAAGAATGCCAACTTGGGTAGATGTCACTGGACACGCTACCAGTTTCAGAATTGTCCTAACTCCTGTTCCACTAACATCTTTAAAATCTTGCAATTTTACTCTACTTTCAGTTACATGGCAAATGTTATAGGAAGAGGACGTAAGATATGATCTCCTCTATAGAGACATAAATCGAAAATGTGTAATCAGTGATATCTTTATGCGTTTTTGCTATTTTACTGGGCGCAGGATACTGGGTTAAGTAATGCAAACCAATCTTCTTTTGCCATGTGTGATCTCTCACGGCCTGAACCCCTCTACCCTTCCTTATGTGCTCCAATTGCAACCGCCCTTAATTGAATGTATAACACAAACATTAGCGCTTGCTATTCAATCAGTCAGCCACTGCTGAAAAACCTATAGCCACCCAATGCTCAATATTGTGACAGACTGAAAACCACCACCACAACAGCCAAAACAGAGGATCAGTATATTTGTCAAGATCCCAAACCTTTATTCTGAATCTGGATCTTGACAGAGATTCTGAACCCCTGTTTTGGTTGTTGTGGTGGTGGTCACCAGTCTGACACAATATTGAGTAGCGGGAGACTGGAGGTCTTCCAGCAATGGCTGACTGATTGAATAGCAGGTGCTGAGGATTGTGTTCTACATTCCTGTTTCCATAATGGAGTGGTTACCTCTAGTGACTGCTTAGATTTACAATTGCTGACTGTGGTTAGAAAGGGAGCACTTGTATACTTTACAACAAGCCCGTAATTTAATGTTAACCAAGAAGACTAACTTTAAGATAACCTTTCACCTACTGGTAACTCCTAAACAATGCCTCTCCCTATGCTATGTACTAATCTACCAACTAACTTATCCAGATATCTTCCCTTAACTTCAACCAATAATCCTACCATAATCTTAGATAAAACTGATCTAAAGTCTAACACCATCCTTTCGGGCCCATTCACACTTGCAAACGCAAATTGCGCTGGTTATTTTTCTGTGATTAATGCAGGAAAATCACTACACTTTCGTATTTTTTGAGCAATCACGATTCGCGATTGAAATACATTGCAATTGTGATCTCTCAAAAAACACTAAAAAATTCTGAATGTAGAGTGTTTTGCAATTGCCACTAATCGCCCACGATCGGCAGCAATTGCAGCAGTGAGATCACTGCCATATAGTTAAAATTGTGTTAGCCCTTCAAAGAGTGCTAGCACTTTGGCGATTAGCGGTAAACAGCCGCTAATCACACTAGTGTAAATGGGTCCTTCATCCAGAGATTTCTGTACCAGAAATGCCAAAGTAGGGCAAATAACTGCCACAGCCAACACCTCATGGAATTGCCTTTGCATTGGGGTATAGAAGTGGTATGCTATAAATATCTGTTTGATGGAGACTGCTGGTTTCTGGCTCCTTCCAGCCAGGAAAACAGATGTCTAGCATCACTGTTATTGAGGCAACTAGATTGGATTAAGTATACAACTTAAGAGTCAGATAAATTTCTACCAGACATGCATATGACTTAAAGGGAACCAGAGATGAAAATTTTACACAAAATAAACATATCAGTCCATAGCTTGTAAAGAATAAATGCTCTACCTGATAATTTTGCCACTCTGGTGTGCCTTTTTTGTGTTTTTTATCCATTATTGCTCCAGGAAAAATCCAATATGGCGGCCGTCTCATATCCCTTCTGCTTCCGGGTTATGAGTTGTTCTGGGTGTGCTGTCTAGGCTATATGAGACTAGGCTGCTGTCTAGGCTATATGAGAAAGGCTATTGCAGCCTTTCATCTGTGTGCTTTCATTTTGGTATGATGTGCAGCTGCCTATAGGAAGTGTCTCTCATAGGAATGAGACTGCAGTCATCATCATTATCTATGCAGAGTGCACACAGAGCACACAGATCATATTGCAGCCACACTTGTCTGTTTCAGAGATTCTCTTTCAGCAGCAGCAGCCCCTCCCATGTCATCAGAGCTCTCAGTATGCAAAGCAGGAAAGCTGAGCCAGGAGGGGGCAGGCTTGGGCTTGAAAAGACTCCACAGAAGATTGACTCAGCTATAATGATTCCAGGTCAAACCTAGACTGAAGGCTCAGTCGGGGATTCTTGTCACAGCTGATAACAGACTAATTAAGCAGATAAGAATGAAACTAAAAGCAGAGAAGGTGTTTACTGTCATGTTCCCACTGATAAATGTAGTAAAACACATGAGGGTGCTTCGTCTCTGGTTCTCTTTAACCAGCACTGGTTTTAGATATAAAATAAGGTGCGGTTCCCACTTGTGTGGAAAATGTACCTGTTACCTAGAGCACCATCTGGTGAAGGGGGGAACACAAAGCCATGTCAAGCATACACATCTGCTGGTTGCAGGAAGAAAGGGGTGGCATGTCACTTGTGTGTTAAAATGGGGCAAATAAGTCACATTGTATGCCACAAAATTGACCCAGCTCAGTACTATAATACAAAAAAAATCATTCTTGAATATCTTAATAGTACTGACCTAAAAAGCAAAACAATGGTGTGAATAGTGCTATTAAACTATTTGGCATTTTTTTTTAGATTTCCTTGGTTGCTGTTTGTCTCAACAGCTCTGTGTTTCTAATAAAATATTCAGCTGAACTCCCAGGACAATTTAAAGCTAAGAGGTGTAAGAGCTACTTCTGAGTCTCAGAAAAGTCTTTAATACATTTAATGATATTGCTTTATTGGCATTTGTAAAATCCTCTCTCCACATAAAATATAAGAGTCTGGGTTTTAAATAGCTCTTTGTTAATTGTGGAGTAATCATATAATCACATTGTTCCATGGATGTTATGTTTCAATGTAACCTGCCAATCTTGAAAAGATGATAAGAGAATGGAGGAAAGCTATTCATGATTCTTTAATTACATTGTCAGGTGAATACATTTCAAGCTCTGCTGATTTCAGACGGGGCAATGAGCTTTGTGATGTTCAATTATGCGGAGATCACATGGACCACAGGGACCGCCAGTGGGGGAGACCCTCTTACTGGATTAGGTGGCGTAATGGCTCAGGTAAGGAATACCAATAAGTATTTACCCATCTGTAATTGCCATTCGTGCACTAAATTATTTGGAATTTGGTGAATATCCATTCTTGGATGGTTTTGATGACTGTCCGTCCTCCATCTTGTGCAGCTATCAGAATCAATCCCTTTGACAGTGCTGCAGGACAGAGGCATGTCAGCCAGGACCTCAATAGCATATTTGGCCAGTCTAGGTAGTTGTGTACCTTAGTGGTATTTTAAAGGATACCACAACTGACATGTGACATGATGAGATAGACATGTGTATGTACAGTGCCAAGTACACAAATAACTAGGCTGTGTTCCTTTTTTTCTTTCTCTGCCTGAAAGAGGTAAATATCAGGTATGTAAGTGGCTGACTCAGTCCTGACTCAGACAGGAAGTGACTACAGTGTGACCCTCACTGATAAGAAATTCACCCTTTTTTATCTCTTTCTTGCTCTCAGAAGCCATTTTCTGCTAGGAAAGTGTTTTATAGTTGAAATTTCTTATCAGTGAAGGTCACACTGTAGTCACTTCCTGTCTGAGTCAGGACTGAGTCAGCCACTTACATACCTGATATTTACCTCTTTCAGGAAGAGAAAGAAGACAAGGAACACAGCATAGTTATTTGTGTGCTAGGCACTGTACATACCCATGTCTATCTCATTATGCCACATGTCAGTTGTGGTATCCTTTAAGTCTTTAACATTATTATGTATATTATTTGAACCTGCACTAGGTTCCAAATAATTCCTATTTTCTCCTGATGCCTGAAGGGTGGGATGGAGGCGCCCAAAATATATGGGTGTTAAACCTTTAAAACATAATGTGTAAACCAGAGGTAGTTGCTTACCTCTCAAGAAGATACAGACACCAGTACAACTGAAAAAAATATTTGTAAAAAAAAAATGAAAACAAAATTTCAAGGGTCATAGCCGCCTTCCTCAGGTAAATACAAAAAAAGCCTTAGCAGCATAAGGAGTAGAGGGTAAACTCTACTCCTTATGCTGCTAAGGCATTTTTTTTGTATTGATCTGAGGAAGCGGGCCATGTCCAGTGAAATGCATTATCTACTGATGTTTTATTAAATAACTGATCAATTCTATACATGTTTTTATTGACTTTCCATTCCTCATGGAACAAATGTTACAAGCAAGCTGATAAGATTCTTCAATAAATATTCCAAAAATAATAATAACCCGAAAGAAGCGGCACACAAGAACTGGAGTCCAGCAGTAAATTGTACACTTAAAGTTATTCTCAATGGTATAAAGCAATGTTCAGGTACATAAAAAGATTCTCTACATCAGTGCAGATTTTCTCTCTGTGACTCTGTTTCAAGTCTTGTTTTAATGAAATTCTACAGAGGAAACTGTTCAGCTATAAGCTAAAGTCTGGACTGCAGTTCATCTTTCAGCAGGACTTGGATCCAAAATAGAAGGCCAAAGTAACATTGCAGTGCTTCGAGGAAAATAAATCTCGAAACTCCTACAATGGGCTAGTCAGTGCTCTGATCTCAGTCCAGCTTAGAGTCACTGGCATTGTCTGAAGTAAATCCAGAGTAAATCTGCCCGGACCACAATCACAGATACTGTGCAACACTCACAAAAGCTTGCCTCAATAGTTTATAGTTTAATTCCACTTTTTATATAATGGATATAACATTTATCACTGAAGCAACTTTGTAATTTATTGAAATTAAAAACTGCATTTCACTCAGACAGTATTTACATTTCTAGTGCTTGTTAAATTTGATGTTGCAGAGGGAAGGACAGCTGATAGAGCATTGGTAAAATGTGTTTAACTGATGCTCTAAATGTAGCCACACATTGCCACCCAATATGCCAAAAAGATTGATTCCTCTCTGATCTGATTCTGATTCCTAGTGAATCTAATCAGAGAGGGTCTATTCATTCCACACATGGCACATGAGTTTTTAACAGTTTTCAGCATAAAATCTATTGAAAATCAAATGAACCACACTGTTCAATGCTATGAACCTTTATGTACCACCACTGATACCACCAATCGATTGAGATTTTCCCCACACTATCCAAACCTAGATTTATTTATTGTTTACAAAAGAAAGCATTTCTTTTTCCTTTTCTTTTTTTGTTTTGAATTTTTTTTCTTGCTTGATTATGATATAACAGATATATTACACACCTTGTACTCATTATATACAATACAGTATATGCAACTCTTTGTGAATGCAGTCTTGGTGTGACACAGTCAGGGCCAGGGCATTCATAGAGGCAAACTGGTCAATTACCCAGAACTGTATTCCCCAGGTCTCCCTCTTAACCTCTTTGCAACAGACCTCGTTTCCCCCTTATGGACCAGAGCAATTTTGACATTTTAGCTATGTCCTGATTTAATCAGCAATAACTTTATCCATACTTATGATACCTAAATGAAATATATGTATGATTTGTTTTTCAAGACAAACTAGACTTTTATTGTATGGCATTTTTTCTCTCAAACAAATTTGTTTTGTATGCATTTTGATGGGAAAAAGGTAAAAAATAGAAAACAACTCATTATTTCTCTGCTTTATCAATTCCAGTTTAAAAGTAAAAAGAGCTATTGTTGATAAAAAACACAAATTATGTTTGGCTATTTCTAACGTTTATTACAAACGTAGATTATGTTCCTGTCACAATTTATGGTGAAGATATTTGATTCTGAAATAATGCTGCAGTGTGTATTTTTCACTATGAACTGAGAAAATTAAAGTATTTTTAATGGCAAAAATCAATCTTATTGGCTCAAGGAACATATATTCCCTTTTATCAATTAGTGCTGCAGCCGATAGTGCCGCAGGTGTGCCCCGGAGCAATGTCTATCCGTGCACAGCTGTGCTTCTGCTACAAGACGTATTTCTACGTCCTCGTGCCTTAGATGTAGATATACTGCAGTGGTGAAAAAAGTGGTAAAAGTACTCCTGAACCAATTTTTACATTAAATAATTTTAATGCTGCTTTATTTGTGGAGCTGTTACCATTGTCACAGCACCTGCCTCCCCCTCCAGCACTCCCTTTTCTCCTTCGCTCTGCTCAGCCATAATGTTCAACTGAGCAAAACGTTGATGAGGTTGGAACAATAGTGTAATAATAATAATAATAATACAGCTATTAGTACAGTATCGTTCTGACCTCAATTACCACAAGCCTGCACACAGTGCAGCTCCCTTGCATGCTGTGTGCTGTAATGTTTATCTGGAACTATAAGCAGCGAGTGGAAAGGGCGGAACTAAGGACGGGCAGAGAGGAGGAAGAACTGACACTTCCTCCCCACCCATAATCCATGAATAGCAGAGGGGGTACTCGGGGAAGGGGGGCCCTGGAGAGGGAGGATTGTGCTGCGACATATGTCACAACATCACAAACAAAGCAGCATTAAAAGTATGTAATTTAAAAACTGGTTCAGGGGTACTTTAAGTTAATGGTGTACTTCCTGGGACCTGATTTGCAGCAGAGTTCAGGGACTGGAGCCTTGTCACCTGTGAAAAAGGCCACCTAATACTGCTATCTGGGGGAGGGAATCAAGGCCACCTAATGCTGTTATCTGGGGCAGAGGAAGGAAACAAAGTTCTCCTAATGCTGCTATCTGGGGGGAGGGGAAATCAAAGGGCATTTAGTGCTGCTATTGGGAGGGGGGGCAGCAACAAAGGCCACCTGATGCATGCTGCTATCGGAGGGAGAGGGAAAATAATGGTCATCTGATTCCGCTATCCGGGGGAATGGTACCTAATATCACGGTAGTGGGGGGGTCAGTGGGGCCATGTTAACTTTTGCTTAGGGTCCCATTTCGTCTAGGACTTGCCCAGGCCAGGGTGACTGAATGACAGTGAAAAGGGCATTGAGTTTTAATTCAAAGTTCACAATTAGATTGCAATCTTCACAGATCTAAGGTGAATGTGAACATGACTTCATTACTGCATTCTGCACCTCCTCGTTAACTGCCATTAAGGATGGTCAGTGAAATCCTATTAAATCCGATTTTATGCAAATGTTATGCTAATTTTACTGTCAACTGTGAGCTTCTGTTTTTCACAGTGAGAGGCTGAGTATGGCCACAACCAGACTGTGTTTTTTTGGAGTTGCCATGGAGAAAATTAAGGTCAGGGTGCGGTCTAGGCTGTTGCTGGGCTGTGAACTGCTAAGTCACAAAATTGCATAGAAAGAATTATTCATCTTTTGACAGTATAGATATATCTAATTCATGTATTTCTGCTGTGTATTTAGCCATCTGGTTAAACTTGAATTTAAAATAAAGGCCATTGTTTGAGCTTATTCAGTAAGCTGGTGTGTTTTTCTTTTTTTAGGTCAGCTACTCCATGTGATAACAATGCTTTCAGTACAAAACTGAATACTAGTCCTATGTATACAGAACCTCTTTGTTAGACCTGTTACCTGAGTCACATTAATGTTAGTTAGTTACAAGCCTGAATAACTGTGATTTTATCCTTATGTGTAATTAACCCTTGTCAGTGCAAATCTTCATGTTTTAGTATGGCACAAATTAGGTGGCAGAGTAACCGTATTGCAGCTCTCAATTACCACTTGTACTGTTTGGTTTTGATTGAAGATATTTCCAATTCAGCAAGAACCGGTATACATAAAAACAAGAATTAACTCATTAAAGAGGAACTGTCGCGAAAATCTTAAAATTTAAAACACATACAAATAAGAAGTACATTTCTCCCAGAGTAAAATGAGCCATAAATTACTTTTCTCCTATGTTGCTGTCACTTACAGTAGGTAGTAAGAATCTCACATTACCGACAGGTTTTGGGCTAGTTCATCTCTCCATAGGGGATTCTCAGCATGGCCTTTATTCTTTATAAAGACATTCCCTGAAAAAGATTTATACAATGATGCTGGCCAGCCTCCCTGCTTGCTGCATACTATTTTGGCAGTTGGATGGAGCAAAAGCCATTTACTAAGTGCTTTTAAAAATAAAGAAAACCCTGAGAACCCTCCTATGAGAAGATGGGCTAGTCCAAAATCTGTCGGTTATGTCAGATTTCTACTACTTACTGTAAGTGACAGCAACATAGGAGAAAAGTAATTTATGGCTCATTTTACTCTGGGAGAAATGTACTTCTTATTTGTATGTGTTTTAAATTTGAAGATTTTCGCAACAGTTCCTCTTTAAACTTTATGATATCTTTGAACTTATTTGTAAGATACAGAATATTTTAATCAACCCTAATGGGGATTTAAAATGTGACTTTAGCCAGTACTTTTAAATCCCAGTTCCAGGAAAACTGAAAATTCGGCTACCCATCCCATACTATCCCAAAGGACCCTCCAGAGGGTACACAGTCAAAGAAAAAAAGAGAAATCCATTTATATTCAGAGTTCTTATTTTCAACATCAACTGACCACTGCAGGCTCTGCCTGTTTTTCCTCAACTAGTACCACCTGGGCTGGATTTACCATAAGGCACGTGCCTACAGGTGCCTGATGATATAAAGCCGGCTCACTGCCCTCCCCTGGTCCCTCCCTCACGCTTTCCCTATGCAGATTCTTAGACAGAGTGTAAATGAGAGGTTACTCACCCACCCTTCAGCATTCCACTGACAAAATCTCCCTTCATCTGAGGCACCACTAACTACTTAAAGTGGTCTAACACCCAGCATTTCAACTTTGCTTTAAAAGATTGCTTACAGCTTATAAACTATTATGTCAGATTTTTTTTTTAGCAGAAATTCACTGAATGGATTAAACATGACATTTTAGTGCTGCATTTAGCTAGAAATTCTCCTCCGTGCTTGCTTGTTTAGTTACGAATGTATCTATCTACAATGTAACAAACAAACACTGCTCTGAGAGAACAAAGAGGGCTTCCCTGGCAGGCTTTTCAAAGGTCTATTTGTATTACAAATAAAGATACATTTTGTAACTACAGATAAGAACGGATGCGGATTCCTAGTTAAATCCAACACTAAAATGTCATGTTTAACCCATTCAGTGAATTTCTGCTTAAAAACAAATCTGGCATAATAGTTTGTAAGCTGTAAGCAATCTTTTAAAGCAAAGTTGTAATGCTGGGTGTTAAACCGCTTTAATACTGAGGGCACCTCTGGCTACCTAATGCTAATGGACACCTGTAGCTACCTATGACGGGTAAGGGAAGTAGGGGAGACGTGACAGATAGGTCAGCCAGCACACTTGTGGCGCAGTTTGGTGGGGGCTGTAGGGTCATTGAGGGTGAAGTCCTAGGGTGCTAGGGAATCTGTGCCTATAGGCTCCTGTGATGTATCCAGGTCTGAGTACCATGCAAGGTTCTGCACTTTGGATGCATGGTGGCTTAGTGCATAGCACTCTTTTCTAGCAGCAGTGGGTCCCCAGTTTGAATTCCAGGCAGGCAACTCTGCAACAAGTTTGTATGTTGTCTGCGTGGGTTAACTCTGGACACTTCGGTTTCCTTCCACATCCCCAAACATACAGATAAGTTAATTAATAAGTTATAGGCCAGTCCATATTCCATACCACAGTACTTTTCTAAAGGGGAGAAAACCTGGCAATCTGGACCCCTTCCATTGCTGCAGAATCATTAGCTGGAGATGCAGCACTCCTTATGGGGAACACAAAGAAACAAGGGAGTTGGAGAGTAGTGGCGATCACATGATCTCAAAGATTGGAACCTGAAACAGGTTTTTATTTATTAAGTAGGCACCTTGTTTAGATTCTACACAATATGCAACTTGAATTAAAAAAGTCCTTAAAAGTGGAATATGTGAACTCTCTATATGCAGTTTATAGGAGCATTTATGCTTTTATGCAATAAATGTCTTCAAGTGAGCCGAACATCATTTTTAGCAAAAAAAAAGGCATCTCAGTAGCACATTAAAAATTCATATTAACAATGTATTTTTTTTTTACAAAAAATATCTTTTCCACCTCTTCTTTTTACATTTAAATGTTTATTATTGCTCTACTTCTGCCAGACTGTCTTCCGCAGAAAGAGCAGGCAGATAAGGATTGCAGTTAACGGTAGCAATAAGCAAACAAAAGGACAATGTACTTCAAAAGGTTCAGAGAGTCACACTTGATTACCTTCACACCTTCCCATGGATAAATAAGGGCAGAGGGAAGGGGAGGGGGCAATGGCAGCTCCTACAGCTATTAGAAGCTAGGACAAACTGTAAAAAAAGAAAGCTGTTAGAATCCCTTTAAGCATATTGGAACACTGTCCTTTGCATTTTTGTATGTTGCCGATGATCTGAAACTAGGCTGCTGTTGACTTTGCTTGTGAATACAGAACTTCTATTACAAATGTCTTTTTGTTTTCTCCTTGGTTTATTATTAATCTAAATAGAGAGGGTCATTAAAAGCACACCTGATGGGAGGAAACTTACTTCAGGTTTGATGCTTACCTAAGTAGTACTAGTGAGAAGGCTCTGGATAGCATAGAGCCTTCCTGTTCTTCCATTCGGCCCCGGGTATAGTTATTTCACCAAATAGCTCTTTGGAACTCTTTGGGCAATCTTCAAAACTACTTGTGTTCCACTGTAGTTCTGAGGACAAGTGCATCCATAATGTGCATGTGTGAGTAAGAAGTGAGACTGTGAAAACATTTGAAATCAAAAGCGACTGGAGAAAGAATTTGCCCATAAAAATCAACAGATTTAATTTCCCATATTGAACTATTTATGTGAAAGCAGATTGACTCTTTATAGGAGAACAACAACAGCTGGGCATATTTATCAAGACAACTGCATGGTAAATTTAAACTAGAATGTGCAACCAATCAACTGTTACCTTGCTGCATGCAACAAGGATACTGACTGGCTGCTATAAGAAAGAACTTTACTTTTGCTCCAGTTTTCTTTGCCCAGACTTTTTTCTAGGCATATTTTTTTAGGGTTTTGTTGTTTCAAAATATTGACTATTTTTACTGTTTTTCAGGCTGGGTTTAATGGTGGAAATAACACCAATTTTTTCAGCGTTCCTGCATCCCGCTCACCAGAAATTGTCAGCATTGATGAAACCACAAATGTTAACTTTCCAGGACGTTGGCTATTTAGGATAGATGGGAAGGATATTGATCCAGCAAATGGTTGCAGCCTGAAAGGTATGTTGCTCATGAAGGATAAAGTAACCTAGTCTTACAGAAATTAGTTATAGTAAAAGTAAATATTTAGCACAAAAAAAGCATAATGGAAGGCTAGCTCCAGTCTAAGTGAACTTTTCCACTGGGTGAGATAGGGTTTGAAAATCGGATCACGCCCATTTTGCCAATTACAACAGCATGCCAACAACCATGAGTAATATGTAAATTGTGGTGCTGTTTTTCCAATACTACAATTAATTCTTCCTGAAATTGCAATAGCTGAACTGCACAATTTTCTGTGCATTTGCACTCATACCGGATGGAAGCGCGTTAGCATCACAGCGCGATTTTGCCAGCGATTGCATTTCCTAGTGTAAAAGCAGACTAAAGCTGTACTTTGCTTGATGCCAGTATGATTCAACCTGTTGTAATGACTCTTTTTGTAAGTATAGTAATCACCTCTCTTGTTTCTAAAGGACTGTCCTAATAAATGTATTGCTAAGGAAAACATTTCACAATCCTTCTTTCCCGTCACTAGATATGCTGTGTGTAGTAATTGGAGGTACTAAAACTGAAGATTACAATAGGCCTGATTTACTACTGCTATGTATTCACACTGGTCTAAACTCGGCCATGTTGAATGATAAGGACCTCTATGGGCGAGAATCGGGAGTTACACCTCATTCACACTATATGCGCATTTTGGCAGCGCATACAGTATGCGATCAGCAAAAACATCGGAAGTGCATAGAGAGCACTTCTGATGTTCAGATTATGTGCGCATGGCAATGCGGATGGCGTGTGATCGGGTGTGCTTGAATCCCGAATGCACGGCCATACGCATTTCCTAATGTGAACAAGGCCTGAGACCAGTATGAATACAGCGTCTGCACCATGTCTGCTAATGATCCCGCATGCTCGATTTTTAGCTAGCTCTGATACCCAAGCACTACCCAATCACAGCATTTCCCTGCTCCCCCATCCACGGGAATTCATTCTGTCACATGCACTCGTTCTCCCTCCATCCCTCCCCCTCCAACACACACACATAGCAACAGATATGGTGCTTCCTGGAGGCTGATGAGGCATCTATATAGTGTCAGCTACTCTGATGCAAAAGGGATCATGTACTCATCCCTGCTGGGCAACAGAAACCCCCTGGAGATCCACTGTATGCACAACAGAGATGCCCTGGTGATCCCTACGTGTGTATGGGGCTTCAGTCATTTACACTGATCTTCAAGTATCTCTAATCCAGAATTCAGGAGTAATCCAGCATACCTGGACTAATTGTATTAGGGATAGTCTGCTGTTATGTGGCAAAAAGTAACTCCTTATTTGGATTATATTCAAATATATGATGAGGGTTGCTGAAATGATAGTAAATTAGATGTTTTGTGACTGTGGTCTCATGTAGCATGCAGGCAATTGCAGTCAGAACTAAGTACACAAGAGGTGTTTAAAGTCCTGTATGGATGCCTTTGTAAATCAAGTCCACTATGTTTTTATTGTACATAATGGGGTTGATCTATTAAGGTTGGAGGACGCTAGAGAATATACGTGATACAACAAACCTGGACTGAATTTTATTTATAAATTATCCACTATTATGGGATAAAAGTTTTAAATCCTCATTTGGGTCATCTCAGAGACTCTAACTTTTGATCAATCCACACTATAGTCAGGGATGAGCAGAAACTACGCCAGTGCAAATTTACGCATCGTAGTTCGCATCTATGTATCGTAGTTCATAGGTGAAGTTTCAAAACTACGCTTACGAATTTACGGGTAGCGAAGTACAGCTATGCGTAGCTTACGACCCACTATGCATATTTAACATGTGTATTGCGTAGTGAACTAAGAATGCGTTACTCGCGTCTAATTTTCCACGTGCAAATGTATGCTTATAAATTTACTGGTTAATAAAGGGGAAAGTACGCATAGAAGAGTTCCCGGTATAAGCAATTACAGAGGAATTAATGCGTAAAATGTTCTGCATGCGGGCATAAGCATCTGAATACACTACGCTTCGCACTACGCGTAATTGCGTATTTGAACGCGTAGTCTACGAAATGCATACGAAGCGAATATTTGATTTCGAAGCCATAGTTTGGCGAAGCATAATTGCGTAAAACTACGCGTAGTTCCAGCATAGCGAAGTTGACTGACTACGACCATCCCTGACTATAGTCTTACATGGCTTTGCCAATGGTTGCAAGATTTTGCCATCTAACAAGACATTTTTGGATCACTTATAACCTATAGTAAGTTTGTTTATTTGTAAATCACGGTCCATGTGGTAATAGATATTGGTCATTATAATGTTGTGGGGTTTTTTTCAGGTCATTTTTTACGACAAGGACAACTGTTTTGGGAAAATGGTAATTGCTCCACAAGATGCCGGTGCCTTGACTTCAATAATGAAATATCTTGTCAAGAGTCAGTCTGTGGCCCATACGAAGTCTGTGAGCCAAGAGAGAGATATTTCCAGTGTTTGCCTGTTGAGAGCAGCACATGTGTAGTCTTTGGGGACCCTCATTACCATACTTTTGATGGACTTCTTTTCCACTTCCAAGGTTCCTGTTCCTATTTACTTGCAAGGAATTGTTTTCCAGGCAATCAACTTCCATTCTTTAGCATAGAAGCCAAAAATGAAAATCGTGGAGAGTCACAGGTGTCATGGCTAAGGGATATATCTGTTGAAGTGTATTCCCATAATATTGTTATTCCCAAGGGAAGCTTTGGAAAAATAAAGGTAAGAACTATTCTTGGCTCACTTTGTGCAGCACATTTATGTTCCATAGACTTGTGCCTCACTGCCTGAAATATGGGAAAATTGTGCTGGAGTTATGTAAGATAGCAGACATTATGCCCTTTTTTTCCTGACTACCATGCCAATCCATTGGATTCAGCTCTTGTTAAGAACTTGATCAAGGTCAAACCTAGAAGTCATGGGACCCCATAGAAACATTTTTACAGCACCCCATAAAGTTTGTGAATTATTTCCTGCAATGTTTAGAAGAGAAGAATCACAGATGTGTGCAGACTGGGAAATCCTTGTCTGTTTGAGAAACAACACTAGATAAGTTTGCAGCACACAGATTTAGTGTTAAGATTTAGCTTGAGAAGTGTATTTCCTGCTGTGATGGATGGTGGTGAAATAAGTAATTATTGCAAACATGTACAAGAGACAGGTCCGCAGAACTTAGATGAGTGCTTAAAAACTGATAATTTTATTTTTTCCAACAGACAACAGGATACTGCAACATCTTCAGGAACAAATAAACTGATGCGTTTCGGGCTTACAATCTACCCTTAGTCATAGTTGCAACTATGACTAATGGTCAATGTCCAATACATGTTGGTGGTTTCTGTGGATGTCGCTGCATCCTGTTGTCTGTTTGAAGAAATAAAGTTAGCAGATTTTAAACACTCACATAAGTTTCGCAGACCCTTCTCTTGTACAAGTTTCCTTGGGCATCGCTAATCTGGTCCTGCATCGGTAAATTCTTTAGGGGGTCTGAGCATTTGCACTTTTTACCTTTTCTAAGTAATTGCTAACAATCTGTTTAGTTTTACTTTTTTATTTTCTTTCCATTACTTTTTCGCTTGCTGGGCACTGAAAAGGTGTATTGTAGTTAAGATGAAAAAAACTACTTGGTGAAAGCTTAGGAGGAAAGTTAATTGAATATGGGTCCAGGAGAGATAGCAACAGAACAGTTTACTTGGAAGAATTCACTCACTTTCACTTTAAAATCATCTAAGTAGTGGGGTTGATTAAAAGGAGCTCATCTAACCTCCAATGTTGCTATTTCAAATATCGTAGTTGAGGAGAAATTGAAAGCAGCAAACACTATATTGTAATCAGACGAGACGTTAGGAATGTGGTGAGAGAAGATAAGATTAAATGCATTATTTGAGCTTGTAAAGATCACATCAATACATGAATAGACTCTATATTTTGATGAGAAATAAGTATATAGTTACCACTGAACTCTTTCCAGGTATCAACTATTGAGAGCATTGTATATGCTTAGTGAGGAGAGCTCTTTGTTTACGTGAGAGTTCATCAGATGTACAACTAGATTAAGCCTAGAGTCTGACTTAAGGGGATTTGAAAATCATCACACTAATATAATATAGCCTATATCATAAGACAATAAATTGACCATTCTGACCAATATACCGGATATTAGGAATGTGTACAGGGTAAGAGCTGTGAAAAAGAAATTGCCTTTTCTCATTAAGTAGCCTCTGATATTGAAAATTATTTAGCGCTCAGTATTGACCAGCTAAAGACCAGGATCAATCATGCTCTGTTCTTTGATAGAATAAAAGCTATGCAAGAGGACAAACTCAAACAATTTGAAGCGGTCAGGTCACCATATTATGTTCACAACTTTTTAGAGGCATAGTAGTCCACTATGATGGTCCATACATGGTGGGCAACGCCAATCAGTAACTGTTCCTCAGAATTCCAGGACACAGAGGCCATCACTTGCCAGAGCAGGTTTGGACTTTTGACATCTCTGATGCATCCACAGCTTTGATTGTCTATTGGTCAATGTGGTGAATCTAGTTGTCATCCATGGTGTAAAAAATATGTAAGTCATTGGAAATTTTTTTTCATTTCAGGCCATGGTTTTCCAGTAGCCAGAGATGTATGCCATTTGGTAATCTATAGTCGTTCATCAAAATGTTATAATGCCTTTCCACATTTTCATATGTGGTAACCATTGCTGGGTGACTTAAAGTGTACCTGAAACGGGGGTGGGGGAAAATTGATATATACCTGGGGCTTCCTCCAGACCTTTGGGTCCTTCGCGTCCTCTCGGGCAACTTCCATCCTCCGCTAGGGTCCTCTGAAATTTCTCCAGTCGGGGTCAGTTGGGGCAAGTGCAGTTCAGCTGTGCATTCACCCTCATTCTGCTCCTATCACCGGGAGCATTCTGTGCCTGCGCAGTAGTATTGCATGGTGCTGCATAGGAGCAGTGCTCTCCTGGCGATGGCAACGCAAGGGGGCGCACACGTGCAGACGAACTGTCCTTGCACCGTGCACCCTGCCCAGAGAAGTTTCTGAGGACCCAGCAAAGGATCGAGGCAGCCCAGGAGGATGGCAACGGAGCCAAAGGTCTCTGTGCAGCTTTTTAGGTCATCTGCATGGTCCCTGCACAATGAAGCAGCAGTGTGATGATGCTGATATATCGTCCAGTGAGCAGACAAGTGGCACATGTAAACTGAAATAAGAATCAGAAATGTCATTATATTGGCAGCAATGACTGATCAAAAATGTAGATGCTTCAGTGGGTAAGGCAGTTTATGTGGATGTATATGCTGTACTTAAAAGAGCATTAAACTAAAAAATGTTAAATACATACATATAAAATGTCAATTTCTCGCATAGTAAAATTCACTATAAATTACCTTTTTTCTATGTCGCTGTCACTTACAGCAGGTAGTAAAATGCTGGCATATCTCACAGATTTTGGACTACTCCATCTCCTGATGGAAGATTCTCAGTATTGCCTTAATTCTTTATAAAAGCACTAACTGAAAAGGATATATACAAAGATGTTAGCCAGTTTCCCTACTCATTTTCACACTGTTTTGGCAATTGGGCTGAGCAACTGCTGTTCGGTAAGTGCTTTGGGGAATAAAGAAATAACTTAGAATCCTCCATGAGGAGATGGACTAGTCCAAAACCTGTTGCAAATTACTGCGGCTAAGGAAAAAGTAATTTATGGTGCATTTTACTCTGGGAGAAGAGTACATTTTATATGTATGTATTTTACAAATGCTGTATATATGCATGTATATATATTTTTACAAATACTGTATATATGTATGTATATATATATATATATATATATATATATATATATACATATATATATATATACCGTATGTGTATACAGTATATATATATATATATATATATATATATATATATATATATATATATATATATATATATATTTATTTATTTATTTATTTTTCAGATAACAGTTTAATTTTTTTGCTTTTTTTGCCCCAACTGTCACCATATTTCTACATGTAACCGTGTCTCTACTAAAAGAATGCAGACATTTCAGCTTAAAGACATTGACTGAATAAGATGAGACTTCACTTCCCAAGTTTTGTTTCTCTAGTATGCTCATTAAGTCAGATAAGGGTTTTTTGATACACATCCTTGTCAATTGACTTCAACAACTAGAATCGCTTGGCTCCATTTGCAGCCTGTTAGCATCTATGGCAACAGTCCAGCTATTTCTCCCAAACGGATTTTGTTACTTTCTGTTTAAGGGTTCATTAGGGGTAACAAGAACAGAAAAGTGGGCTGAATTCTAATGAAATGATTATACAAAAAAAGACAAAGAGGGCTTTTTAAAAATGCTTAAAACTCTACGACATTTAACACCCCAAGTCAATTATGTGAAAGATGTGATAGCAGGCAGTAACGTATTTAGAGACAGGCTTGTCTGTAATACAGTCTGCTTTTCATGGAGAATCTTGCCAAGATCTAAGAAGACAAATTAAGCTTGAAGAGAAAAATGTAATACAAAATCCAACTCAAATCTGGTCCTGCTTTCAATAAAATGCATAATATTGCCCAGAATTTTAATTCAGATGTAAAATATTTAACCCTAAGTAACTGACATTATTTAGATGTTAAAGTGGACCTGAACCTTACGCAGAATAAAAGGAAAACATAGAGAAATACACACTGTATGTATCTAGAGAGCTTAGTGTAATGATCCGCCCAGCTGGATGCACTGGCAGACAGCTGTTTGACCATTCCCCTAGTCTGTGAGCTGCAGGTCTCTGCAAGAGAGACCTGTTTTTCCATTACAAGTTTCTGGTCTGTTCTGCTGCTGGGGAATTTGCATACACTCGTTATGCAAATCCCTTACCTGCCTCCTTTGATGACTGGCAGTATAAAGAGCTATGTTTCCCAGAGTCCTTTGCTGGTCATAAGGGTTAGTTCCTGTGTAACACTCGCCTGGAGTGTCAGCCTTGCTCTTTGTTTGAAGATTAGCCTAGAGTATTCCTGGAACTGCACTAGGCAGATTCCCTAATGCAGTTAGGATTGCATATCTGTTTTGTTTGTCTGTTGCGATTGTCCTGTCCCAGCGGTGGTCGACAGGAAGTCGTTCTGATCTTTGTTCTTGGAGTATAGCTGGAGCAGCGGTTGCTACCAGCGATCTCATCTGTTCTGTCTTGCCAGGATCGCACTCACCTTGCGCTAGTGCTGTGGATCCTTCTGGTCTGCTACTCTCTTGCTATACTTGGATCGCACTAGCGTCTTGCGCTAGTGCTGTGGATCCTTCTGCTCTGTCTTCCTGGATCGCACAAGCCTCTTGCGCTAGTGCTGTGGATCCTATCTCTCACTTATTCCTGTTTTCGTGTATCTGTCTTGTCTGCTACGAACGCTTGCTGGAGGCTCGGTGAGGTAACCGTTAAGCAAGCGCTCGCGTCCTCTGTTTCATGTTTGTCTGTCCATGGTTAGTTGATCTTATCAATTTAGATAGGATGCCTGGGAAAGCCATCTCAGTAACAGTTAAGGCATCTAATTACATTTATGTTTGCTAAAGAATGTTTCTCCTCTGTATGTCAGTGTATATAAGCTGTGTTTTTCAGTTTTGGTCAGGAACCAGTCCGACGAAGGCTTTTTATAAGTCGAAAGCTCACTGTTTATCCATCTCTAAGTTAGCCAATAAATGGTATCATCCTGATTCAAAACTTCATGGTTAGTTAGGCTTGCTTGTCTCTGTTGTGCTTAACACGCGGAGACCGCGCATAAACGTGTGCGCTGTTGCGAATGAGTGCGGTGTTCGCATTTAGATAGCGTTTGTTATTTTCCTTATCTCCTCATGTATGATTTGCTGTGCCTTTGCTACTCTCGTGTTCTGCCTTGCTGTAGCCTTGTGTCACCTCTGGCAATCGCCTCTCTCGCGATTGCGTTCCTACTTCTTATCTGCCGTTGTGTATGCACCGTCGCGGTTTGGCGACTAGTTTGGTGCACACACATACAATCTGTCCCTGTGCTCATTCTCTTCCGCAATCGCTTCTCTTGCGATTGCGTTCTCACTTGGTTTCTTCTGTTGTTGTGTCCACCGTCGCAGGTTGGCGGCTAGATTGGTGGACATACATACATTCCTCATCTGTGCTTATTCTGTCTTGTGTCGCTGTAAGTGCGACACAAGGTACGTGCATTGCACCTTTTGCTGGGTTCCCGCAAATTACACGCTTTTGGAGGATTTCCGCAGTGTCAGCGCTCGTCTTGTGCGCTGATCACGCAGAGAATTCCACAATCGTTACAGTATGACCAGCCCAACCGAAATTTCCAGTGTAGAGGGAATTTCCGATTTGCACGATTTGGTCAAAGATGGGTCCTGTATCTTTAAGAGGTTTAAGATACTGGACTCTGAAACCAGAGATGAGTTTATATCAGAATGTTCCAGATTCTTGGCAAATTCTGAATTTCAGGCCACCAATATTTCCACTTGGAGTGCTCAGATTGCTTACAATCTTTTCCAAGGGGATCTGTTTGTGTGGGCGGATGAGTGTGCCAGACACGTGAATCTGAGACATAACCCTCGCAGATTTCTGAGTCATGTATTTTCTCGTAAGCTTAGAATTCCCCTGCCAGGTTATTTCTATGAGTTTTTTCCTGCAGTGCATGATGCTGATCAGATTGGGTATGCAGCATTTCTGTGTCATTTCCATATGTTAATGAGTTGGTGCTTGCAGGCCAGTCTGCTGATTTGGCTTGTCAGCCAGAAGATCCGTTGCCCATAGCAACCACTAATAAAGAGGTTATTTCTGTCAAGTCTGAAATGTACAAAACCATTCAGTATGATAATGATGTTTACAATGATGTTGCTCCGTCTCCGGGTTTTTTGCCCCAATCCAAAGCTTATGTGGATCCTATTATAGGTAGGATCGCACACTATATTAAAGCAGTTAAAAAGTCTGTTCTTGTTCCTGAACTCCACCCATATGGAGATTATCTGGATACTGGCCTGTTTGAACCTCCATTTGTCTCATGGGACATTGGGGCCTTGATGGAGGAATTTGATTTTAATTGGAAAGCCTTTTGTGATTTTTACATCGCAAAAAGCGAAGATGTCTTGAATGATTGCCTCAATTCCGTGTACACTTTGATAGATTCTGATGAGTGTGACAGGTGTTTTGTGGATCCAGTGTTGTATGTGTGGCAGACGATTTTGGATGAGTTGCACACACACCAATCAATTGATTCCAATAAAGAGACCTCGTTGTCGGATGATTGTTCCTGCCTTTCTGGGGTAAAGCATGTGAGTCTTGACATTGTGCGATCTGAAATGAATGGGTGTACCACTGTGGTTGATTCCTGTGCGGATCCTGAAAGATTCTCTCTTGACTGTGTGCAGTTTGAATCTATGCAATCTAATGCCTGTTTCTCGGATGTTCCTGCAGATTGTGATCAGATGGAATGTGCCAGTTTTCTCAAGGATGTGTGTGATCCCTTGTCATTCAGAGACAGATCTTTAAGATCTTCCATCTGTGATCCTGCTATGGGGAAAATTCCTGAATTATGCAGCATCAAAAGTAAAATTAATATGTCTAATAAAATTTTTCCTGATGTTGTCGCTATTTCTACTGCTAATGCGTCTTTGTCTCACCCTGTTCACACCTGTAAGGGCCCGTTGCCTGGTGACAGTTGCTCCAGTGTTTCTGTTCTGAACGCCTTACAGTCTGCTCCGCAGATCGCGGAGGTTTGCGCTATGGAAGCGTCAGTTTCACAACCCAAATCGATTTTTGATTCGCAAGTTTTGCGTTCTGACTTCTCGGATTTGACATTGTTAGCTGAATCTAAGAGTGAGACAGCGCTTCGGTTTAGCGAATATGACTCTGAAGCATCTTTGCTGGGTCCAGAGAAAGTTTCTCTGAGCCTGCCCTGTACCATGGATAACAATATGATGTCCAATCGCACTGACATTTGTGAGTCCCTTTCTTGTTCTGAGAAAAATGCTGATTCTGCACCCTGTACTCTGGATGAGTTAATATGGCCTTGTTTAGAGTCTCCTGCCATGTCCCTAGAGGCTCGTCTAGGTATTGCCACTATACTCACCTGTTTTTCTGCAGTTCTGGAGTTGCAAGCTAGTTTGACTGCTACGCAAAATTCTGGGTGCAGTGAGATTAAAGTTAGGGAGTCAGTGTGTGTTCCAGTAAATATTCCTGTACATGATGATGAAATTCAGTCTCAGTTTTTGGTGGAACCTTCCCTGGGACATATGCCCTGTCCACAAAATAAAGTTCCAGTTTTGCCCTGTAACATGGATAGTTCAGAATCCTTCTTAGAAAACTTGAAAAATAATGTTCCTGAGGTCTTGCCTGATGTCCTGGAGACCTCCGAGTTCCTCCCAAAGGGTGCAGAACTTGTAGGAGATGTCTCCTGCCCCCCAAGTCCTTCTGAGGTGTTGCCCACTTCAGTAGGCATTGCTGTTGTGCTGACTACCTTTGCAGCTCTGGTGGAGCTTCACTCATATGTAGTCAATGATGATATTACAGTCACAGAAAATTCTGATTTTAAGTCTGAGTCTTCTTTTGAAAGACCAGTACCTGTGACCTCCACTCATGATGATTTTCTGCCCGGTACTGGTTTTGGTCTTGCCGAGTCGGACTCTGAGGTTGGCAGTTCCCTGACATGTTCTGAGGTTTCTCCTGTGCTGGTGTACCCCAATGTGCTCTGTGACCCAGAAAGCCCAAGTGTGCCTCGGTTACCAGCATGCTCAGATGCTTCCTTGGTGGAGACATGCTCTGATATGGCCTTCCTGCTTGCATGCCCAGAAGTGGTCCCTGAAAGTCCTGATCTTGATAGGTGTCCTCGTGATTCTGAATCCAGAATAGTCATTGGTTCCATAGGAGGGCTTGATGGTTCTCCATGTGAGCCTGGTGATTGTTCTGCCCTCTTGGGATCTCTGTGGAGCTTCGGAAGGTTCTGGGAGATTCCGGGAGAAATTTTGCTTGGTACCCTGGATGAGATCAACAGTGGCTTTTGTGTTGTAAGGGACACTTCGAACAGGTATTGTGGCAGGCTTGGTATTTTCGGACGCTCCTTGGAAGGTGGTGGGTATTGTCTGGAGGGTGTCGATGGCTTCTGCTCTGGCGTTCACAGTCCTGATGGGTGTTATACTGAGACTGGTAGTACTGATGGACATGTTTCGGTGGCGTTTGCTTCCAATGAGGTCGGTTTCGGCTGGACTGACTCTGCAATTGGGCCTTGTCGGGCTGTCCTGACCTTCATGAGTCTTCAGTTAGAGTCTTTTGTTAATATCAGTTTAGAGGTTCGTCTGGAATCCGACCCTAGAGGGGAGGGGGGGGGGGGGTACTGTAATGATCAGCCCAGCTGGATGCACTGGCAGACAGCTGTTTGACCATTCCCCTAGTCTGTGGGCTGCAGGTCTCTGCAAGAGAGACCTGTTTTTCCATTACAAGTTTTTGGTCTGTTCTGCTGCTGGGGAATTTGCATACACTCGTTATGCAAATCCCTTACCTGCCTCCTTTGATGACTGGCAGTATAAAGAGCTATGTTTCCCAGAGTCCTTTGCTGGTCATAAGAGTTAGTTCCTGTGTAACACTCGCCTGGAGTGTCAGCCTTGCTCTTTGTTTGAAGATTAGCCTAGAGTATTCCTGGAACTGCACTAGGCAGATTCCCTAGTGCAGTTAGGATTGCATATCTGTTTTGTTTGTCTGTTGCGATTGTCCTGTCCCAGCGGTGGTCGACAGGAAGTCGTTCTGATCTTTGTTCTTGGAGTATAGCTGGAGCAGCGGTTGCTACCAGCTATCTCATCTGTTCTGTCTTGCCAGGATCGCACTCACCTTGCGCTAGTGCTGTCGATCCTTCTGGTCTGCTACTCTCTTGCTATACTTGGATCGCACTAGCGTCTTGCGCTAGTGCTGTGGATCCTTCTGCTCTGTCTTCCTGTATCGCACTAGCCTCTTGCGCTAGTGCTGTGGATCCTATCTCTTGCTTATTCCTGTTTTCGTGTATCTGTCTTGTCTGCTACGAAAGCTTGCTGGAGGCTTGGTGAGATAACCGTTAAGCAAGCGCTCGCATCCTCTGTTTCATGTTTGTCTGTCCATGGTTAGTTAGGCGTGCTTGTCTCTGTTGTGCTTAACACACGGAGACCGCACATAAATGCGTGCGCTGTTGCGAATGAGTGCGGTGTTCGCGTTTAGCTAGCGTTTGTTATTTTCTTTATCTCCTCATTGTATGATTTGCTGTGCCTTTGCTACTCTCGTGTTCTGCCTTGCTGTAGCCTTGTGTCACCTCTGGCAATCGCCTCTCTCGCGATTGCGTTCCTACTTCATATCTGCTGTTGTGTATGCACCGTCGCGGGCTGGCGACTAGTTTGGTGCACACACATACAATATGTCCCTGTGCTCATACTCTTCCACAATCGCTTCTCTTGCGATTGCGTTCTCACTTGGTTTCTTCTGTTGTTGTGTCCACCGTCGCAGGTTGGCGGCTAGATTGGTGGACATACATACATTCCTCATCTGTGCTTATTCTGTCTTGTGTCGCTGTAAGCAATTGCCATCTCTGGCGATTGCCTTCTCACTTTGTCTTTATGGTTGTGTGTTCATCGTCGCAGGGTGGCGACTAGTTTGGTGGACACACATACCCTCTGTCGCTTTGATCTCTCTCTTTCAGGGCTATCTTGCCCTGCGTTTCTTCCATTCGTGCAATTCCTGTCTGGCGTGTGTGGCAGAGCAGAGGAGCTGTTCCTCTGCACTCCACAGCTCCATCTGTCGACAGGAATTTCCCTCTACAGGTGCATTGCACCTTTTGCTGGGTTCCCGCAAATTACACGCTTGTGGAGGATTTCCGCAGTGTCAGCGCACGTCTTGTGCGCTGATCACGGAGAGAATTCCACAATTGTTACACTTAGCCTGTCTAATTCTACTCATCTGTAACTAACCACTAGTGTAATTTTATCTCTTAGCTGTGCCGGCTGGCTGCCTTGACAGAACAGCTAATTTGTAAGCACAGGAAGTTAACTCAGCTGTAACAAAGAAATGTTTTCGGGTGAACTTTTTCTAACTTCATCCAACAACACATTTCAGTATCTTCTACTTCAAAGGTTTGCCATTCCCTTTAAACAGCCGATGTTGATTGCAAAGACATTTGCAATGAAAACATGACTACGTGGTGACCAGCAGCACTCCAGAGGTTTATATTTTGGCTAGGACACTGTCTGCATAGAGTTTTAATATTTTCTTTGCATTTGAATGAGTTTCCCCCTGGACATACAAAAGGCAGTATTTGCACTTTCACTTTTCCTGTCATCACTTCAAATGTCTGATCATACTCGTGAAAAAGTTTTCTTTATGTCAATGAGTAAAGCAATTTTTTTATCCGCTATAACCCAGTTTTAATTCTAGGCTCTCACAGATTACTTCTGTGCCTATGTGGCCTATGTGGATTAAAATACATTGATCAGATACTCCTGATCTCAACTCCTTATGTTTATAAAGCACACCTATCGAAAGATTCAGTTTCTTTTATTACAACTTCTCCATCACCATGGGCAAGACCAAAGAGCTGTCAATGGAAGTCCACAACAAGATTGTAGACCTGCACAATGCTGGAATGGGCTACAAGATCATTAGAAAGAAGTTTGGTGAGAAGGGACAACTGTTGGTGTGATTATTTAGATATGGAAGAGACATAAAATGACTATCAGTGGCCCTCGGTCTGGAGCTCCAAGCCAAATCTTCTCTTATGGGGTGAGGATGATCACGTGAAGTGTGAGGAATGAGTCCACAACTATATGGAAGGAGCTTGTTTAATGGAACCTAAAGTGAGAGGAATATGGAGGCTTCCATTTTCTAATAAGCAATGCCAGTTGCCTGACTTCAGTGCTGATGCCCTGCCTCTAATACTTTAAGTCACTGGCCCAGAATGAGCATGCAGATCAGATGCTTTGACTCTGGTCTGACTCCACTTGCTGCATGCTTGTTGCAGGTGTGTGACTCAATAACAACTAAAACATAAAGCATGACAGCCAGTCAAGTAACATTGTTGATGGAAGCATCCATAGTCCTCTCACTTCAGGTTTCCTTAATGATCTGAAGGCTTTTGGAACCACAGTCACCAATAACAAAATTGGTAAGTCACCCCACATAAGAATGGATTGAAACCTTGCATATCCCACAAAGTCCCCCTTTGCACATATAAAGCCCCATCTTAAAGAAAACCTGTAATGAAAAAACCTCCCCTGGGGACTACTCACCTCGGGTGGGGGAAGCCTCTGGATCCTATTGAGGCTTCCCCCGTCGTCCTCGATCCCACGGCGGCAGCGATACAGGTCCCCAAACAGCGGGGATATAAATATTTGCCTTCCCGGCTCCAGTGCAGTCGCAGCATCGGCTCTCCGCTCGGAGATAGGTGGAAATAGCCCTCCCGAGGTGAGTACCCCCCAGGGGAACTTTTTTTTGTTACAGGTTCTCCTTAAGTGTGCCAGTGAACATCTAAATCAGAGAAGGCTTGGGAGCAAGTGCTGTGGTCAGATGAGACCAAAATAACCAAAATAGAGCTTTTTGGCATCAACTTGAGGAAAAGAGATAATGATTATGACCACCAAGAACAATCATCCTCACAGTTGAGCACAGAGGTGCAAACATTGTGCTTTCGGGACTGTTTCTCCAACTTCACTGCATTGAGGAAACAATGAACAAGAAGATGCACCATAAAATCTTGGATGAGAACCTCCTTCCCCCTACCAAAAACCTCAAGTTGGGTCCAGCAAGACACTGACTCAAAAACATACTGCCAAGACATCTAAGGAGTTAGCAAAGAAGAAGCACATTAAGGTCATGGAGTGCCAGTCTCCATACCTCAATCCTATAGAAAATTTGTGAAGACAGATAAAGCTTTGAATTGCCATACAGCAGCCAATAAAACCTAAAGGATTTTGAGAGTCTTTGCAAACCTGGTAACCGACTACAAGAATGTCTCACCATTGTGCTTGCCAACAAGAGTTTCTCCCCCAAGTACTAAGTAATGCCTTGCCTGAGGAGCAAATACATTTTTCACTCTTTGACATGAAAATCAATTTATAACTTTTTGTAATGTGTTTTTTTAATTAATTTTTGGTGGACATTGCCTTTAAAATGAAAAATGAAATGATAAACTATTTGTTTGTAAGCTATAAATTTAGGAAGAAAGAAGGGGAGATGGTCAGCACTGCTGACAAACCTTTTTGGTGTAGTGTCTGTATCTATGTAAAGGTTATACAATACAAATTCAAAGTCCGTGTAACAATTCAACATATACTGGTGCAAGGGTGAAAGGTCATGGATGGGTGCTGGGCACAGATAGCCTTACAACGGTTTTGCGCAGAACGCTTCTTCCGAGGCATCTTCTGAGGGTGTGTTTAAAGTGAAAAATTTAGCAGGGGATCAAGGATTTATCATCTACGCTGTATACCTACTGTAAGTGACGGCTTTACAATCTTCACAAATGTGTTTGAACACTGGATCTGCTTGTTGTGTGATGATTGTTGTTAATATTATTATTTAAACAAATAATAAGAGTCATGTTTGCTTTACTACAGGTAAACAATTTGATATTTTCACTTCCAGTAATTTTGGAACATGGATCCATTAAAATATACCAAAGTGGATTCTCAACTGCGGTGGAGACAGATTTTGGACTACTGGTGATGTATGATGGGGAACATTATGCTTCTATATCAGTACCTGGCACCTATATTAACTCCACCTGTGGAATGTGCGGGAATTACAACAAAAATCCAGAAGATGACACCCTCCGCTCAGACGGAAGACCAGCTCTATCTGTAATAGATCTTGGAGAGAGCTGGAGAGTGTACCATCCAGACTGGAAGTGCTCCTCTGGATGTATAGATAACTGTACCATGTGTGATGCAGCAATGGAGTCATTATACTTTACCTCGGAATACTGTGGGTTCATCAACCTCACAGGGAGCCCTCTCTGGGAATGTGGAGCCGTAGTGGACCCAACTGCCTTTGTCCATAGTTGTGTATATGACCTTTGCAGTTCCCGGGAGAATGGCACTAGCCTTTGTCAGTCCATTCAAGCCTATGCTCTTGTCTGCCAAGCACTAGGGATTGCTGTTGGTGACTGGAGAACTCAGACTGGCTGTGGTGAGTAAACATTAATCATACACTTATTTATATACAGAAATATTTAAAACGAAATAATTTAATTAATAGTGATGAGCAAAAGTTTGCATACGCATAATTTTGCATCGTAATTTGCAATTTCAATGTGATTTCGTAATTCATAATTGACTGTAAATTCGTAACTAGTTTTGAAATAATTTGTTATGTCCCATTGCGTAATTTTGTGTTTACTTTTAATTTTGTGGAATTTATCATAATCAAGCGAAAATGAATTCTAATTATGCAAAAATATGCTGTAATTGCACAAAATTGTGTGTAATTACAAATAAGCAACTGTGAAAATAATCGTAATTATAAAAAATCGTAATAAGAAAATTACGCATATACTCGCAATTACTTGAAATTTTGTGTAACTTTTCACAATTTTGATTTTGCTATTTTGGTTGTGATCATAATTCCGAAATTTACTAAATTTACCATTATGATTATCACTAGTAATGAAAAAAATAGCTTATGTTTTTTTTTTTTACAATATTACTGTATAAATTATATAGGCAGTGTTTGCCCATTATAAAATCTTTCCTAATTCTGATTTATATACTGAAATGAATCACAGGTGGCATCTATACACCTGGCAAAGTGCATCGCTGAGGCTACTCAGCCTAGGCTTGACATCCCTGTGAGAAGGAGGCTACATACCAATGTACAGCAATATATAGCTATAGGAAGTGTTTCTGAACAATTAACATAAAACACGGTATCCTGAATAATTTACTGCATTCATCTACTGTATATGTCACTACAGTGCATCTTTAAATAAACAAGATAGCCTCATCATTGATATGGTGACAGAGGAATCCATATTATCTGCGCCCTAAATGATATACAGTGGTGTGAAAAACTATTTGTCCCCTTCCTGATTTCTTATTCTTTTGCATGTTTGTCATACTTAAATGTTTCTGCTCATCAAAAACCGTTAACTATTAGTCAAAGATAACATAATTGAACACAAAATGCAGTTTTAAATGATGGTTTTTATTATTTAGTGAGAAAAAAAACTCAAAACCTACATGGCCCTGTGTGAAAAAGAAATTGCCCCTGAACCTAATAAATGGCTGGGCCACCCTTAGCAGCAATAACTGCAATCAAGCGTTTGCGATAACTTGCAACAAGTGTTTTACAGCGCTCTGGAGGAATTTTGGCCCACCCATCTTTGCAGAATTGCTGTAATTCAGCTTTATTTGAGGGCTTTCTAGCATGAACCGCCTTTTTAAGGTCATGCCACAACATCTCAATAGCATTCAGGTCAGGACTTTGACTAGGCCACTCCAAAGTCTTCATTTTGTTTTTCTTCAGCTATTCAGAGGTGGATTTGCTGGTGTGTTTTGGGTCATTGTCCTGCTGCAGCACCCAAGATCGCTTCAGCTTGAGTTGACAAACAGATGGCTGGACATTCTCCTTCAGGATTTTTTGGTAAACAGTAGAATTCATGGTACTTCTACGCCAGATGTAACGGGACACGCACCTTCCAAAAAGTTCAACTTTTGTCTCGTCGGTCCACAAGGTATTTTCCAAAAGTCTTGGCAATCATTGAGATGTTTTTTAGCAATATTGAGACAAGTCTTAATGTTCTTTTTTCTTAAAAGTGGTTTGCGCCTTGGATATCTGCCATGCAGGCCGGTTTTGCCCAGTCTCTTTCTTATGGTGGAGTCGTGAACACTGACCTTAATTGAGGCAAGTGAGGCCTGCAGCTCTTTAGATGTTGTCCTGGGGTCTTTTTCGGCCTCTCGGATGAGTTTTCTACGCGCTCTTGGGGTAATTTTGGTCAGCTGGCCACTCCTGGGAAGGTTCTTCACTGTTCCATGTTTTTGCCATTTGTGGATAATGGCTCTCACTGTGGTTCGCTGGAGTCCCAAAGCTTTAGAAATGGCTTTATATTTTTTACCAGACTGATAGATCTCAATTACAGTACTTTTGTTCTCATTTGTTCCTGAATTTCTTTGGATCTTGGCATGATGTCTAGCTTTTGAGGTGCTTTTGGTCTACTTCTCTGTGTCAGATATCTCCTATTTAAGTGATTTCTTGATTGAAACAGGTGTGGCAGTAATTAGACCTGGGGCTGACTACAGAAATTGAACTCAGGTGTGATAAACCACAGTTAAGTTATTTTTTAATAAGGGGGGCAATCTCTTTTTCACACAGGGCCATGTAGGTTTTGAGGTTTTTTTTCACTAAATAATAAAAACCATCATTTAAAACTGCATGTTGTGTTCATTTATGTTATCTTTGACTAATAGTTAACGTTTTTTGATGAGCAGAAACATTTAAGTGTGACAAACATGCAAAAGAATAAGAAGTCAGGAAGGGGGCAAATAGTTTTTCACACCACTGTATGTAAATATGGTATGTCCAAGATAAGGTTGAAATGAAGGAGTCATTGCACAGAATAAGTGACCCCTGTAAGGTCAAGTAGCAGCAAAGCACAGAAAATAACAAATGCTGCAGCTCTTCATGTTGCATGTAGCTGTCATTTTGCAATAGAACTTAAAAAAATGTACTCACACTTGCTACACAATGCAACAACAGTAGAAGACATAATGAAGTATGGATATACTGTAAATCCAGCTGCCCTCTGGTGACAACTTTCACCACTCCAGGAATTCTTCCAACATGTCCTCCTTGTGATATAAATCCCTGAAAACGAGAAATGTTTTTTGGAGGCATTTCAAGTCATTAGGATCTGCCTGTTATTCTTGTTGATTTTACACTGGTGGAGGTTCATTCACATACAAATTTTGAATCAAAATTCTGCTATATAGATCCCATTTGAGAGGCATTTTGTGCAACATATCATGAACACATTGGTTGATGTGTGAGAGACCTGGCCTATTATATGATAATATTGTTGTAAGTGTATTATTTGTACTTTTTTTTAATATAAGGTACCTTAGGGCCTGTCTCCACTCTAAGGCTTCTTGCACACTGCAAGCGATTCCGATTCAGATTCCGCTTTTTAATCAGTTTTTACATCAGATTCAGATTCCGATTTGCAGTGTGCAGGGAGAAAACTGCAAATCTGAATCTGAATCGGAAGTAAAAACAGATTAAAAAGCGGAATCTGAATCTGAATCGCATGTAGTGTGCAAGAGGCCTCATGGGTTAGTTTACACTTGAATGCGTTTTTCACATGCAGAAAAACAATTGACAGTAGTGCAAAACTTTTTAGAAAACTCATGCAGAAAACTGATGCCTGGAGACAGGCCCTAAGCCATTCTCACACCTTCTGTTATTGCTGTGGAATCTGCCTCTGGTTTTGGTAATGGACTTTGTGCAATTATTCCAAACCAGCTGGTCATCTGTACAGCCTAGTAAACATGCTGGGGAAACATTAGTGTATATAAAGCTATAAAGCAGTATTAAAACATCATTTAGCATTAGCATATGGCCCTACCTAATATGGATGGCGGGGGAGGGGTGCATCTTAGTTCTTCCAATACTGACGGGCATCTCTGTATGCCCAATACTGGGGGAACCTCTGGCTACCTAATACTATTTTACTATTTGGGGGCACCTCTAGCTATCTAAAACTATTAGGGGCACCTCTGCCTACCTAATACTGGGGCACACCTCTGGCTGCCTCTCCTTGTACTGGGGGGGGGGGGGACATCTGGCTACCTATACTGGAGGGTCAACATCTGGCTACCTATACTGGGGAGCTACCTTTGGCTACCTCTTTCTGGAGAAACCTCTGACTACCCTCACACTATTTGGGATCACATCTATTTATAACACCTCTGACTACTTAATACTATTGGAAAGCACATCTGGCTGCCTACTACTTTCTGTGAGCACATCCAGCTACCTAATACTTTCTGGGGGACTACCTACTTCTAATTTCTAAAGGCATACCTAGCTACCTAATTCTGCTGTTTGGTGGACGAGGAAGTGGTGAGGGGCCCAAAAAATATTTAACACTATGTGGGATATGGGTGGGGTGAATGGGGGACCCACAACTTACCTTAAACTATTATCTTGGGGTGATGATGAGGGAACATAAAGGCGTCCTAACATTTCAATCAGGGGGAATTATTGAGGGCCACAAATGCCACCTAACACTACTATCGGAGGGATGAGGTTTATGAGGGGGTCCAAAATGGATTAATAATATGTGGAGGAAGTGATGAGTGGGCACAAAGGCTTCCTATACTACTGGGGGGATGGGGGGTGGAGGAGTACTTATAACCAAAATTTAGTTATGGGGCCCAGTGCTTTCTAGCTACACCCTTGGATTGCAGGTCCTTTGCTATTTTGCGCAAGACATAAAGTTACAGGTTATTGGTGAATTTAACTGGTATTCTTATTACCTTGCCTTCTGATTGTAGTCTACAAGTATTTTTTTAGCATATGTGTCTTCCTGTGGATTTATTCATCAACTGTTTGTAGATATTGCCTTGATTTATGCCCATGTTCGCCAGCGATGGAGACTGTTCATTCCCTTCCTCTTGTTTACAAGATAAGCAGCCATAACTCAAAGTAAGGTTGTAAACAATGGATTTTTTTCTTATGTTTTGTGTGGAAATGATTCCACTTATAGTATGCAGGACACCCTGTTAGGTTGAGATAGAGATACTTTTATATTGCTCTGTTCTGTATGTGTATTGCTTTGTCCAGGAAATTGATGTTTATAAATGAAAATCTGAGAATTGACCATATAGTGTAGTGATGTCCTGTGAAATGTTTATGGAATCTGATTAGTTATTTCTCTGAAGCTGTTTGCGATATAGACATGTCACCTATGATTTAGAAGTTGGCACATGGTTTCCCATTTCTTGCGATTTCTAAGTGATATTCATCTTGATAACTTTGTTCTCAGAAAGAAACCGGGTGACACCAGAGCAGGGACAAGGTCCTCCAGCACCCAAGGCTGAGACACCAAAGTGCGCCCCTCCGTCCCTCCCACCCCAGCTGTCACACACTGATTGCTATTAGACTAAGAGGGCCACAGGGCCCACAACCTCCCCAACACCTTAATATCTAGTTATCTGGCTTGCAGTCACTGCTATGTATCCCCTTTTCTTATTTCTTTCTGCTTCATACACAATTAGAAATGACAGCTGAATGAATTGTGCGCCCCCTCCTACACTGCGCCCTGAGGCTGGAGCCTCTCCAGCCTATGCCTCGGCCCGGCCCTGGGTGACACTTGAAGCCAACACATATAAACAGATCACCTTTGGTCTAATACGCTCACTACAGTGCAAAGTTTTTTATGTAAGACGATGCCCGCTTGATGCTCCCTCGTTTGTTGTCTAAAATGACTTTTCGTCTGGCAACTAAATAGCATCAATGGATCTGCTGCTTGACAATCCACCTGCTTCAGATATAAGATGATTTCTCAGTCCCTGCCTCCTCCATAAGCTGTAAGGATTTAGGAAGAGTGGGAGAATGAACACTTGCCACTGTTTCTCATGCTTTTCCTTGTTCTTGCTGCATTGTTACAAAGAATGAACTATGATGTATGGACGATTGCATTTCTTGTATATGCACCAGTCTGAATTTGTACTTTGCATTTTGCTCCATATCTAGCTAGTACTGGCACTCAACATACAATATGTGCATTGAGCTACTGTAAGTGTCTGAAGACCATTGGCATTTAGTTACTGTATTTTTCAGCATATAAGATGCTGCAGAATATGAGATGCACCTAGGTTCAGAGGGCAAAAACCAGGAAAAAAAAGATACTAAATCTGGTGCATCCATGGTCCAGGAGCATCTTGTAGAAGTTCTCCCCAATTACTGAGTCCCCTTTATACCTCATATGTCCTCCTGTGTCCCCATGTGTCCCCTTCTGTACCCATGTGTCCCCTTCTGTCCCTGTGTATCCCCTCCTGTCCCTCATGTGTCCTCTTCTGTACCCATGTGTCACCTTCTGCCCCCCAGGTCTCCTCTGCTCCACCTAAATAAATGAAAGCAGCAGCACGGCTCACCTAATCCATCGGAGCCCACGGGGAACAGAGATCTCTCCTACTTCTCACTGTTCCCCTAGTGCCAGTTTCTGCTGATCATGTCCTCATCAGAAACCAGCAGTAGTGTTGCAGTGAGAGACAAGAGAGATCTCTGATCGCTGTGGGCTCTGATGGATTAGGTGAGCCATGCTGCCACTGCTTTCATTTATTCAGGGGGAGCAGAGGAGATATGGGAACAATACAGGGAGTCCAGGACATTGTGGCAGGTCTACGGTTAATAGCGGCAGGTGGTTGTTAGTCAGGGACTCCCTGTATTTGGCATATAGTACACAGTGACTTTTTCTCCCATTTTAGGAAATAGAAAAAGTGTGTCTTATATGCCAAAAAATATGGTCATTCCCTTCATATTGTACTAAAATGGGTTCAGGCTGAAACATCTGTCTATGTTCCTGTTACAATTCTGATTCATTTCCAATGCTCTCATGATTATACCCTCAGGGTCAGAAGGCAGTAAATCACAACCACAAGTTAATGCAAATACATCTGTATCCTCTGCTTGTATTTATTTAGACTAAAATTGTAGATGTTATATTTTGCAATCGGAGTGTTGCATTCATAATGATAACACACATGAGGACAGATTTACAAAAAAAAAAAGTGCCAAAACATTTGCTTAAAACTTAGTTCACTCAGAGTAACCAATCAGAAGTTACTTGGAGTAACCAATTAGAATCCTTTATGGGAACACCTGCTCAACTTTTGCCTTAGTTTTGCTCCAATTTGTTTGCACTGGTTTTGATAAATCTTCCTCACTCTGTGTTATGTTTGTGATGTAACACCATCTAACTGTTTAGTAGAGCAGTGTCTCTCAACATTTTTTGGTATCTACACTTATAAGCACCCTGTGCTCACCAAGCACCCCTTGGCATAGTAAACATTATCACAAGTACCCCTTAAAAAAAATATATATTTAATCGTAGTACATATTAATTGATTCTAAATCATTTCCAAGCATTTACTATTGCTTTTAATTTGCTAAAATTCTAATTTGGTGTTGTTTATATAGGAGTTATCATTTTCTAAAACTCTAAATTTGTTATTCTTAGTTAAGTAGATCAAGCCTGAGTAACCCCTGGATCCATCAGAAGTTTTCCCTGGGGTAAGGGTACCACATGTTGAGAACCTAGGCACTAGAGCATGAACCTATGACAATGCAGCCCTGTCTCCTCCCGACTGTAGTGGTTCAAATACATTAATTTTAGTTTCTGTAATATTTTCTTCTCATGGTTTTACAGTCTTTTAGGTAATCAGGTAATTCTCATCATATTAAGAGAGATGTATACTAGTTGTATCTCTTCCAGTGTACAATATGTCTCCACTGGGTTTACCTATGCAATCTGCTCATAATATTCCAATATGTGTTGACCTGCAAACTACATGGAGTTGATAAAATTGGTCAGTGATTGGGAAATCATAATTAAAAGCCTGGTACACACTTTCAATTATTATTGGCCATTTAATGACCAATTTACCACCTCCATGTAGCATAATCAGGGCCAGATTTGTACTTTTTACCGCCCAAGGCCTACTATCACCAGATGCCCCCGAACCGGCAGCTTCCTAAACTCCTCCCCCCAACATGGCAGGGATTAGATTGTAGGCTCCTCTGAGGACAGGGATTAAATTGTAAGTTCCTTGGCAAGCGGTAAGTGACAGGAGGCTCAGAGATCACTGTAAGTGCCCTTTCGCTGCCCCTTCATCCCCCAAGTGCAAGATCTGGCTGTTGGTAGCCACCCACTGCTATCTTCACTCTGCGTAGCAGGATGAATGTTCAACAGGCTAACTGCTACTGACACTCTTCTGCCCCAGCCCACCCTTTGCTTTCCTGGTGCCCTAGGCCATGGCCTTTGAGGTCTTGCCAGAAATCCGGCCATGAGTATGAGGCTTTTACCACACAATCTGATTGGCCAATGACTGGACAATTTTACCACTTCCATGTATTTTGAGAGCTTGCCTGCACAATTTGTTCATAATGTTCAAAGGGTCTGATCCAATTCACTTTTTCTACTAAGTTTTCTCCTAGGAGATAAGTTTTAATTAAAAAAAATTGAAAATATCACCTAGGAGAAAATGTAGGAAAAATATGAATTGGATCAGGCCCAAAGTCTGTTGGCCCTCATACTACATGGAAATTGTAAAATTGGTCAATGATTGGCCAATCAAAATTGGATGTGTGTATGCACCTTTACTCTGCAAGTGCAGATTTGATCTATACACTACCTGCTTTGTGTTAAATTGTTAAACATGTTTATTATTTTTTTTCCCAATATTTAGTTATTTTTATTTATTTTTTCCAGCCTCTGCTGTGCAATGTCCTGAATTCAGCCATTACTCAGTATGCACAAGCAGCTGTCCAGCCACTTGTTCTGACCTCACTGCTCCACAACTCTGCAACACTCCATGCACAGAAGGGTGTGAGTGTGATAATGGCTATGTGCTCAGCGCAGACTCATGCGTCCCCATCAGCAAGTGTGGCTGTGAGATGCACGGCAAATATTATATGGTTGGCGATTCCTTTTGGACCAATGCAGATTGTACTGTACAGTGCTGGTGTGAGGATGGAGGAGACATTATGTGTTTCAACACAACCTGCCGTGATGGTGAGATCTGCTCTGTGGAGAATGGATATCAAGGCTGCTATCCCCGAAGGGAAAGTGTGTGCCTGGTGAACCAGAACCAAGTGTTAAACACATTTGACTCAGTAACCTTCCCTTTCCCCATGGAGTATTCTTACACTCTGCTGAAGACTTGCCCAGAAAGGCAAGAGTTTATTGAGATTGACATCAGTAAGAAGAAACTAGATTCTGGACCCAACTGGCTGAGACCCCTGAGAATCCAGGTGGCCAAGCAAGAGATAAGAATTGGCGGAGGCAGCACATCTGAGATTAAGGTAAGCACTTATTTACTTTATTAGGCAGACTTTTTATTTGCTTCATTTTAGCCACAACCAGTGTGGCATGAGACTTTAAAATAGGATTGCAACATTGCTTCAAACAATTTCAACACTTGAACAAACTATCTTAAGTTCATGTTGTGGCTTTTCTAAAAATCAGTAAGACAGTGATATTTGTGCAGCACCACACCCTGAACCATTGTAAAGCTAGTGCTGTCTATACACATTGTGCCCGATCCAATTCACTATTTCACCTAAGTGGGAATATGTATTATGATGAGGACAAATCCAGTATCTGCTGGAGTCCACAACTATGCACCATAAATCCTTACACATGTTTCTAAGAACAATAGGCCAGATTTAATTCACTTTTTCTCCAAAGTTTACTCCTAAGAGATAATTTTTCATCTTCTGTTTAAAATAACTTTTGCACTCTGCAACTGAAAATGACCAAAGAGGTAGTGAACAAGTACTAATTATTCTGCTTGTTTAGTTTTTTTCTTGTTGATGGCTTACAAGGCATTTTATTGAGAAGGTGTGAAAATATCACCTAGGAGAAAACTTAGGAAAAAAAGATCAGGCCCATCCGCCCTTATTCAATTTACATTTTCTCCTGAGTTTTATCCTAGGTGATTCATTTTCAACTCTTGTTTAAAATAACTTTTCAGATTTCTGCAATTGAAAAAGTACCAAAAAGTTGGTGAAAAGGTACTATCAAAATTGTTTTGAATATGTTCTTGCTTCCTGAGGCCTTATCCAAATCACTTTCTCCTACATTTTCTCACAGGAGATACTTTATCACATTCTGTTTAAAATAATATTTCAGCACTATGCAATTAAAAAAGTACTAACAACAAGTAGGGGAAAAAGTACTCTCAAAATTATTATGAGTAAAAATATCACTTAAGAGAGAATTTAGGAGAAAAAGTAAATTGAATAATGGCCCGTTGGCTTAACCACTTGAGGACCGTGGGCTTTACCCCCCTTAAGGACCAGGCACTTTTTTTCCATTCAGACCACTGCAGCTTTCACGGTTTATTGCTCGTTCATACAACCTACCACCTAAATGAATTTTGGCTCCTTTTCTTGTCACTAATAAAGCTTTCTTTTGGGGCTATTTGATTGCTGATGTGAGTTTTACTTTTTATTATATTCATCAAAAAAGACATGAATTTTGGCAAAAAAATGATTTTTTTAACTTTCTGTGCTGACATTTTTCAAATAAAGTAAAATTTCTGTATACATGCAGCGCGGAAAATGTGGACAAACATGTTTTTGATAAAAAAAAAAAAACCATTCAGTGTATATTTATTGGTTTGGGTAAAAGTTATAGCGTTTACAAACTATGGTGCAAAAAGTGAATTTTCCCATTTTCAAGCATCTATGACTTTTCTGACCACCTGACATGTTTCATGAGGGGCTAGAATTCCAGGATAGTATAAATACCCCCCAAATGACTCTATTTTGGAAAGAAGACATCCCAAAGTATTCACTGAGAGGCATAGTGAGTTCATAGAAGATATTCATTTTTGTCACAAGTAAGCGGAAAATGACACTTTGTGACAAAAAAAAAAAAAGTTTCCATTTCTTCTAACTTGCGACAAAAAAAAATGAAATCTGCCACGGACTCACCATGCCCCTCTCTGAATACCTTGAAGTGTCTACTTTCCAAAATGGGGTCATTTGTGGGGTGTGTTTACTGTCCTCGCATTTTTGGGGGGTGGTAATTTGTAAGCACCCCTGTAAAGCCTAAAGGTGCTCATTGGACTTTGGGCCCCTTAGCGCAGTTAGGCTGCAAAAAAGTGCCACACATGTGGTATTGCCGTACTCAGGAGAAGTAGTATAATGTGTTTTGGGGTGTATTTTTACACATACCGATGCTGGGTGGGAGAAATATCTCTGTAAATGACAATTTTTTAATTTTTTTTACACACAATTGTCCATTTACAGAGATCTTTCTCCCACTCAGCATGGGTATGTGTAAAAATACACCCCAAAACACATTATACTACTTCTCCTGAGTACGGCGATACCACATGTGTGGCACTTTTTTGCACCCTAACTGCGCTAAGGTTCCCAAAGATTTTATTTTTTGTCACAAGTTAGCGGAAAATGACATTTTGTGAAAAAAAACTATAAAAATCAATTTCCGCTAACTTGTGACAGAAAATAAAATCTTCTATGAACTCACTGTACTACTAACAGAATACCTTGGGCTGTCTTCTTTCTAAAATGGAGTCATTGTGGGGTTCCTATACTGTCCTGGCATTTTAGGGGCCCTAAACCGTGAGGAGTTGTCTTGAAACAAAATTTCTCAAAATGACCTGTGAAATCCTAAAGGTACTCTTCGGACTTTGGGCCCCTTAGCGCAGCTAGGGTGCAAAAAAGTGCCACACATGTGGTATCGCCGTACTCGGGAGAAGTAGTACAATGTGTTTTGGGGTGTATTTTTACACATACCCATGCTGGGTGGTAGAAATAACTCTGTAAATGGACAATTGTGTGTAAAAAAATCAAAAGATTGTCATTTACAGAGGTATTTCTCCCACCCAGCATGGGTATGTGTAAAAATACACCCCAAAACACATTATACTACTTCTCCCGAGTACGGCAATACCACATGTGTGGCACTTTTTTGCAGCCTAACTGCGCTAAGGGGCCCAAAGTCCAATGAGTACCTTTAGGATTTCACAGGTCATTTTTGTTTCAAGACTACTCCTCACGGTTTAGGGCCCCTAAAATTCCAGGGCAGTATAGCAACCCCACTAATGACCCCATTTTAGAAAGAAGACACCCCAGGGTATTCCATTAGGAGTATGGTGAGTTCATAGAAGTTTTTATTTTTTTGTCACAAGTTAGCGGAAATTGATTTTAATTGTTTTTTTTCACAAATTGTAATTTTCCGCTAACTTGTGACAAAAAATAAAATCTTCTATGAACTCACCATACTTCTAACGGAATACCTTTGGGTGTCTTCTTTCTAGAATGGGGTCATTTGTGGGGTTCCTATACTGCCCTGGCATTTTAGGGGCCCTAAACCGTGAGGAGTAGTCTTGAAACCAAATGTCGCAAAATGACCTGTGAAATCCTAAAGGTACTCATTGGACTTTGGGCCCCAGCATGGGTATGTGTAAAAATACACCCCAAAACACATTATACTACTTCTCCTGAGTATGGCGATACCACATGTGTGACACTTTTTTGCAGCCTAGGTGCGCTAAGGGGCCCAACGTCCTAATCACAGGTCATTTTGAGGCATTTGTTTTCTAGACTACTCCTCACGGTTTAGGGCCCCTAAAATGCCAGGGCAGTATAGGAACCCCACAAGTGACCCCATTTTAGAAAGAAGACACCCCAAGGTATTCCGTTAGGTGTATGGCGAGTTCATAGAAGATTTTATTTTTTTGTCACAAGTTAGTGAAAAATGACACTTTGTGAAAAAAAAAAAAATCAATTTCCGCTAACTTTTGACAAAAAATAAAATCTTCTATGAACTCGTCATACACCTAACAGAATACATTGGGGTGTCTTTTCTAAAATGGGGTCACTTTGTGGGGTTCCTATACCGCCCTGGCATTTTACGGGCCCAAAACCGTGAGTAGTCTGGAAACCAAATGTCTCAAAATGACTGTTCAGGGGTATAAGCATCTGCAAATTTTGAAGACAGGTGGTCTATGAGGGGGCGAATTTTGTGGAACCAGTCATATGCAGGGTGGCCTTTTAGATGACAGGTTGTATTGGGCCTGATCTGATGGATAGGAGTGCTAGGGGGGTGACAGGAGGTGATTGATGGGTGTCTCAGGGGGTGGTTAGAGGGGAAAATACATGCAATCAATGCACTGGGGAGGTAATCGGAAGGGCGTCTGAGGGGGATCTGAGGGTTTGGCCAAGTGATCAGGAGCCCACACGGGGCAAATTAGGGCCTGATCTGATGGGTAGGTGTGCTAGGGGGTGACAGGAGGTGATTGATGGGTGTCTCAAGGTGTGATTAGAGGGGGGAATAGATACAATACAATACAATACAATACAATAACATTTGTAAAGCGCTTTTCTCCCATAGGACTCAAAGCGCATAGCTGTGTCTCAGATTAATACAGGGTTTCAGGCTGGGTTGTGTTACAGAGGAGATAGTCAGATGTTCATGAATGCCAGACTGAAAAGGTAGGTTTTCAGTTTAGACTTAAATGCTTCCAGGGATGGGGCTGTCCTGATTGGGTGTGGCAGGGAGTTCCAAAGTGTAGGGGCAGCTAGATAGATGCAAGCAATGCACTGGCGAGGTGATCAGGGCTGGGGCCTGAGGGCATTCTGAGGGTGTGGGCGGGTGATTGAGTGCCCTAGGGGCAGATAGGGGTCTAATCTGATAGGTAGCAGTGACAGGGGGTGATTGATGGGTAATTAGTGGATGTTTAGGGTAGAGAACAGATATAAACACTGCACTTGGGAGGTGATCTGACGTCGTATCTGCGGGCGAACTATTGGTGTGGGTGGGTGATCAGATTGCCTGCAAGGGGCAGGTTAGGGGCTGATTGATGAGTGGCAGTGACAGGGGGTGATTGATGGGTGGCAGTGCCAGGGGGTGATTGATGGGTGGCAGTGACGGGGTGATTGATGGGTGATTGACAGGTGATTGACAGGTGATCAGTGGGTTATTACAGGGAAGAACAGATGTAACTAATGCACTAGCGAATTGATAATGGGGGGTCTGAGGGCAATCTGAGCATGTAGGCGGGTGATTGGGTGCCCGCAAGGGGCAGATTAGGGTCTGATCTGATGGGTAACAGTGACAGGTGGTGATAGGGGGTGATTGATGGGTAATTAGTGGGTGTTTAGGGTGGAGAACAGATGTAAACACTGCACTTGGGAGGTGATCTGACGTCGGATCTGTGGGCGATCCATTGGTGTGGGTGGGTGATCAGATTGCCCGCAAGGGGCAGGTTAGGGGCTGATTGATGGGTGGCAGTGCCAGGGGGTGATTGATGGGTGGCAGTGACAGGGGATGATTGATGGGTGATTGACAGGTGATTGACAGGTGATCAGTGGGTTATTACAGGGAAGAACAGATGTAACTAATGCACTAGCGAATTGATAAGGGGGGGGGGTCTGAGGGCAATCTGAGCATGTAGGCGGGTGATTGGGTGCCCGCAAGGGGCAGATTAGGGTCTGATCTGATGGGTAACAGTGACAGGTGGTGATAGGGGGTGATTGATGGGTGATTGATGGGTAATTAGTGGGTGTTTAGGGTAGAGAACAGATGTAAACACTGCACTTGGGAGGTGATCTGACGTCGGATCTGCGGGCGATCTATTAGTGTGGGTGATCAGATTGCCCGCAAGGGGCAGGTTAGGGGCTGATTGATGGGTGGCAGTGCCAGGGGGTGATTGATGGGTGGCAGTGCCAGGGGGTGATTGATGGGTGGCAGTGACAGGGGGTGATTGATGGGTGATTGACAGGTGATTGACAGGTGATCAGTGGGTTATTACAGGGAAGAACAGATGTAACTAATGCACTAGCGAATTGATAAGGGGGGGGGGGGTCTGAGGGCAATCTGAGCATGTAGGCGGGTGATTGGGTGCCCGCAAGGGGCAGATTAGGGTCTGATCTGATGGGTAACAGTGACAGGTGGTGATAGGGGGTGATTGATGGGTGATTGATGGGTAATTAGTGGGTGTTTAGGGTAGAGAACAGATGTAAACACTGCACTTGGGAGGTGATCTGACGTCGGATCTGCGGGCGATCTATTAGTGTGGGTGGGTGATCAGATTGCCCGCAAGGGGCAGGTTAGGGGCTGATTGATGGGTGGCAGTGACAGGGGGTGATTGACGGGTGATTGACGGGTGATTGACAGGTGATTGACAGGTGATCAGGGGGATAGATGCATACAGTACACGGGGGGGGGGGTCTGGGGAGAATCTGAGGGGTGGGGGGTGATCAGGAGGGGGCAGGGGGCAAGGGGGGGGATAAAAAAAAATAGCGTTTACAGATAGTGACAGGGAATAAATGATGGGTGATTAGGGGGGTGATTGTGTGCAAACAGGGGTCTGGGGGTTGGGCAGGGGGGGGTCTGAGGGGTGCTGTGGGTGATCTGGGCAGGAGGGGGAGAAATTAGTGTGCTTGGGTGCGACATAGGGTGGCTGCAGCCTGCCCTGGTGGTCCCTCGGACATTGGGACCACCAGGGCAGGAGGCAGCCTGTATAATACACTTTGTAAACATTACAAAGTGTATTATACACTTTGTATGCGGCGATCGCGGGGTTAACATCCCGCCGGCGCTTCCGTATGGCCGGTGGGATGTTGCGGCGGGTGAGCGGAGTCAGGCGCCGGCGGAGGATCGCGTCACGGATGATGCGATCGCTCCGCCCATGCCCCTAAAAGGACCGCCGCCTCTGTGGGTGAGCTGGTCCTTGCGGGCTCCACTTCCCGGCCGCCCCTGTGCGTTAGGCGGTCGGGAAGTGGTTAAAGGGATTTTTTTTTTATAAGGTGTCAAAATGTCACCTACGAGAAAACAGGAGATAAAGTGAATTGAGTAAGGGTCAATATTTCTCCTTACCACATTGGCTTGTATTATATCACTGAGAGCTGTAAAACAACTGTGGTCCTTTTAGTAAATTCAACAGTTATGATATTGTCAAACTAGACCAGTGCATAAGGGCATATCTAGGGAGAGATACTGTCATTGTAGCCAATCTAATCCAGCTTTTGGAGTTGTGGAGTATTTTTTATTTATTTATTCAGCAGTTCAGTTAAAGGGTACCTGATGTGATAGATAACATGATGATATACTGTAGATAAACATGTGTATGTACAGCCCCAATCCTACTTACAATCAAACTGTGTTTCATTTTTCTCTTTTCTCACTGTAAAGGCAGCCACACATGATGATTTTATTTTTCAGCAATTCAATAAAATTCCAATAAAAAATTGGTTGTACTAAAAAAAGGAAAGGTTTTATTTTGAGTTAGAAAACTGATCAAATTTCCCATTTTTATGAATATAAGTCCATTGGGAGCTGATTTTTCTGAACATTTTTTCTGAAAATTCAGTGGTGTAAGCTAGTTAGATTGCCCATTTCTTTATGGTGAACCGTGAACTATATGCGAGTTCGACCCGCCCCATATACTACATCATTACGGTCAACTTTACATCACAGTCAGCAGACACAGGGTATCCAATCAGGCTACACTCCCTCCTGGAGCCCCCCCCCCCCCCTTCCTTATAAAATGCAGGCAGTGTCAGCCATTTCACTCACTCATCTGGCTGCAGTAATTAGAGAAGGGAGAGAACCTTGCTGCTGACATAGGGAAAGCTTAGTTAGGCTCTTGTATTAGGCTTGTTAGGTGGCTCCTTCTTGCTGATCTTATTGCTAAAAAGCACTCCTCATCCTCAACAGCTCTTTTGAGAGCTAATGTTGTTCTTGTGATCTATTTTTTTTGTATGTGTGTGTCCCACAGACACTTGGGTTGCATATACAGCCCTGTCAGCCAGTTGCAGCTGCTGGTGGGACCTTGGCCCCTTGGTAATTCCTACTGTGCCACTGCCAGGCCCAGCACATTCAGTGACTACCTGTGTGTGTGACAGCAGCACATTTGTAATACCAATCACTGCATACCCACCTGTTCAGTGCACCTACCTACATGAGCGCACGCAGTTTCATTGCACCTGTTAACGGTACCTGTGTGTGTGACAGCTGTGTGACAGCTGCACATTTGTAATACCAATCACTGCATACCCACCTGTTCAGTGCACCTACCTACCTACGTAAGCGCATGCAGTGTCACTGCACCTGTTCACGGCACCTGTGTGTCTGACAGCTGCACATTTGTAATACCAATCACTGCATACCTACCTGTTCAGGGCACCTACCTACCTACCTACCTACGTGACCGCAAGCAGTGTTATATACCAGTCACTGCACCTGTTCACAGTACCTGTGTGTTTGACAGCTGCACATTTGTAATACCAATCACTGCATACCTACCTGTTCAGGGCACCTACCTACCTACCTACCTATGTGACCGCAAGCAGTGTTATATACCAGTCACTGCACCTGTTCACGGTACCTGTGTGTGTGACAGCTGCACATTTGTAATACCAATCACTGCATACCCACCTGTTCAGTGCACCTACCTACCTATGTGAGTGCACGCAGTGTTATATACTAGTCAGTTGCTGCACCTGTTCACGGTACCTGTGTGTGTGACAGCTGCACATTGTATTGATACCAGTCACTGCATACCTGTTCACTGCACCTGTGTGACTGCACATTGTATTAGTCAAGTCAGTGCATACCTTTCACTTCATCCCCCAAATATGGGCAAAACAGGCAGAGGCAGGCCACCCGGCAGGTCTGTTCGAGGTCGTGCTGTCATGATTTTGTGTGGCCTTGGACCAAAGTCTAGTGTTCATAAGGTGCGTGCCATCAACCTCCAAGATTGTCAGGACGTAGTTGACTATTTAACACAGAACACCTCATCTTCCTCAGCTTCCGCATGGAACCGTGACATATCTTCCTCCTCCTGCTGTGATTCGGGTACCCCACTTAACACTGAGTCAGCCGCCACCACCAAAGTGCTATCACCTCAGGGCTCAACGGTGTGGAATTTTTTGTGTGTGTCTGCCTCAGATGAGAGGAATGCCATCTGTACTCTCTGCCACCAAAAATTGAGCCGTGGAAAGACCAAGACCCGCGCAGGGACAACTTCCTTACGAAGGCACATGGTGACAATGCACAAACTGCAATGGGATGACCACCTGAGGAAAAGAAGCACACAAAAGCAAAGCCACACACCGCAGTGGAAGATATCCCTAATTTTTCTGCCTGCACTGCAGCTGCAACAACAAAACAAAAGGCATGTACATGTGTCAATTCCCCTTTGTGATCATTACCTTGCCGTGGTGAAGGGACTTGCGTATCACAATGAAGCAATGACAGACAGCTATATTATTCCCGGGGGGGGGGGGGGAGCGGGGGGGAGGTCACACCCAAGATAATAAAGTTATTGCTTCTTTGTGAACAAACCAAATTCAATCAGCTGGACAGTCACTGTTCTGTCATTGAGCTACCTCAGCCCGGCGACCATATGGGCTGGAAAGCCGCCATCACCTGCACTCTCGTCATGGTGTGCACCAGTCCAGCACGGCCCTCACTACACAAACAACTGTTTGCAGTCACTGCATACCTTTCACTGCATCTGTGACTGCACATTGTATTATACCTGGCAGTCAGTGCATACCTTTCACTTGAATGGATGGCAGACTTGCCCTCCATAACAGATTCTTGTTAAAGGATTTAAAGTTGCTTCGTCTCATATACAGCAGGGCCTCGAAAGTCCTCCTGTATTGTTATTTTTTATCAATACCTCCCAGAGTCGGGACTTGCATGCCATACCTGCGGCCTCCCTTGGATTTGTGGTGGTACCCGTTCCTGCTCCTTTGCCAACAGCGTGCCTGCTGCCTTCCTTGGATGTGTGGCGGTGGTAGCCATTTCTCAGGCCCCCACTCCGGACTGGAATTGAACCCTGATTCCCGAACCATTACCCGTGGTCACCATGGTTCTGAGAAAGTAATATGGAAACTTGTTTATCAGTCACACAGTTGAATGAATGGCAGACTTGCTCTCCATAACAGATTCTCACTAAAGGTACTGAACAGCAAGCAGAACAAGTATTTAAAAAAATTGATGTAAGCTTTAACAGTGGTAGAGAAAGAACCATTGAAAGTTGATAAGGCAGTCAGACATTACCTGACATCACTAAGTGAGGAAGAGCAATCTCGCCAAGGTGCGCAGTAGTCCAGCACAGCGGTCACTACACAAACAGCTGTTTGCGGTGCGTTACGCAGTGAGTTTGGTGTGTCAGTGTGTGAAGCAGTCCACTAATTACACTCCCTGATTTATGTATGCACATACAAGATGTTTAAAGCACTTTAGGCCTCCAATTTAGCATGTAATGTGATTTCTGCCCTGAAAACGCTGCTGTGCATCAAATCCAGATTTTTCCCCGGGACTTTGGTGTGTATCCCACTCCCCCATGCAAAAACTCAGATGTTAGACCCCTTGAAACATCTTTTCCATCACTTTTGTGGCCAGCATAAATGTTTCTAATTTTCGAAGTTCGCCTCCCCATTGAAATTCGAGCGAACCAAACTTTTTGCGGAGGTTCATGTTCGAGGTTCGAGCCATCTCTAAAAGGGGACCTGAACTCAGAACTTCCTCTCTGCTCTAAAAGATAAGCAACAGCATAATAACCTTTAAAGAAAAACATTTCTTTGTTAAAGCTCATACAATAAATCTGCAGTTTGTCTACTTCTTGCTTTCATGGAAGTGGACATATTGCTAACATTTTGTGTTTACCTATTAGATCTCTGCTGTGGCAGTCAGCTGACACAGCTGAGGGATCAAATTACAACTAGTGCTTAGTCGAACATGAGGATGAATTCGCAGGCTAAACTCTCTAAATACAAACAGGGTGCATTTCTCTAAGCTATCCTTCTGTCCTGTGCAAAAGTTCAGGTCCACTTTAAGGGTTAAGATCCCAGGGCTCTAAATTACTCAGCAGTTGGATTGATGTAGGACTGTAGTGTTAGTCTCAATGAAAACTAGTTAGAGGTCATAGAACTCATGCTTTGCTGAGGAAAAAAAAACAGAAAGTTCAGTAGTTCATTGATTGTCTGTATGGGAGCTGTATAAACTTTAAAAACTTGCTTTTTTGACCTGATACAGCTAAAATGTTAAACATTTAAAATCAAAATAAGATTATGCAATTCCATGAAAGGCATATTTAGAAATAGGACTATAGATAGAAATGTTTATCTTATTATTTTATTCTCACCACTGGGTTCCTTTCAGTATGAATTTCTGTTGTTTATCTTCCTACTTTCTTCTTTCTATTATTCCCAATTTAACATATACTGTATATCATCATACACTATAAAAAATGCATACAATTTAAATGACATCACATTCTTCCACAATACAGAAAAAAAAGCAGATGATTATACGCAGATTTGGTTGGACAGATTAAGTCGTAGTAAAATCAGCAGTGTTGAATCTGTCTTTCTGTGGTCCACTGCGGGAATGTTGTACAATATACTGTAAGCTCTACAAACATATAGAGGGTTCTAACTGGGTTTTGTGATCTTTGGGGTATTGTGTCTGTTATGGGGTAGCAGTGAGATGGACAATAAGAGGATACTAAGTGAAACAGTTCAGAATTTCTCAGCAAAAATCGGAGTACCGCAGTAATTTTAGACCAATCACGAGATTCCGTTTTTCTGATTTCTGATTTTTTTCATAATTTTTTTTGTATTCTCTGATGCAAAAAATTAGAAATTAAATACTCCTTGGCAATTGGAAAATCAGAGATAAAAAATCAGAAAATTGAAAATCGGAAAAATGGAAAATCGAAAAATGGCATTGATGGAAATCAGAGTTTCCCCAGAATCAGAAATGGGCATTTCCGACCATCACGATAAGAAATATAATTTGGTCCTTTGAAGGGTGAAATATATTATTTAGAGCAAATGCTGAAAGATCCACTTACATCTACAGTATTTTATTCTACAGGTAGTCCTCGAGTTACAAACGCCCAACATACGAACGACCCGCCGATATGAACGGCCTGATCTCGTCGCGATTACGTCATTTCCGCATGGGGAAGTTTGAAGAAATGGCTTCAAACTTCCCCCGAGTGCCGGCGCATGTCCCAGCAGCAGCACCAGCAGTGTTGGACTCACCTCTGAACCGAGTCCAATGCTGTCTGTTGTCCACTCTCTGCCTTCTTCTCCCATTAGCCGCGTACAGCTACCGATAGATGCAGCATCCATTCGCTTCCTGTATGTCATGTGACATACTGGAAGCGAATGGATGCTGCATCTAGCGGTGCTGTATGCTGCTACTGGAAGGCGAAGAGCGGAGGACAGACAGCGTTGGACTCGGGCTGGAAGGTGAGTCCATAGGGAGAGCAAGGGGAAAGAGGCTTTGGGGGGTAAAAACGGAGGCACTGGGGGGTACAAACGGAGGCACAGGGGGGTAAAAAAGGAGGCACAGGGGGTTAAAAATGGAGGCACAGGGGGTACAGAGGCACAGATGGTAATAAATGGCACAGGGGGGGTACAGAGGCACAGATGGTACAAAATGGTACAGGGGGGTACAGAAGCACAGATGGTACAAAATGGCCCAGGGGGGTACAAATGGAGACACAGGGGGGTACAGAGGGTAAAAATGGAGGCACAGGGGAACGAACAGAGGGGGTTCAAACAGAGCTGGAGACATAGAGGTGCACAGAGGGGGGACAAATGAGCACAGAGGGAGAACAAAGGCACTGAAGGGGGCAATCAGGCACTGGGGAAGACAGAGAGGCACATAGGAGGACACTGGAGCCAAAGGGGGACACATAGGAGGCATAGGGGACAGAGGTAGCACAGCGTTCCGACCGGATTCTGGTTTAGAATGAACTTACAGTCCCTATCTCGTTCGTTAACCGAGGACTACCTGTAGATTGTAACACTAAAAATGTGGACAAAGCTAAGGTGATGATGAAAACTTATGCAATTTAGTAAAAAAAACAGTGTTGGAGAGTAACCCATACCTGTCATCAGGAATTAATGTTGATATTCTGATTTAATAGTTCATTTTGCCACTTTTAGCTGCTGAAAGCTATTATTGATTACTATACAACATTCCTCTTTATACTGGTGATATAATGCCAAAGTGGATTTTAATTCATTCCATGTGTATACATATAGAGGCCTTTTTGTGCATTTTCTTTTTTAGACTTATACATGCAACCATTTGTATATTTTAGATCAATGGATTTCAAGTTGAACTTCCCTTTTACCTTCCCACGGGTGAGCTGGAAATGTTTCGGAGCAGAAATGCAACAGTCATTGAATCTGAAGGACTTGTTAGAATATCATATTCAGACCAAGGCCTGCTTCATATCACTCTTTCTACATTATATTACAACTGCACAGGAGGTCTATGTGGTTACTTCAATGGAAACAGTGAAGATGAGTTTTGTTTCCCAAATGGCAAGTGCACAGACAATGTAGCTATATTCTTGGAGAGTTGGACTACTTTTGATGAGATCTGCAATGGAGAATGTGGGGACCTGCTTAAAGCCTGCAATAATGACTCTGAACTACTAAAGTATTATAAAAGTCGATCCAAATGTGGAATTATTAATGATCCAAGCAACAGTTCTTTTTTGGACTGTCATGCTGTGGTTAATGTTTCTGCTTACTATAGGACATGTCTTTTTCGTTTGTGCCAAAGTGGAGGTAACCAAACAGAGCTTTGTGACTCCGTTAGTCGTTATGCTATGGCGTGCCAAAATGCTGCTGTCGATGTTGGTCAGTGGAGGAGCAGAAATTTCTGCCGTAAGTTTACATTTTGTTTGATTTACTTGAACAAATATTGGTACTGATTCTGATCATCTCCAGTAGAGACATCATAAGTTATTGAAAGAACCTGGAGTAAATTTATTTAAAGAAAAATTGACTTTGCATGGTTAGTAGTAAGAAGAATAGCTTATTGGTAGTGTTGATGTTCGAATTTGGGACTGCCTGGTTTGGAACCCGAACAGCTGCATTCAGCACCATTTCAGCACCGGACAGCAGGATGGGTGTGTTTTATTTAGCTCTGATAGTACTGACTCCAAGCTGGAAGGGCAAAGTATCAAAGCTAAATGGAATGCCCCCAGTCCTGCTGTCCTGTGCTGAAATAGTGCTGAATGTTCTGGCACCAGAACCACATGGTCCTGAATTCAAACAACAACACTACTTATTGCCACTCCTAGTAAATACTCATTGACTAAAATTGTTTCCACAAAAAAAAAGAAGAAGTTGAAGGAAACAAGAGGAAATACCAATTTAACATTGTTATCACAAGAGAAACTCATCTCCAACATATCTTAAACTTACTTTACTTCTGCACAGAATCCTAGAGAAAATGATCACATGGTAAGGCCGTGCCAGAGAGGCAAAATGCTATCCAAGGCTTAAAAATGTTTTGTCTTTTCTTTCAAATGTACCTGACCCTCAAATAAAATACATAAACAGTAACGTAGCATTACATACAGTCTTACTTACCAATCTCTCATACCTGCTTAGTAAAATAACCTTGAAGGGAGCCTTGGAGAGTCCACCACATGCAAGGGTCTCAAAAGATTTAGTAAAACTAGTTTCATCCTTTCTATGATGACACCAAGCTACAACCTCTGCATTGGTGCATAAGCTGGAGAATGAAGCGAGACTCAGACACCAGGGCCCATATGCAATTCACCTTTTCTTCTGAGTTATCTCCTAGGAGATAATTTTCCTCTTCTCTTTAAACTAACTTTTCTGCATTTTACAATTGAAATGTGATATCAAAATAATTTTGAGTATTTTCTTGCATGGTGGTGTCTTAAAGGGCATTTTTGACAAGTTGTGAAAATACCACTTCGTAGAAAACTCAGGATAAAAGGAGAATTTCATATGGCCCCAGGAATTCATAATCATCTGAACCCAAAAATACAGTTTGTATCAATGGAAATTAGAACAGTGGACAATTACTTTATGATCGTCTAATATTTTCCATCCTGCCTGATCGGGTAAATTCAATTTGATAAGATATCATCTGATTTCCATAGATCAAGCATTACAGAACATAATCAATTCTCCCCAATCCGATAAGATGATTGAATTGAATAGTTAATTTTACAGGAAAATGCGCTTTGCTATCCGCCTCCATCTGCACAGTATGACTTTTTCATGTCATCCTGCTTTAGTGCTGGTCTTTCAGTGGTACTCTGTTTCTTCACTTTAAGATAGGCTATGCTTACTCTAGATATTATCGGATACCAGTGATAGGGACAGTGACTAGAAAGGGAGTATACTGATTTTACCAAAATGTTGGATATGCTCGACTATATGGGCTGAGGGCTCCACAGATGCTCAACAAGAAGAGTAAAGTACTTGTGGGCAATTTATATTTTCTCACATATTTGCAAAGGGAGTGAAAAGTATGCATGTGAGGAAAAAATATGAGTTTGTGAGAATTGTGTCTACGAAATTACGTCTAGGAAGTTTTGAAGAGGGATAAAGGACTTTCCATCACCCCTTGCAAGGTTGCTGCTCCCGATTTTAAAAGCCTTGTGATTAGAATTAGTCAGGAAGTGGAGTACTATGTTTGTGGGCATTGCCTTCCCAGTCACGCAGCATGCATGGTGGTTAAGAGTGTAATAAGGCTAGAGAGGGAAGGTACTGTTGTTTTTTCTTATTGTTTTTTTACTTTTGCTTCTGTGTTTTTTGACATGCAACGTGAACTGTATGGACAAGCTCAGCTGTGTTAGTGCAAGCCTCTATAATTCTTTTTTTCTTTTTGCTTGAGAATTAATTCATCTCCAGTTCTGTTGTTATCTCCACTTTACTCCATTCAATGGGGCAGAGCATGTTATAGGTGGCTGATAAAGCTTCAAATCTTGCAATCCACCCACTTGGCTCCCCTCTTCAGTTGCTGCCTCCCGTGTATCTTCAGTCTCCTCCATTCCTGTCACTGCGTATTCTTGGTCTTTTCTCTGCTGTCTGTTCTACCCTTGTTCTGGATACTTTCCCTTCTTCTGATACACCTTCAGATCCAGAGAGAGGCCAGAACATTAAGCAGCAGAGATGAGACTCAGAGGACAAGTCATATTTGACCTGAGGTATTTTTTTTCTGCCAAATAACCTCTGTTTATATTTGAGTACATATGGTAAACAAGACTTAAATTGCATATGTATTTCAAGAACTCAATCCTGACCTGAACCGATAACTATATGTACTTGTAACTGTGCAGAAATGCATATGCTTTCAGATCATAATGCAAAAAATAGACATACAGAATGGACAATTGATTTTGAAGTTTAAAAAGGAAAAAACGGGATATCTGTAACCATATATAAGGTGCCCGTCTCACCCATAAATGTATTTTAGAGAAAAAAAGTGGATTTGGGGAGTACTAGAGCAATATATAATTCAAATGGCTTTATTAAAGATTCAGTAGCAAAAAAGATCACGCATACATATCATATAAAAAACCCCCTATTAAAACCTACGTACGTGCTGTGTGACGCCGATTCAGGAAGCTACCTTCGTAGCGTCCCCCGTGCCTCCGCATCCTTCCTCTCCTTCCAACCGGCAAAACACACGGAGATGAAAGTTTAAAGAACCACTCCCATAGCCGATAACCAAAGGGAACCAAGCGGACATCATATAACTGGTAACGGTGGTCGAGAAACCCAATTGCAGGGTACCCCACCATGATGTACTCCAGCAGAAGGGTCGCCTGAGGTTACGTGAGTTACACTTGATAAAGCCAGCAATAGGATTGAGGTTAGACCCAATGCGAGTCTGTAATGGATGCGTACATGTGTAAGGCATAGAGGCTTGCTATATTCCGCAAACGGGGTGACAGAGGTGATAACTGCTTACTGGATTCCTGGCTGTTGCTACTGAAGTTTACCTTATATATGGGCCTGAAGATTAATGTGTATACACAAATTGGTTCTTATTAATAGGAGTGCACTCCAATTAGGACTAATATGGCCACAACAATAGGTGCTTCTGTTAGGTTTTAATAGGGGGGGTTTTATATGATATGTATGCGTGATCTTTTTTGCTACTGAATCTTTAATAAAGCCATTTGAATTATATATTGCTCTAGTGCTCCCCAAATCCACTTTTTTTCTCAATTGATTTTCAACCCAGCTTTGTAAGTACAACAACCTTCAATTGATCATTTATTGTGTATCTCTCAAAAACGTACTACACCATCAGGGCTCCCAATGTCTCAATGTTTACTTTTCAAAGTCTGCCCTTGCCCCCTCTAAAGTATAAATGTGGGAAGTTCTTGTTCAGAGAACTTGTTTTAGAAATGTTTTATGTTACTGTATCAGTGAATTCACAACACTGTTTTCTATACTGTTCCAGCTCTCATGTGTCCAGAAAACAGTCACTTCGATGAATGCATCACTTGTATAGAAACTTGTGAAACACTCGCCTCTGGCCCAGTCTGCCCTGATGGTTGCTCTGAAGGATGCCAGTGTGACGAGGGCTTTGCCTTACAGGGGACTCGTTGTATTCCAAAGAGTGAATGTGGTTGTAATTTTGAAGGCCACCAGGTTTCAACTAATGAGACTTTTTGGACCGATTTGGACTGTAAGTCTCTTTGTTTCTGTAATGGGACAGACAACAGTGTTTACTGTGAAAATAGTCCATGTAAGGATGAAGAATACTGCATGGAGGACAATGGGCTGTTTTACTGTCAGCCCCGCACAGATGCATCATGCATTGTCTCAGGATATGGACATTACCTTACATTTGATGGACTTCCATTTGATTTTCAAAGCAGCTGTTCCTTAATTCTTTGCACTACAGTTACTAACTCCAAAGCGGACACCATCCCAAGATTTACAGTTACTGCTAAAAATGAAGACAGAGATGCTTCTCTTGCATTATGGGTGAAGCAAGTGGAAGTAGAAGTTTACAATTATAATATTGTAGTTTATCGAGCATACAAACACACTGTTCTGGTAAGTGAGCTTAAGTTCAGTTTTACTGCTTTCATCAGCCACTAATTTCAAGTAGAAACTCAAGTCTTTGAATGATACAGTATGATTTGGAGTAGAGCGATCATATCTGCAGCACACCTTTTCTACAACGGGACTTCAGGGAGCTCCAGCACCTCCTATGACTCATGTGGTGGTAGAATTGCGGATGTGTATTCTGCTCTTATAATTTTCCAGGCTTTCTATTAATGCATAGACTAGACTATGGCCACATGGAACAAAGGTGAGCCTGTTGTCTGCTTGCATGTGAGAGCCTCAAGGCTTGGAAGACCACCTAATATTTAAATATGTCTCGAACTGCTCAGCCAACCTGCATTACACAGCTTCTCTATTGACATAACTATTATTACTACATTTAATTTAATTGCCAGACCCTATGCGTACATTTAAGAGTGTGGCAAGGTAAAATAGACACAAGATATTGGTGATAGTAAAATATTGGTCATTTTTCAGATATTCCACTATTACCTGTTGGCGATACTGTAGTAGAATATCAGTAGTGTTACCAATATTTTACTTTCGCCTATCTCATCCTATTGTCACACTAACCTTCCCTGCATCTATGCCTAACACTAACCTACCCTCATCTATGACTAACGCTAACATCCCATCTGCACCTACCGGTATCCCTGCCTGTAATGGATCCCTGTAATGGATACAATAGCTGACATGATGCTCCACCACTGTCCTCGTAGGTGTTTTATTCTTTTCACACTTCTACTACATGGTGGAAGAACTCTATAGTGAATAAATTAGCCGCTATGATTCTCAGCACCACCACTAGAATTATTGGTCTCAATTCACTAAGCAGTTTAGACTAGTCTACTAATGGTTTTAATCTACTGATGGTTTGGTGTAAACTAGCATTCAGTCGCATCAAAAGGGAATTCACTAATAATTACCAAATGTTTAAGACCTGTTTTTAGACCTGGTCTAAAACATTAATTAATTAGGTCTAATTACCATACAAGGTCTAAAGATACGAGTAGCTATGACTGACATCCTTCTCCTCTGATGAGCTCTCCTCTGGATACAATTAAACTCCTGCATAATTAACTCAAAAAGCTCCATCCTCACGTCTAAAATACCTCACAGAAGTACTTTTCTGACAGAAATCAGCTGGTCTAATCTCTGTCAGAAAAAGTGGGCGTGGTTACTCCTTGTTTGCCTTTGTGAATTGTGTAATTACTGAATATTTTAGACCAGGGCTAAAACAGGTCTAAAACATTTGGTAATTATTAATGAATTCCCTTTTGATGCAACTGATTTACACCAAACCATCAGTAGTCTAAAACCATCAGTAGACTAGTCTAAACTGCTTAGTGAATTGAGGCCAGCACCCAAATTACCAGCAGTAGCCGGTAATTTAGAATTTTAACATGGGCACCTATGCTATAATTGTGTCAAACTATACCTTTGACACAATTACTTTTTTTGCGGAGTATAAGTAGTCTTACGAAGGAGTGCATCACATTTTTCAACTTGTTTTCATGGTAAAATTGGTGATTTTGTGTTATGGTTCTCCTAATCTAGAGGTTTTTTGTATGTTTTGAGAAGGTTCAACGTCACTTAACTAACTGTGATTCTACTAGAGTTTTGTCTGTTTTCATTTCTGTAGTTGGATGTCTCTTTTTTATCTTTGTCTTTAATTTTTTGCAATTTTATAATTTATTAAAAAAAAATACTAAAAGGTGTTTTTTTAATATTTGCATGAAGAAGGATACAAAGCAGAAGCACAACCTTCTCCTCCAACTCTTATACCAGGTCCCATATGCAATTCACTTTTTCACCTGCATTTTCTCCTAGGAGATAATTTTTTATCCTCTATTTAGAATAACTTTTCAGCACTTTGCAATTGAAAAAGTACCAACAATTAGGTGAAATGGTACTATAAAAACTATTTTAAGTATTTTCTTGCTTGATGGTGATTTAAAAGGCATTTTATTGACAAGTTTGAAAACATCACTTAGGAGAGGACACAGGAGAAAAATGTAATTGCATATGGCCCCAGGTCCCATATGCAATTAACATTTTTTTTTCTCCTAAGTTTTCTTCTAAGTCATATTTTTACACCTTGTCAATAAAATACCCTTTAAACCACCAGCAAGCAAGACAATACTCAAGATTATTTTAAGGTACTTTTTTTCAACTGCTTTTCCTTTTTGCAAAGTGCTAAAAAGTTATTTTAAAAGGAAGTTGTAAAATTATCTCCTAAGAGAAAATGCAGGATAAAAAGTTAATTGCATTGCCCAATGTATACTGCCTATGTTTTCCTCTTTTTTTATAAACTAGCTAGTGTTAGCATCCTTGTTGCACTGCAGAGTGACAAGCAGGTCCATTGTGATGTTGTTGAAAAATGAACGAAAGAGCGAAAGCAGCAATGGTGATGGATCTCACCTCCACCAGTAGAGGGTTAGCACGCATGCATATTTCAACAATTGCCCTGTTATCTCACTGGAATATAACCACCAGAGTGTCAGAGCAAAGGCTAGTAAGGTCTCGGCCTACTCTACTTATTCTTTTAGCATTGCTCCCGTCCCTCTGCATCATCTGTCTCTGCTGCTACTGCCTCCCAGTAATAGGAACAAGCCTCCAGCACAGCTGGAGGTGGCATCTGTGCAAGTCATCCTCCTCTCTTACATCCCATACACTAACACTCTGCTTTGCCTTTCTTCTAGCAGTCCTTGTTTGCCCAGGGTCTGGAGATCAATTTTCTCCAAACCGCATGTGCAGATGCTCAATGGGCACCTGTAAGGTCTGCTTCACACTGGCAATCGCTAAACGCAAATGCAATCGCCTAGCGATTTTGTGAATTTTTTTCTAACGCTTTTCTAGCGCTTTCAGGGCAATTTTGTGTCCAGTACAAAAGTCATTTTTGAGCAATTTCAGAGTCTAGCAATCAGCCAATGATTGGTGGGTAGTAGTTTTTATTTGAAAAATGATGGGAAAACGCTCAAAAATCACTGCACTAAAAAAATAAAAAGTGATTTTGAAGCTATTATATACTTATAATGGAAGCGCTATCGCTTTAAAAAACACAAATCGCTTAAATGAGAACAGAAGCTGTGCCAGAGATCCGAAACGCTGCTAAAATCGCTAGAAAAGCGCCCAGTGTGAACCTAAAGGTTGCTAAGGTTGGAGCTCCTGCTATATTCATATTGTGCTTGCAGTGTTTCCAGATGGCAAATCCCCAGTTACTACTTCTCTGGCAGGAAGGCTATCCCTCCTTTGTTCCTCTTGCTTGACCAAGTTTTTGGCAATGTGCTGCAAACAACAGAAACAGAATGCGTCGACAGGGACAAAATATTTATTTTCCTGCCCATTGGGTTGCTTAAAAAGTACCTAAATTATAAATGACAGTTTGCTTTAATCCTAATTAGATGCAAAGATATACTAAATCAAACATAATAAAGTGTGATTTTCTCCTCCCCCACCCCCAGGGTGCATTTCCCGCGTAGGATCTTAAAATCCCTGTCCCCGTCTTGTTTTTCTTTCCTAACCATGGGTGCAAACGATGCTGGGGATTGATGTCATGACTCCACCCCCTCATATCGTGCTCCCATCCTGCACCCACTGTGAAAAGATACAATCTAATCCAGGCAGGCAGGCAGTCAAACATCTGGGATAGGTATCATAGCAGACATGATACGACAGGCTACAGCTGTTTTGCTGTGTCTCCTCTCTCCTACACACTGTGAAAAAATATGTAATTTGATCCTGGCAGGTAGAGGTCAGGGGAGGGAGGGGCAGGGGTTTTGGACACCAGGCTGGAGGGAAGGACAAAATTATGAGGGTGTAGTTGCAAGGCATTAGCACGAGGAGAAAGATGGAGGTACTACTACAGATATAAATATGAGTCTGTTCTATCCACTACAATGTATCAGATAAACTTGATATGTTCATCTAACTGTACACAGTACATAGACTAAATATGTGCATCGCCATTTTTGACCAGAGGCAGTCTTTCACCACAGGTTTATCATCCCTCCCCCCCCCCCCCCCCCAGTGACTAGGCGATTGTTTACAATTCAGCACTACGCAACTTTAACAGTTAATTGCATGGCCATATAACTTACCACCCAGATGAATCTTATTTTTTTTTAAAGCCTATTTCCTTTGACCCCCCTCCCCCCCAAATTGTCCCTAGACTGCGATCCAGAGGATAGGAGTATCTACATGGCATAGGAATATGACAGGGATTGGATTGTGAGCCCATCCGAGGGACAGTTAAGTGACATGGCTGTCACTTGAACAGCGCTGCAGGAGATCGCAGCGCTGTTTACATTCATTTTGGCCATTTATTTGAACAACACAGCCTGACGGCTGTGTTGACTACAATACAGTAATTTGTGCATGTGCTACAGTGTGCTTTTATGTGCGTAGGAAGTTACATGTACTCAAGGTGCAATGGGTCATGAAGGAGAGCTTAACTTTATATATATTCTTATAACTTTACCCATTGACTTAAAAAAATGTTGTTGTTTTTTTGTTTTCCTGCTCCACTCTGTTAAGGAGACAAATGCTGTCAGGTAAGTTATGAGCAATGTTAAACTCACTTAAAATGTATAAAGGTAGACTTAAAATGTGCAGATGAAATGCCGCTCTATCCACCTAACAGTGAATTACCACCATTCCACAAAATCTCCACAGGTACTCCCCAATTTCTCTTGAGACTATAGCAATGAGGTTTTCAGCTGAGTACTAATGTATTTTGGAGCATGGCCTCAACATCATAAGTGATCTAACCTCCTTCAGTCACTCCTGGGAGGAAGCAGGGCACGCATGTCACTTACCCCTTCCCTTGCTGCCTGTCCATTGGAGGAGGGGATGGATGTTATAACCATTTACCTCTCTTGCCTTCTTTAAGTAGGAGGCTATGAGATGGGGAGCGGAGGTGACATGGTTGGGGATGTTGCATTGTGGAATCAGTGCCAGGGTTTCTGGATGCACCTCAGGGGACACAGCAAGCATGTTACTCCACGTCCCACTAGTTGTCCTATGGATGTGAGGCATGGTCCAAGGGTTGTCACACATTCCATACTAAGCTAAGACAGACAGCAGGAAGAGAAATGTTGTCCACTTAAAATGTAAGGTGGACAGAAATTCCATATCAGTCCATGGAGTCCACCATAATATTAAAGAACCAGAAGTGGGGCTTGAAAGGTCAAACAGAGGACATTTTTCTTGACAGCTTATTGCTTCTCCCTGACGTGTATTAAATCAGAACTGAGCTAATAAAATGCACTGTTTTAGTCTTAAGAAAACATAAAGGGTAAAGTACACATCAGGTAAGACTGAAAATCTGTCGACTTTCCATGCAAAACATTGTTGTTTTAAAGGATGCCCAAGATGACATGTGACATGATGAAATAGACATGTGTACGTACAGTGCTAAGTGTACAAATAACTAGGCAGTGTTCTTTTTTTTCTTTTTCTGCCTGAAAGAATTAACATTTAGTAATTTAAAGTGACTGTTTCTCTTAAAGGACATCCAAGGTGAAAATAAACTAATGAGAAAAACAATTGTATCTATCCTCCTTCTCCTAAAATGACTTTTTATATATCCCACAGTTTTATTTTATATCTAAATTTAGTTTTTCAGTTTTTATTGTTTCACTGTCTCTGCTCAATGACACCTTCATTGAAGTATGCTAGAGCTCCAGGAAGCCACTTATTGACAGAAAAGTATTTTATGGCTGTAAATACTTATCAGTGAGGGTTATGCTACAGTCTGACCCGATCCCGACCCAGATAAAAACTGTCACTTGCATACCTGATATTTAACTCTTTCAGGCATAGAAAGAAAAAAAGCAACACAGCCTAGTTATTTGTGTGGTTGGCACTATACACACACATGTCTATTTCATCATGTCACATGTCACCTCGGTTGTCCTTTAAGTCAGGACTTAGACTATAGCATAACCCTCCCTGATAATGAATTACAGCCATAAAACTCTTCCCTTTATGAGAGCAGGGGATAGACAACAAAGATCAATAGTTCAGATATTTTAGCTTCTGGAACACTGAAAGACTGGGTCAGCATATGAGACAATGCAACATTAAACATTATTTTCCTAGCAGAAACACAGAAAATAAAACTGCAGGATTCTAAAAAAAGGTCATTTTTAGGAGTAGGGGCATAGATGCAATTGTTTATCTCATCAGTTTATTTTCACCTCAGGTTTCCTTTAAGTGTTCTTTTGCCATGCACTGAAGGAGTACAGCTTTCTTTGTCTAAAGTCATAGCCCGAAAGGCCATGTCATTGTATTTGCAATGTTCTGTGTTGCAGTAGATGATATATGCTTTTCTCTTGTCAGGTAAATAATGAAAGACTCTATTTGCCGCTAAAGTTGGGACATGGCAAGGTTAATATTTTTGCTTTTGGCTTTCATATTGTTATTGAAACAGACTTTGGCTTAAAGGTGGTCTACGACTGGAAGACATTCCTCTCTGTAACAATTCCTCGCTTCATGCAAAACAGCACGTATGGTCTGTGTGGAAGGTACAATGGAAATATGGACGATGACCTGCAGACCTCTAGTGGCTTCATAAGCATGAATGTCAATGAGTTTGGTCACAGCTGGGTAAAGCGGGACACATTCTGTCAGGTTGGCTGTGGTGACAGATGTCCAACCTGTACAAAAGTGGATGGCTTTTGGAAAGCCCAGCAGCTTTGCAGCTTTATTCCCAACCGGAGTGGTGTGTTTGCCAAGTGCCACAGCAAAGTGAATCCAAGATTTTTCTTCAAGAATTGCTTGTTTGACTCGTGCATTGATGGAGGTGCTGTTCAGACTGCTTGTAGCTGGCTACAGAACTACGCGAGTACTTGTCAAACTCAAGGAATTGCTGTGACCGGCTGGAGAAATCATACATCCTGCTGTAGGTTTCAGTCAATTGCCACTTCAAATTTGATGATTTATGTTTTAGCAAGTTTAGGGACAGGACTTAATGAACAGTCACATGTGACATGAAGTAAAGTGTCCTCATCCTATCTCTTCCTTCTCTTTGCTAATGTCCTCTTAAGGTTCAGTCTTTAGCCCACTGGTTTTCTCTCTCTCCACCTCTGGCAAATCCTCCTCATACTTGCAAGGCACCGTGGCTATTGCTGATGGGCACAAAAGCCTTCTGGACATCTCTTTGCCTAGTGAGAATGTCTGGCAATTGGAAGGGAGGGGGTTAACCATTGTATACCTTCTCCAATAATGAAACAAGCATATATCCACATTATACAATTTACAACTCCTAATGTTTTACACACTTAGTTAAAAAATACAGACTCTAGTTTTAAAAATAAATGTTAAGTCATGTAATATTCCCTTGAAGCTTTAGGGGGTTCAATCCAGGATTATTGTCTATTGCCTTTGCTGTTATGTTTGAAAGGTCCCCATGGCTTGATTGAAGAGTGGTAGTTTCCAGTTTTGGGGATTTGCTTGAAGTCTCTTTTAATATTGATGGAAGAGCTACACAGCCCTTTGTTTTTTTGTTTTCAATGTTGTGACAAATTACCTGAATAACCACATATTTTTATCCATGTGACGGGGATCTGTCAGTGTTTATGTATGGTCAATATTGTCACTAATTTATATATGTAGAGCCAGGATTCCTATTAGTTTGTCGCCAGATTACAAGGGACCCAATGGTCTTCACTTGAAATTTCAATTTCAGTCAATACAAAAAGAGGTTTCAAGCAACTTCTGACAACCAGAATGTTGCTCTTCATTCAAGCTAAGAGGTTACTTCAAGTAAGTATAGGAGGGAGAGGGATCCTAGACTTAAAAATCTTGGACATTTTCTAATTCAAAAAAGATTTCAGAACACTGATAGATTTAAACACTTATATTAAAGGAGGTGTATGCACATTTTTAAATGTAAACATTTGAAATGGGTGGTTTTATTGCTTTTAATACTGAGGTTAATGGATAAGGAGTCTGAAATAAAATGTTGTACCCAATGACCCAGGAGTGAGACATTAGCTGCTGACTCCGTTATTTATTTTAGATTTTCAGTGACCGTTTACTTCTGTTTCCTGATAGTAACTCTCTTCCCATTCAGAATGTGTAACAGATTATTCTTCAGTCTCTCACTGGTACATCTGCAAGTCCCTCTGCATAAGTGAGTCATTCTCACTGATGAGCTTTGTTTCCTTTCTGGTCAGTTTAGTCAGTTGTTTCATTATGCTGCTATATGTGGTACCTTCCATTTTAACCACTTAATCCTATCTGGACGAGAGTCGTGCTAGTCTATCTGGACATGCAGGTCACTCGTTCACAGTGGGAATTTCATGGAGGTGATTGGTGAAGGGTAACATGAGTTCCCACAGCCAATCACAGTGCCTATGAATTAATAAACATGCCTCCAATAACGAGGCATGTTGATTCATATAAAATGTGTAGTAAAAAAATATTAAACTCTTCCTGGTAACTTCCAGGATAGTGTATAGTGACATCTAGTAGCCAAAAAGTAAATATAAATAAATGTAATTTTTATTAAATCGTATTAATCATTAAAACGTAACATATACAGGATCTTCTAAAAAAATTAGAATATTGTGATAAAATTATTATTTTCTGTAATGTACTTATAAACATTAGACTTTCATATATTTTAGATTCAAATACACACAACTAAAGTAGTTCAGGCCTTTTATTGTTTTAATATTGATGATTTTGGCATACAGCTCATGAAAACCCAAATTTCCTATCTCAAAAAATTAGCATATTTCATCCGACCAATCAAAGAAAAGTGTTTTTAAAACAAAAAAACTCAACCTTCAAATAATTATGTTCAGTTATTCACTCAATACTTGGTCGGGAATCCTTTTGCAGAAATGACTGCTTCAATGCGGCGTGGCATGGAGGCAATCAGCCTGTGGCGCTGCTCAGGCATTATGGAGGCCCAGGATGCTTCGATAGCGGCCTTAAGCTCATCCAGCGTGTTGGGTCTTGTGTCTCTCAACGTACTCTTCACAATATCCCACAGATTCTCTATGGGGTTCAGGTCAGGAGAGTTGGCAGGCCAATTGAGCACAGTAATAACATGGTCACTAAACCATTTACCAGTGGTTTTGGCACTGTGAGCAGGTGCCAGGTCATGCTGAAAAATGAAATCTTCATCTCCATAAAGCTTTTCAGCAGATGGAAGCATGAACCTACTTTTGAACCAGAAACAGCGGCAGAAGCGCCTGACCTGGGCTACAGAGAAGCAGCACTGGACTGTTGCTCAGTGGTCCAAAGTACTTTTTTCGGATGAAAGCAACTTTTACATGTCATTCGGAAATCAAGGTGCCAGAGTCTGGAGGAAGTCTGGGGAGAGGGAAATGCCAAAATGCCTGAAGTCCAGTGTCAAGTACACACAGTCAGTGATGGTCTGGGGTGCCATGTCAGCTGCTGGTGTTGGTCCACTGTGTTTTATCAAGGGCAGGGTCAATGCAGCTAGCTATCAGGAGATTTTGGAGCACTTCATACTTCCATCTGCTGAAAAGCTTTATGGAGATGAAGATTTCATTTTTCAGCACGACCTGGCACCTGCTCACAGTGCCAAAACCAATGGTAAATGGTTTACTGACCATGGTATTACTGTGCTCAATTGGCCTGCCAACTCTCCTGAGCTGAACCCCATAGAGAATCTGTGAGATATTGTGAAGAGAAAGTTGAGAGACGCAAGACCCAACACTCTGGATGAGCTTAAGGCCGCTATCGAAGCATCCTGGTCCTCCATAACACCTGAGCAGTGCCACAGGCTGATTGCCTCCATGCCACGCTGCATTGAAGCAGTCATTTCTGCAAAAGGATTCCCGACCAAGTATTGAGTGCATAACTGAACATAATTATTTGAAGGTTGAGTTTTTTTGTTTTAAAAACACTTTTTTCTTTTATTGGTCGGATGAAATATGCTAATTTTTTGAGATAGGAAATTTGGGTTTTCATGAGCTGTATGCCAAAATCATCAATATTAAAACAATAAAAGGCTTGAACTACTTCAGTTGTGTGTATTTGAATCTAAAATATATGAAAGTCTAATGTTTATCAGTACATTACAGAAAATAATGAACCTTATCACAATATGCTAATTTTTTGAGAAGATCACACATATATATATATATATATATATATATATATATATATATATATATATATATGATCATATATATATATATATATATATATATATATATATATATATATATATATATATATATATATATATATATATATATATATATATATATATATATATATATATATATAAAAATACATAAATATTTACCTTAGGGTCTAAGTTGTTTTTAAAAATATGTATGTCATGAGAGTTTTTTACTGTTATTTTAGCAAATAATATCCTGCTGACAGGATACTAATTGTACCAAATAAAGGAATGTAAACAAAAGTTAATGTTATCACCTCTTTGAATGCAGCCAGAAGCTTAAGGAGTGTTGTTTGTAACTGTTTGAATGCTGTTCTACCACCATTTTTTTGTGGTAGTAGATTTTAAGCTGTAAATAATCATTTAGAACAAAGAGAAAATGCTGAGTCTCATACCACTTTAAAGGGACTCCGAGCTCATCTAAAAAATAAAAAGTTGTACTCACCAGGGGCTTTCTCCAGCCCAGTGCTGGTCGGGAGGTCCCACGCCGGCGTCCTGGCTCCTCTCCTTCTCCCCGCTCCGGAATGGCTGACAGGCCGCAGCCCAGGCGACACTCTCCCGAGTGTCGGGCTGCTTCTTCCGCATATGACGCGGATTATGTCACACGCCGGCCGCCTCGCGTCATCACGGCGGCCGGCGGGAAAGTACTGCGCATGCGCAATTAAAGCGCGCATGCGCAGTACTTTCACGCCGGCCACCGTGATGACGCGAGGCGGCCGGCGTGTGGCGTAATCCGCGTCATATGCGGAAGAAGCAGCCCGACACTCGGGAGAGTGTCGCCCGGGCTGCGGCTTGTCAGCCATTCCGGAGCGGGGAGAAGGAGAGGAGCCAGGACGCCGGCGTGGGACCTCCCGACCAGCACTGGGCTGGAGAAAGCCCCTGGTGAGTACAACTTTTATTTTTTAGATGAGCTCGGAGTCACTTTAAGAACAGTTTTCATATCACATGACTTTGCCTCATATATAAAATGATAGTTAGCTTATATCTCATGTTAATCATCCTCACTGATTATACCAGTCCTATGGATACTGCGCTCTCATGTGTTTCACTTCCAATGTTTGAAAAGTTCTGTGTCTTTATTCACTACTTTAAAAAAAAAAAAGGAAACAAGAAAAAACAAGCATAAAGTGACTCTGTATGTGTGTGTGTGTGTATATATATATATATATATATATATATATTTATACATACATATATATATATATATATATATATATATATATATATATATATATACATATATATCAATCACCGCATGTTGCTCAAGTATTGTGTGATACAGAACAACAGGCCCGAGCATAGGACATGGACTGTCGGCAACAGATGGATTTTACATGCTTGGGTTAATTTGGATCATGTGAGTGTACTACTTTGAAATTTTATATTAAAGTAATGGTTTTACACTATGAGGACTCCCTTTAGTCATTAGGTGATGCGACCTGGTGGATGTAGAGATCTTTGTGAGTGTGTCGGTTTGCCTGGAAGTCTGAAAATGGCCTGGATTAAGCAAGCGCTATCTGCTGTTTTATAGTCTTTACAGCATGAGAACAAAGTGAGAGGCCACGTGTTCTTGGGAAATAGCAGCCAGGAGGCAGTTTAATGTGAAGCAGCTGGGTCATGGATTTCACAAGTGTGTGTGCTGTCTATGATATGGCAGTCACTTTAAAGGGTTAGGAGCTGTAATTGTCATTTGTGTGGTGGTATCACACAATACTCTGGAGCATCACGTGGCGATTGTAATATATTCAAGGCTATCAATCCCCCCTGTGATGTTTACAAGTACAGCGCGGTGTGTTGACTGGTGGCTATTGCAACTCAGACACAGCGATGCAGAGCAGCCAAAACCAGCCTATCAGAGGACACACAGTGCGCTGTGTTGATTGGTTGCCATGGCAACTCAGATACAGCGAGGCGGAGCAGCCAGCCCTGCCAAACCAGCCTATCAGAGGACATAGACGGAAAGGGGATGTGACGTCGCAGGATGTGACGTCACGGACAAGGAAGCTTCCGAAACACACTGAGGGAGTGTTTGCAACGCATTTAGAACACAGAGCGCTGTCAGGTATAGTGCTTCAGGTGAGGGAGAAAGCTGTATGCGCATATAGAAGGGGAGGAGGCATCTATGTGGGAGGGTGATATGGACAGGGCTATTTAAGCTACCTGCATCATTACACACTCAGCTCTGACTTGAGCGAGTTGCTGGGGGAATCTCTGTTGGTTGGGTGGAGGGTTGAATTGTATATACTTGTTAATGCTGTGTTTCACATACTCCTGACGACGCCTCGTTTTGAGGCGAAACAATTGTTGAGTGGCACCCTCTGGGCATCTGTATTTCACTGTTCACACACCCCAATGGTGACAATATTCTTACCCAGCCACCTTCTATGAAGGTATTTATGTCCCCTATGGGGACTATGTATGATACATACATCAGATTGGCCACAAACCTACAGGCCAATTTCTGATATCGTTTACGGGTGTAGTTGGACACTAATGTCTCACTGTATATCTGGCATATCCGATTGGTTCTAGAATACTTTAGGAGTAAGAGCTGTGGGATAGCTACACCCCACAACACCTGTGTGGGGGGGATCAGCAAAGACCCCTACAGCAACACTCACCGATTCGACCAATTACGGATAGAGGCAGCAGTGAGACAAATTGAACAATGCCCAATACACAGTACAATTTTTAGTAAACCCCTGCGAGCAGATATACAAATAAAACACACACTGCTACCCAGGGATACGTTTTAATTAACTATAGTGTGTACAATAAGGTCAAGCCTGGTCGGCAACGTGTGATAGACAGTATTCACCTGTACAGTTATTTTTCGGTAGTGAGACATCACATATATTCAGTGCTGCCCATAATTATTCATACACCTGGCAAATTTTGATTCAAAGTTATTTTTTTTCAACCAGTAGAGATGGCCCGAACCTCGGACCGTGCTGGACTGGTGCGCACCATGGCCAGAGTGCAGGCCGTGGCGATTCTCCAGGCCATATGGTCGCCAGGCTGTGGTAGCTCAATGACAGAACAACAGTGACTGTCCAGCTGATCGAATTTGGTCTGTCCACAATGAAGCAATGACCTTATTATCTTGGTGTGCCACCCCCCAAGACACTCATATAGCCGGCGGTCATTGCTTCATTGTGATACGCAAGCCCCTTCACCGCGGCAAGGTAATGATCACGAAGGGGAATGGGCACATGTACATGCCTTTTGTTTTGTTGTAGCAGCTGCAGTGAAAAAAATTAGGCAGCCATGTACACGCACCAGAAAAATTATTATAGCGGCCGCTGCTAGCAGCGGCCTTAAAAATTCAGGACTTTCCCGTCAAAAAATTACTTGTTGGTTGAATAAAAGTAACTTTAAGACAAAATTTGCCAGGGGTATGAATAATTATGGGCTGCACTGTATATATGTAATATGTATATATATCTATATATATATATATATACTGTATATATATATATATATATATATATATAGATAGATATAGATATATATATATACAGTAGATATATATGTATATATACTGTATATATATATATACTATATATATATATATATACAGTATATATATATATATATATATATATATATATATATATATATATACACATACATACAGTATATAGTCACACTATGTTTGTTTTTTCTTGTTTCTTTTTATGTTTTTTATGGAATGAATAAAGACACAGAACTTTCGGAACTCTGGAGTTGAAACACATGAGAGCGCAGTATCCATAGGACTGGTATAGTGATACACTATATGTTTGGTGATAGGACTGCGATCCATTTACAGGTGGACATTCATATGTGGACTGAATACATGTGTTTGTAGGTATATAGAGGTGGATGTGTATAGATGTGGTGTGGATGTTTGATTGTACACTATTGAGCGCACAATTCAATTGTAAAAGGATCCTTACTGATTAGCTTTGGGGAGCATTTAGGTAGTCATTCTGGTTTCTAGAGAGCCCAGAAAGGGTCTTAGATAGGAGTCATTGGTACAAATGATTGAAAAACTTTTGTTTCACAATAGTATTTTGGAGCACAACAAATGCTGGTGTAAATTTGGTTTCCTCTTTTCATTAATTTAAATAGTAATTCTGTTACCATATTCTGCCAAATCTTGTTGCAGGCTAAAATGATTACATTTTGTTTTCAATATTTGAAATGTTCCCTATGCTTATTTACTAATGCACTGTTATTTGTTACTTTTCCATCTCTCAGTTGTCACATGCCCTGCTTACAGTCACTATGAGAGTTGTGTTAGCGTGTGTCAGCCTCGATGTGCTGCTATCCGACTGAAAAGTGACTGCAACCATTACTGTGTGGAGGGATGCCAGTGTGATCCTGGATATGTCCTGAATGGAAAAAGCTGTATTCTTCCTCATAACTGTGGCTGTTACGCTGATGGCAAGTACTATGAGGTAAGAGTACCCACACCCATTTCTTTTAGCAGGAAGTAGGAGTTTTGGTAGGGTGGGTGTGGCTTGTTTGCAATAACACATAGCATAATGGTATAGACTCGGATGAGGGTTAGCACAGACATGATTATAAGACTTTGCTACTAATGTTCTATTTCTTAGCTGTACTACACATATAATTCATTATATCATAAGCTTATTTTTGCTTCAGAATTGCTTTAAAGAGACTCCGTAACAAAAATTACATCCTGTTTTTTATCATCCTACAAGTTCCAAAAGCTATTCTAATGTGCTCTGGCTTACTGCAGCACGTTCTACTATCACCATCTCTGTAATAAATCAACTTATCTCTCTCTTGTCAGACTTGTCAGCCTGTGTCTGGAAAGCTGCCAAGTTCTTCAGTGTTGTGGTTCTGTGATGCATCTCCCCCCTCCAGGCCCCTCTCTGCACACTGCCTGTGTATTATTTAGATTAGGGCAGCTTCTCTCTTCTCTCTTATCTTTTACAAGCTGGATAAATCCTCCTCTGAGCTGGCTGGGCTTTCACATACTGAGGAATTACATACAGGCAGAGCTGTCTGCACTCTGCAGGAAGAAACGAGCAGCCTGACACTTCAGTGGGAGATAGCTGCAGGGGGAAAGGAACACACAAATGATCTCTTGAGATTCAAAAGGAAGGGTGTATACAGCCTGCTTGTGTATGAATGTATTTTCTATGTGTGGACATACTGTACATCAACCTACTTCCTGTTTTGGTGGCCATTTTGTTTGTTTATAAACAAACTTTTTAAAACTGTTTTTAACCACTTTTAATGCGGCGAGGAGTGGCAAAATTGTGGCAGAGGGTAATAGGAGATGTCCCCTAACGCACTGGTATGTTTACTTTTGTGCGATTTTAACAATACAGATTCTCTTTAAGCAGAATCCCTTGCATAAAATCCTATGAGTCTACATGATGAGTAGAGCAGAATGCAATACATTGCATGCAGTATGCGCTACTATTGTGCATAAAACTTTATGCACGTAATTCTGCTTAATTAAGTTTATTGTATACACCCCATGGGCCAATCAAATTCATTTCCTGATCACTTAGATTGGCCCAGTGCCAATCTGCATAGAAAATGAATTAAATTTGCACAAAAGCCAGACTTCTTTGCATTTCATTGACCATCTCTGTCCATGACAATGGAGTACCACTCTTTTCATTTGTATTTTGCATGGTAACACTGTCGGATACCAGGGCCCGTATGCAATTCATTTTTTCTCCTGAGTTTTCTCCTAGGAGATATTTTTTTCATCTTTAATTTAAATTAACTTTTTAGCACCTTGCAATGGAAAAAGTATCACAAAGTAGGTGAACATGTTCTGTACAAATTATTTGGAGTATTTGTTTGCTTTCTGGTGTGTAAAAGGCATTTTAAAGGCATTTTATTAGTTGTGAAAATATCACCTAGAAAACTCAGGTGAAAAAGCGAGTTGCATATGGGCCCCTGGCCCATATGCAATTCACTTTTTCTCCTGAGTTTTCTCCTAGGTTATATTTTCATACCGTGTCATAAAATGCCTTTTAAACCACCAGCAAGCAAGAAAATACTCAAAATAATTTTGTTACTACCTTTTTACCAATTTTTTAGTACTTTTTCAATTGTAAATTGCTTAAAAGATATGTTAAAGAGAATATGAAAATTATCTCCTAAGAGATAACTTGGGAGAAAAAGTTAATTGCATATGGGCCCCTGACCCTTAAGTCATAATATTATGTACATTTTTAGTACAATGATGTATTATTTGGTCTCAGTTTGTTTCCTTACCATACTAGACATCACAGTTGAGGACTGAATGTCAAACACATCTTGGGAGTTTCAAAATATTATGTGCATTATATGTCTCAATTTGTTCCTCATTTGCACTTGCAGCCCAAGCAACTGTTCTGGAATAGTGATTGCACCAGGCGGTGCCGCTGCTTTGGCAGGAACCTCATCCAGTGTGATCCGAGGCATTGCAAGTCGGATGAGGAGTGTGCGCTGAGAAATGGAGTCCGTGGCTGTTTCAGTAAGAAGAGCTCTTATTGTATTGCAGCAGGAGGAGGTGTCTTCAGGACATTTGATGGAGCCTTTCTTCGGTTTCCAGCTAACTGTGCCTTCGTACTGTCAACAATTTGCCAAAAGCTGCCGGATATCTCATTCCAGCTGATCATCAACTTTGACAAATGGTCCTCCCCAAATTTGACTGTTATATCCCCAGTATACTTCTACATTAATGAAGAACAAATCCTCATTAGTGACCGTAACACTGTTAAGGTAACACACTCATAACAATGGATGTACAGTATAAATTGCCAGGAACATGTTTGAGCTGCAGTACAAAGTTTTCCCTTTATTCACACACTGCACTGATATTCCAGTTAAAGTGGACATGAACTTTTGCACAGGTCAGAATGAAACATTTAGAAATGCACCCTATATGTATTTAGTGAGTTTAGCGTGTTTAATTCCCCCTGATCTGGGACTAATCTGTAATTTGATCTTTCAGCTGTGTCAGCTCAGGTACCTCCTCTGCCAGGGCAGAGCAGCTAATTTGTAATTGCAGGATGTTAACAATATGTCTGCTTCCATGAAAGCAAAAGGTAGACACACTGCAGATTTACTGAAGGATTTGTATTAGCTGTAACAAAGAAATGTTTTTCTTAAGGGCTCTTTCACACCAAGAAGTTGCGCTTTAGGGGACGTTAAGGTCACATAACGTGCCCCTAACGCAACACATGGTGGTGTTGAAGTTGGACAACAGATTGAGCCGCGTTATGCGGCTCTTGGTGCGCCATTTTCGTTCTATACTGATAGAACGAAAACTGCGCATGCCTCAAAAGAGTGTGGAGACCACGTGATCAGAACACTCCGCATCACGTGGTCCCGCCAGCCAATCGTCGCACAAAGCGGCCGCTCCAGGAAGTAAACACGTTACGTCAGCACAGTGCAGTGAATATTAATTAGCCATGTGGCTAGTCACAAAAGCGGACTCTCCCCTCCTCCTCTCCTGCACTGAATATCACAGCATAAGGCCGGCGGAGGACACAGAGCCATGTCAGCTATATATTATCACAATCTCAATAGCAAACACAACGAAAACAGCGCATGCTTAAAAAAAAAACAAAAAAAAAAAAAACAAAAACAGACAATACTGAGCATGTGCAAGCAGTGTAACGCAGCAAAGTACGAGTATAATGCACCGCATGCTGCACTTTCATTAAACATGCAGCGTTATACTCTAATGCAACGTGTGCACTGTGAACAGCACATTGATTTTTCAGTGCTGTGAGTTGGGCTGCGTTACAGGCTGCTGTAACGTGGGACTTTAACGTCCCACTGTGAAAGCAGCCTTAAAGGTTGTTACGCTGTGTGATATCTTTTAGGGCAGAGAGGACGTTCTGAGTTCAGGTCCACTTTAAATTAGTTAGTAATTCTACAATTGTAAAAATCCCTCAGTCAGTTTTTCTCTGGAGAAACTTAGTGGAAATTAACTTGTGCCATTAGCAGTAGAGCTGACTTCAGCAAAAGCTACAAAGCATTTGTAAAGATGTGTGGTAACAACAGCATTTCTGTATAGATGTTGTTATTACGCTTCTTGCAAATGGCTCTGTAGCTTTCAAATGTGAAAATCGAGTTGCATAGTCAGCAGAATTCATACCTACTGCTACTGGCAGTTTCCACAGTATTGATTTTTTTCATAAAAAAATAACAGAATGTTTTTTCAAGAATACATGTAGATATTTTACAAATAAAAGTGTCCCCTGTGACTGTTTGTGACAATGGTAATGGTATGCAGAATGCAGCATTAACTAAAAATGTATATTTTTTGACAATATACTGTATCTCCCTCAAGTGGTGCTTTCATGTATTATGTTTTGTTATGTAATTTACTACAATTAAAGATATTTTTTTTAGTAAGCAAACCAAACCATATAAGACTTTTGAAAATCAAAGCAAGGTTGCAAATGAACTAAAAGTTCTTATGCGCTGCTGCCCTGACAGCATTATAATCTGTGAGCAACAAGAGTTGGAAAAAGAGTTAAGAGTTGGGATGTTATTAGCAGTGTTTGTATGGATGTGTCAGGAAGAGGAGCAGGCTCAAGCTGTGTACGAATGCACAGTATGTTTTGCCTGCTAAGCTCAAACTTACTTGATCATCTGGGTGACAGTGCAGGGTTCCAGTGCTGTACAGACACATCACTAGGCACTCGCCATGCAGTGTGTTATGTCTCTATTGAGGGTGGAGGAGGGGTGACATTGATCTGTACGATGGAGTGGCTTCTGCAGATGAAGAAAAAAGGGGAATAATGAACTCAGTTGCTGATTGTTGCTTAAAAATCAAGCATGCTAGATCATTAAGTGACCTTGGTGGAGCTTGGGGTATACTATAGCTGTACTAATGCAACATTTTCAGAGATGGCCCCTACCAGCCATCTCGGCTAAGAACACTAACATATGTATGAGCCTTTAAATGGAAAAATTATACCTATTGTATCCATGTTACATTTTAATTAGCAGGGCGAAGCATAAGAAGAATCAGCAGCATGGAAGTGATCAACATATTAGACATGTCATCAGGAGAAGAATTATAGATGTAAATTTCATCTTTGCTCTGTAATGGGTACAGAGACAGTCCTTGTTTGACCTCTGTGGCAAGTTTGTAAAGAAAGTACCATGGTCGCCAAGATTTCTCTGCATAGAATATATCACATGTTTGATTGTAAACAATGGTCTTGAAAAAGCCTGAATTGGAGGGGGGGGGGGGGGACACGTTGACCTTTTCCACACCTCCCAATGATTCATCATGGCATTTACCCATGTGGATGTGCTTCTGTGCCGTCCTGACTGAGGATTGTATGTACGTGATTTTAACTGACGATTGTAAGGAAACGCGGAAATGCCGCCGTCTCTCAAGGTGAGGCGGCTGTTTCCGCGTCCAGCATGGCGTCACAACGCGGAAAAAACGCTGCATGCCGCATAGGCAGTGCGGCGGAATCCGCATCAGAGGCGGCCCCCGCACTAGATACATTGCATGACAGTACTGGTGTGGCTGGGACTGATAGTCCACCAAGATTCAGACTTACACGCGCGCGAGCAGAAAGGCAGAGTTTAAATAACAGTTAGAAGGGTGTCGGCTGACCAGCTGGGTCAGCTGACAAATTCCACTGCTCTCATTGGACCAGCAATTAGGGAGGTCCTGGAAAGGTCCTAGAGTATATATACTGCTGGTTGTTCACTTGCTCTTTGTCTGGCGTGCGATCACATACGTGGGAGCACCCAGATCCGTAGTCAGATCCTGAAGTGTGCCGGGACCAGCTGGAGCTGTAATCCTACACTTAGCTAGATATTTGATAGCTAAAGTACTAGTTTGATTGTGATTATATGTTATGACTTTTGCCTGCCTCGACTATCCTCCTGAACTCTGACCTTGTACCTCGATATTTCTGATACTCTGTTGCCGAACCTCGGCTCGTTCCAAGACTCTGTTTCTGCCTCCTGATTTTGTACCCCGATATATCTGATACCCCGTTGCCGAACCCTGCCTGTACTTTGACTCCGCCTTTGCCTACTGTATTTGTACTTTATCTGTCCGTGTGTGTACGACCTGGCTTGTCTGACCTCGAGAACCGACCTCACGATTGGAGGCGGTTCCCAGTCCTGTTAGTGATACTTCTTCCTGAGTGTCACTCTCGGACTTTCCTTCCTACTGTCAGTCTGACTCCTCCCGTCTTGGAGAGCTCAGGTCTGCAGAAGGAATACGTGCAGTTCTCCTTGCTGCACTGAGGCCTAGGCCTCCTAGTGTTACTGTTACACCAAAACACTACACTCTACTCAGGCGAACAGAGGTTAGTTTGTATATCGGATTATCGGTGAGACTGCAGATCACTTATAATCTGGTATATATCTGTATTTCCGGCGATACTGCAGATCACCGGTAAATCAGATACTCTCTGCGCCCACCGATCGTTACAGAACGCCAGACCAAAATACAAAATGGACGCAAACACTGATTGTCTGGGTGTACTTGCCGCTTCGGTGGACAACATCAATCAAGTACTGGGCACCCACATAACTCTTATTGATGCCCTATCAGGGTCTGTACAAACCCTCCAGACATCAGTGAATCATGTGCGATCCTCTCCTAGCTCTGACATACGTATGCCTGTCCCTGAAAGCTTTTCCGGCCACAGATCTGACTTCCGGAATTTTAGGAGTAGAGTATTTTCCTATTTTGAGTTGAGACCCCAATCTTCGGGTACTGAGACCCAGAGGGTCACGTTTATTAAAACTTTGTTGTCCGGCGACTCCAAGTCATGGGCATATAGCCTGCCCACCGGAGACAAAGCGCTTACCTCTGTAGAGGAATTCTTTAAGGCTATGGCGGTAATTTACGACGATCCAGACCTTGCCTCGACTTCTGAGCGGAAGCTCAAGCTATTGCGTCAAGGCGAAGGTCCGGTCGAAGATTACGCGGCCGAGTTTAGGAGGTGGTCAGTTACGGCCAGGTGGGACACTCATGCCCTGTTAGATTGTTTCTTGTCAGGGCTGTCCGATGAGGTCTCTGACATGATGTTAAGTCAGCCCGAACCCAGAACAGTCGATGAGGCCATCTCAGCGGCCATCCGGATCGACCGCAGGCTGGGCTACCAAAGGCAGACCAGGGGTAGTTCCCGTGTCAGAGGGGTGTCTTACGCCACAGCCCCAGTGATTCCACCTCCTACTGTTTCGTCTTCTCCGGTCTTGCTTCCATCCGAGCCAATACAGATTGGTCGGTCAAAATTGACCCAGGTGGAGCGAAGACGGAGAATGACCGAACAGCTGTGTCTGTATTGCGCTGAAGGGGGGCATATAGTACGAAACTGCCCTAATAAGCCGGGAAAACGCTACCGCCTGGGAGTGGTAGGGGGTAACACCCTGGGCGTCCGACTTTTACCCTTAGAAGAAAAACGGTTGCTTCTTCCCTGCACCATTACGTGGGAAGATAAAACCGAGGTCACGGAAGCCTTTATCGATTCAGGCTCCGCGGCAAATTTTATGGATTTTGAGTTTGCTAAGAAATTGGGTATCCCACTCACACCTGTACAACCACCCATCCAGGTTACGGCAGTGGATGACTCTCCTCTGCAAGGGAGTCACCCACTGTCTCAGACACCAGAGGTGGGAGTCACCATAGGGGTTCTGCACTGGGAAAAATTACAATTCTTTGTGTTGCATATGTCTACTTCCACCATTATACTCGGCATGCCATGGTTGCACCTTCATTCTCCGCACATCGATTGGGCCACCGGCCAACTGGTTTCTTGGTCAGCACGCTGCTTTCAGCAATGTTTAGGGAAGGTGACACTGGGCCAAACCAGGGTTCATGTACAAGGGGTACCTGAGCAATATTTAGAATATTCTGATGTGTTCTGTCCCAAGGCAGCAGACAAATTACCCCCACATCGCTCTTTTGATTGCCCCATAGATATCCGTTCTGGTTGTATGCCTCCTCGGGGTCATCTGTACAATTTATCTGGGCCAGAAAAGTTGGCCATGCAAGAATATATCCGTGAGAATTTAGCCAAGGGTTTCATTCGTCCGTCCCGATCGCCTGCTGGAGCAGGTTTCTTTTTCGTTAAAAAGAAAGACGGGGGCCTGCGGCCCTGTATCGATTACCGGGGACTGAATAAAATCACGGTAAAGAACCGATATCCGTTACCCCTGATAGACGATTTATTTACGCAGGTCACAGACGCCAAGATCTTCTCAAAACTGGATTTACGGGGCGCGTACAACCTGGTACGCATAAGAAAGGGTGATGAGTGGAAAACGGCCTTTAACACGCCAGACGGGCATTACGAGTACCTAGTGATGCCCTTTGGGTTATGTAATGCCCCGGCCGTTTTCCAGGAACTCATCAACGAGGTCTTCAGAGAGGTGTTGGGGAGATTCGTGCTGGTCTATCTAGACGATATACTTGTTTTCTCCAACAACCTCTCTGAGCACAGAACGCATGTGAAATTTGTACTCAGCAAACTAAGACAAAACTCGTTATACGCTAAACTTGAGAAATGTATTTTCGAAGTAACATCTGTCGCCTTTCTGGGTTACATTATTTCCACCACGGGCCTGTGTATGGATCCCGCCAAAGTCTCTGCTGTGTTAGAGTGGCCCCAACCCGTGGGGTTAAAATCTTTACAGCGGTTCTTAGGCTTTGCGAACTATTACAGAAGGTTCATAAAGGGGTATTCCACGGTCATTTCACCCCTCACCAGTCTTACAAAAAAAGGGGCAGATACTAACCACTGGACTCCAGAAGCTCTACGAGCATTCTCCACTCTGAAAGACTTGTTTTGCTCAGCACCCATTCTGAGGCACGTTGACACTTCTTACCCCTTTATTGTTGAGGTGGACGCCTCAGAGGTCGGGGTAGGGGCTGTGCTGTCTCAGCGATCAGGGTTGCAGGGAAGATTACATCCCTGTGCCTATTTCTCTCGTAGGTTCTCTCCGGCAGAGAGAAACTACGATATAGGCAACAGAGAGCTCCTTGCCATTAAACTTGCCTTTGAGGAGTGGCGTCATTGGCTGGAAGGAGCAGAGCATATGATTACGGTATACACCGATCACAAAAACCTGGAATACATCGAGGGGGCTAAGAGGTTAAGTCCCCGTCAGGCTCGATGGTCGTTATTTTTTTCGAGGTTCAGGTTCCTGATTACATACACCCCGGGCAGCAAGAACGTTAAGGCAGATGCTCTGTCCAGATGCTTTGAGCCAGAGACAGCCGAGCCTCCTGCCCCAGAGTCCATTATCCCACAGAGGCTAGTGTTAGCGGCAGCTGAGACTTGGGAGGACTGGACAGAGACCCTGAGGCCTTTTCAGCAGGATGTCCCCGAAGGGAAACCTGAAGGGGTGATGTTTGTACCCCTACCCTTTCGTCTCCGCACTTTGCAGATGTTTCATTCTCACAAGAATGCGGGACACCCTGGGGCATCTAGAACTCAGGATCTAGTATCCAGGTGTGCCTGGTGGCCTTCTTTAGCAGCAGACTGCAAGGAGTTCGTTAGGGAGTGTGCAGTTTGCGCTAAGAGTAAACCCTCCCGGCTGGCACCTGTGGGTACCTTGCAGCCTTTACCCACCCCGAGTGAGCCATGGACTCATTTGTCCATGGATTTTGTGGGCGAACTTCCCAAGTCAGAAGGTATGTCGGTCATTTGGGTGGTAGTCGACCGCTTCAGTAAAATGGCCCATTTCGTGCCCTTGAAAGGACTCCCCTCAGCCCAGGAATTGGCCGACTTGTTTATTACACATGTCTTCCGGCTGCACGGCATTCCGGAGAACATAGTGTCGGATCGGGGAGTCCAGTTCGTTTCTAGATTCTGGAGGGCATTCTGCCAACAGATGGGCATGAAGCTGTCATTTTCATCGGGCTACCACCCACAGACCAATGGGCAAACGGAGAGAATCAACCAGTCATTGGAGCAATTTTTGAGGTGCTACGTTGCGGAGACGCAGAGCGACTGGGTTAAATTTCTGCCCTTCGCGGAGTTCGCACAAAATAATTTGAAAAGCTCTTCCACCGGATTCTCTCCGTTCCAGGTTGTGTCTGGAAAATTGCCCAAGTTCTCACCATTTCCAGTGGCCTCCACCCCGTTTCCAGCTCTGGAGGCCTGGCAGAGGTCTTTTAAAGACATTTGGCGCACGGTGAGAGATAGTTTACAAAAGGCGTTTTTGAGTCAGAAGGGTCAAGCTGACAAAAAACGCTCAGTGGAGTGGAGGTTCAGACCAGGGGACTTGGTCTGGGTATCTACACGTCACTTGACCCTGAGACAACCTTCTGACAAACTTGGTCCCAGGTTCGTGGGTCCATTCCCGGTTGCTAGGAAGATCAACGAGGTCACATATACCGTTGATCTTCCCACCAGCATGCGGGGAGTGAGGTCCTTCCACGTATCACTTCTTAAACCCGCAGTCCAGGTGGGTCCCACTCCTCCTCCTCCTGTGTTAGTAGATGCCCAACCTGAATATGAAGTGGAAAAGATTTTAGATTCCCGCACGGTTCAAAACTCGGTTCAGTACCTCGTACATTGGAAAGGGTACGACATTGAGGAGAGACAATGGGTACCGGGTTCACGCATGCATGCAGACGAGTTAAGAAGGGAGTTTCATGCCTTACATCCCGAGAAACCTGGTAGGAGTTGTCCGGAGTCCACTCCTCGGGGGGGGGGTACTGTAAGGAAACGCGGAAATGCCGCCGTCTCTCAAGGTGAGGCGGCTGTTTCCGCGTCCAGCATGGCGTCACAACGCGGAAAAAACGCTGCATGCCGCATAGGCAGTGCGGCGGAATCCGCATCAGAGGCGGCCCCCGCACTAGATACATTGCATGACAGTACTGGTGTGGCTGGGACTGATAGTCCACCAAGATTCAGACTTACACGCGCGCGAGCAGAAAGGCAGAGTTTAAATAACAGTTAGAAGGGTGTCGGCTGACCAGCTGGGTCAGCTGACAAATTCCACTGCTCTCATTGGACCAGCAATTAGGGAGGTCCTGGAAAGGTCCTAGAGTATATATACTGCTGGTTGTTCACTTGCTCTTTGTCTGGCGTGCGATCACATACGTGGGAGCACCCAGATCCGTAGTCAGATCCTGAAGTGTGCCGGGACCAGCTGGAGCTGTAATCCTACACTTAGCTAGATATTTGATAGCTAAAGTACTAGTTTGATTGTGATTATATGTTATGACTTTTGCCTGCCTCGACTATCCTCCTGAACTCTGACCTTGTACCTCGATATTTCTGATACTCTGTTGCCGAACCTCGGCTCGTTCCAAGACTCTGTTTCTGCCTCCTGATTTTGTACCCCGATATATCTGATACCCCGTTGCCGAACCCTGCCTGTACTTTGACTCCGCCTTTGCCTACTGTATTTGTACTTTATCTGTCCGTGTGTGTACGACCTGGCTTGTCTGACCTCGAGAACCGACCTCACGATTGGAGGCGGTTCCCAGTCCTGTTAGTGATACTTCTTCCTGAGTGTCACTCTCGGACTTTCCTTCCTACTGTCAGTCTGACTCCTCCCGTCTTGGAGAGCTCAGGTCTGCAGAAGGAATACGTGCAGTTCTCCTTGCTGCACTGAGGCCTAGGCCTCCTAGTGTTACTGTTACACCAAAACACTACACTCTACTCAGGCGAACAGAGGTTAGTTTGTATATCGGATTATCGGTGAGACTGCAGATCACTTATAATCTGGTATATATCTGTATTTCCGGCGATACTGCAGATCACCGGTAAATCAGATACTCTCTGCGCCCACCGATCGTTACAACGATAATGAAAAATTAGTTTTATACCGCATCATGATGTGATGCGCCTGAATGTCTTGTGGAAACTACCTTTAACGAGATTATTCAAGCTATAATGCAAAGTTCTCTTATCCTTCCTCATCAAAATAGTAAAGGGCAATCCTACTACCTGGGAGTTGCTAATCAGTGCCTATAGTTGCCCTTAGCCAGTTGCTATATAGTTCAATAAGGTAGGGCAGGCAACAGTTAGCTGGGAGCACTAGATGCATTAATTAACAAACTGGTAGTTAAAACATTTACTTTTTTATTAGCATAGTCTGATGTTCAGACAACTGAATGTTGTTCTGTTAAAAATGCAGTTTTCCTTCAGTTGTCTGCAGTAAGTCTTGCGTAATCCCTAGGTTAGTGAACAGATAAACCAGAGATGATTCTTTGATCTTTTTTATCATCCCTCACTGAAATTTTAGACCTGGACTTTTATGAATTGTTGTATCGTAGCATCAATAACTTGAATGTTGTTACAGTTGGTACATGTTTAACATATTATAGGTGTTTATTTGAGACTGTTATTTTTATCTTAGGTAAATGGAACACAAGTGACAGTTCCATTTGTAACTGGATTGTCCACAAAAATATACAGCATGGAAGGATTTTTGGTCATTGACACAAGCCCTGATATTCAGATCCATTACAATGGCTTCAACATCATAAAAATTACCATCAGTGAGCGACTTCAAAATAAAGTCTGTGGTCTTTGTGGCAACTTCAATGGAGACCTAACTGATGACTATGTTACCCTGCGAGGCAAGCCTGTTGTGAGTAGTGTTGTGTTGGCACAAAGCTGGAAAACAAATGGAATGCAAAAAAGGTTTGTAAAAAAAGGCTAAATGAATAGACAAGTCAACAATGTGTTAAATGGGTAGCAGGAAAAAAAGGACGCTGGCTGAGGGTGGATGAAAAGAGCGCTGCCATAGACTTTAGTGCAATTATAGTTAAGACAGCGAAAAAAGAAGAAAAAGGGTGCCGCTTTAAATATCGTTAAGAACATTAGAACATTAACGTTTTTGAAGTATGTTATCATTTTGGAAGCTTGCAACATTATAGTTTTTGTCATATTATTTTGTTTGTATGTACATATTTTACATTATCAAAGATATCATTTCTATGAGTAAAAGGCACCACTCGGGGGGTGGTTATAGTTAGGCACCACTGGGGGGGGTTAGGGAGTGGTTAGGGTTAGGCGCCAGCAAGGGAGTGGTTAGGGTTAGGCACCGCCAAGGAAGTGGTTAGTTTTAGGCAGCACCAGGGGAAGGTTCTGTGTGAGAGTAGGGTTGGGTTAAGCTGTATTGTTGAATTACGTAATGATTTTTAACGTTAGTATATTTTCGTTATTATTTCCCGTCTATTTTTACAACGGTAATTATTGATAACCAAGTTTGACAACGATAACATTTATCGTTATCAGATTTCGTTATCCACCGGCATCATTTCATTATCCAGCCGGGCCCTTTTTTCACTGCGCCCTTTTTTCATGCATGCGTTAAATGACATCTGATAAGTAGAGTTTAGGTAAGCTACAATGAAAGCAACAAATCAAAGTGACTACAGTATATCCAAAGATCCAGCTGCAGCCAAATAAAAGGGAGGTATTACATTTGGGCACCAGGGACTCCATGGAAGTTTGTTGCAATCAGCGCCAAATTTCCTGCATCAGCTGGTATTTTTAAGGACGCCGTCACCCAGTGGTTTCCCTTTTGTGGCAGGGGATTTAAGGTTAAATGTCAGTGTGCGTGTTTATGTGTGTGTGTGTGTGTGTGAGGGGGTAAGGGGTAGGTATTGCAGGGGGAGTAGTTAGGGTAAGGCATCAGAGGTGGGTGGTTAGGGTTAGGCATTGGCAAGGGTGTTGGTTAGGGTTAGGTATCGAAGAGGGGGTGGTTAGTGTTAGGCATCAGTAGAGGGATAGTTATGTGTGAGAATAGGATTAGGTTTAGCTGTAGTAAAATATCAGTATCATTTACTGATATCATTTACTGGTATCGTAATTTTCACTGCAAAATTTTAGAATATTGGTAAATTTACTAATATTCTACTAATGGCAGTTTGAGGTGCCTACATTTCCAGGCGCCTTTTTGCATGATTGTAATGAAAGCCCCTTCAAGCATAGGACACAAGCTCAACACTATAGTCTATGAACTTTCATAAATTGTTGTATCACAGCATTAATAACTTGAATGTTGTTACATTTGGTACCTTTTTCCCATAATAGAGGCTTTTTTTTTATCTTAGGTTAATGGAACACAAGTGACTATTACATTTGGATTGTCCACAAAAATATTTTTGGTCATTGACACAAGCCCTGATATTCATGGAATAGCAAGCATATTTAAAATCTGTTGGTAGCTAGATTCAGTCAATGGTTTACATGCACATAATCAATCAGATAACCAGTATATTTCATGCAAATCTGTAATTAAGCCTCTTATAGATTATATAGACTTATGAGGGGGCACTAGAAGGTCTATCTTTGGCCAAGAAGGAAATGAAGATATGATGCAGAGCCATGGAATTTGCACTCTGTTACACATATTCAACCTAAAGTTTAGCACACTTGACACACCATTTTCAAGTTCTTTTAGGTGTTCCAAAAAATATCAATGGAAGGTCACTGAAATATTGCTCTGCTACTGCTATCAACTTAAAACCATAAAAAAAATATTCATCCCTTCAAAACTCCTTTTAAAGGGACTCCGAGCAGTGCAGAAACTATGGAAAGATGCATACCATTTTGAAGCTCTCTTTCTGCTCTTTCCAATGACACATAAACCACCGCCCTACGCCTTCAAAATGGTATGCATCTTTCCATAGTTTCTGCACTGCTCGGAGTCCCTTTAATGCTATATAGAGCAGGATCTGGTAAAAGGGGTGGTCTATACACTCAAGCTCCAAATTCTTTTAACCATTCACCATCTTGCCTTATGAGCAGGTATATGGTCCTACAAAAAGACAAAAAGAAAATAGCTATTTCATTGTTTTTCTTTCTAAACATCCTTTAATCAGCATAGAAAGTGATATTTTTCATTTAGTGTATGACCCTTGGCAGACATCAAAATACCTTCCTTATGTCAAAAAAGTCGTTATGACTAGGGATGGTCCAAAATGCCGATTTCTGCAAATGCCGATTACTGATTCCGCTTTCTTCCGATCTCTGTATTCCAATTTCCGATTTTTCTCTGATTGGCCAAATACTTCCGAGTTGACTCTGCATTCTCTCATTGGAACATTGAGTTCTGTGATTAGGCTAAAATTACTGAGTTGCAGCAATGTGAAATTTCCGCAAGAGTAGTGATTTTTTGGGTAATTTTTAGCATTTATAAATAAACAACAATAATTATCTGATTGGCCAAATACTTCTGAGTTGACTCTGCATTCTCTGATTGGTCCAATGCTTCCAAGTTCTGTTCTATTTGGCTAAAATTACCGAGTTGTGGTAATGTGGTAATTCTTCAGAAATCCAATTTACAATTTCTGTTTTCCGAGTTCCAAATGGAAATGCCGATTTCCGATCAGAAACGCAGAAATGTAATCTCCGTGTAATTGGAATGAGCATCCCTAGTCATGGCCTTTGGTGCTGACCTTTGTGTGTTTTTTGTCTGTGAAACACTCAGGCAGGGAACACACTTGTCCATGAATATACTGTGCACTTGAATAACCATAAGCTGATTGTAGCCATTTCATCTTACACATTGTCTATCAATATGTATTTTTAGCTGTAATGAGTTGCAGTACTCTCAGTATGCCTCAACTTGTGACAACGTCCACATTCAGAAGCTTCAAAGTGATGGATACTGCCTCAAACTGACTGATATGAAAGGCTTTTTCCAGCCCTGTTATGGACTCCTGGATCCTGTTCCTTTTTATGAATCTTGTTTTCTTGATGGATGTTACAACAACAAAAAGTTCCAGCTGTGTGGCTCATTAGCTGCCTATGGAGAAGCTTGCAGATCATTTGGAATTCTCAGCACAGAGTGGATTGAAAAAGAGAATTGCTGTAAGTTTGGATCTTCTATAAGTTGATATTTTACAAAATCGCAGATTGATTTTCATTAAACAACCAGGAAGTAACAGTTTTGCCTTCCAGAAAAAAATGATTTTGGTGCAACTCAGATTTTTATGACCTTACATAAAATTGTGGGATTTACTGTTGAATTTCTGCTTCTTCAGTTTGAGTACAGGTTACAGTCTATTGGTTAGACAATGTGTAAAAAAACATGGTTAATGTGTATTAATAAGAATTATAGACTGTCTATTTTCTACTTTAATTTTTTTTATTATTAAAATGACTTTATCATACTGTCTTTAGAAATGAACTACTGGGTGGAGGTGCTCAAAAGTGGTAAAACAGAAAGGTAATATTGGCTTACCAGATATATATGATGGAATATATCAAATATATTGCACGAAAACACAAGGAAACCACAAATTTACTGCACAAAAACACACTTGTCCTTGTGTTTTTCTGAACTTGTGGGATTGATACATTTGACAGATTTCAGCCTGGAGTTGGACAAATTGTCGATCGGGCATGGTTGTTTCAGCACCAATTTTCATCTAATTCGATAAAATTATTGAATCTGATGGCCGATTAGGCCACAATATCACTAGATCAGTGATCTGCAAACTTGGCTCTCCAGTTGTTAAGGAACTACAAGTCCCACAATACATTTGCCTTTATGAATCATGACTATGGCTGTCAGACTCCTGCAATGCATTGTGGCACTTGTAGTTCCTCAACAGCTGGAGAACCAAGTTTGCAGATCACTGCACTAGATGAATGGGCACCAAATATGGGAAACCAGCAAATTAACACTACCTGTAAAGAATGCATATCATCAGATTTATTTTTTTTAACAGAAACCAATTTAACTAGTGGACCACTAAAGAATGTAAAACTACTTTCTAAGGGGTGCTAAATGGGAATTTAAGATCTGGGTTTAGGATCTCCTGTAGTACTCTGCAGCCCATATGCAATTCACTTATAGGAGATTGCTGTTTTTTTAAAGGCATATTATGACAAGGTGTAAAAATATCACCTAGCAGAAAACTTACAAGAATAAGTGAATTGCCTATGAGCCTGTAGCCTTTATTCAGCTAACATTTTTTTCCTTAGTTTTCTTAAAGTGTTTCTCAAACCTGTCTTCGTGACTTCCCAATGGTACATGTTTTGCAGGCAACCTCACCTATGCAAAGGTGGGGTAATTGTTGTCTCAGCTAGGTGGATTTCATGTGTAACAAACTCATCTGGTCTTGTCTATGGAGGGTGTTCTGATAGTGTTGAGCAGCTGGAGGAAGCTTCCTCTTCCTCTTTGATCAGTCGCATCCCTGTCTCCCCTGTAGACGTGAGTCAGCATGGTTGCATCCCCGGCTCCCCTGTAGATGTGGGTCAGCGTGTTGTTTCTGGCAGTCTCCCTAGGAGAACGTGTGCAGCTCAGAGTTGCCTTTATAGGTTAAGGAGGCGCAGGGGCGCCATCAGAAATTTTTGGGCCCCTCACACACCATCAGGCCTGGGCCCCCCATCACTGGGCCCACCCACTGGTTGCTGTGCTTGCCCCACCCCAGTCTCCATGCGTTAAGTGCGTTGCGGCAAAAAATGTGCATGGCTCCGACACTGAAGAAAGCGGCATGCACAGCGTGTTGCTGCAAAAAGTAGACGTGACCATGGCATGTTGTGGGTGGAGCCAAATACTAGCAAAATACATGTAGTCCCCAGTTAACAAATGAGATAGGGACTTGTAGGTCCTTTATTATTCTTTATCCGTTCTCTTTTGTCCCCCTCTTTTCCTCCTGTGCCTCTTTTGTCCCCCTCTGTCTCACCTAATTTTGTGCCTTTTTTGTGTCCCTCTGTGTGACCTCATGTTCCTGTCTCATCTCTTTCCTCCCTGTACTTCTTTTGTCTGCCTTGGTTCCCCCTGTGCCTCTTGTATACCCCTGTGTTACCTCTTCTCCCCTTCTGTCTCAGCTCATCTCCCTGCTCTAGCCAGGTTTAGGGGCCCCCAGTATAGGTATCCAGGCATAGGTGCCCCCAGTATAGGTAGCCTGGTATAGGTGCCCCCAGTAAAGGTATCCAGGCATAGGTGCCCCCAGTATAGGTAGCCAGGTATAGGTTCCCCCTGTGTAAGTAGCCAGCTACAGGTGGTGCCCCAGTATAGGCCAGCAAGATACAGGTGCCCCAGTATAGGTATTCAACTCAAGGTGGTGCCCCGGTATAGGTAGGCTGGTATAGTTGCTCCCAGTATAGGTAGCCTGGTATGGGTGGTGCACCAGTATAGGTTAGCCAGGTACATGTGCCCCCAGTATATGTAGCCAGGTTCAGGTGGTGCCCTCAGTAAAGGTAGCCAAGTATAGGTGGTGCCCCAGTATAGGTAGCCAGGTATAGGTGGTGCCCCAGTATAGGTAGCTAGGTATAGGTGGTTCCAGCCCCAGTATAGGTAGCCAGGTATAGGTGGTGGCCCTGTATAGGTAGCCTGTAGCCAGATATAGGTGGTGCCCCAGTATAGAAAGTCTGCTGTAGTGGGCTCACTCATATGCTCCCCATGATCAAGCGCTGATGTCACTCTTCTCTTAGTGCTGGAACGCGGTTTGCTGGTTAGTGAGCCACAGGCCCGCAGCCAGCACACGCATCCCTTCCAGTGCTTTGGAAGGGGGGACCCAGGGCCCCCAGAAGCCCTGGGCCCCTCACTACAGTGTCAGTTGTCCCCCCCTGAATGGCTGCCCTGAGGAGGCATGTCTGAGGTGTGTCAGCTGATTCCTGCAGTCAGTTGACACTTGCTGCAGAAATGTTGCTGATTGGTCTAATTTTCCTGGAGGCTTGGTCTGTGCTCTATTTCTGCTATATAAGCCCTGGGCATTCAGTTACTCGCTATCCGTTATAGCTATCAGTTCGCTGAGTGCTGGACCTTGTCTTGCTACTGTGCCTAGTCAGCTGGTTTTCAGAGCTATATATATATGCAGACACTGCTGATATATATGTACAGTACTCTAGTTAGACCAGTTATATATATATATTGTAAATTGTAAATTACCCTGATTGTTATTCTGTGTATGACCCGTCTAAGCCCTCACTCTGATTCTGTCACCTCCTTGTCTGTACCTCAGCCATCTGATCTAAGTGTATGACCTCAGCCTGTTTAATGGTTTTGTCTCTGTCTCAGCCTTCTGTATTATAGCCATCTGACCACCTGTGTATGATATCAGCCTGTTGACCCAGCCTTGCCTATTGTACCGCAGTAATTCTGACTACACGTGTATGACTTTAGCTGACGATCTGACCACAATTTATCGTATACTCAATGTATACATAAATACCCAGTGTTACACCATGTAGCTGAGACACTAATTACCCCACCTGTGCATGTGTGAGGTTGCCTGCAAAACATGCACCATTGGGGAGGTACGAGGACAGGTTTGAGAAACACTGTTCTAGGAGATAATTTTTCAACTTCTGATTAAAATAACTTATCAGCACGCTGCAATTAAAGTACCAAAAAGTAGGTGAAAATGTACTGTTAAAATTGTTCAGATTTTTTTCTTACTTGCTGGTGGCTTCAAAGGCATCTTATTGATAATGTGTGAAACTATCACCTGTCAGAAAACTAATGCTAAGAAGTCATGATTAGTTTTTTGGCAGATTTACTGGCCAATCGATTTTCAAATCAATTTTCCGGTCATTTTTCTGATTGATTTACATTCACTCGATTGATCGAAATCAGATCGGACCTGTCGGAAATGATCCATCCAGCCATCTATCTGCCAAAATAACGCATTCTGTATTCCTAGCATTAGGAGAAAAAGTGAAATGAATAAGAGCCAGCGACTGAAAACCCATCACAGATATCAGCACCTCTTGTGTCAGTTATTAGGTTCAATGACTTTTAAAGCAGCTGATACCTTCTTTACAATAAAAAAGCTTTTTTATAGTACTAATGGGATCTAAACACCCCTTAGTGGTACATAGTAGTGCCTAGAGAGGATCACTGTAATCAAAACAATGTCAGCAGCCCTTCCTTCATGACCAGCTCCCAGGTGGTGCTGATTGAATAATAAGTACCTGTTTGTACCCAAGAGGGGTCATTCGGTAGTGCAGAAAGCCTCAGATTGGCCACTAAGGAAGAAAACAATGGGCTTATTGGTCTTTCAAGGTGCTTTCCTGGGTCATTTTGAAAAAGCCCGTCCCAGCTTCTGTCATGATCTTTTGAGAATACTATTTTTCATATATGGTTGATGATCAGTTAGGAGAAACTTTAACTGGGCTTTCTGTCCAGTTAAAGTGCACTGTCATCTAAACTGGAAATGGAGCTACTGGACTCAGCCAGTCAAGTGTATATTTTTTGCAAAAAGTACAGTCATGCAATGCACAATGCAGTTTGCATTGCTAATTGATGTGAATGTACTCTCATATGCATTGTAAAAGTGGGGAGTTGCACAATGCTTTAAATTAAAGGGTACCTGTAGTTAAAAAGTGCCCCAAATGACTACTCACCTGAATAGAAGGAAGCCTCTGCATAATCCATAGGTTTCCAGAACTGGACATTCCAGAAGTGTTCTCCTCCACCAGATCATTCCTGTGCTGCATCCCTTGAAAAACCATTGAGAAGGCCCTGTTGGCAGCTCGGGCTCAGCTTTTCCCAGCGATGCCCAAGAGGATCCATGCTACTGTGCCGATGCAGTGCGGCTATGTGCCAGCAAGGTTTTGGGGTCTCAGTACTGGATCAGCCTGGCAGAGGAGGACGGGGAAGCCTCTGACTTCCCCCTCCTGAGGTAAGTATCATACTTTTGTCTTAAACAAACTCACAGGTTTGCGTTAAAATGTAAAGGATTCTTAAAATGAATGAATATTGGCTTAGGAGCCTCTTGTTATCCTTTTCATATTCTCATCTATAGCAGGAGTGATTGAAGACCCTTGTGTGGATGCAGACTGCCCCAACAGAAGCTGTGAAGTAGACAATGGAGGAGAGCTTTGTGGCTGCATGGATCCACCAGTCTATGGAAATGGTAAAAACTTAACAGACCTGTTTATCTAGTAATAGTGACAAGGTGTACAAAAGACATTATGTTAGTAAAAACTGACCAGGTGCATCTACACAGATGCATTGCTTTACCATGTAACGAGAACAAGAATAAATACTTTCCACATGTTCATCACAAAGATGTCCAATAATATATACAGCCTAAAGGACAAGTGAAGTGTTATATGTTGTGCCCAGAAATGTGGGATAAAATACTAATGAGCTACCTTCATATTAAATATGGAGAAGAATAACTGCAATATCCTTGCAAACAGAGACAATATAAAGATAGCAAATCAGCCATTTTGACCCATTACTGTTCCGTATCCACAAAAATGGCCACCCTCAAATATTGCTAATTCATTAATCAGTTACTGTTTTACCCATATGTAGCCATTCAGAGGTAACCAAAGCTTCTTAATGACAACTGCAATGTAAACATAGACACTAATTGATTATTTCTATATACTTAGTACTTTAAAGCGAGTGTGGGTCAGGGCAAGAGAAAGGCTGCTAAAATTGTTCTGATGCCAGCGACCTCTCAATATACATTGGAAAGAGGCAGATTATGGTCTTTGTCCCCCTATAAAATTCTGTACTCTGTACACAATACTTGAGAGGAGGAGCTTGTGAGCTCTTCCTTATATTGTGTGAAAAAAAGGAAGAGCTATTAGTAGAGTATAGGAGAAGGTTGTGTGCCAAGCAGAGTAGGCAATTAAAAATGCATCTGGAAGTGATTGAGATGTATGTAGATGATATCTTGTTGAGGGCTTTGTTGCTCAGAAAGAGAGGTTTGAACTTGATATTTTGGCTAGTTGACAGCTAGTGGAAGACTTGTCAAAGAGAAGCAGCTGAGGAGCAAGAAGAGAGGTGGAGAAGACAAACAGCAGATTACGGAGTAGATGGATTTCTGTCTGTTAATTGGTAGGCCAAAGATGATGAAGCAGGTAACTCTGGCACATGTAATTCTGGTGTGCCAAAGACATTAATAGGGACACTGGCAAAGGTACATAAGTTGATGATGTAGTGAAATTGATAGATATGGGCACTAGTGCTCAGCTGTTCTATAGTTGAAGTGCCAGTTAAGGGGCATCTTGGGCACAAGGGTTTGATTTGGTTCTGGTCCTGCATTGCAAAGCCAAAGTGCTAGATAATTAGATATTGGCCCCTGATGTTTGGATTCAGCACTGGGGATGGACATAACAGAAAATGAGATAGGATTTGGATGAGCTTGTCATTAGTTTCGAAAAGATAGGGCTATGTGATAGGGTAGGGGGAGGTTTGGAGGTTAGTTTTAAAAGCTAGGGTAAGTAAGCTTAAGTAGGAAATAAGATAAAAAGGTTTCAAATTAAGGAGGGGTGGCTAGTGCAAGTATCAAGAATTAACATTGAGGGGGAAGTTACGGTTAGGTAAGAAGAAGTTAACCTTCAGGAGAGTGGTTATAGTTATGCATAGGGAAGGAGTTAATGTTGGTTGATGTTATAGGAAAGGCTAGGTCTAGGCATCAGGAAATAAAAGAGGTTGATATGGGATAACTGATTGATCGCTATTCTTGAGCTGTCCTCAGCATTCAACACCATAGACTATTCCCTGCTTCTCCAGTAGGGTTGTCAAGCTCGATCACACAAATGCCAAGAAGCGTCGAGCCCTTATAAATTCAGCATATGTTTCAGAATTTAAAAAAAGACAGCAGTCTACAACTGCCAGTCCCATTTAAATGGATTCATTTTATAAAGTAGCTTGTTCTGGATTATACTGTACTAGTGTTTGATCATAACTCTATTATGTAAATATAGCACCATTATTTAAGTTAGGATGAAGAAGAAATTCAACTGTTGGTAAAATGTTTTTGGTTAATTATAATAAAAGTACTTTACAGACGGCAAAGTCTTACGTCGGTGTATGTATGTGGAGTCAAGGGGGCATGCAGGGTGAATACGGTAGTCACCCTTTTCATAAATAGATTTCTAAATGTTTCAGAAGTGGAAGTAAGCCAGCAGAGTCATTAGACGATGATTAATGAGGTAACAGACTGAGCAAGGACCTGCAATTTCCTCGTCTTCCTCATGAGGGCGAACACCTCTAATAAATAAAGGCTGTCTGAGCAACCTTGCTAAAATGACAGTGATTCTGAAAAACATGTTCTGTCAATAGATTATCACACGTTATCAACGTTTCCTATTATTTCCATTATGTTTGGTTGTACAGCTCAGGAATTTCTAAAAGCTGTCTCATAGGAGAAAAAGTTAAAATAAACTTAAATAAAAGAAGATTAGAGTTCTTTTTCACTTAAAATGCAATCGCAATCATGCTGCAATGCAATGGCGTTTCTTCCTCATTTCCACTACTGCGATTGGGCTGTGATGATGTACGCCATGATTGCGGTGTGTTTTGCATTTGCTATTTTCCCAAGAATAAAAACGAGCAGGAAGTTACTGAATCACAGGGAAAATTGCATAACGGTGCAATTGCTATACGACTTTCTTTGCACTCCTCAACAAAAAGCTGGAGCTGAATGATGCAGAAATAGCAGCAGGATGATGATTGCGCTCGGAAAAAAAATCACACTGCAAATGGATCGCAATAATGAAATGGGCGCCGCGGTTCCGCTAGAGATTAGAATCAAATCGCAAAACATGGTAGTAGAAAAGGGCTTTTAGTGCTCTTTTACACTGCAAACCGCAAATGCAATGAGATTTCGCTGCGGTTTTCACTGGACACTAGGAACACAAGGAGAAAATGCTGAAAAAAATGCAGCATGTAGGACTTCTGCAATCAGGCAAAATCGCATTGCAATTGCAACGCACTAGAATACAAGTGTTCCTGTGATTTTCATTATTTTGCAGATGTCCTTGCATTCTGAGATTTACATGCCATTGGAAAAGGCAGCAAAATTGCGTGTAGTTTAACGGAGCCCTTATGGTCTATGTTTTAGGACAGTAAATATTTCTGTGCATAACATCTCTCATGGTAGACTAATGATGATCATAAATGTAAATTCTATTTTGCTAAAACACATACTTTGTGCTATTTTGTTTCGTAGACTCTCATGATATCATTGATGCTGAAGTGACGTGCAAAGCTGCCCAGATGGAAGTCTCAATATCTAAATGTAAACTCTTTCAGCTTGGCTTTGAGAGGGAAGGTGTCCGGATTAATGACAGACACTGCCCTGGGATTGAGGGAGAAGATTTCATATCTTTTCAAATAAACAACACGAAAGGAAACTGTGGGAATATAGTACAGGTAACAAGTAACAAAAAAAAAAACCAGTCAAGAGTTGCTAGTCTGCTGTGTAAAAATGATTTCCTAATAAAAATTGTCTTTGACAGGAATCTACAGAGAAGCATACAACCTGTTTGAGATTAGAAAGTCTTTGCAAGTCTTTGATTGGTTGGTTTCAATCATGTGATCATGTTTTACTTCTGCTTCCTGGTTTAACATGCCCTTGGAGCAAAAGTTAGGTGTGATCACATGAGCGTGGCCAGTGGCCAGCCAATCAGCTGTGTACGTCATGTTAATTTTAATATAATAGATTTTTCATTTTAGACTAGATGTGAATTTTGTGATGCAATAAAGTTTTAACCACTTCAAGACCTCAGGCTTACACCCCCCTAGTGACCAGGCCATTTTTCAAAATACAGGGCTGTGCAGCTTGGTCAGGTTGCTGCACAGCCCTACAACTTAGCACATAACTGAATTCCCCTCCTTTTGTTGTCCTTAATAGGACACTCTGCCAGAGGTCTCTGTTCGCTGCTGCAATCTTTTATTAAGGAAAGGAAGGTTTTCCTTTTAAACAATACCAGTTATTTGGCAGTTCTGTTCAGTAGAGTCCAAATCACACACCTGAAACAAGCATGCAGCGAATCTTGTCAGATTTGTCATAGGCATCTGATCTGCATGCTTGTTCAGGGTCTATGGCTTAAAGAGGCAGAGGATCAGCATGACAACCAGGCAATGTGCATTATTTAAAAGGAAACAAACATGTTAGCCTCCATATTCCTCTCACCCCGGGGTTCCCTTTAAAGACGGGTAAGAAGAGAAAAATCACCTAGTGTACAAGTAATAATTTGTCAACACCCTATACATGTAGTGCATTTGAGACATATGTTGGGCTGTGGAATTATTTAAAATTTGTGCAATCGCTTCATTAGGTAATAGTGCCCATACAAAGTACAATGAAAATGTTTGATTTTCCCGTTTATTCGTCCAAAATGATCGAAACGCATGAAAGTAAAAAATAATATTTTTTTTGATCAAGAAAAACGAACGCTTATCCTGTTTTTTTTTTCAATTAAAATCCGATCGGGCATGTTAGAAAAATATTTATATTCGATCCAACGGAATAATTGAATGAAATTATCTAATCATACCATGTATTGGCACCATTAGAGCTAATTCGAGTTGTGTTAAAAGAGTTGTGTTACTGTAACTCACTGCCCATACACATTCATGGGGCTGTTTACATCTCTGCATTGTAATAGATCATGTTATAATAACTGGCTGCATGCAGACTCTGAATTAACGTCTATGTCCAGTCTTCATTGCAGTTCAGACACATTTTAATAAATATGTAATGCAATGCACCAGTGTAAATTCAGTCTTAATCCTGAAATTAAAAAATGAAAAAAAGCCTACATACATAAACAAACAAACCTAAATAAGTAGTTTTAGTTAATTAACCACATGGGTACCAGCAGTCTCTGGCCCCTTAAGGACCAGAGACTCCTGGTACCAAAAGACTACTCCTACCGACGAATCACCGCACAGACCTGCCGCCCTTGCCATTCACACTGCTCACCCATTGCCATAAGCCCCTCCCCCTGTGAGCCTGTCAGGAGCCAAATTCATTGGCTCCTGACCCTGTGATCAGTGTGAGCCAAAGAGATTGGCTCACTGTGATCGCAGGGTCAGGAGCCAATGAAATTGTCTCCTGAGCAACTCACAGAGCTCTGCTGTCATAGTAATGGCAGAGCGAGGGGCCTGCGACGATGGGTTAGAGGCGCGACCGGCAAGAGCGGTGGATCTGTGTGAGAGCCGAAATTACAATCTACATCCTGGCAGGAATAAGCAGCCACAAACAGGCCATAGATTTTAATTACCTCGGTCCAGAAAAGGTTAAGTTTAGTTAATTATAGCAAGGAGTACTTGATATGATGTTATCCACAATAGCAGAAATTTGTTAATCAGTATATTTCAGAAAGGATATCTGCTGTAATAATATTGAGAAGCACTGGTATAAGCTTGTAGGTGAACTGCCAATATTTCAAACATGTAAAACAATAAGCACAACACAGTACATAAATATTACTCGAGAGGAGAAAAGTAGCTCGTAAACCAGGTGAAGTTTCACTAGGCATAAAGATATCTGTTTTTTTTATATACATATATCCCAAATTAACTGTGTTTCAGATTACTTGTTTGTTTACTAATTTATGTATTCATTTTATTTTTCATAATAGTCTAACGGTACTCATATTGTGTACAAAAACACTGTCTGGATCGAGAGTGCAAACAACACCGGAAACATAATCACGCGGGATAGAACCATTAATGTGGAGTTTTCCTGCGCATATGAATTAGACATCAAAATTTCGCTAGATTCTGTAATAAGACCCATGCTGAGGTAAGGACTTGTCTCAGCTTTGCTTTACTAATAGAACAATCTAATATTTTTGACATTTGTGATATTAACCACTTGAGGACCAGAGGTTTATACCCCCCTAGTTACTAGGCCATTTTTTACAATTCCACATTTCACATTTTTACCAGTTTATTGCTTAGTCATATGACTTAGCCCCCAAAATGAATTTTACCTCCTTTTCTTCTCACTAATAGAGATTTCTTTTGGTGGCATCTGATTGCTGCTACGATTTTAGTTTTTTTTTTTTTTTATCTCCCCCTGCCCTCCCCCCTTCCCCCCTAAATTGGCCCTACACTATATTACATTATATGGCTATGGCAGGGATTAGATTGTGAGCCCATCAGAGGAACAGTTAGTAGTAACAAGACAATACACTCTGTAAAGTGCTCCGCAAGATGTCAGCACTATTTACATTGTCTTTTTTATTATAAATCATAAGAACAGCCTGCCTGAATCGTGGGATTCCAGTCACACTGTATGCACTTGAACATGACAAATGAGGTGGTGGCTCCAGTACAATACACAGCATACATTTAAAAATGGCGCAGCGAAAAAATGGCGCAGGGTGATGCCAATAGTGGCATCTTGAAACTAAAGGTATTTAACGTTTCAGAATTATCCTAAAGTGTTAAACAACCTTAGTGATAAGGTGTCATTATCGGCATCTCTAATACATTACCTGGTCCCGACGATCCCGTCCTCTCTCTACTTCCTGTTTAGTGTGCAGGAGTCCTGCAGCCAGCAATCGCCATGTGGGGACTGAAGCCGCATGGTGATTAGCTGGATGCAGAAGAGCTGCAAACTAAGAAGGAAGTGAAGGAGACAGGATCGCCCAGGACCAGGTAATGTATGCTAAAGCCCCTGCCTACTCTCACACTGCCTCAAAGCCCCTTTCTCTCTCACACTAAACCTTACCACTCCACCCCCTTGCCTAACTCTAACTAAGTACCCCCGATGTGCTGCCTAACCACCCTGCTTGCACCTGTCTCACTGCCGCCAGAGACGGCAATAGTACAAGCACCAATTAGCCTCAAGAAGTTTAAACTATGCTGCACATTAAATAGCGGGCGACTTTATCGAGCGCCATAATTAAACCTTCTTGCTGCTAATCGCAGTATGTACTATTGCCGATATGGCGGCACCATTTTTATAGGCACTCATTTTTGTCTGCTCCCCAATACACACGTCCATTGGCCATGGTCACACCTGGCTGACCTTTTCAGCAGCTGGTGCCAGAGGGAAAATAAAGCAAGCTGTACTGTAGTGACACTCACTTTTATTCTATACACTTTTAATATTTCCTTATCATCATGAGTACACTAAATTACCTTATTCTAGTTTTGGGTTAAGTTGAGCTTTAAAAACTTGAAGTCTTTTCTTTTGACCTATGCCACCCCTGTACTCTTTTAGTACCTCACTGAACAAATTTTATGTGGTAAATTGGATTTCTGCCTTAGTATCTGATAACATACCTGGTTTAGGTACATTGATCACTCATCAAATGGCGTCCTATCTGTTCTGTGTATCACAGGCTTTTGGTTCTTATGTAATTTTACGTAATTTTGAAAAGTGCACATTACCGTTCATTCATTTTGTTTGTAAATATTGCATTCGTTTTAATAAATGAATTTGTTCTAAACCTCTATACACACCTGCAGCGTGATTAACCTGACAGTTCCAACTCAAGAAGGAAGCTTCACCACAAAGATGGCCCTCTACAAAAATTCATCCTACAAGCATCCATATCGCCAAGGAGAAGTAGTGCTTACCACGCGGGACGTACTGTTTGTCGGTGTCTTTGTGGTTGGAGCTGACTCTACTCACCTGATATTAATTCTGAATAAATGCTATGCGACCCCTTCAAGAGACAGCAATGACAAGCTGCGATATTTCATTATTGAAGGAGGGTATGTATTATTTTTATGATAATGATGTGGTGTAAATAAATGGAAAATATAATGCTTAACATCTTACAGAAGTATTATAAATGGTAGCCCTAAATCTAAAGCATCAGAATCATTTATTTTGTCAAGTACAAACGGGAGGGGGGGGATCGAACCCCAAATAGGTTTTGGCTCATAAAGTAAACCTGAGGTGAGCATAAACTAATGAGATAAACAAGTGTATCTACTCTCCTCCTCCAAAAAAAATGACTTTTTTAAAGATAGCACATGGTTTTATTTTATGTTTAAAATTTTCACAAAGAAGATTTAATATTTAATTATCTCTCCTTAAAATGCCAGCCCTTAAGTGCCCCAGAGCTAAAATACACGAACTATTGCCCTTTTTTATCTATCCCCTGTACTCAGAAGTTGTTCTTTACAGGAACACAATAGCACCCCCTATACTGTTATTGTAATAGCAGCATAGAGGACGCTTTTGTGGCTGGGAACGCGAAGAATCACTCGCGTTCCCAGCCTGTCGGCGGGTGATGGCGAAACCGGAAGGGGCCGCCGGCGGGTCCAGGAGGATCGAAGCGACTCTATGTGGGCACCGATCAGCTGCAGGGGGCTGAGGGAAGCCCCAGGTGAGTAAAACTCATTTTGTTTAGTTGACTTAAGGTTCACTTTAAGGTGCGAAGCTCCACTCGGCCGCAGTTCCACATTCTGTGCTATCCCATCCTGCAGGGGGGACAAGTGGGTAAAGAGGCTCGGGAGGGGATGCCACATGTCATTTTTTTTTTATTTACCTCACTCTGAAAATTAAAAAAAAATCCAAAAATAGGTTAAGTTGCAAGGGATCGTTTTACAGCCATATTGTGTCTGTATAGCGATCCCTGACCAAAGCGTTGCCACTTCCACAGGGTTTCAGGGCGTATGAACCCCCTGGAAACCCTGACATGAAATTCACTGCTCTTTCTTTCGATACATGTAAATTTACACTACCGTTAGGATTGCTACATTATCTGTCATTTACCGCATTTAAATGTATTATTTTTCCTATGAAACTTTAAAATCTTAAAAACTATAATGTCTTTTTGATTTTTTTTCCTCTTGTACCCACTGTCCCCCCTCCACATACCCTGAAAATGTGGTGTTTCTAGCACGTAAGGGGGCTGTGCTATTAACTGCTAAAGTAGGCGGCAGCTCGCCTGCCATTAAAGTCTATGTGAAAAATGCAAACGCAAATTGTTTTGAAAAAAAAATGTGTTAAATGCAAATTTCGAATACCACTGGTTTGCTGCGGAGTATTCACTGGCAGAACAGTTTGGCCCATTTCTAATCATAAGCCATGCTGTCTCAAAACAGTGCAGAGGAGAAATTAGGTACCATGATGAGGCACACTGCATCATGAAGGTCCCCAAGAGACACTTCTACATAGCAACACAGTTTTCAGTGTGTATGCTTATCATACACATCAGCACTATACATATCTGCTTTAGTGGAATGTGGGGACATGTTTTTCTTTTTATTGTAATTTGGCTTTAAATTACAAACAAGTTAAAATAAGCAGAGCAAGTGAATTACTCAGATGTAGTCACACAACTATAGACTACTGTGCTATTGTAACTTTTATCCACCTTACAAGGTTGCACTTTGAGTGTGAAACCCTTTCTTTTCATTCAATCAGATGCCCAAATCTGAAAGACAACACCATCGGAATAGAAGAGAATGGAATCTCCCTCACTTGTCGTTTTCATGTCACAGTCTTTAAATTCATAGGAGATTATGATGAAGTTCATCTCCACTGTGCTGTATCTTTGTGTGACTCTGAAAAATATTCATGCAAAATTGTGAGTACATAATTACTGGGCAAATATGTCTGATGATTATTTATATTTTTCCAGAACCTTAAAGTGGACCCAAATTAAAAATACAAGATTTCAGAAATAAAATCTATTTTCTAAATTATAATGATAAATAGCAGCTTTTTTTCAGCTGCATGATGACAAATATAAAATATTTTACATTTCTTGGAGGAACCCCTCCCTTCCTTTCATATCGCTGGGACAGAATCCGGCAAACTGGTGGAGGAGATAAACAACAAAGCACAGGCTGCTACTGATGATGTCACAGGGGAGGTGATCTCGGCTTGTGTGAGATTTCACATAGACGATGCCCCTGTGAGGGAGGGTAGATGATGAAAAACATGCTCATGATCTAAAACCTCCTACTAAGCTCAGAAGTAATGGCTGCCACCGGTATAACCCTGGTTATAAAAAGAGAAGGGTGAAAAGCATGCACTGAAATGCTCATAGGCTTGAAGGAGTGTTTATTTATCTTTGTATGTGTCAGAATGTTGCAACTAAACATTTGAATTAAAAAAATGTTTAGTTTGGGTCCGCTTTAACCTATTTAGGATAGGAGCCATTGGTCCCTTTAAGGACCAAAAGTTTTTTTTTTACCCTTCCCAAACACTGTGACTGGCTCACAGTGATCAGGAGGTCATGAGCCAATGCAAACAGCCCCTGACAGATATGAGGAAGCTCAGTTGTCACATGACAGCTGAGTTGACTTCCTCCAGAAACAGTGATCAGCTCGGGGCCCTGGTAAGTCGCGGCGTTGAATCTACACCACATCAGAGTTGCAGAGCCACAGATGTGCCATAGATTCTACTTAACGCAGTCCCAAACCAGTTAAATAATGTACCATAAAATGATGATGATGGGCGCCCAGGATCAACACTTGCACTCTAACTGCACTGTTATTGACTTGAGGAAGCTGCTTGTAGTGGTAAAACGCGTTGTCTAGTGCTGAAATAAAGTTCCACCCTTTTTGAATCTTAAAGTGAGTCCTTCTTTAAGGAAGGACCCAGTTACACCTTTTTGTATCTATATACGTACCATTGGGCACTTCCTATCCACTGCCACCGATGTCATTAAAGTTCCTCTTTAAACACCAGATTAAGTAGAATCTACCTTCTATTTATGATCTTTTTTTTCAGACAGGACACAGATTTTACTTAGTTTTACCTTTACTCACAGATATATTTGAGTGTTTTTGTGTACATTTATATTTTTGGGTGGACAGAAAAATAGGAAAAATGAAATAGAAATATAAACTTTGAAAAATAAAGGTTTCTCTTTAGACAGATGTTGTAATATTTTCGATATAGTAATAATTATTATTATTCTTCCCCTCAGATTAGTCACCTGCTCAACTAGTACATACATAGCTTCATTGCCGTGCTCCTGGGTTGAGCTGAACTATCATTATTGGTTGTCTTTATATCACTGCTTTATTATAGTACTACTTATTAAAAATCCTTGTTAGACCAAGTAATAGACAAACTTTACTGTTGTGTAAACAATCATTACCTAGACAACCTTCTAAATTTGAATCATACAATTCACTCCATCAGACATTCAACACTCAAATTTACAGCTCAGAAAGTTATTTTCGGAGTTGGGGATAACTCTAACTTGACACTGTGGCTGGCAATAGTGACCAAGAAATTATTAGCCATAAAATGGAAAAATGCAATCGCACCAGACTTGAATGAATGGTTAAGGGAGATGGGTAATTTCCTGGAACGGGAGGAATGGGAAGCAGATGGCTTCGCAGATCCATTGATAAATGGCGGTTAAAGTGGCTGGAGATAATCGGTCAGTAGTGTTAGATGGTGGTGGGGGGGGGCTTGGGAGTCCAGGGTGGTGAGTGTTGAATGGCTGATAGTAATAATTATTTAATAAGGGATTGGAATAGGAGACTGCAAATTATATTTTTCACTTAACAAGGTATATTTCTTTTAACAGAGCTGTCCTCAGAATTCTAGGAGTGCCAATGACCATATCCAGGACGCAAAAGAACAAATAATTTCTGTTGGTCCAATCAGAAGAAAACGTTAGTATTTACAATTAATATATTCATGCATACATTCAAATTTTGCCTAAAGTGAAGTAAAACAGTTTCTCAACCAGCAGGTATACTTTGAACTTTTCGGGTAAAATTCTCAAAGCGGGAAGTTTGGGCACCCACTATCGGCAGAAACTTTAGGCGCTGCCATAGGCACCATTAGTAAATTACAGCTATACTGAGAAATGTGTGAGTGCCCGAAATTGCGGTGGACTGGTGATGGGGTGGGTTAAGGTTAGGCATGAGGGAATGACACTTAAGATTAGGGGTGGGGGGTGTTTTAAGGTTTAAGCGTGTGGGGGGACGATTACGTTTAGGAATGGGGGTGTGTGTTTTTAAGGGTTAGGCATGGGGAGATGGTTAAGGTTAGGCGTGGGGGGGGGGTTGTTTTTAAGGGTTAGGCATGGGATGAGGTTTTTCTATGGGTTAAGCTTGGGGGCCAGTTATGGTTAGGCATCGGTAAGGGAGGGTTCTGTGTAAGAATAGTGTTAGGTTAAGTTGTAACCTGAAGGAAATAGTACTTTCTAAGTTTCACTATAGCAGGCTGTACATTGATGATTGATGGCCAGTATGGTACAAAGCACACATATGTAGGTGTCGATACCAGTGGAGTAGCTTAGGAGCTCTGGGAATGAATTTCAAAGCATCTATAGAAATGATCATAGCCAGCACAGTACCAATAAAGAGCTAATAAAGTGATTGATGTAGGGAGCCTTGTAGGCACCTCTGGTCCAGGAGCCCTGGTGCGGTCGATACCTCTGCATTCCCTATTGCTATCTCACTGGTCGATACACAATTTTATAGATGTGCTCAGGACAAGTCCAAATACACATTGTTATCATTCTGTAATTGAATATAAATCACAGTGAAAGCAGGTTAAGACATTGGATGCTAACTTTGAAAGAATCCACAGTGGTGATGAGCACACATTTTGCATAATCGTAATTTCGCATCGTAACTATGATGCAAAATTGTGACACAAAATGTCAGGTAAATTCGTAATTGATTTCATTTGTAAATGTAATCAGGAACTTTAGTTGCGCAATTTCACATAATCTTTGCATATTTTTGCGGAATTTCGTGCCGAATTGAGTGGTTAATAGCAAAGCCCCAAACATGCTATTATCCCCGTCACAAAAAAATAATGCTGTTTGTTAAGGGGAAAAGTGGGAACAAGCGAAAAATTAATTTAAAAAAGAGCTTGTAGTTTTCCAGAAAATTAATTTTAAACATTTAAAGTAAAAATGTTTTTTAAACTGTCACTTTTCTGAGTTTAAAAAAACTTTTGCATCTCTAAAAATGTATTTTTTTCCCTTGTTCCCACTTTTCTCCTTAACATATGTAGCAATTTTGGTGATGATAGCGTGTATGGGGGCTGTGCTATTAACCACCAAGTCAACACGAAATTACGCAAACATTATGCAAAATTATGAATGGAATACACTAAATCCGTTAAATGTCCAAATGATAATTAAGTATGGCTGTAATTGCGAAATTTCCTGTAATCATAATTAGCAAATCATCAATAATCTACAGCTATGACTGCTAAATGAAGGAAGATGCTTTCTTCATCCAGTCAGGGAGGAGAGTTGTGAGGTCGACTATAACTGTCATATACATGTGTCTCTTTTAACCGAGACAACTATGTAACTGTGTAACTGACACTCACATGGTGCATTAGGTGTTCAGGACCAAATGAGTAAATGTATTGAAAAAATATATTACTGTATATTCCTGCGTATAAGACTACTTAATAGTGGCTGAATAGAGTACTGGTTAAGAGCTCTGCCTCTGACATGGGAGACCAGGGTTCAAATCCTGGCTAGGTCAAGTACCTATTCAGTAAGGAGTTCAAGGCAAGACTCCCTAACACTGCAGGGTGGCCTCCTGAGCGCGTCCCAGTGGCTGCAGCTCTTGAGCGCTTTGAGTCTGACAGGAGAAAGGCGCTATATAAATGTTTGGATTATTATTGGATTATTACTTTTTAACCCTTGAAAATCTTCTGAAAAGTTGGGGGTCGTCTTATACGCCGGGTATCATTGATGCCGGGTGATACCCCCTATCCTGCTACCGTCTATCTCTCAGATCTTGCTGCTGAGGACTGTAGTGAAGCGGCACAGGCGCATATGTGTGAGTTCTGAGAGGCAGAGAAGGAGGTAAATAGGATACAAGGGCCAGATGGGTGAAAGAGGCGAGTTTTATGGGCACAGCGCTATCCTTCCATACTGCTCTGATAAACAGGGAGAAAGGGAGAGCTGACCAAACCACTTAGGGAGAGGGAGAGTTCACCAATCCAACCAGTCAATTGACTGTATACTGTTATATACTGGGTACCACATACAGTACAGCACCAGTATATGATTTTTTTTTATTTGGTGTACGTTGGAAGAAGGGTAGTCTTATACAGTGAGTATATCACAAACTCTATATTTTAACTGAAAAAGTTGGGGGGTCGTCTTATACACCCAGTCGTCCTATACGCCGGAATATACGGTAGGTATTAGAAATAAAACATATTAGTGTGAGAGTGTGTGCACATGTGTGTGTTTCTGCATGTGTGTGTTATTACTAGATGGTCAATGACTAATTCTGCATGAAAATTAAATGCAGATTGTATGCAGCTAAAAATTGGTCCAATACAAGTTCACGGGAAGCACATTTAGATATCACAATTCCAACATACAGTTTTTATAAAATTGTCAACACCCTCTCACTGACCATCCTTACGTATTATAGAATGCCAAGAATCTACTGATATTTTCTCATATCACTCTGAGGGTATGCATACATTTACCAAAGAAAAGTCTACTATGCAAAAAGTGAAAGAGAAACAATATAAATAACGTTTGCCATACCAAAACTACCAAGAATCATGCAGAGGTTAAACAGGAACTTAAGCAAGCAAAAAGGGGAAAACATAAATCGATACATTGCAAGGTGAGAAGTTAAAAAATAGAGAAATCAAGAAATGGCTGATATTCACTATGTAATTTGTTCATATTACAGCACCATCTGACATTATCTATAACCACACTCCCTAACAATGTGTTAGGCTAAAAGATTGCTTTTATGGATATACATATGGACAGAGGGAAATACTGGTTGCTTAATTGGCAGCCATTATTTCCTACAAAGCAACAAGGCTTCCACAGTGTAATATCAGGACCTAGGTCATGACATCACACTGTAAGAGGGGTTTCACCACAATATCAGTCATACAGACCCCCTGATGATCTAGTTGAGAAAAGGTAAAGTTTTCTCAAGGGAAATGGGGTATCAGCTACTGATAGGGATAAAGTTCAATCCTTGGTTACAGTTCCTTTTTATACTAGTAGAATTATGCCAAATGATCAGTGCTAGGTGCTTGAAGTCTCAACTTACTACATCTACATTTACTGATTTTCTTTTGTTGATACTTTCTGCTGTTGTCCTATAGGTTTGGACTGGTGTGAGGAAAATGGGGGATGTGAACAGATTTGTACAAGCAGATTAGATGGACCTATATGTAGCTGTGTCACAGGGACCTTGCAGGAGGACGGACGTAGCTGTAGAGGTAAGAACCATCCTATTGTGAAGGAAATCTGTCACCAGGAACTGAAGGCTGGAACATGCAGCTGTTCACGCGAACACCATACAGTAGCCCACTTCTACAGTCTGTCAGCGCGATAATCAGTGTTACAATGTAATACAAAGTTCACTCTAGGGATGATCATACTGGATAACTATTTGCTAGATCCAAACACAGAGAAGTCCTTTACAGACAGCTGCAGTTCTGTGCAAAAGTGTCAAATACTAAGATGAAAGATGCCAGATCCACTGTTTTTTGTATACAACTGACTACTTGGCTGTCAGGGTGATATTATAAAGTGGGAATGCTTACTTGATTGTTTCAGCTTGCTTTACAACACTGTGATCTTTCTTTATAAAACAGAGATTTTTTTGTACTGATAATGGCTAAAGCAACTTGATATGCACATACATTCAGTGGCATAGCTAAGGAGCTGTGGGCCCCGATGCAAGTTTTACATTAAGGCCCTCCAAGCACTCTATACCTAACAATTGATACAGTTCACCAAAACCTGCCAATGACAACTACTGTGTCAGAGGTGCAAGAAGGAGATGGGGAACAGTTTGTTAATGATTACCACTATTAAAACTATCTATAGAAGTGATTATTATGAGCACAGGACCAATAGAGAGCTAATACTGCAGTTGAGGTAGGGCACCTTGGGGCCCCTCTGGCCCAAGGGCCCAGATGTGGTTGCAACTTCTGCACCCCCAATTGCTATGCCCCTGCATACATTGATCAAATAAATCTTTCCTTATTTTTATTTTGCTTTTCTGTAATTGATTTAAGGAAAACATGATGTGGGAGGCATGTGAGACGTGTGACTACTAGACAACATCTGCTACTTGCCTGCTGGTTGTGTAAAATGGAGCATTATAGCAGGGTCGTTTCTAGCTTTTTTTTTTCACCCCAGGCAAGAAGTCCTGTGTCAACTCCCCCCCCCCCCCCCAAACCCACAGAAGGGACAGAAGGGACAGAAGAAGGCAAAAAAAAGGCCAGAAGGAGGCACAGGGGGACAGAAGGAGGCACAGGGGCCAAAAGGAGTAAGAAAGGGGGGCAAAAAGAGGCACGGGACAGAAGGAGGAACAAGGGGATAGGAGGAGGAACAAGGGGATAGGAGGAGGAGCAAGGGACAGAAGGAGTCACAAAGGGGGCAGAAGAGGTACAAGGGAATAAGAGGGATGCACAGGGGGGCAAAGGTGGGTGGCACATGGGGACTGAAGGAGGCACAAAGAGACAGAAGGATGAAGAAAGGGGGACAGAAGAGGCACAAAGGAGGACATAAGAAGGCACCGGGGACAAAAGGAGGCACGGGGGGACAGAAGGAAACACAAGGGGGCAGAGGTGGCCCAGGGGGACTGAAGGAGGCACAAGGGAAAATATATAAAACGATGTACACCTTTATATAAGACTAGCAGACCCAAGCCCATTTAAAAAAGGCTCTAGGGTCTGTTTCTCGCCGCCGTCCGCCACATGTTACTGTGTGTGCACGCACCCGGCCGCCCGCTCACATGCCTGCCCGGCTTCCTGGCCCCGTCCTCCTGTCTCTGTGAGGCCGGGTCCATGCTGCGCACATGCGCAGTAGCAAAAAGCTCGGACCAAGCTACAGAGGGACAGCGTGATACTGGGACACAGGGGTTTTATTATAGAGGATTTACTGGCTGAATACAGAAAAGCAAATGTGAGAAGAATATGAAGGGCCATCTAAAAGAAGAATGCCTACAAACCCAGCTGCTATGCTGGGTGACATCCCATTCACATTGAGTTATTTAAACATGGTTACCTTTGAGGAAAGCACAAAAAAATAAAAGGGTGAGGATCCCTCTTCTCCCCTGTAGCTTTACTACTTCTGCCACTGCCCAGTCATAGCAGCTGGTATGAAGCAAAGAGAAACCCGGCATGTCCCCCCCAAGTCTGTTTGCCAGCTCTCTATTCCCATCGACAGTGGAGGGGAGTGCTTTCCATGCTTGCCCCCAAACACATCTCCATTGCTTCTTCCAGATATGTAACTTAAATGTAACTCACAAGTACTGAAATCAGCGTGACAAATAGATGGTTGGCACCTGTAATAGGGAAAGCAAAAGCAGCCTTCATATTACTCTTAGAATTAAAGTGGACCTGAACTCTGGTACAGGACAGAAGAAAAACATTGAGAAATGCACCCTGTATGTATTTAGCCTGCCTGATTCCCTCTCATCTGTGACTAAGCACAGGTTGTAATTTGATCCCTCAGCTGTGTCAGCTGCCTGCCACGGCAGAGAGGTAATTAGTAAACACAGGTTGTTAACAATATGTCTGCTTCCATAAAAGCATGAAGTAGAAAACTGCAGATTTGTTGCAGGATTTGTATCGGTTGTAACACAGAAATGTTTTTCTTTAACCTCCTGAGCGTTATAATAATTATCGGTGGCTTTATAATAATTAAATAATTTGATCACATGGCTGTAAAACCTTTAGCTAGCACTAGACTAGCTAATAAAGGTGTCTGGCACCCCCCGATCCCCCAATCCAGCCAGTTTATACATTAACCAGCTTGGATCCAGCGATCGGCGCAGCCTCACCGCACAGCTCTGGTCTTCACTATGGGGAGGATCGCACATGACGTCATGACCTTGTCGACGTCATGACATCATGCGCAAACCCGATCCTCCCCATAGAGAGACGGAAGCTGTGCAGGGAGGCTGCGTGATCGCTGGATCCAGGCTGGGTAGTGTATAAACGGGGGGATCCGGGGGTGCCGAACACCTTTACTAGCTAGTCTAGTGCTAGCTAAAGGTTTTACAGCCATGTGATCAAATTATTTTACTATGAGGGACTCCTAAGGACAGAGAGCGGTATGCCCGACTCAGTGTCGGGCATACCACTAAGGAGGTTAAAGGTTATTGTTTTGTTGTGTATCTTTTAGAGCAGAGAGGAAGTTCTGATTTCAGGTCCGATTTAAGTAAAAAACACAGTACGCAAATGACTATTACTGCTTTATCAGATGTCCTAATTAATTACATGTAGGCAAATACATTTACATTTTTTTATATTGCACATGTGAAATGATAATTGCTACTTCTGCTGCTGTCATTATCCCAGTCACTTCCTTCAGCAGAATTATTGCTTCTGCAATTATTACCGTAGATCCAGTGCTAACGTTTCCTTTATTCTTAATTGCTTGTTTATATTTTACAGTGACAAGCTCCTCAACAGAACATCACATGTGGCCCCGTTACAGCATCCTGCTTCAGATCTGCATGCTCCGATGGTATTTATAAAATTCAACAACTGAAAAAAGCAGTTGAAGATTTTTTTTCCTGAATAACCCAAGACATTCTTTGGGGAAGTGTATAGCCCTGGAAAAGGCACTTTGCAAGTCAGAAGGAAAAAAATAAAGACATTCTAAAAATGCGGATATTTAATTAAATGCAGTGTGCATGATTTTTCATGCTTTAAATGGCTGGTAACTTGGCAAGTTTCAGGTTGTTTTGAGTCAATTCAAAGGCCCCACTCCAGGCACAAATATTTCCTAACTCTGTGTAGGCACTTAATGGCAAAGCTTGTTTTTATCTGTATATAAGCCCTTTTGTTAACTGTCAAATAAATTTCTTTTTAAGTTTGTGGTCAGGAGTCTCTTCACAAGACTTTTCTGCAGTGCAGACTTTGACTGTGTTAGGCTGCAATCTTTTCTAAGAGGGTTATGTCTGTGCCTTGCCCCCTAGGCAGTCTGAGCAGCCCCTCCCACAGAGCCTACAGCTGAAGTGCCTCAGGCCACATGACCATGTGTTTTGAAACTGGAGTTTTATTTGGGCACTCTACTTACTTAAGGACCATATTTGATTTGTGCCTGGAGTTGGGTTTTAAAGAACCACTATTGTGAAAAATTGTAAAATGGATAATACATACTTATAAGAACTACCTTTCTCCCTGAGTAAAATGTACTGTAAAATTAATTTCTCTTATGTTCCTGTGGCTTACAGTAGGCAGTAAAAATCTGACAGATCTGACAGGTTTTTGACAAGCCCATCTCCTGATGGGGGATTCTCAGTATTTCCTTTATTCTTTACAAAGCTCTCCATGGAAAGGATCTGAACAAAGATGTCAGCCAGCCTCTCTATTCACTTACATACTATTCTGTTCAGTTGGACTGGGCAACTGCCATTCATTAAATGCTTGAAGATAAAGAAAACCCTAGAATCCCAACTAGGAAATGGACTAGTCCAAAACTTGTTAGATCTGTCAGATGTTTACAAACTACTGTAAGTGGCAGCAGCGTAGGAAAAAAAAATATAGTGCCTCTGTAACAAATGTACATCTTATACAAATGCATTCTCAGTTTTACAATTTTTTTATGATAGTGGTCTTTGAAGAACCATCTGTGCATCAGTACTTTGCATTCCAGACCTCTGCCACATTTTTATATGTATTTTCTTCCCTGCTTTTATATTAATTATCTAATTATTTGTCTGTGAAACGTTGTGTAATGTGACCATTCTACACAGAACTAAAGAGTAATATTACGGCATTAAATATTATAGGAACCTACTGATTGCCTATGTTAATTAGGCAATCATTATAACACATATCTGTATTTTAAGATACAAATTTTATCTAAATAAATATAAACATACAATATGTAAAATAATGATAGTAGAACTTTTTCAGCACTCGCTCTGTAAATTCCTAAGCGAAAAAATGGAATAATCTTCACCCCATGTAAGATGTTTAGAAGTCAACAAAAAAAGATGCTGAACACACTAAATGGCTAATAAAACGTAAGTTTTATTGACATGAAGGTCTAAAAAACTTGTCCATAAATGGCAGAGCCGGGACAAGGTCCTCCAGCGCCCAAGGCTGAGACACCAAAGTGCGCCCCCCATTCCTCCCACCCGAGCTGTCACACACTGATTACTATTGAAAGAGGTGCCCCAGGGCCCCCAACACCTTAATCACTAGTTATCTGGCTTGCAGTCACTGCCATGTACCCCTTTTCTTATTTCTCTCTGCTTCAAATAATAGGGGAATGATAGCTTAGTGAGTTGTGCGTCCCCTCCTACACTGCGCCCTGAGGCTGGAGTCTCTTTCGCCTCTGCCTCAGCCCGGCCCTAATAAATGGTATACAATGCAAAAAGCACATACAATGATAATGAAACTCACTCACTGGGTTGAACAGGGATGAGGAGGGGAGTGCATAGTAATGTGTGAAATAAAATGTTGACCTTTTACCTCCTCATTTCCGTTCAGCCTAAGGTTGTGTCTTTCATTATTCTCCTCTTTGTTGTTTGTATAGTATCCTGTTTATCGACATGTTTTAATGGACTTATGGCACATAATAATAATTATTCTTTTGTGAAATTGTAATAACATGGTGGATAAATCGCTTTAGTGTCTGAAATAAACTGAAGAGAGCAATAAACCTCAAGCTTCCAAATTAAAATGATAAAACTGGGATTTCAACGCATTCTCTTTACTCTCGCTACCAGGAATGGTAAAGGGGGCATGTAACTAATAGAGGAATGCTCAATTTCAACAGTCAAAATGAATTGTAGTCACTTACAACCAATCACATGTGTATAGATAGCCTTTGTTTCTGTCATTCTCATTAAAGTATATCTGAGGTAAATTAAACAAAGTAGCTTTGCCCCTAGAGGTCACGCCTATTCCTTGCCACAGCTTCTTTCCGGTATCTCTGGCAGGCTCTGAAGTATCGTCTTCTGCATATGCATGGGCGTGCTCCCGCGTCTACGTGTCACTGCTCAGGTTCCCTTTAAGTGTTCCCTTTAAGTTTACCCTTATTGATGAAGTCAATGATATGTATTGAAACCTTTAAGGATCTTCTTTGTATTGACTGTACATAAATCCTAACTTTACCCACAACTTTTATTTGGGCTCACAACCAGTTTTTACTACTGTTAATGTTCAGATGTAGAACCTTTCTGTCATTTCCTGATCAGGAAGAATGCACATTTAACAACAAAGGCTATAAACTATAAAACTGTTTTTACTAAAGTGGATGATGAAGCAGAACTTCTGTCAGGTTTTTAATTCTGTTGCGCATTTCCATAACTGGTGTCACCATTGAAATAAAAATGGCAACCTCCATATTCCTTTCACTTCAGTTGTCCTTTAAATGTCTAAACAAGCTGCACCAAAAAGTTATTCAACTGGTTTAATAAACCCTGATTCTTTTGCTTTTCTTCTACATCACAACTGTTTTCTGACTTCATAGGATTCCTTAATAATTACCGTACATAATTCTTCACAAATCCTTGATGACAACAAAGTTTCACAGCAAGTTCATCACACAGCAGCTCTTGTCACCACTTAGCTTCTATGCAGATGTTAATATTTGGCAGTTTTCCCCATATACTCTGCTTAATAAATACAGCTTAGTGATCTTTGGTAAAATGCCTGTGGGCATCTACAGAAGGTTTACAGCGTCTCTGAAAATTATTTAATTACATGCTAGAAACCCTTTCTCTTCCATTTAGGCTTCAACTTTCCATTGGCTGCTACTTTGGGATTCCTTATCATGCATATATTTTTGCAGTGCAGAAGCATAACATCTAATGGCTGCTCTGTATTATTCTCTTTGTAAATCACTATTCACTTCACATCCCAATTAATGTTCCCTCTCCTTGCAATGACCTTCTGGATCCATGATATAGGCCTCAATTCACTAAGCTTATCTCCTGTCTTTAATAACGTTTCTAGAGTTGTTACTATGGTGATGAGGCATGTAGTATTCAGGAAACATTTTACCTCAGGCAAACCTAAAGTTAACTCTTCTGTCTTTAAGTTAACTCTTCAATCCTTAAAATAACTCCACAGTTAAAGACAGGCTGTTTATTAACTACGTGAGAAAATAACTACAGAGGAGGTAAATTAACTACAGAGGATGTAAATTAACTACAGAGGAGGTAACTTAAGGAATGAAGAGATAAGATAACTCTCTTACTGTGTGGAGGTAAGTTTTCTCTTGCCTTATTATCTCCAGCATGATCTTAGTGAATTGAGGCCATTGCCACTTACTGTAGAGACAAATTCATCCACAAATGATGATTCATCTTACCATAATACTCTTACACCACCCACATCGCAAACATTTAAAAGGGGCACCTGTACAATGGGAATACAGTAATCCTGATAGCAGAATATTGGTAATGTAACTGTTATTCTACCATCCCAGATCCCTGATAGTAAAATAACACTAACCTTCCCCCACCTACACCTAACACTAACCTCCTCCTCTCCACTATTTAATCAAACCTCCCCTACCTAATCCTAACATCAACCTCCCCCTCTCCATTCCTAATACTAAAAACCTCCCACCTATTCCTAACACTAATCTTTCCCCAATATATGGTTTACACTAACCTTCCTTACCTATGATAATAACCTGGTTTCTATAGTCGACTATCCCCCCCCCCCCCAGCTATAATAAATACTATAGATGTGCCCTAAATTGCCTTTTCTGATATCCCAGCTCCAAATGGTCCAAATTAATATCCCTCAGTGCCTACATGATATCCCTGCACCTAAATTGCTCCCCCCCCCCCCCCCCCCCCGCCAGCGCTCTGCTATATTATACCAAAGTGTCTATTTTTTCTTCCAAGCCACTGTGGATATTCAGAGTTCATATAGAATTATGAAGTTCATTCAAATTACAAAGCAAACGTAGCATCTCCATTCAGGACTCAACCCTCAGCGGATATATATCCAAAAACTTTTATTGCATATTGATAGCGGAAGTATAAAGCATACAAATCAGCACATTGTTTTGGGCAAAACGCCCTTTTTCTATTGTCGAGTGCTAAGCACTTGACAAAGGGCGCTTTGCCTGAAACGTTGTGCTGGTTTGTATGCTTTATACTTCCACTATCAATATACAATAAAAGTTTTTTTATATATATCCACTGTGGGTTTAGTCCTGAATAGGGATGCTACGATTGCTTTGGACTTTAAATAGGGAGGCTTGATGGACCTCCTATCCCACTAGTACTCCCCACGACCAAATACCATTAATCCCTGAGGCAGGCAGACACACTCTTTATTACAGTTTACTCAAATTGCTAACCAGGGGAACGCTAAAGCCACTAATAACATAGCAGCCTATAGCGGCGCCCAAATTGCCAGGCACACCTCACTCACATTTTACCTGATTCACCCACCTCATCCATCTGTAACTCTTCCTTGGATTCAGCACAGCTGCACACAGTATCCATAATAACATTTTTTGTAAAGTAAATCAAGGACATCCTCAGTGTATTAATTATTATTGCTAATTTAATAATCTTTCAGCAATCCCAACTGCGCTACGTTTCGTTGTGACACAAGTGAGGGCTGCAAGCTTCTAGTGACTTTCAGAAGACATTTTATAGACCATGTGGGCTGGTATTGCTCAGGGAGTGTAGGCCCACATTCATGAACTGCAAATTCCCAAGAGAATACTAGCCTACATGGAAGGCATGGGGTTAATAAAGCTTGTTTATTTGGTTTAATAAAGCTTCAAACTGACAGAAATGCAAAGGAAAATGTTTAAATCATCCCTGCACACACTACATTTGTAGGCTTTTTAGCATGCAAGCATTGTTGGCAGTATGTCGATGGTGGAGATTCACAAGAAGAGTGCATGGCCATTTTTTGTTCAGGAAATGTGTACATTTTTCGTTTTTGGCTATCAGACATTTATATTTGCTTTGTGAATAACCCTCACAATGTACCACCAGCTCACAGCATTGACCAAGCGTAAAAAAACAATCAAAAAAACAGCTGATTAAATAGAAACATTAAACTTCAATACTTGAATTCTTGCTTCTGAAATTCAAACAGCAGAATACAAATTAGACCCAAGAGCAATGCTACAGCCACACTTTGACTACATGTAACCTGGAATGATCATTTATGGTCAGTTCAGGTGACAATTAACCATAATCAGTGGAAAGATGAGCTCCTCAGCTTTTTCCTATGTAGAAAGAAGAATGTACAACAAGCAGGAGGTGTCCAATGGAAATTACAATAGCAGGTGTTATCCAACTTTCTAGTTCCCCAAAAATAGGTTATCAGGATTGGTGGACACCTGCACAAATACTACACTGTCACCTGAAACACCCATTCATGATTCTTTTGTATGGGGGAAATCTAAATTGTGTATGCAGCTTAAGCAACGAGATATAACTAAACACAGTCCAAATGACCTTATTATAGTATTACAGATATACAGTATGTTTTATGGGTGAGAACTCATGACAACAGAGATGTGGCTGTAATTGTGCATGCTCTATTAACGCAAACCTGAAGCGAAAATAAACTTATGAGATAATGAATTGCATGTGTATGTCTCATATTGTTTTCCAGTATAGGAAGAGTTAAGAAACTTCACTTGTTGTCTATGCAAAAGAGCTTCTCTGAGCTCTTTGAGCTCTTTGAGAAGACAGTCCTGTTTTCTGAAGCACTTATCTCAACCTGACTCTTTTCTTTGCTACTAATGTTCTAATGAATATCTGTACTACACATACAATTCATTATATCATAAGTTTTTTTTTCACTTCAGTGTCACTTTAAATAAATCATGTTGTCATTATACTGTATTAGTCACCAGGTATGTCAAAATGCAACTGTTATTTTCTTAGTGCCATGGATATTCCTGCTATAATGGAGGTCCTGTGTAGGGAATGCAAATGTAAAAGTGTTTTAACAAGTCGCAACAGTGTTGCTTACTGTACACATATCCTAAAAGGATCTTGTAGTATTTTTAATGACTAGGGTTTTTTTTACCATCCTCTGGATCAACTGACAAATGTGAGGGTGAAGGCTAGTGTTGTACCTTATTTTCTGGTTGAAATCGATGGACATAGGACTTTTTTCAAACCAAACAACTACTAAACAGCAGAAAAGCCTCTCTATGGCCTAGTGCACACCAGAGCGGTTCTGCTGCGGTTTGCGATCCGCTTGCGGGTGCGGATCCGCTTGGGTAATGTATTTCAATGGGCTGGTGCACACCAGAGCGGGAGGCGTTTTGCAGAAACGCATACTCCCGGGCTGCTGCAGATTTTGGATTGCGGATGCGTTTCTGCCTCCAATGTAAAGTATAGGAAAAACGCAAACCGCTCTGAAAAACGGCACTTCAGAGCGGTTTGCCAGGCATTTTTTGTTACAGTAGCTGTTCAGTAACAGCTTTACTGTAACAATACATGAAATCTACTACACCAAAAACGCTTCCCAAAACCGCAAAATGCTAGCTGAAACGCTACAGAAAAATAACAAAAAGAGTTTCAAAATCTGCTAGCATTTTGCGGATCTGCTAGCGTTTTTTGGTGTGCACCAGGCCTAAATGACTGTTCTTTAAAGGAGATAAGCCTCATGCTTGATAAAAAAGGACATGCTGCTGTCTGACAATAGTTAGTAGTAGTTAATGAAAACATTTTGGCTTAGGTCCTTTATAACCAGTGTGAAACCTCTTTCACACAATACGCATTGCCAATTCTTGGCAGCATGTAGGACATATTGAATGTTGGCACATCTAGTGCATTTCATGGTCCTGGTCACATTATCTGCAATGCAATGTGGTGAACTATTGAAATGCACTGCAGGACATACCCTTATGCAATGTCATTCAAGACACCATTCACTGAACTGAATAGGATCAGCAATATATCATAGGATCAGCAATACAGTATATCACACATTTAGCCATGATGCATTGCTTTGTGATATGAAAGAGATCCAATGGTGGCTAAGTGGATAGGACTCTCACCTTGCAGAACTAAAGTTCCTTCAAAATGGGCCCTAGACCGTTTGTAGATACAAATAACTATATTAGGGTCTTTAAATTGTGAGCTTCTTTGAGGAACAGGAAGTGACATGAAATATTCAATGTGGAAGATGTCGCCAAGGACTTCTATTTCTACTTCCATGGACCTGAAACACTAGGAATGGTTGAAGCTGTGGTGGGGCATTTAGAACCTAAGAGTTTGCCAAGCATTAATCTGCAATTTGTGATTGGTTGCAAAGTGACTACCTCTGATTCATGTGGTGCACAGCAATGACCATCATGTAGTGATGCTGCGAAACATAACCCTTAATGATCCAATTTCCTGAATGATCAACCATCCAATCAAATAATTGTGATCGTTCGAAAAAGATCATATGGGCCAATGTAGGGGAAAATGGCAAGCCATCCATCAGAATAAAATAATTGTTCCAAAATTTGGATTGGCAAAATTATCGTTTGTCATTAATTTCCACCATTAACTGCTGGGTGCCAGTCAACTCCAGTGTATGGTTGATTGCTTAGGAGATTGTATCGTTGATGGGTAACTGCAAAACACACTGCTTACTTATGAGTATATTGTGAGAACATCCATTTTCCTGGTAGAGGAGGCATATTTTTTTAGATGACATTTCTTTCTTTCAATGTTGGTTGGGGTTGGGATATTTACGTTACCCCAGTTAAAACTGCATGTTTTGCATTCCTTCTGCAAAAGTTCCTTAGAAAAGCTGAACATATTTGTAATATTCTTTTGTACTTTAGAATGGCTACACTTGATTTTTCCACTGTCTTGCAAGCAACTGGTAACCCTTTTTAGGGGCTGTCACCATAATAAAACAATGAAGGTAAAACAAACCATTAGCATGTTACATAGGAAGATGTAGAGGCATTTGCTGGATGCACTATTGAATCAGTGGTTGTTAAGGGATGTGTCTACTTTAATATAAATGTGATTTAGGCCTATTTTACAATTAAATCCATATTGCCAGAAAAGACTGAAGCTGTTCTGCTGGCAGAGGGTGTTATAACCATGCTACATCTAATTTTCCCAATGCAGGGAACAATTAAGTATTGTATCTAGGCACCTGACCTGTCTTTTGTGCCATAATGTGTAAATAGCAATACAACATCTGGTATTTATTGCTACTATTGCTACAGTTTCTTTGTTCTGGCAAAATTCTTTCCTACTGCTAAACATGTATTCTTAAACTGTAAACGTATGGTTTAAAGTTGTCATAATTGTGAGTTACATTGTTAAATTAATAAAAAGAAAGCAAAACCCAGTTATGTGTCCTCTTTTTACTTTTCGCAAAATTTGGGCTCCAGCAGTAGTGATGATCGCAATCTGCTAATTACGATTACGCAAAATTTTGTGTAATTTTTTGCAATTACAGCCATATGCTATAACGGTTTGGACATGCAATTGATTTTGCGTAATCCATCCGTAATTTTATGTAATTGCATAAAATTTTACGTAATTGTGTGCCGAATTTAGTGGTTCATAGCAAAACCCTCATACAATTTTTCAAAAAGAACTTGTAGTTTTTGAGATAATTGATTTTGAAAATGCAAAGGAAAAAGGTTTTTTAAACTTTCATTCTTCTGACTTTAAAAATCATGCTTCCTTTGCATTTTCAAAATCAATTATCTCAAAAACTGCAAGGTCTTTTTGAAAAGTACTTCTTTTGACTTGTTCCCAATATTCCCCTTAACATATGTAGCAAATTTGGTGATGATAGCATGTATGGGGGCTTTGTTATTAATAACCACTAAATTTGGCCTGAAATTACATTAAATTACGCAAAATTACAGGTGGAGTACTTTACATGCAAAATTAATTACAAATTTTTCTGAAATTTTAATTACGATTTTGCATCCTAATTGCAAGTTACGATGTGAAATCACGATTATGCAAAATTTGTGCTCATCAGTATCCAACAGATTTATTTAAGCACAGTCCAAGTGGTCCAGGGAATATAATGAAGAAAACTGATTGATCCTGCAATAAATAATAGGCCCTATTGGTCCTAAAACATAACTGTAACGATCGGTGAAGCACAGAGAGGATCTGATTACCGGTGATCTGCAGTATCACTGGAAATACAGATGTATACCTGATTATAAGTGATCTGCAGTATCACCGATAATCCGATATACCATCGAACCTCTGTTCACCTGAGTAGAGTGTAGTGTTTTGGTGTAACAGTAACACTTTGAGGACAAGCCTCAGCGCAGTCAGGAGTACTGCACAGATTCCTTCCGCAGACCCGGACTCTCCAAGATGGGAGGAGTCGGGCTGACAGCAGGAAGGATTGTCTGAAAGTAACCCTCAGGAGGAAGGGTCGCTAACAGAGTGAGGAACCGCCTCTAATGGTAAGGTCGGTTCTCGAAGTCGGACAAGCCAGGTCGTACACACACGGACAGATACAGTACAAGATCAGGAGACAAAGGCGGAGTCTAAGTGCAGGCAGGGTTCGGCAACGGGGTATCAGATATATCGAGGTACAAAATCAGGAGGCAGAAACAGAGTCTAGGGACGAGCCGGGGTTCGGCAACAGAGTATCAGAAATATCGAGGTGCAAGATCAGAGTTCAGGAGGATAGTCAGGCAAGCAGGAAGTCATAACAGATAATCACAATCAAACTAGTACTTTAAGCTATCAACAAAATCTAGCTAAGTGTAGGATTACAGCTCCAGCTGGTCCCGGCACACTTGCGGATCTGACTACGGATCTGGGTGCTCCCACGTATGTGATCGCAACGCCAGACACCCAACAACTGAACAGCTGGCAGTATATATACACGGAGGCCTCTCCAGCACCTCCCTAAGTGCTGGACCAATCAGGAGGGGAGCCAGGGTCAGCTGACCAACCAGACTGAGTGGAGGCGGTTGACTCCCCGTGCTCTGCCATGCTGGATGTGGAAGCAGCCGCCCCGCTCTGAGAGCGAGCGGCTGCGCTTCCACGCTTTCTGACAATAACTTTTAATATGTGTGTATTAATAATGTGTATTGATGTGTGGTCAGAAAAAAAAACACCAAAATACAGGTAGCAGAGCTACTATCAACAAAGAAAAGAGAACCTTCTGCTATAGTGGCTGAAAAAGTTTATGCATTTGCACACTTTAGGTCAAGTCCTTACCTCAATAAAGTGCTAAAATCATGCCTAATCATACTCAGTAAAGTCCATTGTTTCTTTAAACTTAAACACTAGCTGACTGACAGGCTTCAGATTTGCACAGCTCTGTCTCCCTTATTATCTGTTAAGGAGATTGCTGCAATAGATATCTTACATCTCGGCTAAACTCAGCTACTGCTATTAACCTATTTTGGTTCCTGGACGTAGAAACTACGTCCAGGAACCATGTGCGCTACCGCGCGTCCCCGCGGCCGATCGCACGCGTGCACGCGCACTCCCGGTAGCCAGGGAATCAATGTATCGGGCTATGGTGCCCGATCACTGATTCCTCTCCCCCGCTGAAAAAGCGACAGCTTCTCTCAGAAGCTGCGCCTTTTCTGGCCGTTCCCTTCCCGATGCGCCACTCTAAGCGTGTGTTACGCTTAGAGTGACGTCATGTAAACAAACTCATGGCCGCCATCTTGTGGCTAAAAAGTAATACTACAACTGAAAATAAAAATAAATTAAAATCAACACACATTTACATTATAAATCTATTGTTTACCACCCATCCTCCCAAAACTACCCAAATAAAATGTTTACTATATAAAAAAAAAAACCATTACAATAAAAAAAAAACAACATGTAAATATTTACCTAAGGGTCTAAACTTTTTAAATATCAATGTAAAGATGAAATAATTCTATATTTTTTTTATTTTAAACTTGTTAGTATTGATAGATGCAAAATGAAAAAAAATGCACCTTTATTTACAAATAAAATATTGTCGCCATACATTGTGATAGGGACATAATTTTAACGGTGTAATAACCGGGACATATGGGCAAATACAATACGTGAGTTTTAATTATGGAGGCATGTATTATTTTAAAACTATAATGGCTGAAAACTGAGAAATAACGAATTTTTCCATTTTTTTCTTATTCTTCCTGTTAAAATGCGTTTACAGTAAAGTGGCTCTTAGCAAAATGTACCCCCCAAAAAAAGCCTAATTGGTGGCGGAAAAAACAAGATATAGATCAGTTCATTGTGATAAGTAGTGATAAAGTTATAGGCTAATGAATGGGAGGTGAACATTTCTCTCGTGAAAACCACGGAACCTGAATGGGTTAAGCTATGTGCTAAATACAAACAAAGACCCCCAACTTATCAATATGTTTCGCCCCATTAGCTTTGTCAGGGTAAAAAACAAAAGGTGCTAGTGCATATAATAGTGTACAAAATAATAAATGCATAGAGAGTCACACATGACATATAGTCTTAGCCCATTATCAGAGCTAATCTGCCATGCTGCTCTCACCTTCATATAAATAGGATTTCAGAGAGGACCACCCATCAAATGTAATTAGAGGCTCGGCCATAGCGACTTATATAACCAGACAGAGCAAAAACAAGCCAGTATGCAAAAATGTTGTTCTCTAAACTCACAAATACCTCCTTTGTGGCTGCCCTCAAGTGTGGGCTGCTGAAAACCACAGCAAGTAAACTGTATCAAAGCAGTCTCCTTAACAGATAATAGAGAGACACAACTGTGCAAACCTGAAGCCTGTCAGTTAGCTAGTGTTTGTTATGTTTAAAGAAACAATGAACTTTGCTGATTTTAGTTTGGCATAATTTTGCACCTTATGGAGATTAGGAAGGTTCTCTTTTCTTTGTTGACTAAGCTATTGATAGTTATCAGCTCTGCTATTTTTATTTTTTTGGTTTGTCTGACGACACATGAATACACATTATTAAAGTGGATCCGAGATAAACTTTTACTCATTGCATAATTGTGTCCCTTTCATATAGTTTATAGGGCATTCCTCGAACCAAAACATTTTTTGTTTTTGTTTTAATACTTTAATTCCCTATAAACTAAACAAGCCTCACCCAAAGCCCTCAGAGTGCCAAGGCATTTTCAGACAATAGCAAGGGCTTACAGGAGCTCAGTCTGGGCAGGAGGAGGGGGAGATGTTACTAGCCATTGATTTCAAAGGCAGAGGGGAGGAAGGAGGAGGAGAGGGGGCTGAATTTACACACAAGAAAGTCGATAGCATCTCCAGCCCTCAGCCTGTGACAATATGACAAAAAGAACATGGCTGCCCTCATTGTATCACAGGAATAAATAATCATACACTTTTTAAACTTTTGCAGCTAGATATGCTGTGTAAACTATCTAAACTTTAGATAAGATATATAGACAAGTTACTGGTTATAGTTAGTTTTTCATCTCGGATCCGCTTTAAAGAATGAGTAGTAAAAGTTGTGTTTTAGGACTAATAGGGCCCATTGTTGATCCCAGGATCAATCAGTTCTCTGCTAATGCTAATGCAAACAATTGTTTTAAAACTTAAAAGTGCAAAAACAGGAAGTTGTAAAGCACCCATTTTGCATTAACTACAGTTTATTCAATTTAATGTGATCTAAATTTACCAGCTATCCCATTTCATAAAACATGCATTTGATAAAAATAATTACAGTTATTTCATTGTTTTAACTATACATTTTTTATACTTTCAACCATCATTTTATTGAATCAAAAGGGCTGTCTAACAATCACAACTGAAACATGTTGGGCCAACATTAGGTTCATTTTTAAGACAGCTTATGGCAGTGGAAACAGCAGCAAAACAACCCTACCCAACTGTTTTAATTTTGGCAGCGGGCTCGATCATTGAATTAGGCACAGTTTTACACTGCAATGCAAGTTTTCAGATATGATTAAATATTATCTAGCCAAACCCTGGCTATTAGCGCAGAATGCTGCATGGGAGGTGAATCAGCTATGAAATTTGACTAGTTAATACTTAAACTCCGGATATCCACACCAGAGTTCAACTATTTTATTTTAAGAAGGTTAGTGTTAGGTATGTTATCGTTAGGGGATATAAATAGGATGATGTAACGATTGGGGAATTATTTCCGTGGTCAGCGCACAGGATGCGCGCTGACACTGTGGAAATCCTCCACAAGCGTATAATTAGAGAGAACCCAGCTATGGTGCTATGCACCTGTAGAGGGAAATTCCCACCGGCAGATGGAGCTGTGGAGTGCAGACTAAAACAGCCTCTGCACTGCCACAGATGGCAGATGGGAATTGTACGAGTTGAAGCAATGCAGGGCAAGATAGCCCTTAAAGAGAGAGAGCACAGAGACAGAATGTATGTGTGTCCAACAATCTAGTCGCCACTCAGCGACGGTGAACACACAACAACGGAAACGAAGTGGGATGCAATTGCAAGAGTGGCGATTGCCAATAGTGACACAAGACCGAATTAGACAGAGCACAAGTGTAGCAAGAAAGACATAGCAAATAACAATGATCAGAACATCAAGAAAAATAACAAACGCTAGCTAAATGCGAACACCGCACTCATTCGCAACAGAGAACACATTTAAGACATGATCATCGCGCATTAGGCGCCCAGTGATAAGCGTGCCACCCTAACTAACCAACGTAACACAAACACGAAAATAGAGAACGCGAACGCTTGCTAAACGGTTACCTCACTGAGCCTACAGCAAGCGTTCGTACCAGAGAAGACAGAAGGAGTAGCCAGCAGCAACCGAAGCTCTGGCCCACACTCCCAGACAGAGTACAGAAGGAACCACCGCTACTATGTGATCCAGACAGACAGACAGATGGAGCAACCAGTAGCAACCACTGCTTTGGCCTGCGCTCCCAGACAGAGTACAAAAGGAACCACCGCCACTACCGCTAGGGCAAGTGCGATCCAAACAGACAGAACGATTTCCTGTCGACCGCCGCTGGTGACAAGACAATCTCAACAGAGAGACAGTACAAGGCAAACAGATAATACAACCTGACTACGCTAGGAGGGATGCCTAGTGCAGTCCCAAGGAATTACTCTAAGATAATCTTTAGCAAACAATAGCAAAGGCTGATACTCCAGGAGAGTTAGCAGGAACAAACCATCATGACCAGCAAGGAATTCTGGGAGCAAAAGGTATTTATACTGCAAGCCATCAAAGGAGGCAGCTAAGCAATTTGCATGACAAGTGTATGCAAATTTCTCACCAGCAGAGCAACTCTGAAACTTGCAAAGTGAAGACAGGTCTCTTTTCCAGAGACCTGCAGCACTCAGACCTAAAGAATGGACAAACAGCTGTCTGCCCGTGCAGACAGCTGAGCAGATCATTACAGATGAACAGAGGCACCCAAAAAATTCACTAAAAACAACTTAAAAATGGGAAGAAGTGGTGGACCTACCTCCCAAGAGATGACACAATGGGGTTGATTCACTATAACAAATACTGTGCCTTATCAGAGTTAACACGCCATATCAGAGTTGACCTGCCTTATCAGAGTTCACATGTCTTATCAGAGTTAACACACCTTATCAGAGTAGCACAGCGAGCGCTACGAACGTATGCCTGCTAATTGGCAATGACAAGAGCTCCACTCATCCTGCTCTGAGTCCCTGCAGGTCCAATCCCCTTAAAGGACATTATCCCCGCACTTTGATTGGCCCAGTAGACTGCCTGTCAACTTTCTTGTCAAGTGACAGGCAGCCTATTGGGCCAATTAGTGCGGGGATAATGTCCTTTAAAGTGATTGGACCCGTAGGGGCTCAGGGCAGGACGAGTGGAGCTCTCAAACATTGCCAATTTGCTGGCATAAGTTCATAGTGCTCGCTATGCTACTCTGATAAGACACATTAACCCTGATAGTGCATATGAACTCTGATAAGGCGTGTTAACTCTGATAAGACATGTTAACTCTGATAAGGCATGTTATTTCTGATAAGGCATGCTATTTGTTACAGTGCATCAACCCCAATGGGTTAATTTCAAGATAGAATACACTTTATTGGGAATTACTCCACTGTGCTGTGATGCGTTTCTCGGGTCAAAACCGCTTCTTCAGGCAATAGGGGAGTAACTGTGACATAGAAATCTCAACACTGAGCACCTTGTTAGAGCATAGTGTATGGAGGGATTAGATTTGATAATGTTAAGAAGTTAGCATTAGAAAGCAACAGCAATGGTGGCACGCAAATTTTAAAAGCTAATGATAATGGAATAACGGCAATCTTCTAAAACATGTGCCTTTTGAATGTATACCCCACCAAACCTCTTCCCTGTGTAATGATCTGCTCGGCTGCCTGTGCAGGCAGGCAGCCTTTTGGCCGCTGTTCAGGTCTGCATTCTGCAGGTCTCTGGAAGAGAGACCTTTTGTCAGTATTGCAACTTGCTGCTGAGGAATTTGCATATGTTTGTCATGCAGATTGCCTAGCCACATCCCTTGTGGGCTTGCTCTATAAATACTATGTGATACCACAGTAAGTTGCTGGTCATAAGGAGTCTTCCTGTGAAACACTCTGGAGAGTGTCAGCCTTGCTCATTGTTTGAATATCAGCTTAGAGTAATCCCTGGAAACTGCACTGGGCAGGTTTCCTTAGTGCAGTTAGGATTGCTTATCTGTTTTGTTTTCTGTTGCGATTGTCCTGTCCCAGCGGTGGTCGACAGGAAATCGTTCTGTGTGTCTGGGTGCTAACCGGAACAGTGGTTGTTACCGCTAGCCCCTTCTGATCTGTTTCCCTGGATCGCACTGGCACCCTGCGCTAGTGCTGTGGATCCTTCTGTTCTGCTACTCTGTACCTGGATTGCACTAGCATCCTGCGCTAGTGCTGTGGATCCTTCTGTTCTGTCTTCCTGGATCGCGCTAGCCACTTTTCGCTAGTGCTGTGGATCCTATCGTTCGCTTATTCATGTTTTCGTGTGTCTGTCTTGTCTGCTACGAACGCTTGCTGGAGGCTCGGTGAGGTAACCGTTAAGCGAGCGCTCGCGTCCTCTGTTTCATGTTTGTCTGTCGGTGGTTAGTTAGGCGTGTTTGTCTCTATTGTGCTTTTCACGTGGAGACCGCGCATAAACGCGTGCACTGTTGCGAATGATTCGCGTTTAGCTAGCGTTTGTTATTTTCCGTATCTCCTCATTGTATGTTAGGACTAGTTCTGTGCAAACACTGGCCCTGCTTGTCTTACCTCCCAGAAGAGTGGTCTTCCATAGTCTAAGGCCCCTTTTACACATAGCAGAAGTCACGTTCAATTTGCATTTTTGCTAATTCGCTTTTGCCACACATTTAATGTAAATATATGGCATCAAATTTGACTTGTGTTATTGTGCGATTTTTGGGAAGTGAATCTTCTGCCGAAACATTTAGCTAGCATGTATTCTTTTCTGTATGATTCCCATATGAATAGAGATTGTAAATTTCCACGTTAGCAAAGCAAAAAGCAATGCATGCAAATGTGAAGTTAATTCATATTTTCTTGTAAATGAAAAAAAAAATTGTATAAAAACATGTGCAAACATAAGAAAATTTAGGACTCTCCCCCCCCAGAAAAAAAATCAGTCACAAAATGTAGAATCACAAATACGGAAAAATGCAGAAAAACATGGCCAGAAATTGAAGGGATAATTGTGGCAGCTGCCTAATGGTTTTCAATTTTAGAGTGCTGAAAAGTTATTCACAGAAAAGGAAAATGATCTCCAAACAGAAAAAGTGAGTTGAATAAGAGCTATTGTGTTTAAAATATTAACAAGTGTTCATGTTTGTTGGAATATGGTTCTAGGTATGGAAGACCTTTAGCAGCGAAAATTGCTGCAAAAAAAAATATTCCCATTTTTGACAAAACACATCAAAATGTGCTTTGACAAACATTTTCCAGTAAGACTGTATACCTTTCCATAACTCAAAAGAATGAAGGCATGCATTGGGGAATATAATAACAACAACAACAACAACAAATAACATTTGTAAAGCGCTTTTCTCCCGTGGGACTCAAAGCGCATAAGCATGGCTCCGACCATCGTGGTACAGAGGAAGAATGTTCTGTGTCTGGACTAGCCAAGGATTTATCCACTTGGAAATTAGAGGGTAATTCTTAGAGGCAGGGATATAGAAAATTAACAGTAAAAAATGATCACTAATTTGGTGAAAATCTATTTCAAATATTATAAAAGTATAAAAATATTCCAAGAACTAATACAAATCATGCCAAAAACTGTAAATGAACTGATAAATTCCAAAGAGGGTCAAATTAAGTATAACAGTGGAACTGTCATGAAAGCATTAAAATTTAAAACACGTACAAATAAGAAGTACATTTCTCCCAGATTAAAATGAGCCATAAATTACTTTTCTCCTATGTTGCTGTCACTTACAGTAAATAGTAGAAATCTGTCATTACCGACACATTTTGGACTAGCCCATCTTCTCATAGAGGGGTTCTCAGGGTTTTCTTTATTTTTAAACGCACTTTGTGAGTGGCAGTTGCTCTGTCCAACTGCCATAATAGTGTGCAGTGAGCAGGGAGGCTGGCCAGCATCTTTATATAAATATTCTTCAGGGAATGTCTTTATAAAGAATAAAGGCCATGCTGGGAATCCCCTATGGAGAGATGGACTAGCCCAAAACCTATCGGTAATGTCAGATTTCTACTACCTACTGTAAGTGACAGCAACATAGGAGAAAAGTAATTTATGGCTCATTTTACTCTGCAAGAAATGTACTTCTTATTTGTATGTGTTTTAAATTTTAAGATTTTCACGACAGTTCCTCTTTAAATGTAAGATTATGTAATGTTTTCACTCTCTGATTAAAATGTAACTCTGTTTTCATATTTATTTTAGTTTATCTATGGTATCTACTTTTTGGGTGGTTTTTTTCATTATTGATTTTATTCAGTTTCATTTCATCTTGAAAACAAGGAAGATACACCACTCGACCTCCTCCCTGGATTGCACCACGGGTCTAGTGCGTTGTTAAAAAGGCAGGCTTGTTACCCAGTTAGCAACACAGTAAAAAGGAAACTGAAACACACCGTATTATACAATATTCTTATTTATTGGAACCCAAACACATAAATTGTAGTATAAAGCATTTAAAAGCTATTAAAATGCAGTGCATGTCTCTATTTTATAAGTTAAATAACTGTTAAACAAACAAAATAATGCAACTGTTACGTATTTCACCTAGAAAGAAGCCAGACATGTATAAATATTTCAACCTCTAAATATGAAAGAGAGTTATAATCCATTTTGTATAAAACTCTATGAAAGTCCCTGTTACCACAGCTTGGGTTACATAACTATATGGTAAAAAAAAATGATTTAATTTTAATTATTGGTTTGTCCTTTTGAGAAGGTAAAATATTACACTTCTGTAACTTCTGCTACCATGTAGCTTTAGTTGTTGTCTATCATCAGGGGCACCTCCGCCAGTGTTTTTTTAGCATAGTCTACACCCTTTGGGGTTGATAGTCAGTCCTCACAAGTATCAAGGAGAGCGACCAACCAGCATCTGCTTTGACAGAACTGGAAATCGACGGGGGCGGCTATATTCCCGCGGGCTCTGACAGTGAATGCAAGTTCTTGCAACCCACCTGTGTGAGTATATGTCTTGTACTTTTAGATATACCAACTCAACCTACAACACTGCACCATTGGGCGCCTGGTCTCTCTCATCCTATAGATACGTGGAGGTTACAGGTAACAGGTAAGGTACAGGTTATCAGGAATCAAAAAAACCTTAACAGGAAGTGCTATAATTACTTTATTTTACAAACAATAATTGGTCATTGTGACACATACCATTAAAGTCACAGGGCTTGATTAACTGAGGTTCTCTTAAGCTAGAGAACAATTGAGACTACAAATAATCCAGAAAGAATTGCCTACTCTAGATTTATTTAAAAAATATTATAAATATTATTTTGATTCCAAAATTGTTTGTCATATTGGACCATTGTGACGTATTCTGAAAGGTTAGTGAGTTAGCAGTGTTGCTTGTCAACTCACCCCACTAAAAACTCTATTGAGTAAGCTGATGACTTCCTGAGTAAGCTGAGGAAAATCTTGCTTGTGGGAATCGGCATGAGATTGCAAGATTTAACCTAGGAAGGCTTCATGTAGCCCTGCATTTTCCCATGCTGCTAGATCAATAACTCTGCTGCATCCCTCACTATGATGTGAGTGATATAGCAAAGGTTGCAAAATGTTGCCACCTAATAGATGATTTTTTGATAATTCTTTGTCTAGTTTTACAAGGTCCTTTAAGCACTTTAGTTTTCTCCAGCTCAGGAGAATCCATGTAAATTATACTCATAGGGTCATCAATAGGCATTGTAAGCCTATGGCAGGGCACTCCCACCTTGTGTCATAATTGATTGTGCACTCACAGAATAACGTTAACTTGTATTATTGGGACCACTACTCTAGTGTATGATTTGGAATTGTGCATCTTATTGCTTATTACCTGTATTGTGTTGTCTGTCACCCCTATTATCATTGTCTGTAACCTTTTGTAACCATGATGCTGATGCCCAATTATCTGTGAACAGTAGGCGATAAAGCACTTTAACATACATTAAAGTAGCACAGTTCCAAAATATTTTAGGGCAAATTCCCTGAATAAAAACAACAACAAAAACATTAAAGTGAACTTTTTACATATATTTTATCCATTCTTCTATAGCTTGCTATCGTTTTAAAATAAATGTTGTCAAAATTGCCTGGAAACTGAATCATCTCTAAGGTGATTTTGCCTAGAGAATGAAATTCAAACCCTTCCTCACAGATGCATTGTGAGAATCCGATGTCATCTGCATATACAGTGAACTATACATTCAGAGAGGAGATATCATAGATATATATAGATATATAGATATATATATATATAGTATAAAGTACCTATTCCCAAAAGAAGATGCTAACCCAAGCGTGGGAGAAACAAAAGTGTGGCTGTTGTAAGATTGTTTTAACATTTGTTATTTGTAAGGCCAACCCTAGGCCACTTTTCTAGTCCTTCCATGTCCATCCACTTCCTGGCCGGCTGCCACCATAGACACGTGTTATGAGGTATTTTCAGAAATCAATTCCTGCTTAGGCTAATTTTGAGGTTAATAGGATTGCATCTTTTTATGAAGTGTGGCCTTTATGTTTGCGCAATGCAGCATGGGTCCATTTTAATAGATTTGATGTTTCAAAATAAACAGAACAATGTTAGGTGTCTTCGTAGAAAAACAGCCAAGAAAAGGACAGTAACAGTAGAGTTAGTCCTGACTAGTTCAGTTTTATATTGTTTGTGCTACTAGAGGAACAATTTGCTGTAGTTCCGGTTATCTGTGCCCCCCACCCAGCTTTGGTTCCTTCCTTTTATACTAGAGCTCCGATCATGGCTTTTATGCTGCTTCTGGCAGTCCAGAGCATGCACCCGCCTAGCATTAGTGGATGGATGCTCTGACTAGTTTGAAGCAGCAGAAGAGCTGTGGTGAAAACTCCAGCATAAGAGGCAAGCATTTTTGATGGGAGGGGCAAATGATAGCTTATTCTATAGAAAATAATTTCTCTGGTAACACTTACAGGGCAGGGTATTTCTCTGGTAACACTTACAGGGCATTGCTAAACTAGTTTAACTAGTCAGCCCAGCACCAGTCTTGCCATTTTCTTTTCTTTCAGTAAGTCTTTAGTTACCGGTAGGCTTTATCAGCAAAAACAACCAGGTGCTTGTGTTTGAGGGAAATATATATATATATATATATATATATATATATATATATATATATATATATATATATATATATATATATATATACTGTATACGTGTATATATTACAGTGGACTACTAACTTTATTTTTGGGGGGACTTAGCCCTTGCATTATGCTATCATAAAATAAAATCAGCCTTAAAATATATGAAGCTGAAATGTTATTTTAATTTCTGCAGTGATTTCCAGTTATCCACAATCCATGGACAGTTCAGGTACCGTAAAGCTTTGTTCACTGGACTCCTTTCAGCTGGGTTCAGGGCCATTAACTGCCTAAGCATATCCATTGCCTCAAATGTCAGTTTCCTCCAGTGCCAAGACAACTCTTCGTGACTGCCAGTTTTCTGCCATAGCATAAAATCTTCAAAGAATGGATCAGATGGCAATGTTTTCTCCCAGGGGAAATATCCGGTCATCAGGCAGAACAGGAGAACTCCAAAGGCCCAGGCGTCTAGTGTGAAATCAATGGGTACTGCTTCTCCATTCTGACTGTTGCTTAATTCAGGTGCAGTGTAGGGAATTATGCCAGATACAAGTTTAAGCAAGGTGCCTTTGGGTCGAGTTAAACCGAAGTCAGTTAGTTTGACTCTTTGACAGTTTGTACCAAAAAGAAGAACGTTTTCCGGCTTTACATCTCGATAGACCAGACCCCTGCTGTGAATGAATTCAAGTGCACACACCAGCTGACTGGTAACCTTCTTGGCAATGGGTTCTGGTACTCCTTCCTGTTATATAAACAAATAATTGATGAAACATGATGATTGATGAGGTACATGCAATACATTTGTACTATTTCGTTTTAGCATAATATATTAAAATATATTAATATATTAAAAAGGATTTTACAATAAAAATACAATAACTTCTAGTGTTCTTCATTAAAAGAAATGTGAATCTTTCAAACTGTACCCAAAGTGAAAATAAACTTATGAGATGCTGAATTGTATGAGTAGTACATTTATTTATATTAATTTTGTCACTGTAATTGCCAATTCTGAATTTTGTACCGATTCTGTATTTTGTACCAACTCAGTATTTCATATATTGGTGTGTATACTATTGTCTGTATTATTTTGTACCCCATTTTGTTTCTTACTTTGTACAGCGCCATGGAAGATGTTGGCACTTTATAAATAGTACAGAAAATAAATAGAACATTAGTAATATAGAAAAGAGTCCTCATATTTTTATGTTTTGTATGTTTTATAGCTTTATATATACAGTATATCACTTTTATAGCTTTATATTTCAGATTTCATCAGAAATATATATGGTTAATAAAAAAAAACATGTCACAGCCTCACGGCTATATTGACAGTCTTGTTAATATAGCCGTGAGGCTATGACATGTTTTTTATTTTCCATATCTATTGTATTTATTATGTTTATGTAGCAAACTGAGCACTTTCCAGTTTAGATACTGTAGTTCCCCTGACAAAGCCCCTAATTATTATAGAGTGAAACATATAGGGTTTATGGGTGGGGTGTCGTGTGTTTGATTTAGTGAGCTAAACTCAGTGGGCTCGATTCAGTAAACGGTGCTAACTTAGTTAGCACGCCTAAAGACTTTGGGCGTGATAACTAGGGTGCTAACTGGGTTAGCACCGTTTACTAAATTCTTCAAAACTTTGCACGCGCACAGGTGCATCGCGCTGTGATGAACACGGCGCACCTGATGCGCCTATAAGATCGCATTGGGTGCAACCTTAATGATGCATGGTGCGACGTTAAAGTCACACCCAATGCGACCTTATAGGCGCATTCCGCTGAGCTCGTGCAAAGTTTTACGCGCGGGACTTTGCACGCGATGTGAATTTATCACGCCTAAACTAACTTTAGGCATGATATAGGGCTTTTCACAGGCGTGCTAACGCTTAGCACAGTTTACTGTATCGAGCCCATTAGCTTCATTCACAGGGCTCTGTGTACTCCTTTCTAACTTCCCCAGTCTGTGTATGGAAACAGTAGTTTTACAGGCTAATGGTTTTTAGTGGTCGGAATAAAAGTTAAGTTTTAATCTCTTTTGAAAAGGTATAGATTTGTGTGTATTATATTGAATCAGTCATATTGTTAAGTTTAAACTTATATGGTTAATAAGACTTCCAGCAATTCATGCACATGTGAACTACAGCACCATGTAAAAATTCTCATTAAGCATGTTCCATTTTATGCCTTTTGATACTTGCTTGTTGTATCTCTGGAAAAATGTAATAAAAACGATAATATATAAAAATAAAATAAAAAAAAAAGTTTAAACTTAGCCATGCCCTATTGATATGTATTGTCTAGGCTGCTTAAATGATCAGGCTACCGGTTGTTAAACATTAGCCATTAGTGCCTAGTGATTTTAGACAGATACAATAATTTTGATCATGTTTACTCTTAAGCTGTCCATATAACTTTGTTCAGCACAAACATCTGATTCCATACATATTATTGAATTGGATGAAAAGCGGTGCCACCATGAGCATGCCCGATCGACAATGCACAATTTCAGGCTGAAATTGGTTGCACTTATCGGTCGTATATGCTTCAAGATGTCGGGCAGTCATGGTCGATTGGGTGCATGGTGGTAATGGCGAGCAATATTGTGATGAGCAATGAACACTGTTGTGGTGGATGCAGTAGATGCGGTGGAATTGGCCGATTCCTGAGACATTTTTTTGCTGAAATTAGGAATCGGTCTGCAGTGTATGGGCAGCTGACAGATCTCTCTCTCTCTCTAATTAGATTGGATCAGAGAGAGAGATTTGTCTCTTGGTCGAATCTGCCCATCATCTCCTGTTGTATGGCTCCCTTAAATCTGAATTGGCTTAGTTAGCAAAATTAATCATACTTGATAAGCAACATAACCAGGTTGAGGGGAAGATTGGTTGAGCATCTAGGAACACAGGACCATGCAGTGGGCTCATTTATTTTACATCGGGCCTCTGCTAAAATTCTAATCAGAATTCAAAGTGCAGTTTAGTCCAGTGATTGCTCCCTAGTCTCTATCTCTGCTATAGAGCTCTGTATTGGATGACAAATGTAAAGGTATGACATGGGCCCACTCTTACTCTGTGTATGTTAGGCCTAATACTTCTGCACACCACAGCTATGCTTGGAATATCCAAGATAATCTAAGAAAAACATGTAGGCAGGCATACAATATTCTCTTACACTTGGCTTTATGACAGAGATGAGGTCTTTCTGCAGTGCAGCTTCATACAGGAAACCATAGTGTTCAGAGGATTCAAATGCAATTCCGAACATGCCAATGATGTTTGGGTGAGACGACAGTGATAGAGCTATACAGTATTCATACAAGAAGTTCTGCCGCTTGGTTAGAGTCTTTGGGAGGAGCTTTAAAGCCATAGGTGTACCTGTAAAACAAGTATCAATAAGTAATCAATATTTATGGGAAATAATTATTAAAAAAAAGCAGTGAACATCACCATAACTCATTGTTTACTGATGTTGAGATAGCACCTATTACAGAAGGAAAATACCATAAATATTAAATGATACTTAATACATACTGGAAACATCATCTATTTATTAGGTAGCATGATGGCACAGTGGTTATCACCATGGACCCTTCATGTTCTCCTCATGCTTGTGTGTTTTTTTTTATTTTCTCAAAGCACATTGATTTTCCCCCAAAATATACTGAAATTACTCTTTGGCCTTAGACTATGGTAGAGATCTTAGATCATGGCAGAGTTAGGGATTGCCGTATTTTTTGGACCATAAGAAGCCAGGGAGGAAAGAGGAGGACATATAGGACTTGAGTCACTAAACCGTGATAACTCATATCACGGCCGTTTTTATGCACATTTTTGCATTTGCGAGCGACTGTGAATTTGCTCGCGAAAACGAAATTCACACGAAAACGGCCGTGATATGCATTATCACAGTTTAGTGAATCAAGCCCGTAGAAAGCCAGGGGACAGAGGAGGACATAGGGAAAGCCAGGGGGACTGAGGAGGACAAATAGAAAGCCAGGGGGATAGAGGAGGACATAGGAAATGCTGGGGGGACAGAGGAGGACATATAGAAAGCCAGGGGACAGAGGAGGACAAAGGGAAAGCCAGGGGGACTGAGGAGGACAAATAGAAAGCCAGGGGGATAGAGGAGGACATAGGAAATGCTGGGGGGACAGAGGAGGACATATAGAAAGCCAGGGGACAGAGGAGGACATAGGGAATGCCGGGGGACTGAGGAGGACATAGGGAAAGCCAAGGGGACAGAGGAGGACATAGGAATAGCCGAGGGGGGGCAGAGGAGCACATAGGGAAAGCCGAGGAGACAAAGAAAATATGGAAATCTGAGGGAGAGGAGGATGCGGGGACAGATGAAGAGGGGGGGGGGCAGATGAGGACACAGGGTCAGATGAGGATGCGGGTACAGATGAGGAGGGGGGCAGATGGCACAAATGTGTCCCAGGTGGGCCGCCAGGTGTCCTAGATGGCCCACCAAATATGCCAGATGCCAGAGTCTATGGGTGCACTATTGACCCACCAGCAGATCAGATACGTAGCTGGGGGAGGGGGAGCAAGGGGCCACTCTGGCTACCTGTCTTTCATCTTTTGTGTCCCCCACTTAGCTGTTTTTGGGCAGTATACTTGCATTTGTGATAGTGGGCTCACACTACTTAATTACATGTGGTGAGCTTCTGTTTAATTATGTTTTGGGTTGGGAGGGGCAATGCTTAACCACTTAACAACCACCTAACGCCGATAGGCGTCGGCGGGTCGTTAGTGGTATAACATGGAAACGGCCGCTCGATCGAGCGGCCTTTCCATGCCAGTTTACGGAGGCTGTCTCCGTGAACAGCCGGAGAGCTGCCGATCACGGCTCGCCAGCGAACTGTAAACAGGCGGGGAAGAAATCCGCGCTGTTTACATCACACAGCGCTGCTGCGCAGTAGCGCCGTGATGTAGATCGGCGATCCCCGGCCTCTGATTGGCCGGGAAACGCCGGCATATGATAGGCTGAAGCCTATCCTTCAATGCGCAGGACGGAAATCCGTCCTGCGCAGCCCATGAAGGGAGAGGGAGGTAAGGGGAAGGAGGGAGCGCCGAAAACGCTGCAGAGGGGGGCTTTGAAGAGCCCCCTCCCCCGCAGATCACAAACAGCCGGCGGCGATCAGACCCCCCAGCAGGACATCCCCCTAGTGGGGAAAAAAGGGGGGAAGTCTGATTGCCAAGGCTCAATCCTGATCGGTGCTGCGGGCTGGAGAGCCCACGCAGCACCGATCACTGCAGAAAGCCCTGGTCCTTAAGTGGTTAATGTGAACCTATAAGAAGAAGTAAGGTAAAAGTTACTTACCTCAGTAGAATCATGCTTGAGCCCACTGTTCCTGCACAAGGGCCTTCTAAATACATCCAACAAGCGATTGTCATATTTGTTCTGATGGCCGCACTCCTGTCTGTGTACAATCGCTGATGTACTGCGCGTGAGCAAGTACAGTCCACACCTATGCAGTAGCATGTAGCTGTTCATGCATGAGCAGGTTTTTGGTACTGTGGAGGTGCGCACCACAGTGGCGATCCTAGCGTCGGGCAGCAAAAGCATCCCGCACTAGGTGACTCGCCTTGCAGGGGTCCCTCCAGACCTCCTGCCGCGGCCCTCCCAGCTGCTGATTCTCCGTGGGCCTTTTTCTGAAATACTCATGGCGCATCGATCCAGCGAGGAACCTCACAGATCCATTGCAGGCCACTCCGCTCCAGTCACCAACTCTCCTGCTTAGTGTCCCATCACCATGGTAACTTCCGGTCTGCGTCTTTCATGTCATCAGCGTGGACAGAAGTAACTGGTGACTGGAGCTGAGTGGCCTGCAGGAGATCTGTTAGGTTCCTTGCTGGATCAATGCGCCGTGAGTATTGCAGAAAGGGGGCCATGGAGGGGACATGGTGGCACAGGTGGTGGAACAGGGTTTACTGAGGGGATACAGGGGACAAGAGATGGCACCGGGGGAAAATAGGGGGCACATAGGGACAAGAGGTGGAACATGGGGAATGGAGCACAAGAGATGGCACAAAGGGACAAGAGGTGACACAAGGGGACAAGAGGTGGCACAAGAGGAGGCACAGAGGGAAAAGAGGTTACAGGGGGATGAGATGGCACAGAGGGAACAGAGGCGCATGAGAGGAGGCACAGAGGGACAAGAAATGGTAAAGAGGGACAAGAAGTGGCACGGGGGACATAGGGGACACATTTGGTCAAGAGGTGGCACAGGAGGAGGTACAGGGGAAAGACAGGGGACAAGAGGTGTCACGGGACACACAGGGAGATGAGGTGGCACAGGGGGAACATAGGGGACACAGTGACAAGAGGTGGCACAGGAGGAACAGAAGAGCACAAGAGGTGGCACAGAGGGATAAGAGATGGCAAAGGGTGTAAACAGGGGACACATTGGGACAAGAGGTGGCACAGGTGGGATAGAGTGTACACAGGTCAAGAGGAGGCACGGGGGGAACAGAGGGGACACAGGGGGATGAGCTGGCACAGGGGGAACATAGGGGACACAGAGTGACAAGAGGCAGCGCAGGAGGAACACAGGAGCACAAGAGGTGGCACAGGGGACAAGAGTGGCACAGGGGAAACTGAGGAGCACAACAAGTGGCACAGAGATACAAGAAGTAGCCAAGGGTAACATAGGGGACAAGAGGTGGCACAGGGAGCACAAGAGGAGGAACAGGGGACACAGAGACAAGAGGTGGCACAAGGAGTACATATTGGACACAGGAGGACAAGAGGTGGCACAGGGGGAACAGAGGGGAACAGAGCAGATGCAGGGGACAAGAGGTGGCACAGGGGGAACAGAGGAGATGCAGGGGACAAGAGGTGGCACGCGGGAACAAGCTAATTGCATTTTGTGCGAAACTGCTCCCTATCTAATTGCATTCTGTGGGAAGCTGCTGCCAGATTATGTGTATTCTGTAGGAGACTGCTGCCAGATTCAGTTTTTTTTTTTTGGGGGGGGGGGGGGGGCAAGAACACTATTCATTGAAGTTGCTCCTCCACCATGTAGTTAGAAAAAAATGCATGTGTTTTAAGAGGAAGTGTGGGGGAGGGGGGTGTCTTCAAATAATTAGCACCATGTGTCAAATACCCTAGGTACGCACCATACTTGTGCATTCAGATAATGTCTCACAAAATTACTTGTAAATGTTTTCTTTATTGTGTCAGAAATTTTTAAGGATGGCTCTAATGCAGCTCTGCAAAAATGATATGTATCAGCAGGAGAGATCACTCTCCCTGCCCTATGCATATTTGTCAACATGTATCTGTGTAATATATTGGGCCTGATTCACAAAGCGGTGCAAAGTGTTTGCACGCCTGTGAAAAGCCCTTTATCACGCCTAAACTCAGTTTAGGCATGATAAAATGAAACTCGCGCGAAATTCCCGTGCGCAAACCGTTGCGCGCGCAATTGCGCGGCGCACGGTGCAGTGCGCACGATGCGCCCATTAAACCCTATGGGCGCTGCGCGCGGAATTGCGCGATTGCGCGATTGCACGCGCAAAACTTTGCGTGCGGGACTTTGCGCGCGATAAAGAGCACAAAGCGGTGCTAACTCAGCGGTGCAAAGGTTATCACGCCTAAAGTCTTTTAGGCGTGATAACTGAGTTATCACCGCTTTGTGAATCAGGCCCATTATCTCATTCCCCCACCACCTTCCCGTTCCAGTTTGGGCCCAGAAAAATCTGGTCACTGTACTGTATTATTCTCTCTTTTCCAGTAAGGGGGTCTTTGGTTTGTTCTAGTTCTATAACAAGACGTATTGTAATAAATGGTGAATGGTGATTTATTTAGCACGCTCTGGAAAATTCCTATACAAATATCTGCTGTTTTACAGAGCTGTCCAGCTTTGGAGAGCCTTAACAAATTAGGCACTACGTCAGTGTAAACTGTTGCACATTCCTTCTGGCTTTGAGTTCTTTATCATGCTCCAAAAACCACTTTGCAATCTGCTCTGACTGCAGACTTTGGACATTAGGTCCCAGGCACGTTTTATTTTGGATTACACCATTGCTTCCATAAGCCACCCCCTCTCCTCCCCTCCAAAAATCACAGATCAGGGGATTATCCCAGCCATGGATTTCTAAGCCTGTGTTTACACGTTTTATGGAATAAATGAGCTATTTAATGGTGTCGTATATCGGCAGCTGCCATTGAATGTGCACTGCTGACATTCTTAACAAAATACTCTGAGTTGACTTTGTGCTGTGATATAATTTCACTTGGAAGAAATTGATTTAGGCAGTGACTATGTTGCAGGAGAATTCTGGAGACACTGACAGATACTGAGTTAGTGCACTGCAAACTGATCTAGTTAGTTACATTTAGGACACAGCCACAGCAGAAGACTCAACCAAATGCGTGTCTAGAAGTCATTACTCTTCCCAATTTTTGAAAGCCAAACATGAACGTAATGTCAGGGTTGTCAGGACAGCCTTACGCCAACAGATCTTAATAAAGGCACCCTAAGTAATTTATGATGTCGGGTGGATTAGCTTTTGAGCTATTTCTATAGATAGCATGGTATACACATACACGCACAGACAGAGACGTAAGGATTCATAAATAGGGATAAGCAATTATTTATCTTAAAAATTTGAGCTGTAGCATTGTAAAAGTTTGTTGCAAATCACACATTTTTTTCAGTATGGACTTTAACATTCTAAAAAGAATTATAGAAAAGGGTTGTAACCACTGTAGCATTTGGGAAAAAAAGAAGTGGGTTTGAACGAGAACCCAGAGAGTGATAAGGAGGCTGCCATATTAATTTCCTTTTAAACAACACTCGACCCCTCACTACCATCCAGCTACTGCCCTCTTTCCCTCCTCCCCTTGCTTCAAAACTCCTGGAGCATCCAGTCCACCAATGTGAGAACAGTTGCCTTAGCTCCAACTTCCTGTTCGACCACAAACAATCAGGATTTTGGCCAGCCTACTACACCAAGACTGCCCTCACCAAGGTCGTCAAAGACCTCACACTTGCCAAGGCCGAAGGAAAATACTCCACACTCCTCGTCCATGACCTTTCATCAGCTCATTCCCTGCTTCCCTATCCATGCAATCTGTGGGTTTCCAAGACCTTGCACTGGCCTGGTTCACCTCCTACCTTTCAAATCATTCCTTTAAGACCTCCTTAATCGGTTCTTCTTAAACCTCCACCCCCCTCTCAGTCAGGGCCCCACAAGGCTCTGTTCTTGACCCCTCGCTGTTCTCATTTTACACTGCCTCCATCAGCAAACTAATTTTCTCCCTGGCACCAGTAGTGTCTGAGTCACAACCCTGAGCCAAGCATGTGGCTAATCCAGATCAGAGCACCAGGGCCTCGATTCACAAAGCGGTGATAACCCAGTTATCACGCCTAAAAGACTTTAGGCGTGATAACCTTTTCACCACTGAGTTATCACCGCTTTTTCCTGCTCTTCGCGCGAAGTTACCGCGCGTACGCGCGTTCGCGCGTACGCGCGTGAAAGCGCGCGCAAAGTCCCATAGGGCTTAATAGGAGCTTCACGCGAAGCGGGGGCCGCTGCGCGCGCGCGTGCGCGGTTGCGCGCGCAAAACTTTGCGCGCGGTAACTTCGCGCGAGTTTCTTCTTATCATGCCTAAAGTGACTTTAGGCGTGATAAGGGCCTTTTCACCACGGTGCTAACACTTTGCACCGCTTGGTGAATCGAGCCCCTGATCTGCATGCTTGTTCAGGGTCTATGACTAAAATTATTAGAGACACCAGTTCATGGGGACTGCCAGGCAACTTGCATTGTTTAAAAGGAAATAAATATAGTAGCCTCCATATCCCTCTCACATTGGGTTCCGTTTAAAGAGGTGCTCTGGGTAAAAGTAATAAAAAAGTCATTTTATAACCACAAATGTGTTAATAAAGACATGCAGTACCATTGCTTCTGTGTTTTCTCTTCCTCGCAGCACTTTGTGTATTTGGATAACACATGAGTTATAGTGAATCTACTCTTTACATTGCCAGTAGAGTATTAGCCATTACCACAATGGATCATGGGAATTTTAGTAGAATATCTTACAGGTGGCAGCATCACCCTGTGCAGGAGCCCTGCTGCTAGGATAGTGCATTGAACTAGATAGTGTTGCCATCAGGACATTTAAAGCTATTTCTATGTATCTACAGGCTTTAATTTAAAAAATAAATAAATAAGCAATGTGACCCTAGTGAATGGATTGTTATAAATGTGCACGGTGAATGTTCTAGTAGCCTGAGTAGATCTTTAATGTTGTTGATGCACTGCCTAAGGCAATTCAAACAGCATCAGGATGTAGTGGGATATATGGAAGCCTCTGGGAGACATTTTGATGATGCGATGATATCGGTATTGTTGCTGGTGCAATAGTTGCATTTACAAAAGCCTATGTGATATAAAAAATTGTGCACTGCAATAACACCAAGTTCGTGCTGACAGAAGTTATAGTTCATACACACGAAATATAATTGTCAGCCAGGATCAAGAGTCGATCGAGTCAAGGAAGGGTGGAGTGATATGCAAAGGATCTTTCTTAGAAAAACAAAAATGCACTCCATCAGGATGGATTTGTACTCTTTACTGCCCAAGGCCACTGTCGGCAGCTGTCCCCCTTCAGTAGGGATAGCCAGATGACCCCTCCCCCCTTAAAGTATAGGTAGCCTGTTGACCCTTCCCTCTAGTATAGGCAGCAAGATGACCCCCCCCCACACACACACACACACACCGCAAGTATAGGTAGCAAGATAACCATCCCCTCCTCCTCCAGTTTAGATAACCATTGATGACCCCCTCTTCCCTCCAGTATAGGTAGCCTGATGACCGCTCCCCCCTTCTCTCCAGTATAAGAAGCCAGATGATCCCCCCTCACATTATAGCATGCTGCTGCCCGCCGTTGATCCTGTGGTGCCCTTGGCCATGGCCTACGTGGCCTTGGTTTAAATCCGGCCCTGCACTCCATGGTTTCATCTCATTGTACCGTCACGCTTGCTCTCTTTTATAAAGCAGTTGTAAAGTGCAGCCCATATCCCCTGTACTTGTATGCTTCAGCAGCTAAGGAGCACAGTATTGTGTCTCTCTCCGACTGAGAGTTTGCGGCTGTCTAGCGCTGCATCTACCTATGAACTCTACAAGTACTGACATCTCCCGACTGGAGCTCCCATCAGAATACCAGGATGCCATCACATCTTCTGGATTTCCAGTGCCCAGTACCCGGTCATTAAGTGGGATAACTGCTCATATTGGCTGTCTTATCACACAGCCACAAGAAACCAGGTGAGATCTGTCCTAGATAGGGCATTTTCCTTATCCTAATACTGATTCTTTAAGCGCTCTCTTTGTCTTTTCTCTCTAGGCAAAGATAGGTGCACAGATATTGGTGATTGTGGCAGAATGGATGGTTAGGATAAGGCATCGATGAGGGGGGGTAGTTACAGTTAGGCATTGAAGTGGGATGGTCGGTTAGGATTAGGCATTGGTTAAGGTGGGCAGTTAGGGTAAAGGTATCTGTTGGGGGGGTTGGTTAGGTTACAGAAGATGGGTTCAAGGGAGAATGGGGTCAGCTTACCAATATTTTACTATCGTAATTACACAGAGCCTAATAGTAGAATATTGGTAATTTTACTGATATTCTAGCAGCTTCCTCAGGTGCATGAATTTCCTTGCGCCTCTATTTCAAATATACAACATATCAGCAGTTATGATGTAGACATCAGTGATAACATGTAATGAGGCACTAATGGCTAACTAGCATGCAATACTACTACAGAGTGAATGGCACATAATGTTGGAAGTATCAACAGGATTATTACCTAAACTGCAGTATAGTAAAACAACAACAAGATGTCACTGTCTGTAAAATGTGATGATGATCTCTATAGCATTGTTATTTCCTTTATTCACTCAGTGTTTCTCTCTGTTCTAAGTAAGCTGCATTTCCTGATGGTTGTGTATGATATATATCTGCGTGGTTTTTTTTTTCAGTAAAGAGTTCTAACTTGTTATACTGGGTGCCTATCTGGGTGTACAGAATACTCTGCTCCATCACTTAGCACATACGTGCATTGATGATAAACAGTAACCAAGCGATAAAATCCAAATAAATAAGTATGTATAATGCTGCTACAGGGGAAGTTTGCAGGTTAGTAAAGGACAAAGGCACAACTGCTATGAATAAACAGGACTGCTCCAATTAGTACTGTATAATAGTGAGTAAATGTAACACTATAAAGCTATGCCAAAGCAGTGGTTTATTATATTATATGGTTGAAAAGAGAGTCAGTATCCAGCATTAAGAAAGACTTTGTTATCCAATGTTTCTGTACTTTATATGTGCTATTGCTGATAGTATGGGCAGCACGGTGGTGTAGTGGTTAGCTCTCTCGCCTTGCAGCGCTGGGTCCCTGGTTCGAGTCCCAGCCAGGGCACTATCTGCAAAGAGTTTGTATGTTCTCTCCGTGTCTGCGTGGGTTTCCTCCGGGCACTCCGGTTTCCTCCCACATTCCCAAAAACATACGGATAAGTTAATTGGCTCCCCCTAAAAAAAATTGGCCCTAGACTACAGTACTTACACTACATAATATAGACATATGGCAATGGTAGGGATTAGATTGTGAGCTCCTTTGAGGGACAGTTAGTGACAATACAATATATATATATATACACTGTACAGCGCTGCATAATATGTCGGCGCTATATAAATACTAAATAATAATAATAATAGTATTAACAAGCAGGGGCATAACAATAGACCCTGCAAGGGATGCAGCTGCAGGGGGGCCAAGAAGCCACAGGGGGCCCCATCCTGAGAGACTGACAACTAAGGGCAAAAAAATCTTTCTGCTCTCTGCACAGTTGTTCTAATGACTGCATCTGCTCAGTCACTGATAAGGAATCATACAAAGTTTTACAGACAAAGATTTGTAGACAGTCTCTATTTAGTGTTCAGCTTGGTCTTGTGTACAGCGCTTTTCTACCCCCTCCCAAGTGCTGTGTCCTGTAGGGGTGCTTGAGGAGTCTGGGCATGGAGAGAAAAAGCTTTCTGCTCTCTGGACTATTGTTCTAATGACTGCACCTGCTCAGCCACTGATAACGAATCATACAAAGTTTTGTAGACAAAGGTTTGTACACAGTCCCTATTTAGTGTGCAGCAGGCTCTTCTGTACAGCTTGGAACTGTACCTATTGGCGGGATTGGAGAGAGGGGACCTAATCCAAAGTTTCGCAGGGGGGCCCAGTGATTTCTAGTTACGCTCCTGTTAACAAGGATATATTGCAGATAGCTGACCTGTGCACCACTGGTCCAGCATCCTGGGCAATATATAAGGTAGCAGATCCAACTTCCCTATAGCAGCAGTCAATAGCCATTTCCAGCCTGCTGCACATTGTAATAATGAGAATCGCTATTTTAAGTTTGGCTGAGTTGGTGGCAGTTTGCTATTTATGTGTGTATCACCACTTCACTCATCTGCTGTCCCCTCTGATATTATGACATGCAAGTTAGCTATAGTACCTTATTATAGAACATCACTGATGTTTACATTTTAGCTGCCTGTCATTTGGTAAATACAATAGAGAAGATGGAACTTGGAGTAGAAGCCTTAGAAAGTTGTTCTGCTCTGTTTCATTTCTTTTTATGTTTTTGTTTTGTTTTTGGATGTTTTTATATGCAACCTTTATCACCATTGTGCATGTCCCTAAAAGTCATGTATTATATGCCTGAATGGCTATAGGCCAGTTGCTCTAACACCAGTGATGATAAAGATTGAGAGACTTTTACCATATTAGACAAACAAATTATGTAGGATGAAAAAACAAAGTTGTGTAAAAGTAATACCTTTTAATGACTAACTGATACAGTTAAATTATGAAAGCTTTTAGGGATCTAGTCCCCTTCGTCAGGCATATTCCCAGATGTTAGCTGAAGTGTGCTACCTGCATGCAGTGTTTTACTGCAGCTAACATTTCGAAATATGCCTGAAGAAGGGGACTAGATCCCTGAAAGTTTGTTAGCCATTAAAGGGTATTTTACAAAACATAGTTTTTCTACCTACATACCATGTGTACAGACAATCATGGCAAACATTTGAGTCTTTAGCTATCCGTGAGATGCCTACACTTGACTACATATTGGACCATATGCAAATTAGTTTTTCTCCTAAGTTTTCTCCTGGGTGATAATTTTTCATCTTCTCTTTAAAATAACTTTTCAGCATTTCACAATTGAAAAAATACTAAAAGTAGTAAAAAAAAAGTACTATCTTAAAAAAATACTAAAAGTAGTTAAAAAAAGTACTATCAAAAGTATTTTCTTTGCTTGCTGGGGGTTTAAAAGGCATTATATTGATAAGGTGTGAAAATATCAACTTGGAGAAAACTAAGGGGAAAAAGTGTATTGCCATTGTTCTTTCCATAGGTGCTCAATAGGATTCAAATCAGGACTCACAGAAAGCCATTTTGGAATAGTTTAATTTTTTTATTCTTAGCCACTCTTAGTAGCTTTTTTTTTTTAAAAAAATATTTTTTATTAAAGGTTTTAAAGGTTTTCAAAAGTACAATGTGCAGTTAGTACAGAAGAGCAGCTATCAAGAAAAGTGTACAGGAGGCACATGAAGCTCTCATACAATTGTACAATTGACTGGATAGTATATGTGGTGGTAGATATGAAGTTGGGCCAGAAGAGTAGACATGTTTAAATACATTCATGACAGAGAAATCACTTTGTCAAAAAAAAAAACAATTATGAGCTATCGTCTGGGACATGTGAGGTATGTAAAGAACCATCACGTCCTCTCATCCCCTCATGTTGAAAAAAGGCCAGCATTACAAATCAAAGCTGTCAAGGTATGAATGATTGAGCGGTAAAGGGGAGAGAAGGAAGATGAGTATGTATTAAAGTAAGTAAAGAGAAGAAAGGGAAACCTGTATATATAGAGGGAGGGAGAGAGAAAGTAAGAAAATGGCGAACTGCCCCCTAATCCCCGGATATTCTTAATAGCTTTTAACTTTTGGGGATTTTTTTGTCTTTACAACACAATGATAACTAGAAGGCTGTTGAAAGCAAATTCTGGGAATGGTTTGAACAAATATGAATGTTTTTTACTTGAGTAAAATGTATCAGGTTTGCCAGAAGGGAAACATAACATTCCAGCATAAAAACCTTACACAATCTGTGAAACACAAATACAGAAGTATCATAGTTTGAGCTTTATTAGCTGCATTTCAACCAAGGCTTCTTGCCATCATTGATGCCCAAAGGGATCCGAATTGATACCTCTGGCGATGGCTCACCAAGCGCTTTAACCACTTGAGGACCACAGTCTTTCTACCCCTTAAAGAGACACTGAAGCGAAAAAAAAAATGATGATATTATGATTTGTATGTGTAGTACAGCTAAGAAATAAAACATAAAGATCAGATACATCAGTCTAAATGTTTCCAGTACAGGAAGAGTTGAGAAACTCCAGTTGTTATCTCTATGCAAAAAAGCTATTAAGCTCTCAGACTAACTTAGTCGTGGAGAGGGCTGTTATCTGACTTTTATTATCTCAACTGTAATTGAACTGTTTACTTTTCCTCGGCTAGAGGAGAGTTCATTACTTCACAGACTGCACTGAAAGACTCATTTTGAATGCTGAGTGTTGTGTAATCTGCACATATTATAGAATGATGCAATGTTAGAAAAAACACTATATACCTGAAAATAAAAATATGAGAATATTTTCTTTGCTGCTAATCTTCTAGTAATTATTCATAGTACACAACCAATTCATTATATCATATATTTTTTTCGCTTCAGTGTCTCTTTAAGGACCAGCCTAAGGTGCTCATAGAACGTTGGGCCCCTTAGCGCACCTAGGCTGCAAAAAGGGGTCACACATGTGGTATCGCCGTACTCTAGAGAAATAGTATAATGTGTTTTGGGGTGTATTTTTACACATACCCATGCTGGATGGGAGAAATATCTCTGTAAATGGACAATTGTGTGTAATAAAATAAAAAAATAAGGCCCAAATGCCTCAAAATGCCTGTTCAGGGGTATAAGCATCTGCAAATTTTGATGACAGGTGGTCTATGAGGGGCCGAATTTTGTGGAACCGGTCATAAGCAGGGTGGCCTGATAGATGACAGGTTGTATTGGCACTGAAGTGCAGGAAGCGCAGGATGTTCTCAAATCGTGACCTGGACATGGCAGCAGAGAACATGGGCATGTGATGTATTGGGTGCGTAGACCAATAAGACCGCAATACATTATTTTTGACTAGACCCATGTTAAGGAGAAGGCCCCAAAAAATGTTACGTTCGGAAACTTGGAGTGGTTTCCACTGAAAAGGCTGGGCATGGTAGCTTCTTGGATTGGCGGTTGCGTATTGTGTGGCATAACGGTTGGTCTCAGCGACAATTAAGTCGTAGAGGCCAGCAGTGATCAGAAAAAAAAATTCTGTCACTGCGGTGGGGCGGGTGAGGGTTTGGCCGGGTGATCAGAAGCCCACAGGGGGCTTACGGCCTGATCTGATGGATAGGAGTGCTAGAGGGTGACAGGAGGTGATTGATGGGTGTCTCAGGGGGTGATTAGAGGGGAGAATAGATGCAATCAATGCACTGGGGAGGTGATCGGAAGGGGGTCTGAGGGGGATCTGAGGGTTTGGCCGAGTGATCAGGAGCCCACATGGGGCAAATTAGGGCCTGATCTGGTGGGTAGGTGTGCTAGGGGGTGACAGGTGGTGACAGGAGGTGATTGATGGGTGTCTCAAGGTGTGATTAGAGGGGGGAATAGATGCAAGCAATGCACTGGGGAGGTGATCGGGGGGGGGGGGTGATTGGGTGCCCGCAAAGGGGCAGATGAGAGTCTGATGTGATGGGTATGATGGGTAGCAGTGACAGGGGGTTATTGATGGGTGATTGATGGGTGATTGTTGGGTGATTAGAGGGGAGAACAGATGTAAATAATGCACTGGAGAGGTGTTCAGGCGGGATCTGAGGGTGATCTGAGGGTGTGGGCAGGTGTTTGGGTGCCCGCAAGGGGCAGTTTAGGGTCTTATCTGATGGGTAGCAGTGACAGGTGGTGACAGGGGGTGACGGGGTGATTGATAGGTGATCAGGGTGTGAATAGAGGGGAGAATAGATGCAAGAAATGCACTGGCGAGGTGATCAGGGCTGGGGTCTGAGGGCGTTCTGAGGGTGTGGGCGGGTGATTGGGTGCCCGCAAGGGGCAGATTAGGGCCTGATCTGATGGGTAGCAGTGACAGGTAGTGACGGGGTGATTGATGGGTGATTGATGGGTGGTCAGTGGGTGATTAGAGGGAAGAACAGATGTAAACAATGCACTTCGGAGGCGATCTGAGCGCGGTTTGCGGGCGATCTGAGGGTGCGGACGGGTGATCAGGTGCCCCGCAAGGGGCAGGTTAGGGTCTTATCTGATGGGTGTTAGCAGGTGGTGACAGGGGGTGATTGATGGGTGATTGACAAGTGATCAGTGCGTGATTACAGGGAAGAATAGATGTATACAGTACACGGGGGGGGCCTGGGGGGGTCTGGAGAGGATAGGAGGGATGTCCCCGAAACATGTCGTGTAATTGCTAAATGATTCGATAAAACGCAAGTTTTGAAAGCCAGTTGGGTGCCTTCTCCTTATTGATGAAAGGTGTAGGGGGGTGATCAGGAGCCCCCAGGGGGATGTTTAGGACCTAACCTAAAAAATAGCGTTGACAGATAGTGACAGGGAGTGATTGATGGGTAATTAGAGGGGAGAACAGATGTAAACAATGCACTTCAGAGGCGATCTGAGGACGGGTGTGCGGGCGATCTGAGGGTGTGTGTGTGTGGGGGGGGGGGGGTGGGTGATCAGGTGCCCGCAAGGGGCAGGTTAGGGTCTAATCTGATGGGTGTTAGTGACAGGGGGTGATTGATGGGTGGTTGGCAGGTGATTGACAGGTGATCATGCGTGATTACAGGGAAGAATAGATGTATACAGTACACGGGGGGGGGGGGTCTGGGGAGGATTGGAGGGTGTGTGTGGGGGGGTGATCAGGAGCCCCCAGGGGGCAATTTAGGACCTAACATAAAAAATAGCGTTGACAGATAGTGACAGGGAGTGATTGATGGGTAATTAGAGGGGAGAACAGATGTAAACAATGCACTTCGGAGGCGATCTGAGCTGAGGACGGGTGTGCGGGCGATCTGAGGGTGTGTGTGTGGGGGGGTAATCAGGTGCCCTCAAGGGGCAGGTTAGGGCCTAATCTGATGGGTGTTAGTGACAGGGGGTGATTGATGGGTGATTGGCAGGTGATTGACAGGTGATCAGTGCGTGATTACAGGGAAGAATAGATGTATACAGTACACAGGGGGGGGGTCTGGGGAGGATCGGAGGGTGTGTGGGGGGGTGATCAGGAGCCCCCAGGGGGCAATTTAGGACCTAACATAAAAAATAGCGTTGACAGATAGTGACAGGGAGTGATTGATGGGTAATTAGAGGGGAGAACAGATGTAAACAATGCACTTCGGAGGCGATCTGAGGACGGGTGTGCGGGCGATCTGAGGGTGTGGGGGGGGGGGTGATCAGAGGGAAGGGGGGGAAGATCAGTGTGTTTGGGTGCACATAGGGAGGGCTGGAGCCTGCCCTGGTGGTCCCTCGATCACTGGAACCACCAGGGCAGGAGGCAGCCTGTATAATACGCTTTGTATACAATACAAAGCGTTTTATACATTGTATTGCGGCAGATCGGGGGTTAACAACCCGCCGGCGCTTCCGTACGGCCGGCGGGTTGACGTCGTGGGTGGGCGGAGCCAATTGCCGGAGGATGCGCGCGATCCCCGGCACTACACCGCAGAACGACCCGCCGCCAATAGGCGTATTGCCGTCGTTCTGCAGGCCACTTTGCCGCCGCCCATCGGTATCATCAGTATAGGAAGCCAGGTATAGGTGCCACCAGTACAGGTAGCCAGATATAGGTGCAGCCAGTATAGGTAGCCAGTTATAGGTGACCCAGTATAGGTAACAGGTAAAGGTGCCCAATAGAGGTAATAGGTATAGGTGCCCACAGTATAGGTAGGCAGCAGGTATACAGTGGGTTGCAAAAGTATTCGGCCCCCTTGAAGTTTTCCACATTTTGTCACATTACTGCCACAAACATGCATACATTTTATTGGAATTCCACAAGAAAGACCAATACAAAGTGGTGTACATGTGAGAAGTGGATCGAAAATCATACATCATTCCAAACATTTTTTACAAATAAATAACTGCAAAGTGGGGTGTGCGCAATTATTCGGCCCCCTGAGTCAATACTTTGTAGAACCACCTTTTGCTGCAATTACAGCTGCCAGTCTTTTAGGGTATGTCTCTACCAGCTTTGCACATCTAGAAACTGAAATCCTTGCACATTCTTCTTTGCAAAACAGCTCCAGCACAGTCAGATTAGATGGACAGCGTTTGTGAACAGCAGTTTTCAGATCTTGCCACAGATTCTCGATTGGATTTAGATCTGGACTTTGACTGGGCCATTCTAACACATAGATATGTTTTGTTTTAAACCATTCCATTGTTGCCCTGGCTTTATGTTTAGGGTCATTGTCCTGCTAGAAGGTGAACCTCCGCCCCAGTCTCAAGTTTTTTGCAGACTCCAAGAGGTTTTCTTCCAAGATTGCCCTGTATTTGGCTCCATCCATCTTCCCATCAACTCTGACCAGCTTCCCTGTCCCTGCTGAAGAGATGCACCCCCCGAGCATGATGCTGACAGTGGGGATGGTGTGTTCAGAGTGATGTGCAGTGTTAGTTTTCCGCCACACATAGCGTTTTGCATTTTGGCCAAAAAGTTCCATTTTGGTCTCATCTGACCAGAGCACCTTCTTCCACATGGTTGCTGTGTCCCCCACATGGCTTGTGGCAAACTGCAAACGGGACTTCTTATGCTTTCTGTTAACAATGCCTTTCTTCTTGCCACTCTTCTATAAAGGCCAACTTTGTACAGTGCATGACTAATAGTTGTCCTATGGACAGAGTCTCCCACTTGAGCTGTAGATCTCTGCAGCTCGTCCAAAGTCACCATGGGCCTCTTGACTGCATTTCTGATCAGCGCTCTCCTTGTTCGGCCTGTGAGTTTAGGTGGATGGCCTTGTCTTGGTAGATTTACAGTTGTGCCATACTCCTTCCATTTCCGAATGATCGCTTGAACAGTGCTCCGTGGGATGTTCAAGGCTTTGGAAATCTTTTTGTGGCCTAAGCCTGCTTTAAATTTCTCAATAACTTGATCCCTGACCTGTCTTGTGTGTTCTTTGGACTTCACGGTGTTGTTGCTCCCAATATTCTCTTAGACAACCTCTGAGGCCCTCACAGAGCAGCTGTATTTGTACTGACATTAGATTACACACAGGTTCACTCTATTTAGTCATTAGCACTCATCAGGCAATGTCTATAGGCAACTGACTGCACTCAGATCAAAGGGGGCCGAATAATTATGCACACACCACTTTGCAGTTATTTATTTGTAAACAATGTTTGGAATCATGTATGATTTTTGTTCCACTTCTCATGTGTACACCACTTTGTGTTGGTCTTTCATGTGGAATTCCAATAAAATTGATTCATGTTTGTGGCAGTAATATGACAAAATGTGGAAAACTTCGAGGGGGCCGGATACTTTTGCAACCCACTGTAGTTGCCCTAGTAAAGGTAGTAGGTATAGGTGCCCCATAGGGTTAAACGAGTTTGGGAGACACCTGTACACACACTTGATTGTCAGCGCGAGGTGGCCACAAATGGCTGCCTTGGCCATGTTTGGTAAAGAGCATGTAACAGGAATTGGGCCATCCAACAAGACAATGATCTAAAATACTCAAACCATTCTACCAAAAAATGATTGAAACAGAAGAAATGTAATCTTTTGAGACTGTTCACTCAGTCAGCACCAAAATCACTAAATGCAAATGCTTTGTACTGAGGAGAAGGCAGTGTGTAGCCCAGTGACAGAGTTTTTGTTGTGGCATTCATGAAAGTCCATCTTTAGCCACTCAGTTATAGCTGTCATGAAACTTAAAACTGATACATTGATTCACACTTCTCTACTTATACGTACTTTAAAATATAAATAAATAATATTTCACAATATTAAGGCTATTTTCTGATATGTGAAGGAAAGTCTGTGTATATTATACAGGAAGCAGTAAAGTGTTGTACCGTGTTAGCCATGAGTAAAAGCAAGAAGTTTTGAATCAGGATGATACCATTTATTGGCTAACTTAGAGATGGATAAACAGTGAGCTTTCGACTTATAAAAAGCCTTCGTCGGACTGGTTCCTGACCAGAACTGAAAAACACAGCTGATATACACTGACATACAGAGGAGAAACATTCTTTAGCAAACACAGACAGACATATGTTTATCAGTCCACAGACATAAGGAATATTCAGAGACAGACATTAACGGTTGGAAAGTTATCTGCTTTCTAGGCTATCCAATCTGTCAACAAGTGTTAGTAATAGCCCAACTGGGCTAAAGGAAATGGAAGCGTAGCTCCCTGATTACACTCACATTAAAGACCTTCAATAGCCTTCATTCATATGAAAAGGCATTATCACCTTCATGGATGAAGTGTTGGGTCTGCAGATCTGAATTTTTACAGTGTTATGACCAGGGCTGTAGAGTTGGTACAAAACTCACCCAACTCAGACTCCTCAGTTTATGAAACCCCGACTCCAACTCCAGGTACTCAAAATTTCTCTAACCCTGACTCTTTAGTCTAATACTTACCAGGGCTTTGGAGCTGGTACAAAAATCATCCGACTTCGACTCCTCAGATTATGAAACCACTGACTCCAGGTACCCAAAATTGCTCCAACTCCTCGACACCAACTCTACTGTCTTGGTTATGACACACCTTTATGTCAGAAGTGCTGCGCTGTGGGCCTTCATTGTGTGCCTTCACAGCTTTCACCAGCCCTAACCTGGTGTACATGAAATGTCAGAGAACAGTTCATTGTTCAACGTAAATAAACATGTATATTGAAGTTGTGTTTAAAAAAAGGCTGTTTTTGCCTTTTTGCATTAAAGGAACCAGCCCTTAAAGTGTTGCTATCATAAATCGGGCATAGTGCGGTCTGAACCCGTTAGTAACAGTTATTATAGATTGATGGTACACCTTGAAATGAATCAGAGCACTCATTATTTGATTTTATATAAAAGATTGTATTGCGGCAGGCTATATACAAAAACATAGTGCCCCCCAAATATTTACAACAGTTCCAAATAGCTTTCTAAGTTTACAGAGGTACATTTAGCAGGTTGTCTAGCTAGTCACTCTTCCATCCATTAGGCCTTGTTCAATTAAACATAATTATCTCCTGTGGATTCCAATAATATTGACAGATATGGATTGTACAATATTGAAATCATCTGAATATTAAAATCATTGACCCCCAAGAAGAAAAAAAACTGTCCTTGTCATGGAATCACCTGATTGTGATCAAAAGAAAGCTTGATGTTCTTCAATGTACTCTGTAAACATAATAACAATAAGAACAACAGTTTATTATTTACCTCTCTGACGGTGTATTACCAAGGTGACTTGGCCGTATTTCCCCTTTCCAAGTTGTTTGATGAATTTGTAATGGTCTTCCACTTCCAACCTAACCAGGTTTTGATCAGTAATTTCCATCATTTCGTCAAGCATGTTGGCAGCTGTCAGGCCAATGTTTGAGTCTGTGGAGTCCATGGCTGATGTTATATCTTACAAAACAGACAACATTTTTGTTAATGAAAGAAGTTGGAGATTCAATGACACAGAGCTTGGCTAACTAAGGTTATGGCTGGAGATCACTGGATTCTGTAAAAAAACTTAATAAAAATTATAATTTACTTGAGGCTGTCAAGATTTTAAATTTAGGTTTTTAACCCATTGAAGTAAATAAATTAAGACTTTTAGATTTCAGGAGAGTCCTTTGTCGGGCTGGGTCAAAAAATACAAGTGTTTATCTCATCCATTTATTTTCACTTCAGGTTTGCTTTAAGGACTCATTGTGCTGTTGTCCCAGGGAGCTGCATTGGCAGGTTTATTGTAAACTAGATTTTCAGCAATTGTTTCTTGGCTGTATCCTAGCAACACAGTGGATGTGATTTATTTAGGACTAGCACAGGAACTTGGCACTGTGCCACAAAAGGAGATTATTGCATAGGATTAGCACAGTAGAACTAGAGGACAACTATGTGCGTGGGTAGATAACTGGCTGATGAATAAGTTCAGAAGGTTGTAACCAGTGGAACAGATTCAACTTCAGTTCAAGTTGTTACCGGCTCACCTCAAGGCTCACTTGCAAGACCTTTCTTTCAGTTAGATTTCATCTTAATGTTTATTAGATAACCTTATTAAAAATGAAATTGTTTGAGAAACAGTAAATCAAATAAATGTTTAGCAAAACATTTCTGGACACTTCTAAACACTGCTGGTCAACGTTCAGAAGACAACACACAAAGTTTGTAAATCACTGTGATTCTTTTCATTACTAAAATAAAAATTACAAGCTGACACATCATTGCATTTCAGTGGTTCTGGAGGTGTGGCTAGCTTACAGGGACAACAAAGGATGATTTGCATATTCAGCAGTGATGCATCGTGGGAGACATCATATGCTCACACCAATCTGAATAATTGCAAATACCGTCTGTTTTAAGAGGCAAACTTTTGCTTTGCATAGCATTTTAGTAAGAAGGCTTTTTGGTTCTTTGTAGCCCCTTACACACTACTAGGAGTTCTGGTTCACTATGAGCTTGCTGGGTAATCTGTAACTTTCCACTTCTATATGAGAGAGTCTATGGCTACATTCACAGTGGGATGTGTGTTGCGTCCCCTCTAAGAACAGGAATGCAACAGTACTGAAAAGTCACACCATACATTATGGGCACGTTGCTAAAAAATAAAAGGTTAACATGTGCGTTTTTCAGTAATTCACTGCATGCATTGCATTGGGAGACCATACTCCGTTAGATCTCACCACATCTGGCACACTGTGAACACTGCATAGATTTAACATTGCTGCGCGTCGGTTATATTATACCGCAACGCCCCACTGTCAACATAGCCTAAAATATCAAACTTCTAAAAATGAATTATTAAGACTGTCTTACTTAAAAAAAAGTTTGTATGGTGGTTTTGTAAACACAGATGCTACAGATGCACACAGATATTTGCAGGGAAAGTTATTACGCAAGCTGCTTTGAATTCTGGTGCACAAAGTGTTAAGTGAAAATGCAAACTTAGCTGTCATCCTAGGTTTCTTTGACACCTATTTCAGGATTGTACAGAATATCCATGCACTGATATTTGTACGACACCCACTCACAAGCAGATTAATAATGGTGCAGAATTTCTTCCACGTGAAAGCTAGATTTACACAAGCCCACGTCTTTTGGAATCACTATGGAAACATTTCTAGGGTTAGGAGGGTCACAAGATTTCTCAAGTCATCTAAATTCTCATTTTATTTGTTTATATTTAACTTTATCAAAAATCTGTAAACTCTAATTAACATGTTGATGTTTTCTTAGAAAATGATATAATTCTACAATTGGGGCCTTGCTATACTTAGCTTGACTACGCTGATTACGTTAAATTAGTAATGATAAAAAGACAGGTTTATTGAAAGGATGAGTAATATGCATGAAACCTGTGGTGAATATGTCAATAAAAGACTGTTTATATAAATGATGCAGTTTGTCTGCTCATAAGTGTCATTGTTTGTGTTTTGTATGGGCAGAGTTTCTACCAGATTTATAGAAATAGATTAGAAAGTAAGCCTTTTTGTTATCTGCATGCACCACTATGAACTTTAACTGTAAACTATGTACTAGCACCACAAAAAACATTAGCAGGGACACTAATAGCTTACAATATCAGGGGCAAGCTATTGTGTGTGGCATCTAGGAAAATACAGGGAATGGGGGTGGGCACCCATGACTAAGCTATCAGGAGGCAAAAGTAGGGAGAAAAAGGACAGAAGCGGGAACTGAAACACAGGGGATTTGTTGGCACCCAGAAAGAGAACAGCATCAAATAACAGCAAGTGAGGGCGGCAGCTGGGACATACAGGATAAAATGGGCAATGGGCAACCAGGAAGATAAAGAGAGCTCAGCAAGGAGAAAAATGAGGAGATAAAGACAGCAGGGAGCTTCCAGAAGAAGGAGGGAAACCCCCTCCCATTAGAGGGAATATGGGGAGAGAACATCAGGTGATATGCAGGAAGAGGTGAAGAACACTATGGGGGCACTGGATAAGAGAAGGACATCATGAAATACTAATAGGAAGAATATAAAGGGACATCCCACAGAGGGAGGGCAGCACATGGCACACAAGAGGAGCTGAATGGATGAAGGAAGAGGGCAACTAGTCAGTCAGACTTATATGTTATCTTGTAAGCCAGTAAAGCATCTAAACCATGTCTTGATGTCAAGACTTATAATTTAGAGTAAAAAAAATGACAACATGCTCTTTTTCTACCGTACATGACACCCGGAGTTAAATAAGGGGCATTGAATGGGAAATATCTCAGTGATCTTGCTGCATATTTTCTATGCTTTATATAGTTTATGACTTGACAATTTTGTGTTGTATTGAATTCATTGCAATGGAGGTATAGCTGACAGATTTATGCATATTGATCAATGTATTCTAAAACCCATCTTTCCTGATTAATTGAATACATCAAGTATTGCCTAATAGTTTCATCACCTTCTGGAGCAAAAGGCAGGGATAAGCCCCTTGTCTATATCTCTGTGAAAGAGGGGGGGGGGGGGGCTTTGGTATCCAGCATTTGCAGTGTTCCCCCAAACGTATGGACTACATAGGCTTGTATGAGCTCCACTCTAGTCTAAAATCTAGATTCCCTAAATAATGCCAGCCTGCTGCATAAGGGATAGGGGGTTAAATGTGCTGAGGAGGGATACCCAATGTTGTCACTTTAAATTTAAAAAGTTTTGCCAATTGTCCTAAGACAAAAACTTGTAGATTTCAGCAAGGTAAATAAAAATGATGAAATCCCACCCTGGGTTTATACTAATTTTTCACACTAAAATGTTAATGATTTCCTATGTAAATTTGAGTATTTTTTTTAAAGATTTTTTGTGGCATGTTCTCACAAGAAGCCCTGACCTCCACAAATAAGCAAAGAAACCATATCTGGGGGTCTTAGCAATTCAACTCAGCGCCATAGACTTGAATGCACAAGGCAAAATCTCAATCTTATTGAAATCTGATTTCAAAACTGAGCTTATGACATCAAAATCAGAATTTGGCAATGCTAATCATCTCTACTTGTCAGTTAACCCATTTCAGTTCTGCTGTCATCTTTTACAAATCTAGAAACATCCCTCACGTTGACAGTCTTGTCCAACACATACACTAATAAACAGTCTCATAAATGGGGCATTTGAACAGAAAATAAGTAACTTTCAGTATCTTGAACTTTGAAAATGTATGTTCAAATTCAAAGATTCTAGTTATTTTGGCTTACTCTTCCAAGCACTGTAGATATGTAAAACCTTAGTGTAACGGGATATTACCAACATGTACTGCTACAACAGTGTGAGTAAAGTAAGAAGACTCTGTATCAGCACATGACAAGGTTGATAAGGTGTTCCATAGTCTTGAGAACTATCAAGCAGAAATTGATAGGTAAGCCTTACTGATCTTTCTTAGAGTTTGCAGTTATTCAATGCAAGGGATTATCCAACTTTTTATGTGTGCTGCTGTTCACAGTTAGAATGGGAGAACAGTGAGGACAGAATTGATTTGGGCACTGGAATCTGTTAGCTGCTTTCAGTTAGACCTTATCCGGTGCCTCTTAGAATTCTGTTTTGCTTCTGTTCTGACTTCATTGCATTTCTGTTTGTTAAAGTGCAAGAGATCATTTTATTGAAAGTCAAAATGAAACTGAGCAAATTTTCACCAGGGCTGCTGGAAAAGTCCTAGAATGCAGCCACGTATTAGTTAACCGCATGCTGCAGCTTAAACCCAATATAGAGGTGTGGCTTGTGAGTGAATCTCACCTGATCCTGATGCATCTATTCTCCTCGGAACCTGGCCGCTCTCTGCCCGTAAGATGTCTGCATGTTGGGTGTTATGCAGGAAACAGGAAGTAGAGTGAGCTGCTGGCTTCTGAGGAGCACAGACAATTTGGGATCACAGCTGAACCCTACTCTGCAAGAGAATACAGGAGGGGGGCCCATGGAAAGGAAAGAAGAAATTATGTCGGCCCCCTTTCCCACATTCTCAATCTCCCCAACACTAATTGGCCTTGATTGCTTCTGCCCAGGTGTCACCCCTTCCAAGGGGATACCCTGTATGGTCCACCTCTCCCGCACACCACTTAGTACGCCACTGGCCCTGGAGATCAAGTCCTGATCCCAATGGGTGTCAGTTACTGTGCATGTATACACACCATTGTTCCAAAAAATGCAGCAAGATTTATATTTTTTTAAAAACCGTAACGCTGCTTTGGGAACTCCCTCATAAGATGACACTGCATTAGGGCTTTGACAATCGCTGGTGATCAGCAAGTGCAGCACAATCACCGCTAGTGTGAACCAGCCCTTAAACAGGTTATCATTAACAAAAAAAAGAACAAATGTTTGAAATCAGAATTCCACAATGCTTCAGTTGTCTCCTGAGTCAGTGTGTTATGACCACCAGACAGACCACATCACTTGCTAGCTAAATTTAGACACATTTAACTGACTCAATTGCCCTGCAGAAGGGACTGCAGTGTCCTGAAAGGTTGGCTCGTGTCTTCTTTAAAAAAATATTTCATTTGCAAAAGTGCCAGTCTCTTCATATTGTCTATGGACTTGTTAGGAGGTGTTGTAAATTACCCTGAAAATTGGACTAGAGCATTTCACTCACTAATGTCTGGCTTATGCCAAGGGTGTGCAGGTTTCATCTTATCATTCTGACATATCCTGGTGGTAGGTGGGGTAGAGGTCTCCTGTTCAAAGAGCAACCACCAACAACATGCGAGTGGTCTACTTGCATCTTTCCTGGTTGTTAGGTGATATGTCCCCTTTATGGATTTGTTGCATTCGTTGGCCATTCATTCTACCTGGATATGCACTGAGAAAGAAAAGGATCCTCCATGTGGAATAAAAGCAATACAAATGTATGCAAAGATCTTGGCATCCCGACTTGAAACTATCTCAGAATCAATATTGGGGGAGCAACAGATTGGGTTTAGGAAAAATAGACATATTAAAGATAACATTTATACTGCCATCAACTTTATCCACAAGTGTAGATCTACAGGCCAAGAGGGTGTTGTGATCACAATAGACATAGAAAAAGCTTTTGATCGTGTTCAAAGACTACCTCTGACTGAAATTCTTAAAAAAATAGGTATAGGCCCTTTTTTGATTAATCGAATTACTAGTCTATACTCCAATCAATCTCCTCAGGTGAGAACGAATGCATATAACTCAAATAAATTCCATATTGAAAATGGAGTGAGACGGGTGTCCCCATCCCCAATACTCTTTAATATATATCTTGAACCTTTGATTCAAGTGATACAAGGTGACTCCAAAATAAAAGGGTTTAGAAATGGAGGAGAGGAAATAAAGGTATTAGCATATGCTGATGATATTTTACTTACCCTAACTAACCCTATTGAATCGGTCAAAAACTGTCTCTCCTGGCTCAATCTTTATGGTGTTATGGCTAACTATAGAATCAATAAAACAAAATCAATAATTCTAGATATAGAATGCTCCTCCGAGACTATTTCATCAATTAAGCAACACTGTCACTTCCAGTGGTGCTTCTCGGCAATAAAATATTTGGGAGTTAAATTGCCCTCACATATTAGAGACATATTCAATTCAATTCACTTTATTGTCATTGTGTAACACAACGAAATTACTTTTCATGACAACCCCACGGTGCATATAGGGAACATAGTGATAGTAACAAGGAAGAGAAGAAATTATACAAGTATGCCAGATATTACAGATGTTTAAACAATTTGTACACAGTGTTAATTATTTCAGAGAGGATTTAGAGTTTATCAAGTTTATGGCGGATGGGAAAAAGCTGTCCTTCAGTCTGTTTGTGTGTGGCTTGTGAGTGAATCTCACCTGATCGTGATGCATCTATGCTCCTCGGAACCTGGCCGCTCTCTGCCCGTAAGATGTCTGCATGTTGGGTGTTATGCAGGAAACAGGAAGTAGAGTGAGCTGCTGGCTTCTGAGGAGCACAGACAATTTGGGATCACAGCTGAACCCTACTCTGCAAGAGAACACGGAGGGGGGCCCATGGAAAGGGAAGAAGAAATTATGTCGGCCCCCTTTCCCACATTCTCAATCTCCCCAACACTAATTGGCCTTGATTGCTTCTGCCCAGATGTCACCCCTTCCATGGGGATACCCTCTATAGTCCACCTCTCCCGCACATATGGGCCAGACATAGGCCCATATGCAATTAACTTTTCCTCCTGAGTTTTCTCCTAGGAGATAATTTTTCATCTTCTATTTAAAATAATTTTCCAGCACTTTTAAATTGAAAAAGTACCAAAAAGTAAGTGAAAATGTGCTATCAAATTCATTTTGAGCTTTTTCTTGCTTGCTGGTGGTTTAAAAAGTATTTTATTGACAAGTTGTGAAAATATCAACTAGGAGAAAACTCGGGAATAAATGTGAAGTGGGGCCATATTCTCTCATAATTATAATAGTATCATAGCTGATAGTAGAAAATTATTACGAGAATGGGATCAGAACTGCTTTAATGTTTTGGGCAGAGTGTATATACAAAAAATGCTAGGATTTTAGAATGGAGGATTAATGAGAAAAGAAAGCTCTGGGTAAGATTGGAAACTTCACAATTTAATGTTGAACTCCTGTTCTCCTAGATTCCAGCTAATTTAGCAAAGGTCCTGGCCTCTGTAGACCATCCGCTGATTAAACCCTCTATACGCATAATACTTTAATATTTATTCAAATAATAAAAGGATGGCATAAGCAGCGGGGGGGGGGGGGGGGGGGCGGGGGCTCTCTGTTCTGACCTCAGTGGGCCATCATCCAGACTTCCCACCAGCACAGTCAGAGTCTTGGTTTAGGAAAAATAATATTGACCCAGACGTACGTATTATAAATTTGCTGGGAAATAAAGATTTACATATTGAAAGTTTTTTAAAGGATCCAAGGAATCCCAGAAGGTACGGCAGTTATACAAATGCAAAGTCATCTGAATAAAATAGAAAGTAAAATAGAGGGTTTAAGGGTAACGCTAAATAAATATGAAAAATTTATACTACTACGCCAAAGACCCAATAAAGTCCTTTCATGTCTTTACAACTTATTGGGAGAGTTTGGTAAGGGCAGAAAACTAAAAATCTCTGAAAAATGGGAAGTGGAACTTAGCTTATTGATTGACTCTTTGGGCCAGAGCTTTTAAAAACATCTGGCAAATAACTATCAATCAACTCCAGCTAATTCAATACAAGCTACTGAATAGATTGTACCTCTCCCCTGACCGGGTGGCTAAAATAAAGGAACGCCAGTCTAACGAATGTTGGAGATGTGGAGCAGATGACGGTACTCTAACGCAAGTATTCTGGGCATGCCCCGAAATAAAAAAGCTGTGGACTGCCATAATATCTTTTGGCAGGGATGACAATAAACCTTTTAAAGACCTGGACAGTGAAGCAGTGATTCTTGGGTTGGGGATGAAAACAGTAGCCCCTCATTAAAAGAAATAAGAGTTTTGGTGGCCAAAAGACTGATTGTGCAGAGATGGAGAGAAATTGTTACTCCAACCTTGGAGGACTGGATTGGTGGGTTATCCTGTACCCTTGAGGACTGCACTGGACTTATGGAAGAGGGGTCATTATCTAATAAACTAAATGTAATTAGATCCTCTTGGGACAATATACTAAGCACGATTATGTGATTCGGGGAGTGATTGATAGGGGAGAATGAAAATAAACAAATGGAATGTTTGGAGTATAACGAATGGGAGAGAGAGTATGAATATTCAGTAGAGTGTGTTTTTAAGTCAAATATGTATCTGAAGTATGAAGAGGCGGAGTATAGGTGGTTCTATCTTAAATTTTGTATCATATGAAGCGTATTTGTAGGAGTTAGGGAATAGCCTAAGGCTTGTGTGATCACTAGGCTTGGGAATATCTTATAGGCGGAATGGTTTACAACTATGGTGATCATTTGACTTTGGTTTTTTCTCTTTTTTTTTTCCTTTGGGTCTTCTTTTTTGCCTTACTACAACTTTCTCTTTTGGGCGGAGGAATGGAAGGAAGAAGAAAAATAAAGATTTCATTGATTGAGCGATAAACCAACAATGCTGCAAAACAATTACCCGACCTAATTGGGCTGCGGGGAAGCTTGTATTAAATGGTTGGGCATATGACACAAGAGCTGAGTTGAAAAAAAAAGCAAAAAAAATACAATAGGTTTGTGCAAATACCTGTATGCAGAGTCTGGCACCCCCACTCTACTGAAATTAAATGACTTATATCAACAAAAAGAACCACCACCCTGGGAGTTTAGATATTGCTGCTTGGCAGTATAGACAGATAGGGCTGGGAACCATTAGGTACGATTTAAAAATTGTGGTAATATTTGATGGTGTCTTATAAAAGTACACGTATTCTTTTAACTAAACAAATTAGTTTATTAATATACAGTGGGTTGCAAAAGTATTCGGCCCCCTTGAAGTTTTCCACATTTTGTCATATTACTGCCACAAATATGAATCAATTTTATTCGAATTCCACATGAAAGACCAACACAAAGTGGTGTATGTAACGATCTTAAACGTTACCTCTGTGGTGGAAAGCAGCGCAGCTGCTTTCACACCTGATGTCACCTTTCTGGCCAAGCCATCCCGGGTGTCGCTTCCCGACTCAGCTGGGACAGGGATCTCTGTTTCAGCAGCTTGGGTCCACACGCCTGCACATGGAGCAAAAGGACCTTTACATGGAGCTAAAGGACCTTTATGGGCAGAGGAGACAAATCAGCTGACTTTGTGGTCAGCTGACTTCCACCTGTCAATCTTCCTTGCAGGTTGGTTCAGCCCCTCGGGCGGGGCTGCTTGAATCTGCTGTCAGTATTTAAACCTGGAGTTGTTACTCTGTCTTCGTCTGTCATTGTGTACACTTGTGTGTCAGTACTCAGACCATAGTCAGATCCCAAAGTGTGCTAGAACCGGCCGGAGCCGGGGATCCACACTTAGCTAGATTCTGTTGATAGTTTAAAGTACTAGTTTGATTGTGATTATCTGTTATTACCTGTTTTCCTGTCTGACCATTCTTCTGAAACTCTGATCTTGTACCTTGCTATTCTGATACTCTGTTGCCGAACCCCGGCTCGCCTCTAGACTCCGCATCTGCACTCCTGATTCTGTACCTCGATATTTTTGACACCCTGTTGCCGAACCCTGCCTGTACTTTAGACTCTGCCTCTGCCTTCTGAATCTGTACTTTATCTGTCCGTGTGTTTACGACCTGGCTTGCCCGACCGCGAGAACTGACCTTACTGTTAGAGGCAGTTCCCAGATCCGTTAGTGACACTACCTTTGGTGTCACTCACGTTCTGTCCTTCCCTCTCCCAATCTGACTCCTCCCCGTGGAGAGTCCAGACTACGGAAGGAACTTGTTGCTAAGACTGCAGTAAGGTCTGAATCACCTGCTCCACAGGTGACCGTTAGAGCCGTGTTATTTGTATCTCTGAGTCTGCAGTAAGGTTTGAATCACCTGCTCCACAGATGACCTTTAGAGACGTGTTATTTGTATCTCTGAGACTTCAGTAAGGTCTAAATCACCTGCTCCACAGGTGACCGTTAGAACCGTATTTATCTGTCTGTACCTTCCAGCCCCACTAGGGGGCCTTGTGTCTAGTCTGTTCTGTTGGTGTCCTGAGTGTTCCTTACCAACTCCGGTGGTAAGGTCCTGTAAAACCATTAGAGTTACGGTGGCACCAGACACACACTTACGCTCTGCTCTCGTTCTTGCTATACTGGTAATATTGGTGATTCTGCGGATCACACATAATCGAGTATAGCGTCTGTATTTTTGGTGGTTCCGCAGATCACCAAAAATCAGTCATCTGAGTAGTGGCATTAATCGTCACAGTGTACACGTGAGAAGTGGAACGAAAATCACATGATTCCAAACATTTTTTACAAATAAATAACTGCAAAGTGGGTTGTGCATAATTATTCGGCCCCCTTTGATCTGAGTGCAGTCAGTTGCCTATAGACATTGCCTGATGAGTGCTAATGACTAAATAGAGTGCACCTGTGTGTAATCTAATGTCAGTACAAATACAGCTGCTCTGTGAGGGCCTCAGAGGTTGTCTAAGAGAATATTGTGAGCAACAACACCGTGAAGTCCAAAGAACACACAAGATAGGTCAGGGATCAAGTTATTGAGAAATGTAAAGCAGGCTTAGGCTACAAAAAGATTTCGAAAGCCTTGAACATCCCACGGAGCACTGTTCAAGTGATCATTCAGAAATGGAAGGAGTATGGCACAACTGTAAACCTACCAAGACAAGGCCATCCACCTAAACTCATAAGCCGAACAAGGAGAGCACTGATCAGAAATGCAATCCAGAGGCCCATGGGGACTCTGGACGAGCTGCAGAGATCTACAGCTCAGGTGGGAGACTCTGTCCATAGGACAACTATTATTCATGCACTGTACAAAGTTGGCCTTTATGGAAGAGTGGCAAGAAGAAAGGCCCCGTTTGCAGTTTGCCACAAGCCATGTGGGGGACACAGCAACCATGTGGAAGAAGGTGCTCTGGTCAGATGAGACCAAAATTGAACTTTTTGGCCAAAATGCAAAACGCTATGTGTGGCGGAAAACTAACACTGCACATCACTCTTAACACACCATCCCCACTGTCAAATATGGTGGTGGCAGCATCATGCTCGGGAGGTGCATCTCTTCAGCAGGGACAGGGAAGCTGGTCAGAGTTGATGGGAAGATGGATGGAGCCAAATACAGGGCAAACTTGGTAGAAAACCTCTTGTAGACTGCAAAACACTTGAGACTGGGGAGGAGGTTCATCTTCCAGCAGGACAATAAACCTAAACATAAAGCCAGGGCAACAATGGAATGGTTTAAAACAAAACATATCTATGTGTTAGAATGGCCCAGTCAAAGTCCAGATCTAAATCCAATCGAGAATCTGTGGCAAGATCTGAAAACTGCTGTTCACAAACGCTGTCCATCTAATCTGACTGAGCTGGAGCTGTTTTGCAAAGAAGAATGGGCAAGGATTTCAGTCTCTAGATGTGCAAAGCTGGTAGAGACATACCCTAAAAGACTGGCAGCTGTAATTGCAGCAAAAGGTGGTTCTAGAAAGTATTGACTCAGGGGGCCGAATAATTATGCACACCCCACTTTGCAGTTTTTTATTTGTAAAAAATGTTTGGAATGATGTGTGATTTTCGATCCACTTCTCACATGTACACCACTTTGTATTGGTCTTTCATGTGGAATTCCAATAAAATTGATGCATGTTTGTGGCAGTAATATGACAAAATGTGGAATACTTCAAGGGGGCCGAATACTTTTGCAACCCACTGTAAACACATTGCATTGCCCTTGATTACATTATGAAATCTTACTCTTGAATCATTTTATTGTATTTACTGTAAATAAAGTGTTGGCTTTAATGAGAAAAGATTTCATGGCTTTTGACACCCCTTGTAATCTGAGCAATGCACAGCAGCCCTGTTCAATTCCTGCTTTCTGATGAACGGTTCATTCAACAGATCATTGTTAATTAGCTCCCTGGAGGTTACGGCTGTGCATTCTCAAACTTGCTATGTTGTCAAAATAGAAGTATTTAGTTCACTGATTGAATTTCTTAGCTGTATGAAGTTGCTCTTCATGTGCAAGGATGACTTTGGTTAAAATTGTCTTGTTAAAGGGACTCAGAGCTGTAATATAAAAAAAGATTTATACATACCTGGGGCTTCCTACAACCCCATCCACTTGGATCGGTCCCACGCCGCCGTCCTCCGCTGTATGCAGCTTTGGGAACCGGGTCCCATCACTGCCATCAGTCGGCTCCAGTGTACACATGAGAAGTGCGCCCTCTATGTATCTCTCCAGCAGCTGCTGGAGAGATACGTAAAGCCTCCACCCTGCACTTCTCGTGCATAGACTAGAGGCGACTGGCGGCAGTGATGGGACCCAGTTCCCAAAGCTGCATAAAGCGGAGGACAGCGGTGTGGGAGCGATCCAAGCGGATGGGGCTGGAGGAACCCCCAGGTATGTATAAATCTTTTTTTATATTACAGCTCTGGTACACTTTAAGCACTTGGGTCTGCAAGTATATCAACAGATAACAAGTTATTCTTAAGCTACGTACACATACAATAACCATAGGCTGAAAGGACCATTTCAGCCGATGATTGCTATGTGTGTCCAGCAGCCACCGAACAATATTCCTTGGGCATCATTAACGATCAGTTGAGTCAAATCCTTAATGACTCCCGATGCCTGAGCATTACCGGTTGTAATACTATTTTCAACCCCTACCGACCAAGTGAAGCCACTTCATGGTCTTTCAATCATCATCTCTCCAACCCCCTCCAAAGCAACAGAAGACATTGCTAGCCTCATGGCTAGGGATGTGTCTGTACAGCATTGTTCCCCCGAATAGTTGCCTGAGGGATTTCCTGATTCCCAAAGGGCAACAATTCTTACATGTGTGCACTTAGCTTACATTTGAGTGAT